>NW_027256885.1:4323449-4923449 GCF_029215685.1 Pituophis catenifer annectens
AACCACTTGCAGGACCTGTTCTTGTGCAAAACACTTGCAGGACCTGTTCTTGTGCAAAACAATTGCAGGACCTGTTCTTGTGCAAAACACTTCCAGGCCCTGTTCTTGTGCAATACACATTTAGACCCTGTTCTTGTGCAAAACATTTGGAGGCCCTGTTTTTGTGCAATACACTTTTAGACCCTATTCTTCTGCAAAACATTTGCAGGCCCTGTTCTTGTGCAATACACTTTTAGACCCTCTTCTTCTGCAAAACATTTGCAGGCCCTGTTCTTGTGCAAACCACTTGCAGCCTCTGTTCTTGTGCAAAACACTTGCAGGCCCTGGTCTTGTGCAAAACACTTGCAGGCCCTGTTGATGTGCAATACATGTACAGGCTCTGGTCTTTTGCAAAACACTTGCAGGACCTGTTATTGTGCAAAACAATTGCACGACCTGTTCTTGTGGAAAACACTTCCACGCCCTGTTCTTGTGCAATACACATTTAGACCCTGTTCTTGTGCAAAACATTTGGAGGCCCTGTTGTTGTGCAATACACTTTTAGACCCTCTTCTTCTGCAAAACATTTGCAGGCCCTGTTCTTGTGCAAACCACTTGCAGCCTCTATTCTTGTGCAAAACACTTGCAGGCCCTGGTCTTGTGCAAAACACTTGCAGGCCCTGTTGATGTGCAATACATGTACAGGCTCTGGTCTTTTGCAAAACACTTGCAGGACCTGTTATTGTGCAAAACAATTGCACGACCTGTTCTTGTGCAAAACACTTCCAGGCCCTGTTCTTGTGCAATACACATTTAGACCCTGTTCTTGTGCAAAACATTTGGAGGCCCTGTTTTTGTGCAATACACTTTTAGACCCTATTCTTCTGCAAAACATTTGCAGGCCCTGTTCTTGTGCAAAAGAATTGCAGGCCCTGTTCTTGTGCAAAACACTTGCAGGCCCTGTTCTTGTGCAAAACACTTGCAGGCCCTGTTCTTGTGCAATACACTTTTAGACCCTTGTCTTGTGCAAAACATTTGGAGGCCCTGTTCTTGTGCAAACCACTTGCAGCCTCTGTTCTTGTGCAAAACACTTGCAGGCCCTGGTCTTGTGCAATAAAATTTTAGACCCTTGTCTTGTGCAAAACATTTGGAGGCCCTGTTCTTGTGCAAACCACTTGCAGCCTCTGTTCTTGTGCAAAACATTTGGAGGCCCTGTTCTTGTGCAAACCACTTGGATACCCAGTTCTTGTGCAAAACCCTTGCAGGCCCTGTTCTTGTGCAAAACCCTTGCAGGCCCTGTTGTAGTCCAAAATATTTGCAACTTCTGTTCTTGTGCAAAACACATGAAGGCCCTGTTTTTGTGCAAAACACATGCAGGCCCTGTTTTTGTGCAAAACACTTCCAGGCCCTGTTCTTGTGCAAAACACTTCCAGGCCCTGTTGTAGTGCAAAATATTTGCAACTTCTGTTCTTGTGCAAAACATTTGGAGGCCCTGTTGTTGTGCAATACACTTTTAGACCCTCTTCTTCTGCAAAACAATTGCAGGCCCTGTTCTTGTGCAAACCACTTGCAGCCTCTATTCTTGTGCAAAACACTTGCACGCCCTGGTCTTGTGCAAAACACTTGCAGGCCCTGTTGATGTGCAATACATGTACAGGCTCTGGTCTTTTGCAAAACACTTGCAGGACCTGTTATTGTGCAAAACAATTGCACGACCTGTTCTTGTGCAAAACACTTCCAGGCCCTGTTCTTGTGCAATACACATTTAGACCCTGTTCTTGTGCAAAACATTTGGAGGCCCTGTTTTTGTGCAATACACTTTTAGACCCTATTCTTCTGCAAAACATTTGCAGGCCCTGTTCTTGTGCAAAAGAATTGCAGGCCCTGTTCTTGTGCAAAACACTTGCAGGCCCTGTTCTTGTGCAAAACACTTGCAGGCCCTGTTCTTGTGCAATACACTTTTAGACCCTTGTCTTGTGCAAAACATTTGGAGGCCCTGTTCTTGTGCAAACCACTTGCAGCCTCTGTTCTTGTGCAAAACACTTGCAGGCCCTGGTCTTGTGCAATAAACTTTTAGACCCTTGTCTTGTGCAAAACATTTGGAGGCCCTGTTCTTGTGCAAACCACTTGCAGCCTCTGTTCTTGTGCAAAACATTTGGAGGCCCTGTTCTTGTGCAAACCACTTGGATACCCAGTTCTTGTGCAAAACCCTTGCAGGCCCTGTTCTTGGTCAAAACAATTGCAGGACCTGTTGATGTGCAATACATGTACAGGCTCTGGTCTTTTGCAAAACACTTGCAGGACCTGTTCTTGTGCAAAACACTTGCAGGCCCTGTTCTTGTGCAAAATATTTGCAACTTCTGTTCTTGTGCAAAACACTTGCAGGCCCTGTTCTTTTGCAAAACACTTGCAGGCCCTGTTCTTGTGCAAAACACTTGCAGGCCCTGTTCTTGTGCAATACGCTTTTAGACCCTCTTCTTCTGCAAAACATTTGCAGGCCCTGTTCTTGTGCAAACCACTTGCAGGCCCTGTTGATGTGCAATACATGTACAGGCTCTGGTCTTTTGCAAAACACTTGCAGGACCTGTTCTTGTGCAAAACACTTGCAGGCCCTGTTTTTGTGCAAAACGCATGCAGGCACTCTTCTTGTGTAAAGATTTGCAGGCACTCTTCTTGTTCAACACACTTGCAGGTCATGTTCTTGTGCAAAACACTTACAGGCCCTTTTGTCGTGTAAAACACTTGCAGACCCTCTTCTTCTGCAAAACACTTTCAGGCTTTGTTCTTGTTGAAAACACTTGCAGGCCCTGTTCTTGTACAAACCACTTGCAGGACCTGTTCTTGTGCAAAACACTTGCAGGACCGGTTCTTGTGCAATACACTTTTAGACCCTCTTCTTGTGCAAAACATTTGGAGGCCCTGTTCTTGCACAAAACACTTGGATACCCAGTTCCTGTGCAATACACTTTTAGACCCTCTTCTTGTGCAAAAGATTTGCAGGCCCTGTTCTTGTGCAAACCACTTGCAGGCCCTGTTCTTGTGCAAAACCTTTGCAGGCCCTGTTCTTGGTCAAAACACTTGCAGGCTCTGTTTTTGTGCAAAACGCATGCAGGCACTCTTCTTGTGTAAAGATTTGCAGGCACTCTTCTTGTTCAACACACTTGCAGGTCATGTTCTTGTGCAAAACACTTACAGGCCCTTTTGTCGTGCAAAACACTTGCAGACCCTCTTCTTCTGCAACACACTTTCAGGCTTTGTTCTTGTTGAAAACACTTGCAGGCCCTGTTCTTGTGCAAAACACTTGCAGGCCCTGTTCTTGTGCAAAACACTTGCAGACCCTGTTCTTGTGCAATACACTTTTAGACCCTCTTCTTGTGCAAAACATTTGGAGGCACAAAACACTTGGATACCCAGTTCTTGTGCAATACACTTTTAGACCCTCTTCTTCTGCAAAACATTTGGAGGCCCTGTTCTTGCACAAAACACTTGGATACCCAGTTCTTGTGCAATACACTTTTAGACCCTCTTCTTCTGCAAAACATTTGGAGGCCCTGTTCTTGCACAAAACACTTGGATACCCAGTTCCTGTGCAATACACTTTTAGACCCTCTTCTTGTGCAAAAGATTTGCAGGCCCTGTTCTTGTGCAAACCACTTGCAGGCCCTGTTCTTGTGCAAAACCTTTGCAGGCCCTGTTCTTGGTCAAAACACTTGCAGGCTCTGTTTTTGTGCAAAACGCATGCAGGCACTCTTCTTGTGTAAAGATTTGCAGGCACTCTTCTTGTTCAACACACTTGCAGGTCATGTTCTTGTGCAAAACACTTACAGGCCCTTTTGTCGTGCAAAACACTTGCAGACCCTCTTCTTCTGCAACACACTTTCAGGCTTTGTTCTTGTTGAAAACACTTGCAGGCCCTGTTCTTGTGCAAAACACTTGCAGGCCCTGTTCTTGTGCAAAACACTTGCAGACCCTGTTCTTGTGCAATACACTTTTAGACCCTCTTCTTGTGCAAAACATTTGGAGGCACAAAACACTTGGATACCCAGTTCTTGTGCAATACACTTTTAGACCCTCTTCTTGTGCAAAACATTTGAAGGCCCTGTTCTTATGCAAACCACTTGCAGGCTCTGTTTTTGTGCAAAACGCATGCAGGCACTCTTCTTGTGTAAAGATTTGCAGGCACTCTTCTTGTTCAACACACTTGCAGGTCATGTTCTTGTGCAAAACACTTACAGGCCCTTTTGTCGTGCAAAACACTTGCAGACCCTCTTCTTCTGCAAAACACTTTCAGGCTTTGTTCTTGTTGAAAACACTTGCAGGCCCTGTTCTTGTGCAAAACACTTGGAGGCACTGTTATTGTGCAATGCACTTGCAGGCCCTGTTGTTGTGGAAAACACTTGTAGGACCTGTTCTTGTGCAATACACTTTCGAACCCTTTTCTTGTTCTAAACAGTTGCATGATCTGTTTTTGTGCAAAAGACTTGCAAGTTCTGTTTTTGTGCAAAACACTTGCAGGACCTGTTCTTGTGCAATACACTTTTAGACCCTCTTCTTGTGCAAAACATTTGCAGGACCTGTTCTTGTGCAAAACACTTGCAGGCCCTGTTCTTGTGCAAAACACTTGCAGACCCTGTTCTTGTGCAATACATTTTTAGACCCTCTTCTTGTGCAAAACATTTGGAGGCCCTGTTCTTGCACAAAACACTTGGATACCCAGTTCTTGTGCAATACACTTTTAGACCCTCTTCTTGTGCAAAACATTTGAAGGCCCTGTTCTTATGCAAACCACTTGCAGGCTCTGTTTTTGTGCAAAACGCATGCAGGCACTCTTCTTGTGTAAAGATTTGCAGGCACTCTTCTTGTTCAACACACTTGCAGGTCATGTTCTTGTGCAAAACACTTGCAGGCCCTGTTCTTGTGCAAAACCCTTGCAGGCCCTGTTCTTGTGCAAAACACTTGCAGGCCCTGTTCTTGTGCAAAATATTTGGAGGCCCTGTTCTTGCACAAAACACTTGGATACCCAGTTGTTGTGCAATACACTTTTAGACCCTCTTCTTCTGCAAAACATTTGCAGGCCCTGTTCTTGTGCAAACCACTTGCAGCCTCTGTTCTTGTGCAAAACACTTGCAGGCCCTGGTCTTGTGCAAAACAGTTGCAGGCCCTGTTGATGTGCAATACATGTACAGGCTCTGGTCTTTTGCAAAACACTTGCAGGCCCTGTTATTGTGCAATGCACTTGCAGGCCCTGTTGTTGTGAAAAACACTTGTAGGACCTGTTCTTGTGCAATACACTTTCGAACCCTTTTCTTGTTCTAAACAGTTGCATAATCTGTTCTTGTGTAAAACACTTGCAGGCCCTGTTCTTGTGCAAAATATTTGCAAATTCTGTTCTTGTGCAAAACATTTGGAGGCCCTGTTGTTGTGCAATACACTTTTAGACCCTCTTCTTCTGCAAAACATTTGCAGGCCCTGTTCTTGTGCAAACCACTTGCAGCCTCTATTCTTGTGCAAAACACTTGCAGGCCCTGGTCTTGTGCAAAACACTTGCAGGCCCTGTTGATGTGCAATACATGTACAGGCTCTGGTCTTTTGCAAAACACTTGCAGGACCTGTTATTGTGCAAAACAATTGCACGACCTGTTCTTGTGCAAAACACTTCCAGGCCCTGTTCTTGTGCAATACACATTTAGACCCTGTTCTTGTGCAAAACATTTGGAGGCCCTGTTTTTGTGCAATACACTTTTAGACCCTATTCTTCTGCAAAACATTTGCAGGCCCTGTTCTTGTGCAAAATAATTGCAGGCCCTGTTCTTGTGCAAAACACTTGCAGGCCCTGTTCTTGTGCAAAACACTTGCAGGCCCTGTTCTTGTGCAATACACTTTTAGACCCTCTTCTTGTGCAAAACATTTGGAGGCCCTGTTCTTGCAGAAAACACTTGGATACCCAGTTCTTATGCAATACACTTTTAGACCCTCTTCTTGTGCAAAACATTTGAAGGCCCTGTTCTTGTGCAAACCACTTGCAGGCTCTGTTCTTGTGCAAAACACTTGCAGGACCTGCTCTTGTGCAAAACATTTGGAGGCCCTGTTCTTGCACAAAACACTTGGATACCCAGTTCTTGTGCAATACACTTTTAGACCCTCTTCTTCTGCAAAACATTTGGAGGCCCTGTTCTTGCACAAAACACTTGGATACCCAGTTCTTGTGCAATACACTTTTAGACCCTCTTCTTCTGCAAAACATTTGGAGGCCCTGTTCTTGCACAAAACACTTGGATACCCAGTTCCTGTGCAATACACTTTTAGACCCTCTTCTTGTGCAAAAGATTTGCAGGCCCTGTTCTTGTGCAAACCACTTGCAGGCCCTGTTCTTGTGCAAAACCTTTGCAGGCCCTGTTCTTGCACAAAACACTTGCAGGCTCTGTTTTTGTGCAAAACGCATGCAGGCACTCTTCTTGTGTAAAGATTTGCAGGCACTCTTCTTGTTCAACACACTTGCAGGTCATGTTCTTGTGCAAAACACTTACAGGCCCTTTTGTCGTGCAAAACACTTGCAGACCCTCTTCTTCTGCAACACACTTTCAGGCTTTGTTCTTGTTGAAAACACTTGCAGGCCCTGTTCTTGTGCAAAACACTTGCAGGCCCTGTTCTTGTGCAAAACACTTGCAGACCCTGTTCTTGTGCAATACACTTTTAGACCCTCTTCTTGTGCAAAACATTTGGAGGCCCTGTTCTTGCACAAAACACTTGGATACCCAGTTCTTGTGCAATACACTTTTAGACCCTCTTCTTGTGCAAAACATTTGAAGGCCCTGTTCTTATGCAAACCACTTGCAGGCTCTGTTTTTGTGCAAAACGCACGCAGGCACTCTTCTTGTGTAAAGATTTGCAGGCACTCTTCTTGTTCAACACACTTGCAGGTCATGTTCTTGTGCAAAACACTTACAGGCCCTGTTCTTGTGCAAAACACTTGCAGGCCCTGTTGTAGTGCAAAATATTTGCAACTTCTGTTCTTGTGCAAAACACATGGAGGCACTGTTATTGTGCAATGCACTTGCAGGCCCTGTTGTTGTGAAAAACACTTGTAGGACCTGTTCTTGTGCAGTACACTTTCGAACCCTTTTCTTGTTCTAAACAGTTGCATGATCTGTTCTTGTGCAAAACCCTTGCAGGCCCTGTTCTTGTGCAAAACACTTGCAGGCCCTGTTCTTGTGCAAAACACTTGCAGGCCCTGTTCTTGGTCCAAACACTTGCAGGCTCTGTTTTTGTGCAAACCACTGGCAGGCTCTGTTCTTGTTTAAAACATTTGTAGGCACTGTTTTTGGGCAAACCACTTGCAGGCCCTGTTCTGGTGCAAAATATTTGCAACTTCTGTTCCTCGGCAAAACACATGCAGGCCCTATTCTTGTGCAAACCACTTGCAGGCCCTGTTCTTGTGCAAACCACTGGCAGGCCCTATTGTTGTGAAAAATACTTGCAGGCTCTGTTCTTGTGCAAAAAACTTGCAGTCCCTGTTTTTGTGCAAAACACTTGTAGGCCCTGTTGATGTGTAATCTATGTACAGGCTCTGTTCTTTTGCAAAACACTTGTAGGATATGTTGATGTGCAATACATGTACAGGCTCTGGTCTTGTGCAAAACACTTGGAGGACATGTTCTTGTGCAAAACATTTGGAGGCCCTGTTCTTGCACAAAACACTTGGATACCCAGTTCTTGTGCAATACACTTTTACACCCTCTTCTTCTGCAAAACATTTGCAGGCCCCATTTTTGTGCAAAACAATTGCAGGACCTGTTCTTGTGCAAAACAGTTGCAGGCCCTGTTGTAGTGCAAAATATTTGCAACTTCAGTTCTTGTGCAAAACACTTGCAGGACCTTGTCTTGTGCAAAAAAATTGCAGGCCCTGTTCTTGTGCAATACACTTTTAGACCCTCTTCTTGTGCAAAACATTTGGAGGCCCTGTTCTTGCAGAAAACACTTGGATACCCAGTTCTTATGCAATACACTTTTAGACCCTCTTCTTGTGCAAAACATTTGAAGGCCCTGTTCTTGTGCAAACCACTTGCAGGCTCTGTTCTTGTGCAAAACACTTGCAGGACCTGCTCTTGTGCAAAACATTTGGAGGCCCTGTTCTTGCACAAAACACTTGGATACCCAGTTCTTGTGCAATACACTTTTAGACCCTCTTCTTCTGCAAAACATTTGGAGGCCCTGTTCTTGCACAAAACACTTGGATACCCAGTTCTTGTGCAATACACTTTTAGACCCTCTTCTTCTGCAAAACATTTGGAGGCCCTGTTCTTGCACAAAACACTTGGATACCCAGTTCCTGTGCAATACACTTTTAGACCCTCTTCTTGTGCAAAAGATTTGCAGGCCCTGTTCTTGTGCAAACCACTTGCAGGCCCTGTTCTTGTGCAAAACCTTTGCAGGCCCTGTTCTTGGTCAAAACACTTGCAGGCTCTGTTTTTGTGCAAAACGCATGCAGGCACTCTTCTTGTGTAAAGATTTGCAGGCACTCTTCTTGTTCAACACACTTGCAGGTCATGTTCTTGTGCAAAACACTTACAGGCCCTTTTGTCGTGCAAAACACTTGCAGACCCTCTTCTTCTGCAACACACTTTCAGGCTTTGTTCTTGTTGAAAACACTTGCAGGCCCTGTTCTTGTGCAAAACACTTGCAGGCCCTGTTCTTGTGCAAAACACTTGCAGACCCTGTTCTTGTGCAATACACTTTTAGACCCTCTTCTTGTGCAAAACATTTGGAGGCACAAAACACTTGGATACCCAGTTCTTGTGCAATACACTTTTAGACCCTCTTCTTGTGCAAAACATTTGAAGGCCCTGTTCTTATGCAAACCACTTGCAGGCTCTGTTTTTGTGCAAAACGCATGCAGGCACTCTTCTTGTGTAAAGATTTGCAGGCACTCTTCTTGTTCAACACACTTGCAGGTCATGTTCTTGTGCAAAACACTTACAGGCCCTTTTGTCGTGCAAAACACTTGCAGACCCTCTTCTTCTGCAAAACACTTTCAGGCTTTGTTCTTGTTGAAAACACTTGCAGGCCCTGTTCTTGTGCAAAACACTTGGAGGCACTGTTATTGTGCAATGCACTTGCAGGCCCTGTTGTTGTGGAAAACACTTGTAGGACCTGTTCTTGTGCAATACACTTTCGAACCCTTTTCTTGTTCTAAACAGTTGCATGATCTGTTTTTGTGCAAAAGACTTGCAAGTTCTGTTTTTGTGCAAAACAATTGCAGGACCTGTTCATGTGCAATACACTTTTAGACCCTCTTCTTGTGCAAAACATTTGCAGGACCTGTTCTTGTGCAAAACACTTGCAGGCCCTGTTCTTGTGCAAAACACTTGCAGACCCTGTTCTTGTGCAATACATTTTTAGACCCTCTTCTTGTGCAAAACATTTGGAGGCCCTGTTCTTGCACAAAACACTTGGATACCCAGTTCTTGTGCAATACACTTTTAGACCCTCTTCTTGTGCAAAACATTTGAAGGCCCTGTTCTTATGCAAACCACTTGCAGGCTCTGTTTTTGTGCAAAACGCATGCAGGCACTCTTCTTGTGTAAAGATTTGCAGGCACTCTTCTTGTTCAACACACTTGCAGGTCATGTTCTTGTGCAAAACACTTGCAGGCCCTGTTCTTGTGCAAAACCCTTGCAGGCCCTGTTCTTGTGCAAAACACTTGCAGGCCCTGTTCTTGTGCAAAATATTTGGAGGCCCTGTTCTTGCACAAAACACTTGGATACCCAGTTGTTGTGCAATACACTTTTAGACCCTCTTCTTCTGCAAAACATTTGCAGGCCCTGTTCTTGTGCAAACCACTTGCAGCCTCTGTTCTTGTGCAAAACACTTGCAGGCCCTGGTCTTGTGCAAAACAGTTGCAGGCCCTGTTGATGTGCAATACATGTACAGGCTCTGGTCTTTTGCAAAACACTTGCAGGCCCTGTTATTGTGCAATGCACTTGCAGGCCCTGTTGTTGTGAAAAACACTTGTAGGACCTGTTCTTGTGCAATACACTTTCGAACCCTTTTCTTGTTCTAAACAGTTGCATGATCTGTTCTTGTGCAAAACACTTGCAGGCCCTGTTCTTGTGCAAAATATTTGCAAATTCTGTTCTTGTGCAAAACAGTTGGAGGACCTGTTCTTGTGCAAAACCCTTGCAGGCCCTGTTCTTGTGCAATACACTTTTAGACCCTCTTCTTGTGCAAAACATTTGGAGGCCCTGTTCTTGCACAAAACACTTGGATACCCAGTTCCTGTGCAATACACTTTTAGACCCTCTTCTTGAGCAAAACATTTGCAGGCCCTGTTCTTGTTGAAACCACTTGCAGGCTCTCTTCTTGTGCAAAACCCTTGCAGGCCCTGTTCTTGTGCAATACACTTTTAGACCCTTGTCTTGTGCAAAACGTTTGGAGGCCCTGTTCTTGTGCAAAACACTTGCAGGCCCTGGTCTTGTGCAATAAACTTTTACACCCTCTTCTTGTGCAAAACATTTGGAGGCCCTGTTCTTGTGCAAACCACTTGGATACCCAGTTCTTGTGCAAAACCCTTGCAGGCCCTGTTGTAGTCCAAAATATTTGCAACTTCTGTTCTTGTGCAAAACACATGAAGGCCCTGTTTTTGTGCAAAACACATGCAGGCCCTGTTTTTGTGCAAAACACTTCCAGGCCCTGTTCTTGTGCAAAACACTTCCAGGCCCTGTTGTAGTGCAAAATATTTGCAACTTCTGTTCTTGTGCAAAACACATGCAGGCCCTGTTTTTGTGCAAAACACATGCAGGCCCTGTTTTTGTGCAAAACACTTCCAGGCCCTGTTCTTGTGCAAAACACTTCCAGGCCCTGTTGTAGTGCAAAATATTTGCAACTTCTGTTCTTGTGCAAAACACTTGCAGGCCCTGTTGATGTGCAATACATGTACAGGCTCTGGTCTTTTGCAAAACACTTGCAGGACCTGTTATTGTGCAAAACAATTGCACGACCTGTTCTTGTGCAAAACACTTCCAGGCCCTGTTCTTGTGCAATACACATTTAGACCCTGTTCTTGTGCAAAACATTTGGAGGCCCTGTTTTTGTGCAATACACTTTTAGACCCTATTCTTCTGCAAAACATTTGCAGGCCCTGTTCTTGTGCAAAAGAATTGCAGGCCCTGTTCTTGTGCAAAACACTTGCAGGCCCTGTTCTTGTGCAAAACACTTGCAGGCCCTGTTCTTGTGCAATACACTTTTAGACCCTTGTCTTGTGCAAAACATTTGGAGGCCCTGTTCTTGTGCAAACCACTTGCAGCCTCTGTTCTTGTGCAAAACACTTGCAGGCCCTGGTCTTGTGCAATAAACTTTTAGACCCTTGTCTTGTGCAAAACATTTGGAGGCCCTGTTCTTGTGCAAACCACTTGCAGCCTCTGTTCTTGTGCAAAACATTTGGAGGCCCTGTTCTTGTGCAAACCACTTGGATACCCAGTTCTTGTGCAAAACCCTTGCAGGCCCTGTTCTTGGTCAAAACAATTGCAGGACCTGTTGATGTGCAATACATGTACAGGCTCTGGTCTTTTGCAAAACACTTGCAGGACCTGTTCTTGTGCAAAACACTTGCAGGCCCTGTTCTTGTGCAAAATATTTGCAACTTCTGTTCTTGTGCAAAACACTTGCAGGCCCTGTTCTTTTGCAAAACACTTGCAGGCCCTGTTTTTGTGCAAAACGCATGCAGGCACTCTTCTTGTGTAAAGATTTGCAGGCACTCTTCTTGTTCAACACACTTGCAGGTCATGTTCTTGTGCAAAACACTTACAGGCCCTTTTGTCGTGTAAAACACTTGCAGACCCTCTTCTTCTGCAAAACACTTTCAGGCTTTGTTCTTGTTGAAAACACTTGCAGGCCCTGTTCTTGTACAAACCACTTGCAGGACCTGTTCTTGTGCAAAACACTTGCAGGACCGGTTCTTGTGCAATACACTTTTAGACCCTCTTCTTGTGCAAAATATTTGGAGGCCCTGTTCTTGCACAAAACACTTGGATACCCAGTTCCTGTGCAATACACTTTTAGACCCTCTTCTTGTGCAAAACATTTGCAGGCCCTGTTCTTGTGCAAAACCCTTGCAGGCCCTGTTCTTGGTCAAAACACTTGCAGGCTCTGTTTTTGTGCAAAACGCATGCAGGCACTCTTCTTGTGTAAAGATTTGCAGGCACTCTTCTTGTTCAACACACTTGCAGGTCATGTTCTTGTGCAAAAGACTTTCAGGCTTTGTTCTTGTTGAAAACACTTGCAGACCCTGTTCTTGTGCAAACCACTTGCAGGCCCTGTTCTTGTACAAAACACTTGCAGACCCTGTTCTTCTGCAAAATACTTGCAGCCATTTTTCTTGTGCAAAACACTCGCAGTCCCTGTTCCTCTTTAAAAGACTGGTAGGGCTTGTTGTTGTGAACAACACTTGCAGGCCCTGTTCTTCTGCAATACACTTTCAGACCCTGTTCTTGTACAAAATAGTTGAAAGCTATGTTCTAGTGCAAAACACTTGCAGGCCCTCTTCTTCTGCAAAACACTTTCAGGCTTTGTTCTTGTGCAAAACACTTGCAGGCCCTGTTCTTGTGCAAAACACTTGCAGGCCCTGTTTTTGTGCAAAACGCATGCAGGCACTCTTCTTGTGTAAAGATTTGCAGGCACTCTTCTTGTTCAACACACTTGCAGGTCATGTTCTTGTGCAAAACACTTACAGGCCCTTTTGTCGTGCAAAACACTTGCAGACCCTCTTCTTCTGCAAAACACTTTCATGCTTTTTTCTTGTTGAAAACACTTGCAGGCCCTGTTCTTGTACAAACCACTTGCAGGACCTGTTCTTGTGCAAAACACTTGCAGGACCTGTTCTTGTGCAAAACAATTGCAGGACCTGTTCTTGTGCAAAACACTTCCAGGCCCTGTTCTTGTGCAATACACATTTAGACCCTGTTCTTGTGCAAAACATTTGGAGGCCCTGTTTTTGTGCAATACACTTTTAGACCCTATTCTTCTGCAAAACATTTGCAGGCCCTGTTCTTGTGCAATACACTTTTAGACCCTCTTCTTCTGCAAAACATTTGCAGGCCCTGTTCTTGTGCAAACCACTTGCAGCCTCTGTTCTTGTGCAAAACACTTGCAGGCCCTGGTCTTGTGCAAAACACTTGCAGGCCCTGTTGATGTGCAATACATGTACAGGCTCTGGTCTTTTGCAAAACACTTGCAGGACCTGTTATTGTGCAAAACAATTGCACGACCTGTTCTTGTGGAAAACACTTCCACGCCCTGTTCTTGTGCAATACACATTTAGACCCTGTTCTTGTGCAAAACATTTGGAGGCCCTGTTGTTGTGCAATACACTTTTAGACCCTCTTCTTCTGCAAAACATTTGCAGGCCCTGTTCTTGTGCAAACCACTTGCAGCCTCTATTCTTGTGCAAAACACTTGCAGGCCCTGGTCTTGTGCAAAACACTTGCAGGCCCTGTTGATGTGCAATACATGTACAGGCTCTGGTCTTTTGCAAAACACTTGCAGGACCTGTTATTGTGCAAAACAATTGCACGACCTGTTCTTGTGCAAAACACTTCCAGGCCCTGTTCTTGTGCAATACACATTTAGACCCTGTTCTTGTGCAAAACATTTGGAGGCCCTGTTTTTGTGCAATACACTTTTAGACCCTATTCTTCTGCAAAACATTTGCAGGCCCTGTTCTTGTGCAAAAGAATTGCAGGCCCTGTTCTTGTGCAAAACACTTGCAGGCCCTGTTCTTGTGCAAAACACTTGCAGGCCCTGTTCTTGTGCAATACACTTTTAGACCCTTGTCTTGTGCAAAACATTTGGAGGCCCTGTTCTTGTGCAAACCACTTGCAGCCTCTGTTCTTGTGCAAAACACTTGCAGGCCCTGGTCTTGTGCAATAAAATTTTAGACCCTTGTCTTGTGCAAAACATTTGGAGGCCCTGTTCTTGTGCAAACCACTTGCAGCCTCTGTTCTTGTGCAAAACATTTGGAGGCCCTGTTCTTGTGCAAACCACTTGGATACCCAGTTCTTGTGCAAAACCCTTGCAGGCCCTGTTCTTGTGCAAAACCCTTGCAGGCCCTGTTGTAGTCCAAAATATTTGCAACTTCTGTTCTTGTGCAAAACACATGAAGGCCCTGTTTTTGTGCAAAACACATGCAGGCCCTGTTTTTGTGCAAAACACTTCCAGGCCCTGTTCTTGTGCAAAACACTTCCAGGCCCTGTTGTAGTGCAAAATATTTGCAACTTCTGTTCTTGTGCAAAACATTTGGAGGCCCTGTTGTTGTGCAATACACTTTTAGACCCTCTTCTTCTGCAAAACAATTGCAGGCCCTGTTCTTGTGCAAACCACTTGCAGCCTCTATTCTTGTGCAAAACACTTGCACGCCCTGGTCTTGTGCAAAACACTTGCAGGCCCTGTTGATGTGCAATACATGTACAGGCTCTGGTCTTTTGCAAAACACTTGCAGGACCTGTTATTGTGCAAAACAATTGCACGACCTGTTCTTGTGCAAAACACTTCCAGGCCCTGTTCTTGTGCAATACACATTTAGACCCTGTTCTTGTGCAAAACATTTGGAGGCCCTGTTTTTGTGCAATACACTTTTAGACCCTATTCTTCTGCAAAACATTTGCAGGCCCTGTTCTTGTGCAAAAGAATTGCAGGCCCTGTTCTTGTGCAAAACACTTGCAGGCCCTGTTCTTGTGCAAAACACTTGCAGGCCCTGTTCTTGTGCAATACACTTTTAGACCCTTGTCTTGTGCAAAACATTTGGAGGCCCTGTTCTTGTGCAAACCACTTGCAGCCTCTGTTCTTGTGCAAAACACTTGCAGGCCCTGGTCTTGTGCAATAAACTTTTAGACCCTTGTCTTGTGCAAAACATTTGGAGGCCCTGTTCTTGTGCAAACCACTTGCAGCCTCTGTTCTTGTGCAAAACATTTGGAGGCCCTGTTCTTGTGCAAACCACTTGGATACCCAGTTCTTGTGCAAAACCCTTGCAGGCCCTGTTCTTGGTCAAAACAATTGCAGGACCTGTTGATGTGCAATACATGTACAGGCTCTGGTCTTTTGCAAAACACTTGCAGGACCTGTTCTTGTGCAAAACACTTGCAGGCCCTGTTCTTGTGCAAAATATTTGCAACTTCTGTTCTTGTGCAAAACACTTGCAGGCCCTGTTCTTTTGCAAAACACTTGCAGGCCCTGTTCTTGTGCAAAACACTTGCAGGCCCTGTTCTTGTGCAATACGCTTTTAGACCCTCTTCTTCTGCAAAACATTTGCAGGCCCTGTTCTTGTGCAAACCACTTGCAGGCCCTGTTGATGTGCAATACATGTACAGGCTCTGGTCTTTTGCAAAACACTTGCAGGACCTGTTCTTGTGCAAAACACTTGCAGGCCCTGTTTTTGTGCAAAACGCATGCAGGCACTCTTCTTGTGTAAAGATTTGCAGGCACTCTTCTTGTTCAACACACTTGCAGGTCATGTTCTTGTGCAAAACACTTACAGGCCCTTTTGTCGTGTAAAACACTTGCAGACCCTCTTCTTCTGCAAAACACTTTCAGGCTTTGTTCTTGTTGAAAACACTTGCAGGCCCTGTTCTTGTACAAACCACTTGCAGGACCTGTTCTTGTGCAAAACACTTGCAGGACCGGTTCTTGTGCAATACACTTTTAGACCCTCTTCTTGTGCAAAACATTTGGAGGCCCTGTTCTTGCACAAAACACTTGGATACCCAGTTCCTGTGCAATACACTTTTAGACCCTCTTCTTGTGCAAAACATTTGCAGGCCCTGTTCTTGTGCAAAACCCTTGCAGGCCCTGTTCTTGGTCAAAACACTTGCAGGCTCTGTTTTTGTGCAAAACGCATGCAGGCACTCTTCTTGTGTAAAGATTTGCAGGCACTCTTCTTGTTCAACACACTTGCAGGTCATGTTCTTGTGCAAAAGACTTTCAGGCTTTGTTCTTGTTGAAAACACTTGCAGACCCTGTTCTTGTGCAAACCACCTGCAGGCCCTGTTCTTGTACAAAACACTTGCAGACCCTGTTCTTCTGCAAAATACTTGCAGCCATTTTTCTTGTGCAAAACACTCGCAGTCCCTGTTCCTCTTTAAAAGACTGGTAGGGCTTGTTGTTGTGAACAACACTTGCGGGCCCTGTTCTTCTGCAATACACTTTCAGACCCTGTTCTTGTACAAAATAGTTGAAAGCTATGTTCTAGTGCAAAACACTTGCAGGCCCTCTTCTTCTGCAAAACACTTTCAGGCTTTGTTCTTGTGCAAAACACTTGCAGGCCCTGTTCTTGTGCAAAACACTTGCAGGCCCTGTTTTTGTGCAAAACGCATGCAGGCACTCTTCTTGTGTAAAGATTTGCAGGCACTCTTCTTGTTCAACACACTTGCAGGTCATGTTCTTGTGCAAAACACTTACAGGCCCTTTTGTCGTGCAAAACACTTGCAGACCCTCTTCTTCTGCAAAACACTTTCATGCTTTTTTCTTGTTGAAAACACTTGCAGGCCCTGTTCTTGTACAAACCACTTGCAGGACCTGTTCTTGTGCAAAACACTTGCAGGACCTGTTCTTGTGCAAAACAATTGCAGGACCTGTTCTTGTGCAAAACACTTCCAGGCCCTGTTCTTGTGCAATACACATTTAGACCCTGTTCTTGTGCAAAACATTTGGAGGCCCTGTTTTTGTGCAATACACTTTTAGACCCTATTCTTCTGCAAAACATTTGCAGGCCCTGTTCTTGTGCAATACACTTTTAGACCCTCTTCTTCTGCAAAACATTTGCAGGCCCTGTTCTTGTGCAAACCACTTGCAGCCTCTGTTCTTGTGCAAAACACTTGCAGGCCCTGGTCTTGTGCAAAACACTTGCAGGCCCTGTTGATGTGCAATACATGTACAGGCTCTGGTCTTTTGCAAAACACTTGCAGGACCTGTTATTGTGCAAAACAATTGCACGACCTGTTCTTGTGGAAAACACTTCCACGCCCTGTTCTTGTGCAATACACATTTAGACCCTGTTCTTGTGCAAAACATTTGGAGGCCCTGTTGTTGTGCAATACACTTTTAGACCCTCTTCTTCTGCAAAACATTTGCAGGCCCTGTTCTTGTGCAAACCACTTGCAGGCCCTGTTCTTGTGCAATACGCTTTTAGACCCTCTTCTTCTGCAAAACATTTGCAGGCCCTGTTCTTGTGCAAACCACTTGCAGGCCCTGTTGATGTGCAATACATGTACAGGCTCTGGTCTTTTGCAAAACACTTGCAGGACCTGTTCTTGTGCAAAACAATTGCAGGACCTGTTCTTGTGCAAAACACTTCCAGGCCCTGTTCTTGTGCAATACACATTTAGACCCTGTTCTTGTGCAAAACATTTGGAGGCCCTGTTTTTGTGCAATACACTTTTAGACCCTATTCTTCTGCAAAACATTTGCAGGCCCTGTTCTTGTGCAATACACTTTTAGACCCTCTTCTTCTGCAAAACATTTGCAGGCCCTGTTCTTGTGCAAACCACTTGCAGCCTCTGTTCTTGTGCAAAACACTTGCAGGCCCTGGTCTTGTGCAAAACACTTGCAGGCCCTGTTGATGTGCAATACATGTACAGGCTCTGGTCTTTTGCAAAACACTTGCAGGACCTGTTATTGTGCAAAACACTTCCACGCCCTGTTCTTGTGCAATACACATTTAGACCCTGTTCTTGTGCAAAACATTTGGAGGCCCTGTTGTTGTGCAATACACTTTTAGACCCTCTTCTTCTGCAAAACATTTGCAGGCCCTGTTCTTGTGCAAACCACTTGCAGCCTCTATTCTTGTGCAAAACACTTGCAGGCCCTGGTCTTGTGCAAAACACTTGCAGGCCCTGTTGATGTGCAATACATGTACAGGCTCTGGTCTTTTGCAAAACACTTGCAGGACCTGTTATTGTGCAAAACAATTGCACGACCTGTTCTTGTGCAAAACACTTCCAGGCCCTGTTCTTGTGCAATACACATTTAGACCCTGTTCTTGTGCAAAACATTTGGAGGCCCTGTTTTTGTGCAATACACTTTTAGACCCTATTCTTCTGCAAAACATTTGCAGGCCCTGTTCTTGTGCAAAAGAATTGCAGGCCCTGTTCTTGTGCAAAACACTTGCAGGCCCTGTTCTTGTGCAAAACACTTGCAGGCCCTGTTCTTGTGCAATACACTTTTAGACCCTTGTCTTGTGCAAAACATTTGGAGGCCCTGTTCTTGTGCAAACCACTTGCAGCCTCTGTTCTTGTGCAAAACACTTGCAGGCCCTGGTCTTGTGCAATAAAATTTTAGACCCTTGTCTTGTGCAAAACATTTGGAGGCCCTGTTCTTGTGCAAACCACTTGCAGCCTCTGTTCTTGTGCAAAACATTTGGAGGCCCTGTTCTTGTGCAAACCACTTGGATACCCAGTTCTTGTGCAAAACCCTTGCAGGCCCTGTTCTTGTGCAAAACCCTTGCAGGCCCTGTTGTAGTCCAAAATATTTGCAACTTCTGTTCTTGTGCAAAACACATGAAGGCCCTGTTTTTGTGCAAAACACATGCAGGCCCTGTTTTTGTGCAAAACACTTCCAGGCCCTGTTCTTGTGCAAAACACTTCCAGGCCCTGTTGTAGTGCAAAATATTTGCAACTTCTGTTCTTGTGCAAAACATTTGGAGGCCCTGTTGTTGTGCAATACACTTTTAGACCCTCTTCTTCTGCAAAACATTTGCAGGCCCTGTTCTTGTGCAAACCACTTGCAGCCTCTATTCTTGTGCAAAACACTTGCAGGCCCTGGTCTTGTGCAAAACACTTGCAGGCCCTGTTGATGTGCAATACATGTACAGGCTCTGGTCTTTTGCAAAACACTTGCAGGACCTGTTATTGTGCAAAACAATTGCACGACCTGTTCTTGTGCAAAACACTTCCAGGCCCTGTTCTTGTGCAATACACATTTAGACCCTGTTCTTGTGCAAAACATTTGGAGGCCCTGTTTTTGTGCAATACACTTTTAGACCCTATTCTTCTGCAAAACATTTGCAGGCCCTGTTCTTGTGCAAAAGAATTGCAGGCCCTGTTCTTGTGCAAAACACTTGCAGGCCCTGTTCTTGTGCAAAACACTTGCAGGCCCTGTTCTTGTGCAATACACTTTTAGACCCTTGTCTTGTGCAAAACATTTGGAGGCCCTGTTCTTGTGCAAACCACTTGCAGCCTCTGTTCTTGTGCAAAACACTTGCAGGCCCTGGTCTTGTGCAATAAACTTTTAGACCCTTGTCTTGTGCAAAACATTTGGAGGCCCTGTTCTTGTGCAAACCACTTGCAGCCTCTGTTCTTGTGCAAAACATTTGGAGGCCCTGTTCTTGTGCAAACCACTTGGATACCCAGTTCTTGTGCAAAACCCTTGCAGGCCCTGTTCTTGGTCAAAACAATTGCAGGACCTGTTGATGTGCAATACATGTACAGGCTCTGGTCTTTTGCAAAACACTTGCAGGACCTGTTCTTGTGCAAAACACTTGCAGGCCCTGTTCTTGTGCAAAATATTTGCAACTTCTGTTCTTGTGCAAAACACTTGCAGGCCCTGTTCTTTTGCAAAACACTTGCAGGCCCTGTTCTTGTGCAAAACACTTGCAGGCCCTGTTCTTGTGCAATACGCTTTTAGACCCTCTTCTTCTGCAAAACATTTGCAGGCCCTGTTCTTGTGCAAACCACTTGCAGGCCCTGTTGATGTGCAATACATGTACAGGCTCTGGTCTTTTGCAAAACACTTGCAGGACCTGTTCTTGTGCAAAACACTTGGAGGCACTGTTTTTGTGCAAAACGCATGCAGGCACTCTTCTTGTGTAAAGATTTGCAGGCACTCTTCTTGTTCAACACACTTGCAGGTCATGTTCTTGTGCAAAACACTTACAGGCCCTTTTGTCGTGTAAAACACTTGCAGACCCTCTTCTTCTGCAAAACACTTTCAGGCTTTGTTCTTGTTGAAAACACTTGCAGGCCCTGTTCTTGTACAAACCACTTGCAGGACCTGTTCTTGTGCAAAACACTTGCAGGACCGGTTCTTGTGCAATACACTTTTAGACCCTCTTCTTGTGCAAAACATTTGGAGGCCCTGTTCTTGCACAAAACACTTGGATACCCAGTTCCTGTGCAATACACTTTTAGACCCTCTTCTTGTGCAAAACATTTGCAGGCCCTGTTCTTGTGCAAAACCCTTGCAGGCCCTGTTCTTGGTCAAAACACTTGCAGGCTCTGTTTTTGTGCAAAACGCATGCAGGCACTCTTCTTGTGTAAAGATTTGCAGGCACTCTTCTTGTTCAACACACTTGCAGGTCATGTTCTTGTGCAAAAGACTTTCAGGCTTTGTTCTTGTTGAAAACACTTGCAGACCCTGTTCTTGTGCAAACCACCTGCAGGCCCTGTTCTTGTACAAAACACTTGCAGACCCTGTTCTTCTGCAAAATACTTGCAGCCATTTTTCTTGTGCAAAACACTCGCAGTCCCTGTTCCTCTTTAAAAGACTGGTAGGGCTTGTTGTTGTGAACAACACTTGCAGGCCCTGTTCTTCTGCAATACACTTTCAGACCCTGTTCTTGTACAAAATAGTTGAAAGCTATGTTCTAGTGCAAAACACTTGCAGGCCCTCTTCTTCTGCAAAACACTTTCAGGCTTTGTTCTTGTGCAAAACACTTGCAGGCCCTGTTCTTGTGCAAAACACTTGCAGGCCCTGTTTTTGTGCAAAACGCATGCAGGCACTCTTCTTGTGTAAAGATTTGCAGGCACTCTTCTTGTTCAACACACTTGCAGGTCATGTTCTTGTGCAAAACACTTACAGGCCCTTTTGTCGTGCAAAACACTTGCAGACCCTCTTCTTCTGCAAAACACTTTCATGCTTTTTTCTTGTTGAAAACACTTGCAGGCCCTGTTCTTGTACAAACCACTTGCAGGACCTGTTCTTGTGCAAAACACTTGCAGGACCTGTTCTTGTGCAAAACAATTGCAGGACCTGTTCTTGTGCAAAACACTTCCAGGCCCTGTTCTTGTGCAATACACATTTAGACCCTGTTCTTGTGCAAAACATTTGGAGGCCCTGTTTTTGTGCAATACACTTTTAGACCCTATTCTTCTGCAAAACATTTGCAGGCCCTGTTCTTGTGCAATACACTTTTAGACCCTCTTCTTCTGCAAAACATTTGCAGGCCCTGTTCTTGTGCAAACCACTTGCAGCCTCTGTTCTTGTGCAAAACACTTGCAGGCCCTGGTCTTGTGCAAAACACTTGCAGGCCCTGTTGATGTGCAATACATGTACAGGCTCTGGTCTTTTGCAAAACACTTGCAGGACCTGTTATTGTGCAAAACAATTGCACGACCTGTTCTTGTGGAAAACACTTCCACGCCCTGTTCTTGTGCAATACACATTTAGACCCTGTTCTTGTGCAAAACATTTGGAGGCCCTGTTGTTGTGCAATACACTTTTAGACCCTCTTCTTCTGCAAAACATTTGCAGGCCCTGTTCTTGTGCAAACCACTTGCAGCCTCTATTCTTGTGCAAAACACTTGCAGGCCCTGGTCTTGTGCAAAACACTTGCAGGCCCTGTTGATGTGCAATACATGTACAGGCTCTGGTCTTTTGCAAAACACTTGCAGGACCTGTTATTGTGCAAAACAATTGCACGACCTGTTCTTGTGCAAAACACTTCCAGGCCCTGTTCTTGTGCAATACACATTTAGACCCTGTTCTTGTGCAAAACATTTGGAGGCCCTGTTTTTGTGCAATCCACTTTTAGACCCTATTCTTCTGCAAAACATTTGCAGGCCCTGTTCTTGTGCAAAAGAATTGCAGGCCCTGTTCTTGTGCAAAACACTTGCAGGCCCTGTTCTTGTGCAAAACACTTGCAGGCCCTGTTCTTGTGCAATACACTTTTAGACCCTTGTCTTGTGCAAAACATTTGGAGGCCCTGTTCTTGTGCAAACCACTTGCAGCCTCTGTTCTTGTGCAAAACACTTGCAGGCCCTGGTCTTGTGCAATAAACTTTTAGACCCTTGTCTTGTGCAAAACATTTGGAGGCCCTGTTCTTGTGCAAACCACTTGCAGCCTCTGTTCTTGTGCAAAACATTTGGAGGCCCTGTTCTTGTGCAAACCACTTGGATACCCAGTTCTTGTGCAAAACCCTTGCAGGCCCTGTTCTTGGTCAAAACAATTGCAGGACCTGTTGATGTGCAATACATGTACAGGCTCTGGTCTTTTGCAAAACACTTGCAGGACCTGTTCTTGTGCAAAACACTTGCAGGACCTGTTCTTGTGCAAAATATTTGCAACTTCTGTTCTTGTGCAAAACACTTGCAGGCCCTGTTCTTTTGCAAAACACTTGCAGGCCCTGTTCTTGTGCAAAACACTTGCAGGCCCTGTTCTTGTGCAATACGCTTTTAGACCCTCTTCTTCTGCAAAACATTTGCAGGCCCTGTTCTTGTGCAAACCACTTGCAGGCCCTGTTGATGTGCAATACATGTACAGGCTCTGGTCTTTTGCAAAACACTTGCAGGACCTGTTCTTGTGCAAAACACTTGCAGGCCCTGTTTTTGTGCAAAACGCATGCAGGCACTCTTCTTGTGTAAAGATTTGCAGGCACTCTTCTTGTTCAACACACTTGCAGGTCATGTTCTTGTGCAAAACACTTACAGGCCCTTTTGTCGTGTAAAACACTTGCAGACCCTCTTCTTCTGCAAAACACTTTCAGGCTTTGTTCTTGTTGAAAACACTTGCAGGCCCTGTTCTTGTACAAACCACTTGCAGGACCTGTTCTTGTGCAAAACACTTGCAGGACCGGTTCTTGTGCAATACACTTTTAGACCCTCTTCTTGTGCAAAACATTTGGAGGCCCTGTTCTTGCACAAAACACTTGGATACCCAGTTCCTGTGCAATACACTTTTAGACCCTCTTCTTGTGCAAAACATTTGCAGGCCCTGTTCTTGTGCAAAACCCTTGCAGGCCCTGTTCTTGGTCAAAACACTTGCAGGCTCTGTTTTTGTGCAAAACGCATGCAGGCACTCTTCTTGTGTAAAGATTTGCAGGCACTCTTCTTGTTCAACACACTTGCAGGTCATGTTCTTGTGCAAAAGACTTTCAGGCTTTGTTCTTGTTGAAAACACTTGCAGACCCTGTTCTTGTGCAAACCACCTGCAGGCCCTGTTCTTGTACAAAACACTTGCAGACCCTGTTCTTCTGCAAAATACTTGCAGCCATTTTTCTTGTGCAAAACACTCGCAGTCCCTGTTCCTCTTTAAAAGACTGGTAGGGCTTGTTGTTGTGAACAACACTTGCAGGCCCTGTTCTTCTGCAATACACTTTCAGACCCTGTTCTTGTACAAAATAGTTGAAAGCTATGTTCTAGTGCAAAACACTTGCAGGCCCTCTTCTTCTGCAAAACACTTTCAGGCTTTGTTCTTGTGCAAAACACTTGCAGGCCCTGTTCTTGTGCAAAACACTTGCAGGCCCTGTTTTTGTGCAAAACGAATGCAGGCACTCTTCTTGTGTAAAGATTTGCAGGCACTCTTCTTGTTCAACACACTTGCAGGTCATGTTCTTGTGCAAAACACTTACAGGCCCTTTTGTCGTGCAAAACACTTGCAGACCCTCTTCTTCTGCAAAACACTTTCATGCTTTTTTCTTGTTGAAAACACTTGCAGGCCCTGTTCTTGTACAAACCACTTGCAGGACCTGTTCTTGTGCAAAACACTTGCAGGACCTGTTCTTGTGCAAAACAATTGCAGGACCTGTTCTTGTGCAAAACACTTCCAGGCCCTGTTCTTGTGCAATACACATTTAGACCCTGTTCTTGTGCAAAACATTTGGAGGCCCTGTTTTTGTGCAATACACTTTTAGACCCTATTCTTCTGCAAAACATTTGCAGGCCCTGTTCTTGTGCAATACACTTTTAGACCCTCTTCTTCTGCAAAACATTTGCAGGCCCTGTTCTTGTGCAAACCACTTGCAGCCTCTGTTCTTGTGCAAAACACTTGCAGGCCCTGGTCTTGTGCAAAACACTTGCAGGCCCTGTTGATGTGCAATACATGTACAGGCTCTGGTCTTTTGCAAAACACTTGCAGGACCTGTTATTGTGCAAAACAATTGCACGACCTGTTCTTGTGGAAAACACTTCCACGCCCTGTTCTTGTGCAATACACATTTAGACCCTGTTCTTGTGCAAAACATTTGGAGGCCCTGTTGTTGTGCAATACACTTTTAGACCCTCTTCTTCTGCAAAACATTTGCAGGCCCTGTTCTTGTGCAAACCACTTGCAGCCTCTATTCTTGTGCAAAACACTTGCAGGCCCTGGTCTTGTGCAAAACACTTGCAGGCCCTGTTGATGTGCAATACATGTACAGGCTCTGGTCTTTTGCAAAACACTTGCAGGACCTGTTATTGTGCAAAACAATTGCACGACCTGTTCTTGTGCAAAACACTTCCAGGCCCTGTTCTTGTGCAATACACATTTAGACCCTGTTCTTGTGCAAAACATTTGGAGGCCCTGTTTTTGTGCAATACACTTTTAGACCCTATTCTTCTGCAAAACATTTGCAGGCCCTGTTCTTGTGCAAAAGAATTGCAGGCCCTGTTCTTGTGCAAAACACTTGCAGGCCCTGTTCTTGTGCAAAACACTTGCAGGCCCTGTTCTTGTGCAATACACTCTTAGACCCTTGTCTTGTGCAAAACATTTGGAGGCCCTGTTCTTGTGCAAACCACTTGCAGCCTCTGTTCTTGTGCAAAACACTTGCAGGCCCTGGTCTTGTGCAATAAAATTTTAGACCCTTGTCTTGTGCAAAACATTTGGAGGCCCTGTTCTTGTGCAAACCACTTGCAGCCTCTGTTCTTGTGCAAAACATTTGGAGGCCCTGTTCTTGTGCAAACCACTTGGATACCCAGTTCTTGTGCAAAACCCTTGCAGGCCCTGTTCTTGTGCAAAACCCTTGCAGGCCCTGTTGTAGTCCAAAATATTTGCAACTTCTGTTCTTGTGCAAAACACATGAAGGCCCTGTTTTTGTGCAAAACACATGCAGGCCCTGTTTTTGTGCAAAACACTTCCAGGCCCTGTTCTTGTGCAAAACACTTCCAGGCCCTGTTGTAGTGCAAAATATTTGCAACTTCTGTTCTTGTGCAAAACATTTGGAGGCCCTGTTGTTGTGCAATACACTTTTAGACCCTCTTCTTCTGCAAAACAATTGCAGGCCCTGTTCTTGTGCAAACCACTTGCAGCCTCTATTCTTGTGCAAAACACTTGCACGCCCTGGTCTTGTGCAAAACACTTGCAGGCCCTGTTGATGTGCAATACATGTACAGGCTCTGGTCTTTTGCAAAACACTTGCAGGACCTGTTATTGTGCAAAACAATTGCACGACCTGTTCTTGTGCAAAACACTTCCAGGCCCTGTTCTTGTGCAATACACATTTAGACCCTGTTCTTGTGCAAAACATTTGGAGGCCCTGTTTTTGTGCAATACACTTTTAGACCCTATTCTTCTGCAAAACATTTGCAGGCCCTGTTCTTGTGCAAAAGAATTGCAGGCCCTGTTCTTGTGCAAAACACTTGCAGGCCCTGTTCTTGTGCAAAACACTTGCAGGCCCTGTTCTTGTGCAATACACTTTTAGACCCTTGTCTTGTGCAAAACATTTGGAGGCCCTGTTCTTGTGCAAACCACTTGCAGCCTCTGTTCTTGTGCAAAACACTTGCAGGCCCTGGTCTTGTGCAATAAACTTTTAGACCCTTGTCTTGTGCAAAACATTTGGAGGCCCTGTTCTTGTGCAAACCACTTGCAGCCTCTGTTCTTGTGCAAAACATTTGGAGGCCCTGTTCTTGTGCAAACCACTTGGATACCCAGTTCTTGTGCAAAACCCTTGCAGGCCCTGTTCTTGGTCAAAACAATTGCAGGACCTGTTGATGTGCAATACATGTACAGGCTCTGGTCTTTTGCAAAACACTTGCAGGACCTGTTCTTGTGCAAAACACTTGCAGGCCCTGTTCTTGTGCAAAATATTTGCAACTTCTGTTCTTGTGCAAAACACTTGCAGGCCCTGTTCTTTTGCAAAACACTTGCAGGCCCTGTTCTTGTGCAAAACACTTGCAGGCCCTGTTCTTGTGCAATACGCTTTTAGACCCTCTTCTTCTGCAAAACATTTGCAGGCCCTGTTCTTGTGCAAACCACTTGCAGGCCCTGTTGATGTGCAATACATGTACAGGCTCTGGTCTTTTGCAAAACACTTGCAGGACCTGTTCTTGTGCAAAACACTTGCAGGCCCTGTTTTTGTGCAAAACGCATGCAGGCACTCTTCTTGTGTAAAGATTTGCAGGCACTCTTCTTGTTCAACACACTTGCAGGTCATGTTCTTGTGCAAAACACTTACAGGCCCTTTTGTCGTGTAAAACACTTGCAGACCCTCTTCTTCTGCAAAACACTTTCAGGCTTTGTTCTTGTTGAAAACACTTGCAGGCCCTGTTCTTGTACAAACCACTTGCAGGACCTGTTCTTGTGCAAAACACTTGCAGGACCGGTTCTTGTGCAATACACTTTTAGACCCTCTTCTTGTGCAAAACATTTGGAGGCCCTGTTCTTGCACAAAACACTTGGATACCCAGTTCCTGTGCAATACACTTTTAGACCCTCTTCTTGTGCAAAAGATTTGCAGGCCCTGTTCTTGTGCAAACCACTTGCAGGCCCTGTTCTTGTGCAAAACCTTTGCAGGCCCTGTTCTTGGTCAAAACACTTGCAGGCTCTGTTTTTGTGCAAAACGCATGCAGGCACTCTTCTTGTGTAAAGATTTGCAGGCACTCTTCTTGTTCAACACACTTGCAGGTCATGTTCTTGTGCAAAACACTTACAGGCCCTTTTGTCGTGCAAAACACTTGCAGACCCTCTTCTTCTGCAACACACTTTCAGGCTTTGTTCTTGTTGAAAACACTTGCAGGCCCTGTTCTTGTGCAAAACACTTGCAGGCCCTGTTCTTGTGCAAAACACTTGCAGACCCTGTTCTTGTGCAATACACTTTTAGACCCTCTTCTTGTGCAAAACATTTGGAGGCACAAAACACTTGGATACCCAGTTCTTGTGCAATACACTTTTAGACCCTCTTCTTCTGCAAAACATTTGGAGGCCCTGTTCTTGCACAAAACACTTGGATACCCAGTTCTTGTGCAATACACTTTTAGACCCTCTTCTTCTGCAAAACATTTGGAGGCCCTGTTCTTGCACAAAACACTTGGATACCCAGTTCCTGTGCAATACACTTTTAGACCCTCTTCTTGTGCAAAAGATTTGCAGGCCCTGTTCTTGTGCAAACCACTTGCAGGCCCTGTTCTTGTGCAAAACCTTTGCAGGCCCTGTTCTTGGTCAAAACACTTGCAGGCTCTGTTTTTGTGCAAAACGCATGCAGGCACTCTTCTTGTGTAAAGATTTGCAGGCACTCTTCTTGTTCAACACACTTGCAGGTCATGTTCTTGTGCAAAACACTTACAGGCCCTTTTGTCGTGCAAAACACTTGCAGACCCTCTTCTTCTGCAACACACTTTCAGGCTTTGTTCTTGTTGAAAACACTTGCAGGCCCTGTTCTTGTGCAAAACACTTGCAGGCCCTGTTCTTGTGCAAAACACTTGCAGACCCTGTTCTTGTGCAATACACTTTTAGACCCTCTTCTTGTGCAAAACATTTGGAGGCACAAAACACTTGGATACCCAGTTCTTGTGCAATACACTTTTAGACCCTCTTCTTGTGCAAAACATTTGAAGGCCCTGTTCTTATGCAAACCACTTGCAGGCTCTGTTTTTGTGCAAAACGCATGCAGGCACTCTTCTTGTGTAAAGATTTGCAGGCACTCTTCTTGTTCAACACACTTGCAGGTCATGTTCTTGTGCAAAACACTTACAGGCCCTTTTGTCGTGCAAAACACTTGCAGACCCTCTTCTTCTGCAAAACACTTTCAGGCTTTGTTCTTGTTGAAAACACTTGCAGGCCCTGTTCTTGTGCAAAACACTTGGAGGCACTGTTATTGTGCAATGCACTTGCAGGCCCTGTTGTTGTGGAAAACACTTGTAGGACCTGTTCTTGTGCAATACACTTTCGAACCCTTTTCTTGTTCTAAACAGTTGCATGATCTGTTTTTGTGCAAAAGACTTGCAAGTTCTGTTTTTGTGCAAAACACTTGCAGGACCTGTTCTTGTGCAATACACTTTTAGACCCTCTTCTTGTGCAAAACATTTGCAGGACCTGTTCTTGTGCAAAACACTTGCAGGCCCTGTTCTTGTGCAAAACACTTGCAGACCCTGTTCTTGTGCAATACATTTTTAGACCCTCTTCTTGTGCAAAACATTTGGAGGCCCTGTTCTTGCACAAAACACTTGGATACCCAGTTCTTGTGCAATACACTTTTAGACCCTCTTCTTGTGCAAAACATTTGAAGGCCCTGTTCTTATGCAAACCACTTGCAGGCTCTGTTTTTGTGCAAAACGCATGCAGGCACTCTTCTTGTGTAAAGATTTGCAGGCACTCTTCTTGTTCAACACACTTGCAGGTCATGTTCTTGTGCAAAACACTTGCAGGCCCTGTTCTTGTGCAAAACCCTTGCAGGCCCTGTTCTTGTGCAAAACACTTGCAGGCCCTGTTCTTGTGCAAAATATTTGGAGGCCCTGTTCTTGCACAAAACACTTGGATACCCAGTTGTTGTGCAATACACTTTTAGACCCTCTTCTTCTGCAAAACATTTGCAGGCCCTGTTCTTGTGCAAACCACTTGCAGCCTCTGTTCTTGTGCAAAACACTTGCAGGCCCTGGTCTTGTGCAAAACAGTTGCAGGCCCTGTTGATGTGCAATACATGTACAGGCTCTGGTCTTTTGCAAAACACTTGCAGGCCCTGTTATTGTGCAATGCACTTGCAGGCCCTGTTGTTGTGAAAAACACTTGTAGGACCTGTTCTTGTGCAATACACTTTCGAACCCTTTTCTTGTTCTAAACAGTTGCATAATCTGTTCTTGTGTAAAACACTTGCAGGCCCTGTTCTTGTGCAAAATATTTGCAAATTCTGTTCTTGTGCAAAACATTTGGAGGCCCTGTTGTTGTGCAATACACTTTTAGACCCTCTTCTTCTGCAAAACATTTGCAGGCCCTGTTCTTGTGCAAACCACTTGCAGCCTCTATTCTTGTGCAAAACACTTGCAGGCCCTGGTCTTGTGCAAAACACTTGCAGGCCCTGTTGATGTGCAATACATGTACAGGCTCTGGTCTTTTGCAAAACACTTGCAGGACCTGTTATTGTGCAAAACAATTGCACGACCTGTTCTTGTGCAAAACACTTCCAGGCCCTGTTCTTGTGCAATACACATTTAGACCCTGTTCTTGTGCAAAACATTTGGAGGCCCTGTTTTTGTGCAATACACTTTTAGACCCTATTCTTCTGCAAAACATTTGCAGGCCCTGTTCTTGTGCAAAATAATTGCAGGCCCTGTTCTTGTGCAAAACACTTGCAGGCCCTGTTCTTGTGCAAAACACTTGCAGGCTCTGTTCTTGTGCAAAACACTTGCAGGACCTGCTCTTGTGCAAAACATTTGGAGGCCCTGTTCTTGCACAAAACACTTGGATACCCAGTTCTTGTGCAATACACTTTTAGACCCTCTTCTTCTGCAAAACATTTGGAGGCCCTGTTCTTGCACAAAACACTTGGATACCCAGTTCTTGTGCAATACACTTTTAGACCCTCTTCTTCTGCAAAACATTTGGAGGCCCTGTTCTTGCACAAAACACTTGGATACCCAGTTCCTGTGCAATACACTTTTAGACCCTCTTCTTGTGCAAAAGATTTGCAGGCCCTGTTCTTGTGCAAACCACTTGCAGGCCCTGTTCTTGTGCAAAACCTTTGCAGGCCCTGTTCTTGCACAAAACACTTGCAGGCTCTGTTTTTGTGCAAAACGCATGCAGGCACTCTTCTTGTGTAAAGATTTGCAGGCACTCTTCTTGTTCAACACACTTGCAGGTCATGTTCTTGTGCAAAACACTTACAGGCCCTTTTGTCGTGCAAAACACTTGCAGACCCTCTTCTTCTGCAACACACTTTCAGGCTTTGTTCTTGTTGAAAACACTTGCAGGCCCTGTTCTTGTGCAAAACACTTGCAGGCCCTGTTCTTGTGCAAAACACTTGCAGACCCTGTTCTTGTGCAATACACTTTTAGACCCTCTTCTTGTGCAAAACATTTGGAGGCCCTGTTCTTGCACAAAACACTTGGATACCCAGTTCTTGTGCAATACACTTTTAGACCCTCTTCTTGTGCAAAACATTTGAAGGCCCTGTTCTTATGCAAACCACTTGCAGGCTCTGTTTTTGTGCAAAACGCACGCAGGCACTCTTCTTGTGTAAAGATTTGCAGGCACTCTTCTTGTTCAACACACTTGCAGGTCATGTTCTTGTGCAAAACACTTACAGGCCCTGTTCTTGTGCAAAACACTTGCAGGCCCTGTTGTAGTGCAAAATATTTGCAACTTCTGTTCTTGTGCAAAACACATGGAGGCACTGTTATTGTGCAATGCACTTGCAGGCCCTGTTGTTGTGAAAAACACTTGTAGGACCTGTTCTTGTGCAGTACACTTTCGAACCCTTTTCTTGTTCTAAACAGTTGCATGATCTGTTCTTGTGCAAAACCCTTGCAGGCCCTGTTCTTGTGCAAAACACTTGCAGGCCCTGTTCTTGTGCAAAACACTTGCAGGCCCTGTTCTTGGTCCAAACACTTGCAGGCTCTGTTTTTGTGCAAACCACTGGCAGGCTCTGTTCTTGTTTAAAACATTTGTAGGCACTGTTTTTGGGCAAACCACTTGCAGGCCCTGTTCTGGTGCAAAATATTTGCAACTTCTGTTCCTCGGCAAAACACATGCAGGCCCTATTCTTGTGCAAACCACTTGCAGGCCCTGTTCTTGTGCAAACCACTGGCAGGCCCTATTGTTGTGAAAAATACTTGCAGGCTCTGTTCTTGTGCAAAAAACTTGCAGTCCCTGTTTTTGTGCAAAACACTTGTAGGCCCTGTTGATGTGTAATCTATGTACAGGCTCTGTTCTTTTGCAAAACACTTGTAGGATATGTTGATGTGCAATACATGTACAGGCTCTGGTCTTGTGCAAAACACTTGGAGGACATGTTCTTGTGCAAAACATTTGGAGGCCCTGTTCTTGCACAAAACACTTGGATACCCAGTTCTTGTGCAATACACTTTTACACCCTCTTCTTCTGCAAAACATTTGCAGGCCCCATTTTTGTGCAAAACAATTGCAGGACCTGTTCTTGTGCAAAACAGTTGCAGGCCCTGTTGTAGTGCAAAATATTTGCAACTTCAGTTCTTGTGCAAAACACTTGCAGGACCTTGTCTTGTGCAAAAAAATTGCAGGCCCTGTTCTTGTGCAATACACTTTTAGACCCTCTTCTTGTGCAAAACATTTGGAGGCCCTGTTCTTGCAGAAAACACTTGGATACCCAGTTCTTATGCAATACACTTTTAGACCCTCTTCTTGTGCAAAACATTTGAAGGCCCTGTTCTTGTGCAAACCACTTGCAGGCTCTGTTCTTGTGCAAAACACTTGCAGGACCTGCTCTTGTGCAAAACATTTGGAGGCCCTGTTCTTGCACAAAACACTTGGATACCCAGTTCTTGTGCAATACACTTTTAGACCCTCTTCTTCTGCAAAACATTTGGAGGCCCTGTTCTTGCACAAAACACTTGGATACCCAGTTCTTGTGCAATACACTTTTAGACCCTCTTCTTCTGCAAAACATTTGGAGGCCCTGTTCTTGCACAAAACACTTGGATACCCAGTTCCTGTGCAATACACTTTTAGACCCTCTTCTTGTGCAAAAGATTTGCAGGCCCTGTTCTTGTGCAAACCACTTGCAGGCCCTGTTCTTGTGCAAAACCTTTGCAGGCCCTGTTCTTGGTCAAAACACTTGCAGGCTCTGTTTTTGTGCAAAACGCATGCAGGCACTCTTCTTGTGTAAAGATTTGCAGGCACTCTTCTTGTTCAACACACTTGCAGGTCATGTTCTTGTGCAAAACACTTACAGGCCCTTTTGTCGTGCAAAACACTTGCAGACCCTCTTCTTCTGCAACACACTTTCAGGCTTTGTTCTTGTTGAAAACACTTGCAGGCCCTGTTCTTGTGCAAAACACTTGCAGGCCCTGTTCTTGTGCAAAACACTTGCAGACCCTGTTCTTGTGCAATACACTTTTAGACCCTCTTCTTGTGCAAAACATTTGGAGGCACAAAACACTTGGATACCCAGTTCTTGTGCAATACACTTTTAGACCCTCTTCTTGTGCAAAACATTTGAAGGCCCTGTTCTTATGCAAACCACTTGCAGGCTCTGTTTTTGTGCAAAACGCATGCAGGCACTCTTCTTGTGTAAAGATTTGCAGGCACTCTTCTTGTTCAACACACTTGCAGGTCATGTTCTTGTGCAAAACACTTACAGGCCCTTTTGTCGTGCAAAACACTTGCAGACCCTCTTCTTCTGCAAAACACTTTCAGGCTTTGTTCTTGTTGAAAACACTTGCAGGCCCTGTTCTTGTGCAAAACACTTGGAGGCACTGTTATTGTGCAATGCACTTGCAGGCCCTGTTGTTGTGGAAAACACTTGTAGGACCTGTTCTTGTGCAATACACTTTCGAACCCTTTTCTTGTTCTAAACAGTTGCATGATCTGTTTTTGTGCAAAAGACTTGCAAGTTCTGTTTTTGTGCAAAACAATTGCAGGACCTGTTCATGTGCAATACACTTTTAGACCCTCTTCTTGTGCAAAACATTTGCAGGACCTGTTCTTGTGCAAAACACTTGCAGGCCCTGTTCTTGTGCAAAACACTTGCAGACCCTGTTCTTGTGCAATACATTTTTAGACCCTCTTCTTGTGCAAAACATTTGGAGGCCCTGTTCTTGCACAAAACACTTGGATACCCAGTTCTTGTGCAATACACTTTTAGACCCTCTTCTTGTGCAAAACATTTGAAGGCCCTGTTCTTATGCAAACCACTTGCAGGCTCTGTTTTTGTGCAAAACGCATGCAGGCACTCTTCTTGTGTAAAGATTTGCAGGCACTCTTCTTGTTCAACACACTTGCAGGTCATGTTCTTGTGCAAAACACTTGCAGGCCCTGTTCTTGTGCAAAACCCTTGCAGGCCCTGTTCTTGTGCAAAACACTTGCAGGCCCTGTTCTTGTGCAAAATATTTGGAGGCCCTGTTCTTGCACAAAACACTTGGATACCCAGTTGTTGTGCAATACACTTTTAGACCCTCTTCTTCTGCAAAACATTTGCAGGCCCTGTTCTTGTGCAAACCACTTGCAGCCTCTGTTCTTGTGCAAAACACTTGCAGGCCCTGGTCTTGTGCAAAACAGTTGCAGGCCCTGTTGATGTGCAATACATGTACAGGCTCTGGTCTTTTGCAAAACACTTGCAGGCCCTGTTATTGTGCAATGCACTTGCAGGCCCTGTTGTTGTGAAAAACACTTGTAGGACCTGTTCTTGTGCAATACACTTTCGAACCCTTTTCTTGTTCTAAACAGTTGCATGATCTGTTCTTGTGCAAAACACTTGCAGGCCCTGTTCTTGTGCAAAATATTTGCAAATTCTGTTCTTGTGCAAAACAGTTGGAGGACCTGTTCTTGTGCAAAACCCTTGCAGGCCCTGTTCTTGTGCAATACACTTTTAGACCCTCTTCTTGTGCAAAACATTTGGAGGCCCTGTTCTTGCACAAAACACTTGGATACCCAGTTCCTGTGCAATACACTTTTAGACCCTCTTCTTGAGCAAAACATTTGCAGGCCCTGTTCTTGTTGAAACCACTTGCAGGCTCTCTTCTTGTGCAAAACCCTTGCAGGCCCTGTTCTTGTGCAATACACTTTTAGACCCTTGTCTTGTGCAAAACGTTTGGAGGCCCTGTTCTTGTGCAAAACACTTGCAGGCCCTGGTCTTGTGCAATAAACTTTTACACCCTCTTCTTGTGCAAAACATTTGGAGGCCCTGTTCTTGTGCAAACCACTTGGATACCCAGTTCTTGTGCAAAACCCTTGCAGGCCCTGTTGTAGTCCAAAATATTTGCAACTTCTGTTCTTGTGCAAAACACATGAAGGCCCTGTTTTTGTGCAAAACACATGCAGGCCCTGTTTTTGTGCAAAACACTTCCAGGCCCTGTTCTTGTGCAAAACACTTCCAGGCCCTGTTGTAGTGCAAAATATTTGCAACTTCTGTTCTTGTGCAAAACACATGCAGGCCCTGTTTTTGTGCAAAACACATGCAGGCCCTGTTTTTGTGCAAAACACTTCCAGGCCCTGTTCTTGTGCAAAACACTTCCAGGCCCTGTTGTAGTGCAAAATATTTGCAACTTCTGTTCTTGTGCAAAACACTTGCAGGCCCTGTTGATGTGCAATACATGTACAGGCTCTGGTCTTTTGCAAAACACTTGCAGGACCTGTTATTGTGCAAAACAATTGCACGACCTGTTCTTGTGCAAAACACTTCCAGGCCCTGTTCTTGTGCAATACACATTTAGACCCTGTTCTTGTGCAAAACATTTGGAGGCCCTGTTTTTGTGCAATACACTTTTAGACCCTATTCTTCTGCAAAACATTTGCAGGCCCTGTTCTTGTGCAAAAGAATTGCAGGCCCTGTTCTTGTGCAAAACACTTGCAGGCCCTGTTCTTGTGCAAAACACTTGCAGGCCCTGTTCTTGTGCAATACACTTTTAGACCCTTGTCTTGTGCAAAACATTTGGAGGCCCTGTTCTTGTGCAAACCACTTGCAGCCTCTGTTCTTGTGCAAAACACTTGCAGGCCCTGGTCTTGTGCAATAAACTTTTAGACCCTTGTCTTGTGCAAAACATTTGGAGGCCCTGTTCTTGTGCAAACCACTTGCAGCCTCTGTTCTTGTGCAAAACATTTGGAGGCCCTGTTCTTGTGCAAACCACTTGGATACCCAGTTCTTGTGCAAAACCCTTGCAGGCCCTGTTCTTGGTCAAAACAATTGCAGGACCTGTTGATGTGCAATACATGTACAGGCTCTGGTCTTTTGCAAAACACTTGCAGGACCTGTTCTTGTGCAAAACACTTGCAGGCCCTGTTCTTGTGCAAAATATTTGCAACTTCTGTTCTTGTGCAAAACACTTGCAGGCCCTGTTCTTTTGCAAAACACTTGCAGGCCCTGTTTTTGTGCAAAACGCATGCAGGCACTCTTCTTGTGTAAAGATTTGCAGGCACTCTTCTTGTTCAACACACTTGCAGGTCATGTTCTTGTGCAAAACACTTACAGGCCCTTTTGTCGTGTAAAACACTTGCAGACCCTCTTCTTCTGCAAAACACTTTCAGGCTTTGTTCTTGTTGAAAACACTTGCAGGCCCTGTTCTTGTACAAACCACTTGCAGGACCTGTTCTTGTGCAAAACACTTGCAGGACCGGTTCTTGTGCAATACACTTTTAGACCCTCTTCTTGTGCAAAATATTTGGAGGCCCTGTTCTTGCACAAAACACTTGGATACCCAGTTCCTGTGCAATACACTTTTAGACCCTCTTCTTGTGCAAAACATTTGCAGGCCCTGTTCTTGTGCAAAACCCTTGCAGGCCCTGTTCTTGGTCAAAACACTTGCAGGCTCTGTTTTTGTGCAAAACGCATGCAGGCACTCTTCTTGTGTAAAGATTTGCAGGCACTCTTCTTGTTCAACACACTTGCAGGTCATGTTCTTGTGCAAAAGACTTTCAGGCTTTGTTCTTGTTGAAAACACTTGCAGACCCTGTTCTTGTGCAAACCACTTGCAGGCCCTGTTCTTGTACAAAACACTTGCAGACCCTGTTCTTCTGCAAAATACTTGCAGCCATTTTTCTTGTGCAAAACACTCGCAGTCCCTGTTCCTCTTTAAAAGACTGGTAGGGCTTGTTGTTGTGAACAACACTTGCAGGCCCTGTTCTTCTGCAATACACTTTCAGACCCTGTTCTTGTACAAAATAGTTGAAAGCTATGTTCTAGTGCAAAACACTTGCAGGCCCTCTTCTTCTGCAAAACACTTTCAGGCTTTGTTCTTGTGCAAAACACTTGCAGGCCCTGTTCTTGTGCAAAACACTTGCAGGCCCTGTTTTTGTGCAAAACGCATGCAGGCACTCTTCTTGTGTAAAGATTTGCAGGCACTCTTCTTGTTCAACACACTTGCAGGTCATGTTCTTGTGCAAAACACTTACAGGCCCTTTTGTCGTGCAAAACACTTGCAGACCCTCTTCTTCTGCAAAACACTTTCATGCTTTTTTCTTGTTGAAAACACTTGCAGGCCCTGTTCTTGTACAAACCACTTGCAGGACCTGTTCTTGTGCAAAACACTTGCAGGACCTGTTCTTGTGCAAAACAATTGCAGGACCTGTTCTTGTGCAAAACACTTCCAGGCCCTGTTCTTGTGCAATACACATTTAGACCCTGTTCTTGTGCAAAACATTTGGAGGCCCTGTTTTTGTGCAATACACTTTTAGACCCTATTCTTCTGCAAAACATTTGCAGGCCCTGTTCTTGTGCAATACACTTTTAGACCCTCTTCTTCTGCAAAACATTTGCAGGCCCTGTTCTTGTGCAAACCACTTGCAGCCTCTGTTCTTGTGCAAAACACTTGCAGGCCCTGGTCTTGTGCAAAACACTTGCAGGCCCTGTTGATGTGCAATACATGTACAGGCTCTGGTCTTTTGCAAAACACTTGCAGGACCTGTTATTGTGCAAAACAATTGCACGACCTGTTCTTGTGGAAAACACTTCCACGCCCTGTTCTTGTGCAATACACATTTAGACCCTGTTCTTGTGCAAAACATTTGGAGGCCCTGTTGTTGTGCAATACACTTTTAGACCCTCTTCTTCTGCAAAACATTTGCAGGCCCTGTTCTTGTGCAAACCACTTGCAGCCTCTATTCTTGTGCAAAACACTTGCAGGCCCTGGTCTTGTGCAAAACACTTGCAGGCCCTGTTGATGTGCAATACATGTACAGGCTCTGGTCTTTTGCAAAACACTTGCAGGACCTGTTATTGTGCAAAACAATTGCACGACCTGTTCTTGTGCAAAACACTTCCAGGCCCTGTTCTTGTGCAATACACATTTAGACCCTGTTCTTGTGCAAAACATTTGGAGGCCCTGTTTTTGTGCAATACACTTTTAGACCCTATTCTTCTGCAAAACATTTGCAGGCCCTGTTCTTGTGCAAAAGAATTGCAGGCCCTGTTCTTGTGCAAAACACTTGCAGGCCCTGTTCTTGTGCAAAACACTTGCAGGCCCTGTTCTTGTGCAATACACTTTTAGACCCTTGTCTTGTGCAAAACATTTGGAGGCCCTGTTCTTGTGCAAACCACTTGCAGCCTCTGTTCTTGTGCAAAACACTTGCAGGCCCTGGTCTTGTGCAATAAAATTTTAGACCCTTGTCTTGTGCAAAACATTTGGAGGCCCTGTTCTTGTGCAAACCACTTGCAGCCTCTGTTCTTGTGCAAAACATTTGGAGGCCCTGTTCTTGTGCAAACCACTTGGATACCCAGTTCTTGTGCAAAACCCTTGCAGGCCCTGTTCTTGTGCAAAACCCTTGCAGGCCCTGTTGTAGTCCAAAATATTTGCAACTTCTGTTCTTGTGCAAAACACATGAAGGCCCTGTTTTTGTGCAAAACACATGCAGGCCCTGTTTTTGTGCAAAACACTTCCAGGCCCTGTTCTTGTGCAAAACACTTCCAGGCCCTGTTGTAGTGCAAAATATTTGCAACTTCTGTTCTTGTGCAAAACATTTGGAGGCCCTGTTGTTGTGCAATACACTTTTAGACCCTCTTCTTCTGCAAAACAATTGCAGGCCCTGTTCTTGTGCAAACCACTTGCAGCCTCTATTCTTGTGCAAAACACTTGCACGCCCTGGTCTTGTGCAAAACACTTGCAGGCCCTGTTGATGTGCAATACATGTACAGGCTCTGGTCTTTTGCAAAACACTTGCAGGACCTGTTATTGTGCAAAACAATTGCACGACCTGTTCTTGTGCAAAACACTTCCAGGCCCTGTTCTTGTGCAATACACATTTAGACCCTGTTCTTGTGCAAAACATTTGGAGGCCCTGTTTTTGTGCAATACACTTTTAGACCCTATTCTTCTGCAAAACATTTGCAGGCCCTGTTCTTGTGCAAAAGAATTGCAGGCCCTGTTCTTGTGCAAAACACTTGCAGGCCCTGTTCTTGTGCAAAACACTTGCAGGCCCTGTTCTTGTGCAATACACTTTTAGACCCTTGTCTTGTGCAAAACATTTGGAGGCCCTGTTCTTGTGCAAACCACTTGCAGCCTCTGTTCTTGTGCAAAACACTTGCAGGCCCTGGTCTTGTGCAATAAACTTTTAGACCCTTGTCTTGTGCAAAACATTTGGAGGCCCTGTTCTTGTGCAAACCACTTGCAGCCTCTGTTCTTGTGCAAAACATTTGGAGGCCCTGTTCTTGTGCAAACCACTTGGATACCCAGTTCTTGTGCAAAACCCTTGCAGGCCCTGTTCTTGGTCAAAACAATTGCAGGACCTGTTGATGTGCAATACATGTACAGGCTCTGGTCTTTTGCAAAACACTTGCAGGACCTGTTCTTGTGCAAAACACTTGCAGGCCCTGTTCTTGTGCAAAATATTTGCAACTTCTGTTCTTGTGCAAAACACTTGCAGGCCCTGTTCTTTTGCAAAACACTTGCAGGCCCTGTTCTTGTGCAAAACACTTGCAGGCCCTGTTCTTGTGCAATACGCTTTTAGACCCTCTTCTTCTGCAAAACATTTGCAGGCCCTGTTCTTGTGCAAACCACTTGCAGGCCCTGTTGATGTGCAATACATGTACAGGCTCTGGTCTTTTGCAAAACACTTGCAGGACCTGTTCTTGTGCAAAACACTTGCAGGCCCTGTTTTTGTGCAAAACGCATGCAGGCACTCTTCTTGTGTAAAGATTTGCAGGCACTCTTCTTGTTCAACACACTTGCAGGTCATGTTCTTGTGCAAAACACTTACAGGCCCTTTTGTCGTGTAAAACACTTGCAGACCCTCTTCTTCTGCAAAACACTTTCAGGCTTTGTTCTTGTTGAAAACACTTGCAGGCCCTGTTCTTGTACAAACCACTTGCAGGACCTGTTCTTGTGCAAAACACTTGCAGGACCGGTTCTTGTGCAATACACTTTTAGACCCTCTTCTTGTGCAAAACATTTGGAGGCCCTGTTCTTGCACAAAACACTTGGATACCCAGTTCCTGTGCAATACACTTTTAGACCCTCTTCTTGTGCAAAACATTTGCAGGCCCTGTTCTTGTGCAAAACCCTTGCAGGCCCTGTTCTTGGTCAAAACACTTGCAGGCTCTGTTTTTGTGCAAAACGCATGCAGGCACTCTTCTTGTGTAAAGATTTGCAGGCACTCTTCTTGTTCAACACACTTGCAGGTCATGTTCTTGTGCAAAAGACTTTCAGGCTTTGTTCTTGTTGAAAACACTTGCAGACCCTGTTCTTGTGCAAACCACCTGCAGGCCCTGTTCTTGTACAAAACACTTGCAGACCCTGTTCTTCTGCAAAATACTTGCAGCCATTTTTCTTGTGCAAAACACTCGCAGTCCCTGTTCCTCTTTAAAAGACTGGTAGGGCTTGTTGTTGTGAACAACACTTGCGGGCCCTGTTCTTCTGCAATACACTTTCAGACCCTGTTCTTGTACAAAATAGTTGAAAGCTATGTTCTAGTGCAAAACACTTGCAGGCCCTCTTCTTCTGCAAAACACTTTCAGGCTTTGTTCTTGTGCAAAACACTTGCAGGCCCTGTTCTTGTGCAAAACACTTGCAGGCCCTGTTTTTGTGCAAAACGCATGCAGGCACTCTTCTTGTGTAAAGATTTGCAGGCACTCTTCTTGTTCAACACACTTGCAGGTCATGTTCTTGTGCAAAACACTTACAGGCCCTTTTGTCGTGCAAAACACTTGCAGACCCTCTTCTTCTGCAAAACACTTTCATGCTTTTTTCTTGTTGAAAACACTTGCAGGCCCTGTTCTTGTACAAACCACTTGCAGGACCTGTTCTTGTGCAAAACACTTGCAGGACCTGTTCTTGTGCAAAACAATTGCAGGACCTGTTCTTGTGCAAAACACTTCCAGGCCCTGTTCTTGTGCAATACACATTTAGACCCTGTTCTTGTGCAAAACATTTGGAGGCCCTGTTTTTGTGCAATACACTTTTAGACCCTATTCTTCTGCAAAACATTTGCAGGCCCTGTTCTTGTGCAATACACTTTTAGACCCTCTTCTTCTGCAAAACATTTGCAGGCCCTGTTCTTGTGCAAACCACTTGCAGCCTCTGTTCTTGTGCAAAACACTTGCAGGCCCTGGTCTTGTGCAAAACACTTGCAGGCCCTGTTGATGTGCAATACATGTACAGGCTCTGGTCTTTTGCAAAACACTTGCAGGACCTGTTATTGTGCAAAACAATTGCACGACCTGTTCTTGTGGAAAACACTTCCACGCCCTGTTCTTGTGCAATACACATTTAGACCCTGTTCTTGTGCAAAACATTTGGAGGCCCTGTTGTTGTGCAATACACTTTTAGACCCTCTTCTTCTGCAAAACATTTGCAGGCCCTGTTCTTGTGCAAACCACTTGCAGGCCCTGTTCTTGTGCAATACGCTTTTAGACCCTCTTCTTCTGCAAAACATTTGCAGGCCCTGTTCTTGTGCAAACCACTTGCAGGCCCTGTTGATGTGCAATACATGTACAGGCTCTGGTCTTTTGCAAAACACTTGCAGGACCTGTTCTTGTGCAAAACAATTGCAGGACCTGTTCTTGTGCAAAACACTTCCAGGCCCTGTTCTTGTGCAATACACATTTAGACCCTGTTCTTGTGCAAAACATTTGGAGGCCCTGTTTTTGTGCAATACACTTTTAGACCCTATTCTTCTGCAAAACATTTGCAGGCCCTGTTCTTGTGCAATACACTTTTAGACCCTCTTCTTCTGCAAAACATTTGCAGGCCCTGTTCTTGTGCAAACCACTTGCAGCCTCTGTTCTTGTGCAAAACACTTGCAGGCCCTGGTCTTGTGCAAAACACTTGCAGGCCCTGTTGATGTGCAATACATGTACAGGCTCTGGTCTTTTGCAAAACACTTGCAGGACCTGTTATTGTGCAAAACACTTCCACGCCCTGTTCTTGTGCAATACACATTTAGACCCTGTTCTTGTGCAAAACATTTGGAGGCCCTGTTGTTGTGCAATACACTTTTAGACCCTCTTCTTCTGCAAAACATTTGCAGGCCCTGTTCTTGTGCAAACCACTTGCAGCCTCTATTCTTGTGCAAAACACTTGCAGGCCCTGGTCTTGTGCAAAACACTTGCAGGCCCTGTTGATGTGCAATACATGTACAGGCTCTGGTCTTTTGCAAAACACTTGCAGGACCTGTTATTGTGCAAAACAATTGCACGACCTGTTCTTGTGCAAAACACTTCCAGGCCCTGTTCTTGTGCAATACACATTTAGACCCTGTTCTTGTGCAAAACATTTGGAGGCCCTGTTTTTGTGCAATACACTTTTAGACCCTATTCTTCTGCAAAACATTTGCAGGCCCTGTTCTTGTGCAAAAGAATTGCAGGCCCTGTTCTTGTGCAAAACACTTGCAGGCCCTGTTCTTGTGCAAAACACTTGCAGGCCCTGTTCTTGTGCAATACACTTTTAGACCCTTGTCTTGTGCAAAACATTTGGAGGCCCTGTTCTTGTGCAAACCACTTGCAGCCTCTGTTCTTGTGCAAAACACTTGCAGGCCCTGGTCTTGTGCAATAAAATTTTAGACCCTTGTCTTGTGCAAAACATTTGGAGGCCCTGTTCTTGTGCAAACCACTTGCAGCCTCTGTTCTTGTGCAAAACATTTGGAGGCCCTGTTCTTGTGCAAACCACTTGGATACCCAGTTCTTGTGCAAAACCCTTGCAGGCCCTGTTCTTGTGCAAAACCCTTGCAGGCCCTGTTGTAGTCCAAAATATTTGCAACTTCTGTTCTTGTGCAAAACACATGAAGGCCCTGTTTTTGTGCAAAACACATGCAGGCCCTGTTTTTGTGCAAAACACTTCCAGGCCCTGTTCTTGTGCAAAACACTTCCAGGCCCTGTTGTAGTGCAAAATATTTGCAACTTCTGTTCTTGTGCAAAACATTTGGAGGCCCTGTTGTTGTGCAATACACTTTTAGACCCTCTTCTTCTGCAAAACATTTGCAGGCCCTGTTCTTGTGCAAACCACTTGCAGCCTCTATTCTTGTGCAAAACACTTGCAGGCCCTGGTCTTGTGCAAAACACTTGCAGGCCCTGTTGATGTGCAATACATGTACAGGCTCTGGTCTTTTGCAAAACACTTGCAGGACCTGTTATTGTGCAAAACAATTGCACGACCTGTTCTTGTGCAAAACACTTCCAGGCCCTGTTCTTGTGCAATACACATTTAGACCCTGTTCTTGTGCAAAACATTTGGAGGCCCTGTTTTTGTGCAATACACTTTTAGACCCTATTCTTCTGCAAAACATTTGCAGGCCCTGTTCTTGTGCAAAAGAATTGCAGGCCCTGTTCTTGTGCAAAACACTTGCAGGCCCTGTTCTTGTGCAAAACACTTGCAGGCCCTGTTCTTGTGCAATACACTTTTAGACCCTTGTCTTGTGCAAAACATTTGGAGGCCCTGTTCTTGTGCAAACCACTTGCAGCCTCTGTTCTTGTGCAAAACACTTGCAGGCCCTGGTCTTGTGCAATAAACTTTTAGACCCTTGTCTTGTGCAAAACATTTGGAGGCCCTGTTCTTGTGCAAACCACTTGCAGCCTCTGTTCTTGTGCAAAACATTTGGAGGCCCTGTTCTTGTGCAAACCACTTGGATACCCAGTTCTTGTGCAAAACCCTTGCAGGCCCTGTTCTTGGTCAAAACAATTGCAGGACCTGTTGATGTGCAATACATGTACAGGCTCTGGTCTTTTGCAAAACACTTGCAGGACCTGTTCTTGTGCAAAACACTTGCAGGCCCTGTTCTTGTGCAAAATATTTGCAACTTCTGTTCTTGTGCAAAACACTTGCAGGCCCTGTTCTTTTGCAAAACACTTGCAGGCCCTGTTCTTGTGCAAAACACTTGCAGGCCCTGTTCTTGTGCAATACGCTTTTAGACCCTCTTCTTCTGCAAAACATTTGCAGGCCCTGTTCTTGTGCAAACCACTTGCAGGCCCTGTTGATGTGCAATACATGTACAGGCTCTGGTCTTTTGCAAAACACTTGCAGGACCTGTTCTTGTGCAAAACACTTGGAGGCACTGTTTTTGTGCAAAACGCATGCAGGCACTCTTCTTGTGTAAAGATTTGCAGGCACTCTTCTTGTTCAACACACTTGCAGGTCATGTTCTTGTGCAAAACACTTACAGGCCCTTTTGTCGTGTAAAACACTTGCAGACCCTCTTCTTCTGCAAAACACTTTCAGGCTTTGTTCTTGTTGAAAACACTTGCAGGCCCTGTTCTTGTACAAACCACTTGCAGGACCTGTTCTTGTGCAAAACACTTGCAGGACCGGTTCTTGTGCAATACACTTTTAGACCCTCTTCTTGTGCAAAACATTTGGAGGCCCTGTTCTTGCACAAAACACTTGGATACCCAGTTCCTGTGCAATACACTTTTAGACCCTCTTCTTGTGCAAAACATTTGCAGGCCCTGTTCTTGTGCAAAACCCTTGCAGGCCCTGTTCTTGGTCAAAACACTTGCAGGCTCTGTTTTTGTGCAAAACGCATGCAGGCACTCTTCTTGTGTAAAGATTTGCAGGCACTCTTCTTGTTCAACACACTTGCAGGTCATGTTCTTGTGCAAAAGACTTTCAGGCTTTGTTCTTGTTGAAAACACTTGCAGACCCTGTTCTTGTGCAAACCACCTGCAGGCCCTGTTCTTGTACAAAACACTTGCAGACCCTGTTCTTCTGCAAAATACTTGCAGCCATTTTTCTTGTGCAAAACACTCGCAGTCCCTGTTCCTCTTTAAAAGACTGGTAGGGCTTGTTGTTGTGAACAACACTTGCAGGCCCTGTTCTTCTGCAATACACTTTCAGACCCTGTTCTTGTACAAAATAGTTGAAAGCTATGTTCTAGTGCAAAACACTTGCAGGCCCTCTTCTTCTGCAAAACACTTTCAGGCTTTGTTCTTGTGCAAAACACTTGCAGGCCCTGTTCTTGTGCAAAACACTTGCAGGCCCTGTTTTTGTGCAAAACGCATGCAGGCACTCTTCTTGTGTAAAGATTTGCAGGCACTCTTCTTGTTCAACACACTTGCAGGTCATGTTCTTGTGCAAAACACTTACAGGCCCTTTTGTCGTGCAAAACACTTGCAGACCCTCTTCTTCTGCAAAACACTTTCATGCTTTTTTCTTGTTGAAAACACTTGCAGGCCCTGTTCTTGTACAAACCACTTGCAGGACCTGTTCTTGTGCAAAACACTTGCAGGACCTGTTCTTGTGCAAAACAATTGCAGGACCTGTTCTTGTGCAAAACACTTCCAGGCCCTGTTCTTGTGCAATACACATTTAGACCCTGTTCTTGTGCAAAACATTTGGAGGCCCTGTTTTTGTGCAATACACTTTTAGACCCTATTCTTCTGCAAAACATTTGCAGGCCCTGTTCTTGTGCAATACACTTTTAGACCCTCTTCTTCTGCAAAACATTTGCAGGCCCTGTTCTTGTGCAAACCACTTGCAGCCTCTGTTCTTGTGCAAAACACTTGCAGGCCCTGGTCTTGTGCAAAACACTTGCAGGCCCTGTTGATGTGCAATACATGTACAGGCTCTGGTCTTTTGCAAAACACTTGCAGGACCTGTTATTGTGCAAAACAATTGCACGACCTGTTCTTGTGGAAAACACTTCCACGCCCTGTTCTTGTGCAATACACATTTAGACCCTGTTCTTGTGCAAAACATTTGGAGGCCCTGTTGTTGTGCAATACACTTTTAGACCCTCTTCTTCTGCAAAACATTTGCAGGCCCTGTTCTTGTGCAAACCACTTGCAGCCTCTATTCTTGTGCAAAACACTTGCAGGCCCTGGTCTTGTGCAAAACACTTGCAGGCCCTGTTGATGTGCAATACATGTACAGGCTCTGGTCTTTTGCAAAACACTTGCAGGACCTGTTATTGTGCAAAACAATTGCACGACCTGTTCTTGTGCAAAACACTTCCAGGCCCTGTTCTTGTGCAATACACATTTAGACCCTGTTCTTGTGCAAAACATTTGGAGGCCCTGTTTTTGTGCAATACACTTTTAGACCCTATTCTTCTGCAAAACATTTGCAGGCCCTGTTCTTGTGCAAAAGAATTGCAGGCCCTGTTCTTGTGCAAAACACTTGCAGGCCCTGTTCTTGTGCAAAACACTTGCAGGCCCTGTTCTTGTGCAATACACTTTTAGACCCTTGTCTTGTGCAAAACATTTGGAGGCCCTGTTCTTGTGCAAACCACTTGCAGCCTCTGTTCTTGTGCAAAACACTTGCAGGCCCTGGTCTTGTGCAATAAACTTTTAGACCCTTGTCTTGTGCAAAACATTTGGAGGCCCTGTTCTTGTGCAAACCACTTGCAGCCTCTGTTCTTGTGCAAAACATTTGGAGGCCCTGTTCTTGTGCAAACCACTTGGATACCCAGTTCTTGTGCAAAACCCTTGCAGGCCCTGTTCTTGGTCAAAACAATTGCAGGACCTGTTGATGTGCAATACATGTACAGGCTCTGGTCTTTTGCAAAACACTTGCAGGACCTGTTCTTGTGCAAAACACTTGCAGGACCTGTTCTTGTGCAAAATATTTGCAACTTCTGTTCTTGTGCAAAACACTTGCAGGCCCTGTTCTTTTGCAAAACACTTGCAGGCCCTGTTCTTGTGCAAAACACTTGCAGGCCCTGTTCTTGTGCAATACGCTTTTAGACCCTCTTCTTCTGCAAAACATTTGCAGGCCCTGTTCTTGTGCAAACCACTTGCAGGCCCTGTTGATGTGCAATACATGTACAGGCTCTGGTCTTTTGCAAAACACTTGCAGGACCTGTTCTTGTGCAAAACACTTGCAGGCCCTGTTTTTGTGCAAAACGCATGCAGGCACTCTTCTTGTGTAAAGATTTGCAGGCACTCTTCTTGTTCAACACACTTGCAGGTCATGTTCTTGTGCAAAACACTTACAGGCCCTTTTGTCGTGTAAAACACTTGCAGACCCTCTTCTTCTGCAAAACACTTTCAGGCTTTGTTCTTGTTGAAAACACTTGCAGGCCCTGTTCTTGTACAAACCACTTGCAGGACCTGTTCTTGTGCAAAACACTTGCAGGACCGGTTCTTGTGCAATACACTTTTAGACCCTCTTCTTGTGCAAAACATTTGGAGGCCCTGTTCTTGCACAAAACACTTGGATACCCAGTTCCTGTGCAATACACTTTTAGACCCTCTTCTTGTGCAAAACATTTGCAGGCCCTGTTCTTGTGCAAAACCCTTGCAGGCCCTGTTCTTGGTCAAAACACTTGCAGGCTCTGTTTTTGTGCAAAACGCATGCAGGCACTCTTCTTGTGTAAAGATTTGCAGGCACTCTTCTTGTTCAACACACTTGCAGGTCATGTTCTTGTGCAAAAGACTTTCAGGCTTTGTTCTTGTTGAAAACACTTGCAGACCCTGTTCTTGTGCAAACCACCTGCAGGCCCTGTTCTTGTACAAAACACTTGCAGACCCTGTTCTTCTGCAAAATACTTGCAGCCATTTTTCTTGTGCAAAACACTCGCAGTCCCTGTTCCTCTTTAAAAGACTGGTAGGGCTTGTTGTTGTGAACAACACTTGCAGGCCCTGTTCTTCTGCAATACACTTTCAGACCCTGTTCTTGTACAAAATAGTTGAAAGCTATGTTCTAGTGCAAAACACTTGCAGGCCCTCTTCTTCTGCAAAACACTTTCAGGCTTTGTTCTTGTGCAAAACACTTGCAGGCCCTGTTCTTGTGCAAAACACTTGCAGGCCCTGTTTTTGTGCAAAACGAATGCAGGCACTCTTCTTGTGTAAAGATTTGCAGGCACTCTTCTTGTTCAACACACTTGCAGGTCATGTTCTTGTGCAAAACACTTACAGGCCCTTTTGTCGTGCAAAACACTTGCAGACCCTCTTCTTCTGCAAAACACTTTCATGCTTTTTTCTTGTTGAAAACACTTGCAGGCCCTGTTCTTGTACAAACCACTTGCAGGACCTGTTCTTGTGCAAAACACTTGCAGGACCTGTTCTTGTGCAAAACAATTGCAGGACCTGTTCTTGTGCAAAACACTTCCAGGCCCTGTTCTTGTGCAATACACATTTAGACCCTGTTCTTGTGCAAAACATTTGGAGGCCCTGTTTTTGTGCAATACACTTTTAGACCCTATTCTTCTGCAAAACATTTGCAGGCCCTGTTCTTGTGCAATACACTTTTAGACCCTCTTCTTCTGCAAAACATTTGCAGGCCCTGTTCTTGTGCAAACCACTTGCAGCCTCTGTTCTTGTGCAAAACACTTGCAGGCCCTGGTCTTGTGCAAAACACTTGCAGGCCCTGTTGATGTGCAATACATGTACAGGCTCTGGTCTTTTGCAAAACACTTGCAGGACCTGTTATTGTGCAAAACAATTGCACGACCTGTTCTTGTGCAAAACACTTCCAGGCCCTGTTCTTGTGCAATACACATTTAGACCCTGTTCTTGTGCAAAACATTTGGAGGCCCTGTTTTTGTGCAATACACTTTTAGACCCTATTCTTCTGCAAAACATTTGCAGGCCCTGTTCTTTTGCAAAAGAATTGCAGGCCCTGTTCTTGTGCAAAACACTTGCAGGCCCTGTTCTTGTGCAAAACACTTGCAGGCCCTGTTCTTGTGCAATACACTTTTAGACCCTTGTCTTGTGCAAAACATTTGGAGGCCCTGTTCTTGTGCAAACCACTTGCAGCCTCTGTTCTTGTGCAAAACACTTGCAGGCCCTGGTCTTGTGCAATAAACTTTTAGACCCTTGTCTTGTGCAAAACATTTGGAGGCCCTGTTCTTGTGCAAACCACTTGCAGCCTCTGTTCTTGTGCAAAACATTTGGAGGCCCTGTTCTTGTGCAAACCACTTGGATACCCAGTTCTTGTGCAAAACCCTTGCAGGCCCTGTTCTTGGTCAAAACAATTGCAGGACCTGTTGATGTGCAATACATGTACAGGCTCTGGTCTTTTGCAAAACACTTGCAGGACCTGTTCTTGTGCAAAACACTTGCAGGCCCTGTTCTTGTGCAAAATATTTGCAACTTCTGTTCTTGTGCAAAACACTTGCAGGCCCTGTTCTTTTGCAAAACACTTGCAGGCCCTGTTCTTGTGCAAAACACTTGCAGGCCCTGTTCTTGTGCAATACGCTTTTAGACCCTCTTCTTCTGCAAAACATTTGCAGGCCCTGTTCTTGTGCAAACCACTTGCAGGCCCTGTTGATGTGCAATACATGTACAGGCTCTGGTCTTTTGCAAAACACTTGCAGGACCTGTTCTTGTGCAAAACACTTGCAGGCCCAGTTCTTGTGCAAAACCCTTGCAGGCCCTGTTCTTGGTCAAAACAGTTGCAGGACCTGTTGATGTGCAATACATGTACAGGCTCTGGTCTTTTGCAAAACACTTGCAGGACCTGTTCTTGTGCAAAACACTTGCAGGCCCTGTTCTTGTGCAAAATATTTGCAACTTCTGTTCTTGTGCAAAACACTTGCAGGCCCTGTTCTTTTGCAAAACACTTGCAGGCCCTGTTCTTGTGCAAAACACTTGCAGGCCCTGTTCTTGTGCAATACGCTTTTAGACCCTCTTCTTCTGCAAAACATTTGCAGGCCCTGTTCTTGTGCAAACCACTTGCAGGCCCTGTTGATGTGCAATACATGTACAGGCTCTGGTCTTTTGCAAAACACTTGCAGGACCTGTTCTTGTGCAAAACACTTGCAGGCCCTGTTTTTGTGCAAAACGCATGCAGGCACTCTTCTTGTGTAAAGATTTGCAGGCACTCTTCTTGTTCAACACACTTGCAGGTCATGTTCTTGTGCAAAACACTTACAGGCCCTTTTGTCGTGTAAAACACTTGCAGACCCTCTTCTTCTGCAAAACACTTTCAGGCTTTGTTCTTGTTGAAAACACTTGCAGGCCCTGTTCTTGTACAAACCACTTGCAGGACCTGTTCTTGTGCAAAACACTTGCAGGACCGGTTCTTGTGCAATACACTTTTAGACCCTCTTCTTGTGCAAAACATTTGGAGGCCCTGTTCTTGCACAAAACACTTGGATACCCAGTTCCTGTGCAATACACTTTTAGACCCTCTTCTTGTGCAAAACATTTGCAGGCCCTGTTCTTGTGCAAAACCCTTGCAGGCCCTTTTGTCGTGCAAAACACTTGCAGACCCTCTTCTTCTGCAAAACACTTTCAGGCTTTGTTCTTCTTGAAAACACTTGCAGGCCCTGTTCTTGTACAAACCACTTGCAGGACCTGTTCTTGTGCAAAACACTTGCAGGACCTGTTCTTGTGCAAAACACTTGCAGGCCCTGTTCTTGTGCAAAACACTTGCAGGCCCTGTTCTTGTGCAAAACCCTTGCAGGCCCTTTTGTCGTGCAAAACACTTGCAGACCCTCTTCTTCTGCAAAACACTTTCAGGCTTTGTTCTTGTTGAAAACACTTGCAGGCCCTGTTCTTGTGCAAAACACTTGCAGGCCCTGTTCTTGTGCAAAACACTTGCAGACCCTGTTCTTGTGCAATACACTTTTAGACCCTCTTCTTGTGCAAAACATTTGGAGGCCCTGTTCTTGCACAAAACACTTGGATACCCAGTTCTTGTGCAATACACTTTTAGACCCTCTTCTTGTGCAAAACATTTGAAGGCCCTGTTCTTATGCAAACCACTTGCAGGCTCTGTTTTTGTGCAAAACGCACGCAGGCACTCTTCTTGTGTAAAGATTTGCAGGCACTCTTCTTGTTCAACACACTTGCAGGTCATGTTCTTGTGCAAAACACTTACAGGCCCTGTTCTTGTGCAAAACACTTGCAGGCCCTGTTGTAGTGCAAAATATTTGCAACTTCTGTTCTTGTGCAAAACACATGGAGGCACTGTTATTGTGCAATGCACTTGCAGGCCCTGTTGTTGTGAAAAACACTTGTAGGACCTGTTCTTGTGCAGTACACTTTCGAACCCTTTTCTTGTTCTAAACAGTTGCAGGCCCTGTTCTTGTGCAAAACACTTGCAGGCCCTGTTCTTGTGCAAAACACTTGCAGGCCCTGTTCTTGTGCAAAACACTTGCAGGCCCTGTTCTTGGTCCAAACACTTGCAGGCTCTGTTTTTGTGCAAACCACTGGCAGGCTCTGTTCTTGTTTAAAACATTTGTAGGCACTGTTTTTGGGCAAACCACTTGCAGGCCCTGTTCTGGTGCAAAATATTTGCAACTTCTGTTCCTCGGCAAAACACATGCAGGCCCTATTCTTGTGCAAACCACTTGCAGGCCCTGTTCTTGTGCAAACCACTGGCAGGCCCTATTGTTGTGAAAAATACTTGCAGGCTCTGTTCTTGTGCAAAAAACTTGCAGTCCCTGTTTTTGTGCAAAACACTTGTAGGCCCTGTTGATGTGTAATCTATGTACAGGCTCTGTTCTTTTGCAAAACACTTGTAGGATATGTTGATGTGCAATACATGTACAGGCTCTGGTCTTGTGCAAAACACTTGGAGGACATGTTCTTGTGCAAAACATTTGGAGGCCCTGTTCTTGCACAAAACACTTGGATACCCAGTTCTTGTGCAATACACTTTTACACCCTCTTCTTCTGCAAAACATTTGCAGGCCCCATTTTTGTGCAAAACAATTGCAGGACCTGTTCTTGTGCAAAACAGTTGCAGGCCCTGTTGTAGTGCAAAATATTTGCAACTTCAGTTCTTGTGCAAAACACTTGCAGGACCTTGTCTTGTGCAAAAAAATTGCAGGCCCTGTTCTTGTGCAATACACTTTTAGACCCTCTTCTTGTGCAAAACATTTGGAGGCCCTGTTCTTGCAGAAAACACTTGGATACCCAGTTCTTATGCAATACACTTTTAGACCCTCTTCTTGTGCAAAACATTTGAAGGCCCTGTTCTTGTGCAAACCACTTGCAGGCTCTGTTCTTGTGCAAAACACTTGCAGGACCTGCTCTTGTGCAAAACATTTGGAGGCCCTGTTCTTGCACAAAACACTTGGATACCCAGTTCTTGTGCAATACACTTTTAGACCCTCTTCTTCTGCAAAACATTTGGAGGCCCTGTTCTTGCACAAAACACTTGGATACCCAGTTCTTGTGCAATACACTTTTAGACCCTCTTCTTCTGCAAAACATTTGGAGGCCCTGTTCTTGCACAAAACACTTGGATACCCAGTTCCTGTGCAATACACTTTTAGACCCTCTTCTTGTGCAAAAGATTTGCAGGCCCTGTTCTTGTGCAAACCACTTGCAGGCCCTGTTCTTGTGCAAAACCTTTGCAGGCCCTGTTCTTGTTCAACACACTTGCAGGTCATGTTCTTGTGCAAAACACTTACAGGCCCTTTTGTCGTGCAAAACACTTGCAGACCCTCTTCTTCTGCAACACACTTTCAGGCTTTGTTCTTGTTGAAAACACTTGCAGGCCCTGTTCTTGTGCAAAACACTTGCAGGCCCTGTTCTTGTGCAAAACACTTGCAGACCCTGTTCTTGTGCAATACACTTTTAGACCCTCTTCTTGTGCAAAACATTTGGAGGCACAAAACACTTGGATACCCAGTTCTTGTGCAATACACTTTTAGACCCTCTTCTTGTGCAAAACATTTGAAGGCCCTGTTCTTATGCAAACCACTTGCAGGCTCTGTTTTTGTGCAAAACGCATGCAGGCACTCTTCTTGTGTAAAGATTTGCAGGCACTCTTCTTGTTCAACACACTTGCAGGTCATGTTCTTGTGCAAAACACTTACAGGCCCTTTTGTCGTGCAAAACACTTGCAGACCCTCTTCTTCTGCAAAACACTTTCAGGCTTTGTTCTTGTTGAAAACACTTGCAGGCCCTGTTCTTGTGCAAAACACTTGGAGGCACTGTTATTGTGCAATGCACTTGCAGGCCCTGTTGTTGTGGAAAACACTTGTAGGACCTGTTCTTGTGCAATACACTTTCGAACCCTTTTCTTGTTCTAAACAGTTGCATGATCTGTTTTTGTGCAAAAGACTTGCAAGTTCTGTTTTTGTGCAAAACAATTGCAGGACCTGTTCTTGTGCAATACACTTTTAGACCCTCTTCTTGTGCAAAACATTTGCAGGACCTGTTCTTGTGCAAAACACTTGCAGGCCCTGTTCTTGTGCAAAACACTTGCAGACCCTGTTCTTGTGCAATACATTTTTAGACCCTCTTCTTGTGCAAAACATTTGGAGGCCCTGTTCTTGCACAAAACACTTGGATACCCAGTTCTTGTGCAATACACTTTTAGACCCTCTTCTTGTGCAAAACATTTGAAGGCCCTGTTCTTATGCAAACCACTTGCAGGCTCTGTTTTTGTGCAAAACGCATGCAGGCACTCTTCTTGTGTAAAGATTTGCAGGCACTCTTCTTGTTCAACACACTTGCAGGTCATGTTCTTGTGCAAAACACTTGCAGGCCCTGTTCTTGTGCAAAACCCTTGCAGGCCCTGTTCTTGTGCAAAACACTTGCAGGCCCTGTTCTTGTGCAAAATATTTGGAGGCCCTGTTCTTGCACAAAACACTTGGATACCCAGTTGTTGTGCAATACACTTTTAGACCCTCTTCTTCTGCAAAACATTTGCAGGCCCTGTTCTTGTGCAAACCACTTGCAGCCTCTGTTCTTGTGCAAAACACTTGCAGGCCCTGGTCTTGTGCAAAACAGTTGCAGGCCCTGTTGATGTGCAATACATGTACAGGCTCTGGTCTTTTGCAAAACACTTGCAGGCCCTGTTATTGTGCAATGCACTTGCAGGCCCTGTTGTTGTGAAAAACACTTGTAGGACCTGTTCTTGTGCAATACACTTTCGAAACCTTTTCTTGTTCTAAACAGTTGCATGATCTGTTCTTGTGCAAAACACTTGCAGGCCCTGTTCTTGTGCAAAATATTTGCAAATTCTGTTCTTGTGCAAAACAGTTGGAGGACCTGTTCTTGTGCAAAACCCTTGCAGGCCCTGTTCTTGTGCAATACACTTTTAGACCCTCTTCTTGTGCAAAACATTTGGAGGCCCTGTTCTTGTGCAAAACACTTGCAGACCCTGTTCTTGTGCAATACATTTTTAGACCCTCTTCTTGTGCAAAACATTTGGAGGCCCTGTTCTTGCACAAAACACTTGGATACCCAGTTCTTGTGCAATACACTTTTAGACCCTCTTCTTGTGCAAAACATTTGAAGGCCCTGTTCTTATGCAAACCACTTGCAGGCTCTGTTTTTGTGCAAAACGCATGCAGGCACTCTTCTTGTGTAAAGATTTGCAGGCACTCTTCTTGTTCAACACACTTGCAGGTCATGTTCTTGTGCAAAACACTTGCAGGCCCTGTTCTTGTGCAAAACCCTTGCAGGCCCTGTTCTTGTGCAAAACACTTGCAGGCCCTGTTCTTGTGCAAAATATTTGGAGGCCCTGTTCTTGCACAAAACACTTGGATACCCAGTTGTTGTGCAATACACTTTTAGACCCTCTTCTTCTGCAAAACATTTGCAGGCCCTGTTCTTGTGCAAACCACTTGCAGCCTCTGTTCTTGTGCAAAACACTTGCAGGCCCTGGTCTTGTGCAAAACAGTTGCAGGCCCTGTTATTGTGCAATGCACTTGCAGGCCCTGTTGTTGTGAAAAACACTTGTAGGACCTGTTCTTGTGCAGTACACTTTCGAACCCTTTTCTTGTTCTAAACAGTTGCATGATCTGTTCTTGTGCAAAACCCTTGCAGGCCCTGTTCTTGTGCAAAACACTTGGATACCCAGTTCCTGTGCAATACACTTTTAGACCCTCTTCTTGTGCAAAACATTTGGAGGCCCCGTTCTTGGTCAAAACACTTGCAGGCCCTGTTCTTGTGCAAAACACTTGCAGGCCCTGTTCTTGGTCCAAACACTTGCAGGCTCTGTTTTTGTGCAAACCACTGGCAGGCTCTGTTCTTGTTTAAAACATTTGTAGGCACTGTTTTTGGGCAAACCACTTGCAGGCCCTGTTCTGGTGCAAAATATTTGCAACTTCTGTTCCTCGGCAAAACACATGCAGGCCCTATTCTTGTGCAAACCACTTGCAGGCCCTGTTCTTGTGCAAACCACTGGCAGGCCCTATTGTTGTGAAAAATACTTGCAGGCTCTGTTCTTGTGCAAAAAACTTGCAGTCCCTGTTTTTGTGCAAAACACTTGTAGGCCCTGTTGATGTGTAATCTATGTACAGGCTCTGTTCTTTTGCAAAACACTTGCAGGATCTGTTGATGTGCAATACATGTACAGGCTCTGGTCTTGTGCAAAACACTTGCAGGACCTGTTCTTGTGCAAAACATTTGGAGGCCCTGTTCTTGCACAAAACACTTGGATACCCAGTTCTTGTGCAATACACTTTTACACCCTCTTCTTCTGCAAAACATTTGCAGGCCCCATTTTTGTGCAAAACAATTGCAGGACCTGTTCTTGTGCAAAACAGTTGCAGGCCCTGTTGTAGTGCAAAATATTTGCAACTTCAGTTCTTGTGCAAAACACTTGCAGGACCTTGTCTTGTGCAAAAAAATTGCAGGCCCTGTTCTTGTGCAATACACTTTTAGACCCTCTTCTTGTGCAAAACATTTGGAGGCCCTGTTCTTGCAGAAAACACTTGGATACCCAGTTCTTATGCAATACACTTTTAGACCCTCTTCTTGTGCAAAACATTTGAAGGCCCTGTTCTTGTGCAAACCACTTGCAGGCTCTGTTCTTGTGCAAAACACTTGCAGGACCTGCTCTTGTGCAAAACATTTGGAGGCCCTGTTCTTGCACAAAACACTTGGATACCCAGTTCTTGTGCAATACACTTTTAGACCCTCTTCTTCTGCAAAACATTTGGAGGCCCTGTTCTTGCACAAAACACTTGGATACCCAGTTCTTGTGCAATACACTTTTAGACCCTCTTCTTCTGCAAAACATTTGGAGGCCCTGTTCTTGCACAAAACACTTGGATACCCAGTTCCTGTGCAATACACTTTTAGACCCTCTTCTTGTGCAAAAGATTTGCAGGCCCTGTTCTTGTGCAAACCACTTGCAGGCCCTGTTCTTGTGCAAAACCTTTGCAGGCCCTGTTCTTGGTCAAAACACTTGCAGGCTCTGTTTTTGTGCAAAACGCATGCAGGCACTCTTCTTGTGTAAAGATTTGCAGGCACTCTTCTTGTTCAACACACTTGCAGGTCATGTTCTTGTGCAAAACACTTACAGGCCCTTTTGTCGTGCAAAACACTTGCAGACCCTCTTCTTCTGCAACACACTTTCAGGCTTTGTTCTTGTTGAAAACACTTGCAGGCCCTGTTCTTGTGCAAAACACTTGCAGGCCCTGTTCTTGTGCAAAACACTTGCAGACCCTGTTCTTGTGCAATACACTTTTAGACCCTCTTCTTGTGCAAAACATTTGGAGGCCCTGTTCTTGCACAAAACACTTGGATACCCAGTTCTTGTGCAATACACTTTTAGACCCTCTTCTTGTGCAAAACATTTGAAGGCCCTGTTCTTATGCAAACCACTTGCAGGCTCTGTTTTTGTGCAAAACGCACGCAGGCACTCTTCTTGTGTAAAGATTTGCAGGCACTCTTCTTGTTCAACACACTTGCAGGTCATGTTCTTGTGCAAAACACTTACAGGCCCTGTTCTTGTGCAAAACACTTGCAGGCCCTGTTGTAGTGCAAAATATTTGCAACTTCTGTTCTTGTGCAAAACACATGGAGGCACTGTTATTGTGCAATGCACTTGCAGGCCCTGTTGTTGTGAAAAACACTTGTAGGACCTGTTCTTGTGCAGTACACTTTCGAACCCTTTTCTTGTTCTAAACAGTTGCATGATCTGTTCTTGTGCAAAACCCTTGCAGGCCCTGTTCTTGTGCAAAACACTTGCAGGCCCTGTTCTTGTGCAAAACACTTGCAGGCCCTGTTCTTGGTCCAAACACTTGCAGGCTCTGTTTTTGTGCAAACCACTGGCAGGCTCTGTTCTTGTTTAAAACATTTGTAGGCACTGTTTTTGGGCAAACCACTTGCAGGCCCTGTTCTGGTGCAAAATATTTGCAACTTCTGTTCCTCGGCAAAACACATGCAGGCCCTATTCTTGTGCAAACCACTTGCAGGCCCTGTTCTTGTGCAAACCACTGGCAGGCCCTATTGTTGTGAAAAATACTTGCAGGCTCTGTTCTTGTGCAAAAAACTTGCAGTCCCTGTTTTTGTGCAAAACACTTGTAGGCCCTGTTGATGTGTAATCTATGTACAGGCTCTGTTCTTTTGCAAAACACTTGTAGGATATGTTGATGTGCAATACATGTACAGGCTCTGGTCTTGTGCAAAACACTTGGAGGACATGTTCTTGTGCAAAACATTTGGAGGCCCTGTTCTTGCACAAAACACTTGGATACCCAGTTCTTGTGCAATACACTTTTACACCCTCTTCTTCTGCAAAACATTTGCAGGCCCCATTTTTGTGCAAAACAATTGCAGGACCTGTTCTTGTGCAAAACAGTTGCAGGCCCTGTTGTAGTGCAAAATATTTGCAACTTCAGTTCTTGTGCAAAACACTTGCAGGACCTTGTCTTGTGCAAAAAAATTGCAGGCCCTGTTCTTGTGCAATACACTTTTAGACCCTCTTCTTGTGCAAAACATTTGGAGGCCCTGTTCTTGCAGAAAACACTTGGATACCCAGTTCTTATGCAATACACTTTTAGACCCTCTTCTTGTGCAAAACATTTGAAGGCCCTGTTCTTGTGCAAACCACTTGCAGGCTCTGTTCTTGTGCAAAACACTTGCAGGACCTGCTCTTGTGCAAAACATTTGGAGGCCCTGTTCTTGCACAAAACACTTGGATACCCAGTTCTTGTGCAATACACTTTTAGACCCTCTTCTTCTGCAAAACATTTGGAGGCCCTGTTCTTGCACAAAACACTTGGATACCCAGTTCTTGTGCAATACACTTTTAGACCCTCTTCTTCTGCAAAACATTTGGAGGCCCTGTTCTTGCACAAAACACTTGGATACCCAGTTCCTGTGCAATACACTTTTAGACCCTCTTCTTGTGCAAAAGATTTGCAGGCCCTGTTCTTGTGCAAACCACTTGCAGGCCCTGTTCTTGTGCAAAACCTTTGCAGGCCCTGTTCTTGGTCAAAACACTTGCAGGCTCTGTTTTTGTGCAAAACGCATGCAGGCACTCTTCTTGTGTAAAGATTTGCAGGCACTCTTCTTGTTCAACACACTTGCAGGTCATGTTCTTGTGCAAAACACTTACAGGCCCTTTTGTCGTGCAAAACACTTGCAGACCCTCTTCTTCTGCAACACACTTTCAGGCTTTGTTCTTGTTGAAAACACTTGCAGGCCCTGTTCTTGTGCAAAACACTTGCAGGCCCTGTTCTTGTGCAAAACACTTGCAGACCCTGTTCTTGTGCAATACACTTTTAGACCCTCTTCTTGTGCAAAACATTTGGAGGCACAAAACACTTGGATACCCAGTTCTTGTGCAATACACTTTTAGACCCTCTTCTTGTGCAAAACATTTGAAGGCCCTGTTCTTATGCAAACCACTTGCAGGCTCTGTTTTTGTGCAAAACGCATGCAGGCACTCTTCTTGTGTAAAGATTTGCAGGCACTCTTCTTGTTCAACACACTTGCAGGTCATGTTCTTGTGCAAAACACTTACAGGCCCTTTTGTCGTGCAAAACACTTGCAGACCCTCTTCTTCTGCAAAACACTTTCAGGCTTTGTTCTTGTTGAAAACACTTGCAGGCCCTGTTCTTGTGCAAAACACTTGGAGGCACTGTTATTGTGCAATGCACTTGCAGGCCCTGTTGTTGTGGAAAACACTTGTAGGACCTGTTCTTGTGCAATACACTTTCGAACCCTTTTCTTGTTCTAAACAGTTGCATGATCTGTTTTTGTGCAAAAGACTTGCAAGTTCTGTTTTTGTGCAAAACAATTGCAGGACCTGTTCTTGTGCAATACACTTTTAGACCCTCTTCTTGTGCAAAACATTTGCAGGACCTGTTCTTGTGCAAAACACTTGCAGGCCCTGTTCTTGTGCAAAACACTTGCAGACCCTGTTCTTGTGCAATACATTTTTAGACCCTCTTCTTGTGCAAAACATTTGGAGGCCCTGTTCTTGCACAAAACACTTGGATACCCAGTTCTTGTGCAATACACTTTTAGACCCTCTTCTTGTGCAAAACATTTGAAGGCCCTGTTCTTATGCAAACCACTTGCAGGCTCTGTTTTTGTGCAAAACGCATGCAGGCACTCTTCTTGTGTAAAGATTTGCAGGCACTCTTCTTGTTCAACACACTTGCAGGTCATGTTCTTGTGCAAAACACTTGCAGGCCCTGTTCTTGTGCAAAACCCTTGCAGGCCCTGTTCTTGTGCAAAACACTTGCAGGCCCTGTTCTTGTGCAAAATATTTGGAGGCCCTGTTCTTGCACAAAACACTTGGATACCCAGTTGTTGTGCAATACACTTTTAGACCCTCTTCTTCTGCAAAACATTTGCAGGCCCTGTTCTTGTGCAAACCACTTGCAGCCTCTGTTCTTGTGCAAAACACTTGCAGGCCCTGGTCTTGTGCAAAACAGTTGCAGGCCCTGTTGATGTGCAATACATGTACAGGCTCTGGTCTTTTGCAAAACACTTGCAGGCCCTGTTATTGTGCAATGCACTTGCAGGCCCTGTTGTTGTGAAAAACACTTGTAGGACCTGTTCTTGTGCAATACACTTTCGAACCCTTTTCTTGTTCTAAACAGTTGCATGATCTGTTCTTGTGCAAAACACTTGCAGGCCCTGTTCTTGTGCAAAATATTTGCAAATTCTGTTCTTGTGCAAAACAGTTGGAGGACCTGTTCTTGTGCAAAACCCTTGCAGGCCCTGTTCTTGTGCAATACACTTTTAGACCCTCTTCTTGTGCAAAACATTTGGAGGCCCTGTTCTTGCACAAAACACTTGGATACCCAGTTCCTGTGCAATACACTTTTAGACCCTCTTCTTGAGCAAAACATTTGCAGGCCCTGTTCTTGTTGAAACCACTTGCAGGCTCTCTTCTTGTGCAAAACCCTTGCAGGCCCTGTTCTTGTGCAATACACTTTTAGACCCTTGTCTTGTGCAAAACGTTTGGAGGCCCTGTTCTTGTGCAAAACACTTGCAGGCCCTGGTCTTGTGCAATAAACTTTTACACCCTCTTCTTGTGCAAAACATTTGGAGGCCCTGTTCTTGTGCAAACCACTTGGATACCCAGTTCTTGTGCAAAACCCTTGCAGGCCCTGTTGTAGTCCAAAATATTTGCAACTTCTGTTCTTGTGCAAAACACATGAAGGCCCTGTTTTTGTGCAAAACACATGCAGGCCCTGTTTTTGTGCAAAACACTTCCAGGCCCTGTTCTTGTGCAAAACACTTCCAGGCCCTGTTGTAGTGCAAAATATTTGCAACTTCTGTTCTTGTGCAAAACACATGCAGGCCCTGTTTTTGTGCAAAACACATGCAGGCCCTGTTTTTGTGCAAAACACTTCCAGGCCCTGTTCTTGTGCAAAACACTTCCAGGCCCTGTTGTAGTGCAAAATATTTGCAACTTCTGTTCTTGTGCAAAACACTTGCAGGCCCTGTTGATGTGCAATACATGTACAGGCTCTGGTCTTTTGCAAAACACTTGCAGGACCTGTTATTGTGCAAAACAATTGCACGACCTGTTCTTGTGCAAAACACTTCCAGGCCCTGTTCTTGTGCAATACACATTTAGACCCTGTTCTTGTGCAAAACATTTGGAGGCCCTGTTTTTGTGCAATACACTTTTAGACCCTATTCTTCTGCAAAACATTTGCAGGCCCTGTTCTTTTGCAAAAGAATTGCAGGCCCTGTTCTTGTGCAAAACACTTGCAGGCCCTGTTCTTGTGCAAAACACTTGCAGGCCCTGTTCTTGTGCAATACACTTTTAGACCCTTGTCTTGTGCAAAACATTTGGAGGCCCTGTTCTTGTGCAAACCACTTGCAGCCTCTGTTCTTGTGCAAAACACTTGCAGGCCCTGGTCTTGTGCAATAAACTTTTAGACCCTTGTCTTGTGCAAAACATTTGGAGGCCCTGTTCTTGTGCAAACCACTTGCAGCCTCTGTTCTTGTGCAAAACATTTGGAGGCCCTGTTCTTGTGCAAACCACTTGGATACCCAGTTCTTGTGCAAAACCCTTGCAGGCCCTGTTCTTGGTCAAAACAATTGCAGGACCTGTTGATGTGCAATACATGTACAGGCTCTGGTCTTTTGCAAAACACTTGCAGGACCTGTTCTTGTGCAAAACACTTGCAGGCCCTGTTCTTGTGCAAAATATTTGCAACTTCTGTTCTTGTGCAAAACACTTGCAGGCCCTGTTCTTTTGCAAAACACTTGCAGGCCCTGTTCTTGTGCAAAACACTTGCAGGCCCTGTTCTTGTGCAATACGCTTTTAGACCCTCTTCTTCTGCAAAACATTTGCAGGCCCTGTTCTTGTGCAAACCACTTGCAGGCCCTGTTGATGTGCAATACATGTACAGGCTCTGGTCTTTTGCAAAACACTTGCAGGACCTGTTCTTGTGCAAAACACTTGCAGGCCCTGTTTTTGTGCAAAACGCATGCAGGCACTCTTCTTGTGTAAAGATTTGCAGGCACTCTTCTTGTTCAACACACTTGCAGGTCATGTTCTTGTGCAAAACACTTACAGGCCCTTTTGTCGTGTAAAACACTTGCAGACCCTCTTCTTCTGCAAAACACTTTCAGGCTTTGTTCTTGTTGAAAACACTTGCAGGCCCTGTTCTTGTACAAACCACTTGCAGGACCTGTTCTTGTGCAAAACACTTGCAGGACCGGTTCTTGTGCAATACACTTTTAGACCCTCTTCTTGTGCAAAATATTTGGAGGCCCTGTTCTTGCACAAAACACTTGGATACCCAGTTCCTGTGCAATACACTTTTAGACCCTCTTCTTGTGCAAAACATTTGCAGGCCCTGTTCTTGTGCAAAACCCTTGCAGGCCCTGTTCTTGGTCAAAACACTTGCAGGCTCTGTTTTTGTGCAAAACGCATGCAGGCACTCTTCTTGTGTAAAGATTTGCAGGCACTCTTCTTGTTCAACACACTTGCAGGTCATGTTCTTGTGCAAAAGACTTTCAGGCTTTGTTCTTGTTGAAAACACTTGCAGACCCTGTTCTTGTGCAAACCACCTGCAGGCCCTGTTCTTGTACAAAACACTTGCAGACCCTGTTCTTCTGCAAAATACTTGCAGCCATTTTTCTTGTGCAAAACACTCGCAGTCCCTGTTCCTCTTTAAAAGACTGGTAGGGCTTGTTGTTGTGAACAACACTTGCAGGCCCTGTTCTTCTGCAATACACTTTCAGACCCTGTTCTTGTACAAAATAGTTGAAAGCTATGTTCTAGTGCAAAACACTTGCAGGCCCTCTTCTTCTGCAAAACACTTTCAGGCTTTGTTCTTGTGCAAAACACTTGCAGGCCCTGTTCTTGTGCAAAACACTTGCAGGCCCTGTTTTTGTGCAAAACGCATGCAGGCACTCTTCTTGTGTAAAGATTTGCAGGCACTCTTCTTGTTCAACACACTTGCAGGTCATGTTCTTGTGCAAAACACTTACAGGCCCTTTTGTCGTGCAAAACACTTGCAGACCCTCTTCTTCTGCAAAACACTTTCATGCTTTTTTCTTGTTGAAAACACTTGCAGGCCCTGTTCTTGTACAAACCACTTGCAGGACCTGTTCTTGTGCAAAACACTTGCAGGACCTGTTCTTGTGCAAAACAATTGCAGGACCTGTTCTTGTGCAAAACACTTCCAGGCCCTGTTCTTGTGCAATACACATTTAGACCCTGTTCTTGTGCAAAACATTTGGAGGCCCTGTTTTTGTGCAATACACTTTTAGACCCTATTCTTCTGCAAAACATTTGCAGGCCCTGTTCTTGTGCAATACACTTTTAGACCCTCTTCTTCTGCAAAACATTTGCAGGCCCTGTTCTTGTGCAAACCACTTGCAGCCTCTGTTCTTGTGCAAAACACTTGCAGGCCCTGGTCTTGTGCAAAACACTTGCAGGCCCTGTTGATGTGCAATACATGTACAGGCTCTGGTCTTTTGCAAAACACTTGCAGGACCTGTTATTGTGCAAAACAATTGCACGACCTGTTCTTGTGGAAAACACTTCCACGCCCTGTTCTTGTGCAATACACATTTAGACCCTGTTCTTGTGCAAAACATTTGGAGGCCCTGTTGTTGTGCAATACACTTTTAGACCCTCTTCTTCTGCAAAACATTTGCAGGCCCTGTTCTTGTGCAAACCACTTGCAGCCTCTATTCTTGTGCAAAACACTTGCAGGCCCTGGTCTTGTGCAAAACACTTGCAGGCCCTGTTGATGTGCAATACATGTACAGGCTCTGGTCTTTTGCAAAACACTTGCAGGACCTGTTATTGTGCAAAACAATTGCACGACCTGTTCTTGTGCAAAACACTTCCAGGCCCTGTTCTTGTGCAATACACATTTAGACCCTGTTCTTGTGCAAAACATTTGGAGGCCCTGTTTTTGTGCAATACACTTTTAGACCCTATTCTTCTGCAAAACATTTGCAGGCCCTGTTCTTGTGCAAAAGAATTGCAGGCCCTGTTCTTGTGCAAAACACTTGCAGGCCCTGTTCTTGTGCAAAACACTTGCAGGCCCTGTTCTTGTGCAATACACTTTTAGACCCTTGTCTTGTGCAAAACATTTGGAGGCCCTGTTCTTGTGCAAACCACTTGCAGCCTCTGTTCTTGTGCAAAACACTTGCAGGCCCTGGTCTTGTGCAATAAAATTTTAGACCCTTGTCTTGTGCAAAACATTTGGAGGCCCTGTTCTTGTGCAAACCACTTGCAGCCTCTGTTCTTGTGCAAAACATTTGGAGGCCCTGTTCTTGTGCAAACCACTTGGATACCCAGTTCTTGTGCAAAACCCTTGCAGGCCCTGTTCTTGTGCAAAACCCTTGCAGGCCCTGTTGTAGTCCAAAATATTTGCAACTTCTGTTCTTGTGCAAAACACATGAAGGCCCTGTTTTTGTGCAAAACACATGCAGGCCCTGTTTTTGTGCAAAACACTTCCAGGCCCTGTTCTTGTGCAAAACACTTCCAGGCCCTGTTGTAGTGCAAAATATTTGCAACTTCTGTTCTTGTGCAAAACATTTGGAGGCCCTGTTGTTGTGCAATACACTTTTAGACCCTCTTCTTCTGCAAAACATTTGCAGGCCCTGTTCTTGTGCAAACCACTTGCAGCCTCTATTCTTGTGCAAAAGACTTGCACGCCCTGGTCTTGTGCAAAACACTTGCAGGCCCTGTTGATGTGCAATACATGTACAGGCTCTGGTCTTTTGCAAAACACTTGCAGGACCTGTTATTGTGCAAAACAATTGCACGACCTGTTCTTGTGCAAAACACTTCCAGGCCCTGTTCTTGTGCAATACACATTTAGACCCTGTTCTTGTGCAAAACATTTGGAGGCCCTGTTTTTGTGCAATACACTTTTAGACCCTATTCTTCTACAAAACATTTGCAGGCCCTGTTCTTGTGCAAAAGAATTGCAGGCCCTGTTCTTGTGCAAAACACTTGCAGGCCCTGTTCTTGTGCAAAACACTTGCAGGCCCTGTTCTTGTGCAATACACTTTTAGACCCTTGTCTTGTGCAAAACATTTGGAGGCCCTGTTCTTGTGCAAACCACTTGCAGCCTCTGTTCTTGTGCAAAACACTTGCAGGCCCTGGTCTTGTGCAATAAACTTTTAGACCCTTGTCTTGTGCAAAACATTTGGAGGCCCTGTTCTTGTGCAAACCACTTGCAGCCTCTGTTCTTGTGCAAAACATTTGGAGGCCCTGTTCTTGTGCAAACCACTTGGATACCCAGTTCTTGTGCAAAACCCTTGCAGGCCCTGTTCTTGGTCAAAACAATTGCAGGACCTGTTGATGTGCAATACATGTACAGGCTCTGGTCTTTTGCAAAACACTTGCAGGACCTGTTCTTGTGCAAAACACTTGCAGGCCCTGTTCTTGTGCAAAATATTTGCAACTTCTGTTCTTGTGCAAAACACTTGCAGGCCCTGTTCTTTTGCAAAACACTTGCAGGCCCTGTTCTTGTGCAAAACACTTGCAGGCCCTGTTCTTGTGCAATACGCTTTTAGACCCTCTTCTTCTGCAAAACATTTGCAGGCCCTGTTCTTGTGCAAACCACTTGCAGGCCCTGTTGATGTGCAATACATGTACAGGCTCTGGTCTTTTGCAAAACACTTGCAGGACCTGTTCTTGTGCAAAACACTTGCAGGCCCTGTTTTTGTGCAAAACGCATGCAGGCACTCTTCTTGTGTAAAGATTTGCAGGCACTCTTCTTGTTCAACACACTTGCAGGTCATGTTCTTGTGCAAAACACTTACAGGCCCTTTTGTCGTGTAAAACACTTGCAGACCCTCTTCTTCTGCAAAACAATTTCAGGCTTTGTTCTTGTTGAAAACACTTGCAGGCCCTGTTCTTGTACAAACCACTTGCAGGACCTGTTCTTGTGCAAAACACTTGCAGGACCGGTTCTTGTGCAATACACTTTTAGACCCTCTTCTTGTGCAAAACATTTGGAGGCCCTGTTCTTGCACAAAACACTTGGATACCCAGTTCCTGTGCAATACACTTTTAGACCCTCTTCTTGTGCAAAACATTTGCAGGCCCTGTTCTTGTGCAAAACCCTTGCAGGCCCTGTTCTTGGTCAAAACACTTGCAGGCTCTGTTTTTGTGCAAAACGCATGCAGGCACTCTTCTTGTGTAAAGATTTGCAGGCACTCTTCTTGTTCAACACACTTGCAGGTCATGTTCTTGTGCAAAAGACTTTCAGGCTTTGTTCTTGTTGAAAACACTTGCAGACCCTGTTCTTGTGCAAACCACCTGCAGGCCCTGTTCTTGTACAAAACACTTGCAGACCCTGTTCTTCTGCAAAATACTTGCAGCCATTTTTCTTGTGCAAAACACTCGCAGTCCCTGTTCCTCTTTAAAAGACTGGTAGGGCTTGTTGTTGTGAACAACACTTGCAGGCCCTGTTCTTCTGCAATACACTTTCAGACCCTGTTCTTGTACAAAATAGTTGAAAGCTATGTTCTAGTGCAAAACACTTGCAGGCCCTCTTCTTCTGCAAAACACTTTCAGGCTTTGTTCTTGTGCAAAACACTTGCAGGCCCTGTTCTTGTGCAAAACACTTGCAGGCCCTGTTTTTGTGCAAAACGCATGCAGGCACTCTTCTTGTGTAAAGATTTGCAGGCACTCTTCTTGTTCAACACACTTGCAGGTCATGTTCTTGTGCAAAACACTTACAGGCCCTTTTGTCGTGCAAAACACTTGCAGACCCTCTTCTTCTGCAAAACACTTTCATGCTTTTTTCTTGTTGAAAACACTTGCAGGCCCTGTTCTTGTACAAACCACTTGCAGGACCTGTTCTTGTGCAAAACACTTGCAGGACCTGTTCTTGTGCAAAACAATTGCAGGACCTGTTCTTGTGCAAAACACTTCCAGGCCCTGTTCTTGTGCAATACACATTTAGACCCTGTTCTTGTGCAAAACATTTGGAGGCCCTGTTTTTGTGCAATACACTTTTAGACCCTATTCTTCTGCAAAACATTTGCAGGCCCTGTTCTTGTGCAATACACTTTTAGACCCTCTTCTTCTGCAAAACATTTGCAGGCCCTGTTCTTGTGCAAACCACTTGCAGCCTCTGTTCTTGTGCAAAACACTTGCAGGCCCTGGTCTTGTGCAAAACACTTGCAGGCCCTGTTGATGTGCAATACATGTACAGGCTCTGGTCTTTTGCAAAACACTTGCAGGACCTGTTATTGTGCAAAACAATTGCACGACCTGTTCTTGTGGAAAACACTTCCACGCCCTGTTCTTGTGCAATACACATTTAGACCCTGTTCTTGTGCAAAACATTTGGAGGCCCTGTTGTTGTGCAATACACTTTTAGACCCTCTTCTTCTGCAAAACATTTGCAGGCCCTGTTCTTGTGCAAACCACTTGCAGCCTCTATTCTTGTGCAAAACACTTGCAGGCCCTGGTCTTGTGCAAAACACTTGCAGGCCCTGTTGATGTGCAATACATGTACAGGCTCTGGTCTTTTGCAAAACACTTGCAGGACCTGTTATTGTGCAAAACAATTGCACGACCTGTTCTTGTGCAAAACACTTCCAGGCCCTGTTCTTGTGCAATACACATTTAGACCCTGTTCTTGTGCAAAACATTTGGAGGCCCTGTTTTTGTGCAATACACTTTTAGACCCTATTCTTCTGCAAAACATTTGCAGGCCCTGTTCTTGTGCAAAAGAATTGCAGGCCCTGTTCTTGTGCAAAACACTTGCAGGCCCTGTTCTTGTGCAAAACACTTGCAGGCCCTCTTCTTGTGCAATACACTTTTAGACCCTTGTCTTGTGCAAAACATTTGGAGGCCCTGTTCTTGTGCAAACCACTTGCAGCCTCTGTTCTTGTGCAAAACACTTGCAGGCCCTGGTCTTGTGCAATAAAATTTTAGACCCTTGTCTTGTGCAAAACATTTGGAGGCCCTGTTCTTGTGCAAACCACTTGCAGCCTCTGTTCTTGTGCAAAACATTTGGAGGCCCTGTTCTTGTGCAAACCACTTGGATACCCAGTTCTTGTGCAAAACCCTTGCAGGCCCTGTTCTTGGTCAAAACAGTTGCAGGACCTGTTGATGTGCAATACATGTACAGGCTCTGGTCTTTTGCAAAACACTTGCAGGACCTGTTCTTGTGCAAAACACTTGCAGGCCCTGTTCTTGTGCAAAATATTTGCAACTTCTGTTCTTGTGCAAAACACTTGCAGGCCCTGTTCTTTTGCAAAACACTTGCAGGCCCTGTTCTTGTGCAAAACACTTGCAGGCCCTGTTCTTGTGCAATACGCTTTTAGACCCTCTTCTTCTGCAAAACATTTGCAGGCCCTGTTCTTGTGCAAACCACTTGCAGGCCCTGTTGATGTGCAATACATGTACAGGCTCTGGTCTTTTGCAAAACACTTGCAGGACCTGTTCTTGTGCAAAACACTTGCAGGCCCTGTTTTTGTGCAAAACGCATGCAGGCACTCTTCTTGTGTAAAGATTTGCAGGCACTCTTCTTGTTCAACACACTTGCAGGTCATGTTCTTGTGCAAAACACTTACAGGCCCTTTTGTCGTGTAAAACACTTGCAGACCCTCTTCTTCTGCAAAACACTTTCAGGCTTTGTTCTTGTTGAAAACACTTGCAGGCCCTGTTCTTGTACAAACCACTTGCAGGACCTGTTCTTGTGCAAAACACTTGCAGGACCGGTTCTTGTGCAATACACTTTTAGACCCTCTTCTTGTGCAAAACATTTGGAGGCCCTGTTCTTGCACAAAACACTTGGATACCCAGTTCCTGTGCAATACACTTTTAGACCCTCTTCTTGTGCAAAACATTTGCAGGCCCTGTTCTTGTGCAAAACCCTTGCAGGCCCTGTTCTTGGTCAAAACACTTGCAGGCTCTGTTTTTGTGCAAAACGCATGCAGGCACTCTTCTTGTGTAAAGATTTGCAGGCACTCTTCTTGTTCAACACACTTGCAGGTCATGTTCTTGTGCAAAAGACTTTCAGGCTTTGTTCTTGTTGAAAACACTTGCAGACCCTGTTCTTGTGCAAACCACCTGCAGGCCCTGTTCTTGTACAAAACACTTGCAGACCCTGTTCTTCTGCAAAATACTTGCAGCCATTTTTCTTGTGCAAAACACTCGCAGTCCCTGTTCCTCTTTAAAAGACTGGTAGGGCTTGTTGTTGTGAACAACACTTGCGGGCCCTGTTCTTCTGCAATACACTTTCAGACCCTGTTCTTGTACAAAATAGTTGAAAGCTATGTTCTAGTGCAAAACACTTGCAGGCCCTCTTCTTCTGCAAAACACTTTCAGGCTTTGTTCTTGTGCAAAACACTTGCAGGCCCTGTTCTTGTGCAAAACACTTGCAGGCCCTGTTTTTGTGCAAAACGCATGCAGGCACTCTTCTTGTGTAAAGATTTGCAGGCACTCTTCTTGTTCAACACACTTGCAGGTCATGTTCTTGTGCAAAACACTTACAGGCCCTTTTGTCGTGCAAAACACTTGCAGACCCTCTTCTTCTGCAAAACACTTTCATGCTTTTTTCTTGTTGAAAACACTTGCAGGCCCTGTTCTTGTACAAACCACTTGCAGGACCTGTTCTTGTGCAAAACACTTGCAGGACCTGTTCTTGTGCAAAACAATTGCAGGACCTGTTCTTGTGCAAAACACTTCCAGGCCCTGTTCTTGTGCAATACACATTTAGACCCTGTTCTTGTGCAAAACATTTGGAGGCCCTGTTTTTGTGCAATACACTTTTAGACCCTATTCTTCTGCAAAACATTTGCAGGCCCTGTTCTTGTGCAATACACTTTTAGACCCTCTTCTTCTGCAAAACATTTGCAGGCCCTGTTCTTGTGCAAACCACTTGCAGCCTCTGTTCTTGTGCAAAACACTTGCAGGCCCTGGTCTTGTGCAAAACACTTGCAGGCCCTGTTGATGTGCAATACATGTACAGGCTCTGGTCTTTTGCAAAACACTTGCAGGACCTGTTATTGTGCAAAACAATTGCACGACCTGTTCTTGTGGAAAACACTTCCACGCCCTGTTCTTGTGCAATACACATTTAGACCCTGTTCTTGTGCAAAACATTTGGAGGCCCTGTTGTTGTGCAATACACTTTTAGACCCTCTTCTTCTGCAAAACATTTGGAGGCCCTGTTCTTGCACAAAACACTTGGATACCCAGTTCTTGTGCAATACACTTTTAGACCCTCTTCTTCTGCAAAACATTTGGAGGCCCTGTTCTTGCACAAAACACTTGGATACCCAGTTCTTGTGCAATACACTTTTAGACCCTCTTCTTCTGCAAAACATTTGGAGGCCCTGTTCTTGCACAAAACACTTGGATACCCAGTTCCTGTGCAATACACTTTTAGACCCTCTTCTTGTGCAAAAGATTTGCAGGCCCTGTTCTTGTGCAAACCACTTGCAGGCCCTGTTCTTGTGCAAAACCTTTGCAGGCCCTGTTCTTGGTCAAAACACTTGCAGGCTCTGTTTTTGTGCAAAACGCATGCAGGCACTCTTCTTGTGTAAAGATTTGCAGGCACTCTTCTTGTTCAACACACTTGCAGGTCATGTTCTTGTGCAAAACACTTACAGGCCCTTTTGTCGTGCAAAACACTTGCAGACCCTCTTCTTCTGCAACACACTTTCAGGCTTTGTTCTTGTTGAAAACACTTGCAGGCCCTGTTCTTGTGCAAAACACTTGCAGGCCCTGTTCTTGTGCAAAACACTTGCAGACCCTGTTCTTGTGCAATACACTTTTAGACCCTCTTCTTGTGCAAAACATTTGGAGGCCCTGTTCTTGCACAAAACACTTGGATACCCAGTTCTTGTGCAATACACTTTTAGACCCTCTTCTTGTGCAAAACATTTGAAGGCCCTGTTCTTATGCAAACCACTTGCAGGCTCTGTTTTTGTGCAAAACGCACGCAGGCACTCTTCTTGTGTAAAGATTTGCAGGCACTCTTCTTGTTCAACACACTTGCAGGTCATGTTCTTGTGCAAAACACTTACAGGCCCTGTTCTTGTGCAAAACACTTGCAGGCCCTGTTGTAGTGCAAAATATTTGCAACTTCTGTTCTTGTGCAAAACACATGGAGGCACTGTTATTGTGCAATGCACTTGCAGGCCCTGTTGTTGTGAAAAACACTTGTAGGACCTGTTCTTGTGCAGTACACTTTCGAACCCTTTTCTTGTTCTAAACAGTTGCATGATCTGTTCTTGTGCAAAACCCTTGCAGGCCCTGTTCTTGTGCAAAACCCTTGCAGGCCCTGTTCTTGTGCAAAACACTTGCAGGCCCTGTTCTTGTGCAAAACACTTGCAGGCCCTGTTCTTGGTCCAAACACTTGCAGGCTCTGTTTTTGTGCAAACCACTGGCAGGCTCTGTTCTTGTTTAAAACATTTGTAGGCACTGTTTTTGGGCAAACCACTTGCAGGCCCTGTTCTGGTGCAAAATATTTGCAACTTCTGTTCCTCGGCAAAACACATGCAGGCCCTATTCTTGTGCAAACCACTTGCAGGCCCTGTTCTTGTGCAAACCACTGGCAGGCCCTATTGTTGTGAAAAATACTTGCAGGCTCTGTTCTTGTGCAAAAAACTTGCAGTCCCTGTTTTTGTGCAAAACACTTGTAGGCCCTGTTGATGTGTAATCTATGTACAGGCTCTGTTCTTTTGCAAAACACTTGTAGGATATGTTGATGTGCAATACATGTACAGGCTCTGGTCTTGTGCAAAACACTTGGAGGACATGTTCTTGTGCAAAACATTTGGAGGCCCTGTTCTTGCACAAAACACTTGGATACCCAGTTCTTGTGCAATACACTTTTACACCCTCTTCTTCTGCAAAACATTTGCAGGCCCCATTTTTGTGCAAAACAATTGCAGGACCTGTTCTTGTGCAAAACAGTTGCAGGCCCTGTTGTAGTGCAAAATATTTGCAACTTCAGTTCTTGTGCAAAACACTTGCAGGACCTTGTCTTGTGCAAAAAAATTGCAGGCCCTGTTCTTGTGCAATACACTTTTAGACCCTCTTCTTGTGCAAAACATTTGGAGGCCCTGTTCTTGCAGAAAACACTTGGATACCCAGTTCTTATGCAATACACTTTTAGACCCTCTTCTTGTGCAAAACATTTGAAGGCCCTGTTCTTGTGCAAACCACTTGCAGGCTCTGTTCTTGTGCAAAACACTTGCAGGACCTGCTCTTGTGCAAAACATTTGGAGGCCCTGTTCTTGCACAAAACACTTGGATACCCAGTTCTTGTGCAATACACTTTTAGACCCTCTTCTTCTGCAAAACATTTGGAGGCCCTGTTCTTGCACAAAACACTTGGATACCCAGTTCTTGTGCAATACACTTTTAGACCCTCTTCTTCTGCAAAACATTTGGAGGCCCTGTTCTTGCACAAAACACTTGGATACCCAGTTCCTGTGCAATACACTTTTAGACCCTCTTCTTGTGCAAAAGATTTGCAGGCCCTGTTCTTGTGCAAACCACTTGCAGGCCCTGTTCTTGTGCAAAACCTTTGCAGGCCCTGTTCTTGGTCAAAACACTTGCAGGCTCTGTTTTTGTGCAAAACGCATGCAGGCACTCTTCTTGTGTAAAGATTTGCAGGCACTCTTCTTGTTCAACACACTTGCAGGTCATGTTCTTGTGCAAAACACTTACAGGCCCTTTTGTCGTGCAAAACACTTGCAGACCCTCTTCTTCTGCAACACACTTTCAGGCTTTGTTCTTGTTGAAAACACTTGCAGGCCCTGTTCTTGTGCAAAACACTTGCAGGCCCTGTTCTTGTGCAAAACACTTGCAGACCCTGTTCTTGTGCAATACACTTTTAGACCCTCTTCTTGTGCAAAACATTTGGAGGCCCTGTTCTTGCACAAAACACTTGGATACCCAGTTCTTGTGCAATACACTTTTAGACCCTCTTCTTGTGCAAAACATTTGAAGGCCCTGTTCTTATGCAAACCACTTGCAGGCTCTGTTTTTGTGCAAAACGCACGCAGGCACTCTTCTTGTGTAAAGATTTGCAGGCACTCTTCTTGTTCAACACACTTGCAGGTCATGTTCTTGTGCAAAACACTTACAGGCCCTGTTCTTGTGCAAAACACTTGCAGGCCCTGTTGTAGTGCAAAATATTTGCAACTTCTGTTCTTGTGCAAAACACATGGAGGCACTGTTATTGTGCAATGCACTTGCAGGCCCTGTTGTTGTGAAAAACACTTGTAGGACCTGTTCTTGTGCAGTACACTTTCGAACCCTTTTCTTGTTCTAAACAGTTGCATGATCTGTTCTTGTGCAAAACCCTTGCAGGCCCTGTTCTTGTGCAAAACCCTTGCAGGCCCTGTTCTTGTGCAAAACACTTGCAGGCCCTGTTCTTGTGCAAAACACTTGCAGGCCCTGTTCTTGGTCCAAACACTTGCAGGCTCTGTTTTTGTGCAAACCACTGGCAGGCTCTGTTCTTGTTTAAAACATTTGTAGGCACTGTTTTTGGGCAAACCACTTGCAGGCCCTGTTCTGGTGCAAAATATTTGCAACTTCTGTTCCTCGGCAAAACACATGCAGGCCCTATTCTTGTGCAAACCACTTGCAGGCCCTGTTCTTGTGCAAACCACTGGCAGGCCCTATTGTTGTGAAAAATACTTGCAGGCTCTGTTCTTGTGCAAAAAACTTGCAGTCCCTGTTTTTGTGCAAAACACTTGTAGGCCCTGTTGATGTGTAATCTATGTACAGGCTCTGTTCTTTTGCAAAACACTTGTAGGATATGTTGATGTGCAATACATGTACAGGCTCTGGTCTTGTGCAAAACACTTGGAGGACATGTTCTTGTGCAAAACATTTGGAGGCCCTGTTCTTGCACAAAACACTTGGATACCCAGTTCTTGTGCAATACACTTTTACACCCTCTTCTTCTGCAAAACATTTGCAGGCCCCATTTTTGTGCAAAACAATTGCAGGACCTGTTCTTGTGCAAAACAGTTGCAGGCCCTGTTGTAGTGCAAAATATTTGCAACTTCAGTTCTTGTGCAAAACACTTGCAGGACCTTGTCTTGTGCAAAAAAATTGCAGGCCCTGTTCTTGTGCAATACACTTTTAGACCCTCTTCTTGTGCAAAACATTTGGAGGCCCTGTTCTTGCAGAAAACACTTGGATACCCAGTTCTTATGCAATACACTTTTAGACCCTCTTCTTGTGCAAAACATTTGAAGGCCCTGTTCTTGTGCAAACCACTTGCAGGCTCTGTTCTTGTGCAAAACACTTGCAGGACCTGCTCTTGTGCAAAACATTTGGAGGCCCTGTTCTTGCACAAAACACTTGGATACCCAGTTCTTGTGCAATACACTTTTAGACCCTCTTCTTCTGCAAAACATTTGGAGGCCCTGTTCTTGCACAAAACACTTGGATACCCAGTTCTTGTGCAATACACTTTTAGACCCTCTTCTTCTGCAAAACATTTGGAGGCCCTGTTCTTGCACAAAACACTTGGATACCCAGTTCCTGTGCAATACACTTTTAGACCCTCTTCTTGTGCAAAAGATTTGCAGGCCCTGTTCTTGTGCAAACCACTTGCAGGCCCTGTTCTTGTGCAAAACCTTTGCAGGCCCTGTTCTTGGTCAAAACACTTGCAGGCTCTGTTTTTGTGCAAAACGCATGCAGGCACTCTTCTTGTGTAAAGATTTGCAGGCACTCTTCTTGTTCAACACACTTGCAGGTCATGTTCTTGTGCAAAACACTTACAGGCCCTGTTCTTGTGCAAAACACTTGCAGGCCCTGTTGTAGTGCAAAATATTTGCAACTTCTGTTCTTGTGCAAAACACATGGAGGCACTGTTATTGTGCAATGCACTTGCAGGCCCTGTTGTTGTGAAAAACACTTGTAGGACCTGTTCTTGTGCAGTACACTTTCGAACCCTTTTCTTGTTCTAAACAGTTGCATGATCTGTTCTTGTGCAAAACCCTTGCAGGCCCTGTTCTTGTGCAAAACACTTGCAGGCCCTGTTCTTGTGCAAAACACTTGCAGGCCCTGTTCTTGGTCCAAACACTTGCAGGCTCTGTTTTTGTGCAAACCACTGGCAGGCTCTGTTCTTGTTTAAAACATTTGTAGGCACTGTTTTTGGGCAAACCACTTGCAGGCCCTGTTCTGGTGCAAAATATTTGCAACTTCTGTTCCTCGGCAAAACACATGCAGGCCCTATTCTTGTGCAAACCACTTGCAGGCCCTGTTCTTGTGCAAACCACTGGCAGGCCCTATTGTTGTGAAAAATACTTGCAGGCTCTGTTCTTGTGCAAAAAACTTGCAGTCCCTGTTTTTGTGCAAAACACTTGTAGGCCCTGTTGATGTGTAATCTATGTACAGGCTCTGTTCTTTTGCAAAACACTTGTAGGATATGTTGATGTGCAATACATGTACAGGCTCTGGTCTTGTGCAAAACACTTGGAGGACATGTTCTTGTGCAAAACATTTGGAGGCCCTGTTCTTGCACAAAACACTTGGATACCCAGTTCTTGTGCAATACACTTTTACACCCTCTTCTTCTGCAAAACATTTGCAGGCCCCATTTTTGTGCAAAACAATTGCAGGACCTGTTCTTGTGCAAAACAGTTGCAGGCCCTGTTGTAGTGCAAAATATTTGCAACTTCAGTTCTTGTGCAAAACACTTGCAGGACCTTGTCTTGTGCAAAAAAATTGCAGGCCCTGTTCTTGTGCAATACACTTTTAGACCCTCTTCTTGTGCAAAACATTTGGAGGCCCTGTTCTTGCAGAAAACACTTGGATACCCAGTTCTTATGCAATACACTTTTAGACCCTCTTCTTGTGCAAAACATTTGAAGGCCCTGTTCTTGTGCAAACCACTTGCAGGCTCTGTTCTTGTGCAAAACACTTGCAGGACCTGCTCTTGTGCAAAACATTTGGAGGCCCTGTTCTTGCACAAAACACTTGGATACCCAGTTCTTGTGCAATACACTTTTAGACCCTCTTCTTCTGCAAAACATTTGGAGGCCCTGTTCTTGCACAAAACACTTGGATACCCAGTTCTTGTGCAATACACTTTTAGACCCTCTTCTTCTGCAAAACATTTGGAGGCCCTGTTCTTGCACAAAACACTTGGATACCCAGTTCCTGTGCAATACACTTTTAGACCCTCTTCTTGTGCAAAAGATTTGCAGGCCCTGTTCTTGTGCAAACCACTTGCAGGCCCTGTTCTTGTGCAAAACCTTTGCAGGCCCTGTTCTTGGTCAAAACACTTGCAGGCTCTGTTTTTGTGCAAAACGCATGCAGGCACTCTTCTTGTGTAAAGATTTGCAGGCACTCTTCTTGTTCAACACACTTGCAGGTCATGTTCTTGTGCAAAACACTTACAGGCCCTGTTCTTGTGCAAAACACTTGCAGGCCCTGTTGTAGTGCAAAATATTTGCAACTTCTGTTCTTGTGCAAAACACATGGAGGCACTGTTATTGTGCAATGCACTTGCAGGCCCTGTTGTTGTGAAAAACACTTGTAGGACCTGTTCTTGTGCAGTACACTTTCGAACCCTTTTCTTGTTCTAAACAGTTGCATGATCTGTTCTTGTGCAAAACCCTTGCAGGCCCTGTTCTTGTGCAAAACACTTGCAGGCCCTGTTCTTGTGCAAAACACTTGCAGGCCCTGTTCTTGGTCCAAACACTTGCAGGCTCTGTTTTTGTGCAAACCACTGGCAGGCTCTGTTCTTGTTTAAAACATTTGTAGGCACTGTTTTTGGGCAAACCACTTGCAGGCCCTGTTCTGGTGCAAAATATTTGCAACTTCTGTTCCTCGGCAAAACACATGCAGGCCCTATTCTTGTGCAAACCACTTGCAGGCCCTGTTCTTGTGCAAACCACTGGCAGGCCCTATTGTTGTGAAAAATACTTGCAGGCTCTGTTCTTGTGCAAAAAACTTGCAGTCCCTGTTTTTGTGCAAAACACTTGTAGGCCCTGTTGATGTGTAATCTATGTACAGGCTCTGTTCTTTTGCAAAACACTTGTAGGATATGTTGATGTGCAATACATGTACAGGCTCTGGTCTTGTGCAAAACACTTGGAGGACATGTTCTTGTGCAAAACATTTGGAGGCCCTGTTCTTGCACAAAACACTTGGATACCCAGTTCTTGTGCAATACACTTTTACACCCTCTTCTTCTGCAAAACATTTGCAGGCCCCATTTTTGTGCAAAACAATTGCAGGACCTGTTCTTGTGCAAAACAGTTGCAGGCCCTGTTGTAGTGCAAAATATTTGCAACTTCAGTTCTTGTGCAAAACACTTGCAGGACCTTGTCTTGTGCAAAAAAATTGCAGGCCCTGTTCTTGTGCAATACACTTTTAGACCCTCTTCTTGTGCAAAACATTTGGAGGCCCTGTTCTTGCAGAAAACACTTGGATACCCAGTTCTTATGCAATACACTTTTAGACCCTCTTCTTGTGCAAAACATTTGAAGGCCCTGTTCTTGTGCAAACCACTTGCAGGCTCTGTTCTTGTGCAAAACACTTGCAGGACCTGCTCTTGTGCAAAACATTTGGAGGCCCTGTTCTTGCACAAAACACTTGGATACCCAGTTCTTGTGCAATACACTTTTAGACCCTCTTCTTCTGCAAAACATTTGGAGGCCCTGTTCTTGCACAAAACACTTGGATACCCAGTTCTTGTGCAATACACTTTTAGACCCTCTTCTTCTGCAAAACATTTGGAGGCCCTGTTCTTGCACAAAACACTTGGATACCCAGTTCCTGTGCAATACACTTTTAGACCCTCTTCTTGTGCAAAAGATTTGCAGGCCCTGTTCTTGTGCAAACCACTTGCAGGCCCTGTTCTTGTGCAAAACCTTTGCAGGCCCTGTTCTTGGTCAAAACACTTGCAGGCTCTGTTTTTGTGCAAAACGCATGCAGGCACTCTTCTTGTGTAAAGATTTGCAGGCACTCTTCTTGTTCAACACACTTGCAGGTCATGTTCTTGTGCAAAACACTTACAGGCCCTTTTGTCGTGCAAAACACTTGCAGACCCTCTTCTTCTGCAACACACTTTCAGGCTTTGTTCTTGTTGAAAACACTTGCAGGCCCTGTTCTTGTGCAAAACACTTGCAGGCCCTGTTCTTGTGCAAAACACTTGCAGACCCTGTTCTTGTGCAATACACTTTTAGACCCTCTTCTTGTGCAAAACATTTGGAGGCCCTCTTCTTGCACAAAACACTTGGATACCCAGTTCTTGTGCAATACACTTTTAGACCCTCTTCTTGTGCAAAACATTTGAAGGCCCTGTTCTTATGCAAACCACTTGCAGGCTCTGTTTTTGTGCAAAACGCACGCAGGCACTCTTCTTGTGTAAAGATTTGCAGGCACTCTTCTTGTTCAACACACTTGCAGGTCATGTTCTTGTGCAAAACACTTACAGGCCCTGTTCTTGTGCAAAACACTTGCAGGCCCTGTTGTAGTGCAAAATATTTGCAACTTCTGTTCTTGTGCAAAACACATGGAGGCACTGTTATTGTGCAATGCACTTGCAGGCCCTGTTGTTGTGAAAAACACTTGTAGGACCTGTTCTTGTGCAGTACACTTTCGAACCCTTTTCTTGTTCTAAACAGTTGCATGATCTGTTCTTGTGCAAAACCCTTGCAGGCCCTGTTCTTGTGCAAAACACTTGCAGGCCCTGTTCTTGTGCAAAACACTTGCAGGCCCTGTTCTTGGTCCAAACACTTGCAGGCTCTGTTTTTGTGCAAACCACTGGCAGGCTCTGTTCTTGTTTAAAACATTTGTAGGCACTGTTTTTGGGCAAACCACTTGCAGGCCCTGTTCTGGTGCAAAATATTTGCAACTTCTGTTCCTCGGCAAAACACATGCAGGCCCTATTCTTGTGCAAACCACTTGCAGGCCCTGTTCTTGTGCAAACCACTGGCAGGCCCTATTGTTGTGAAAAATACTTGCAGGCTCTGTTCTTGTGCAAAAAACTTGCAGTCCCTGTTTTTGTGCAAAACACTTGTAGGCCCTGTTGATGTGTAATCTATGTACAGGCTCTGTTCTTTTGCAAAACACTTGTAGGATATGTTGATGTGCAATACATGTACAGGCTCTGGTCTTGTGCAAAACACTTGGAGGACATGTTCTTGTGCAAAACATTTGGAGGCCCTGTTCTTGCACAAAACACTTGGATACCCAGTTCTTGTGCAATACACTTTTACACCCTCTTCTTCTGCAAAACATTTGCAGGCCCCATTTTTGTGCAAAACAATTGCAGGACCTGTTCTTGTGCAAAACAGTTGCAGGCCCTGTTGTAGTGCAAAATATTTGCAACTTCAGTTCTTGTGCAAAACACTTGCAGGACCTTGTCTTGTGCAAAAAAATTGCAGGCCCTGTTCTTGTGCAATACACTTTTAGACCCTCTTCTTGTGCAAAACATTTGGAGGCCCTGTTCTTGCAGAAAACACTTGGATACCCAGTTCTTATGCAATACACTTTTAGACCCTCTTCTTGTGCAAAACATTTGAAGGCCCTGTTCTTGTGCAAACCACTTGCAGGCCCTGTTCTTGCACAAAACACTTGGATACCCAGTTCTTGTGCAATACACTTTTAGACCCTCTTCTTCTGCAAAACATTTGGAGGCCCTGTTCTTGCACAAAACACTTGGATACCCAGTTCCTGTGCAATACACTTTTAGACCCTCTTCTTGTGCAAAAGATTTGCAGGCCCTGTTCTTGTGCAAACCACTTGCAGGCCCTGTTCTTGTGCAAAACCTTTGCAGGCCCTGTTCTTGGTCAAAACACTTGCAGGCTCTGTTTTTGTGCAAAACGCATGCAGGCACTCTTCTTGTGTAAAGATTTGCAGGCACTCTTCTTGTTCAACACACTTGCAGGTCATGTTCTTGTGCAAAACACTTACAGGCCCTTTTGTCGTGCAAAACACTTGCAGACCCTCTTCTTCTGCAACACACTTTCAGGCTTTGTTCTTGTTGAAAACACTTGCAGGCCCTGTTCTTGTGCAAAACACTTGCAGGCCCTGTTCTTGTGCAAAACACTTGCAGACCCTGTTCTTGTGCAATACACTTTTAGACCCTCTTCTTGTGCAAAACATTTGGAGGCACAAAACACTTGGATACCCAGTTCTTGTGCAATACACTTTTAGACCCTCTTCTTGTGCAAAACATTTGAAGGCCCTGTTCTTATGCAAACCACTTGCAGGCTCTGTTTTTGTGCAAAACGCATGCAGGCACTCTTCTTGTGTAAAGATTTGCAGGCACTCTTCTTGTTCAACACACTTGCAGGTCATGTTCTTGTGCAAAACACTTACAGGCCCTTTTGTCGTGCAAAACACTTGCAGACCCTCTTCTTCTGCAAAACACTTTCAGGCTTTGTTCTTGTTGAAAACACTTGCAGGCCCTGTTCTTGTGCAAAACACTTGGAGGCACTGTTATTGTGCAATGCACTTGCAGGCCCTGTTGTTGTGGAAAACACTTGTAGGACCTGTTCTTGTGCAATACACTTTCGAACCCTTTTCTTGTTCTAAACAGTTGCATGATCTGTTTTTGTGCAAAAGACTTGCAAGTTCTGTTTTTGTGCAAAACAATTGCAGGACCTGTTCTTGTGCAATACACTTTTAGACCCTCTTCTTGTGCAAAACATTTGCAGGACCTGTTCTTGTGCAAAACACTTGCAGGCCCTGTTCTTGTGCAAAACACTTGCAGACCCTGTTCTTGTGCAATACATTTTTAGACCCTCTTCTTGTGCAAAACATTTGGAGGCCCTGTTCTTGCACAAAACACTTGGATACCCAGTTCTTGTGCAATACACTTTTAGACCCTCTTCTTGTGCAAAACATTTGAAGGCCCTGTTCTTATGCAAACCACTTGCAGGCTCTGTTTTTGTGCAAAACGCATGCAGGCACTCTTCTTGTGTAAAGATTTGCAGGCACTCTTCTTGTTCAACACACTTGCAGGTCATGTTCTTGTGCAAAACACTTGCAGGCCCTGTTCTTGTGCAAAACCCTTGCAGGCCCTGTTCTTGTGCAATACACATTTAGACCCTGTTCTTGTGCAAAACATTTGGAGGCCCTGTTTTTGTGCAATACACTTTTAGACCCTATTCTTCTGCAAAACATTTGCAGGCCCTGTTCTTGTGCAATACACTTTTAGACCCTCTTCTTCTGCAAAACATTTGCAGGCCCTGTTCTTGTGCAAACCACTTGCAGCCTCTGTTCTTGTGCAAAACACTTGCAGGCCCTGGTCTTGTGCAAAACACTTGCAGGCCCTGTTGATGTGCAATACATGTACAGGCTCTGGTCTTTTGCAAAACACTTGCAGGACCTGTTATTGTGCAAAACAATTGCAGACCCTGTTCTTGTGCAATACACTTTTAGACCCTCTTCTTGTGCAAAACATTTGGAGGCACAAAACACTTGGATACCCAGTTCTTGTGCAATACACTTTTAGACCCTCTTCTTGTGCAAAACATTTGAAGGCCCTGTTCTTATGCAAACCACTTGCAGGCTCTGTTTTTGTGCAAAACGCATGCAGGCACTCTTCTTGTGTAAAGATTTGCAGGCACTCTTCTTGTTCAACACACTTGCAGGTCATGTTCTTGTGCAAAACACTTACAGGCCCTTTTGTCGTGCAAAACACTTGCAGACCCTCTTCTTCTGCAAAACACTTTCAGGCTTTGTTCTTGTTGAAAACACTTGCAGGCCCTGTTCTTGTGCAAAACACTTGGAGGCACTGTTATTGTGCAATGCACTTGCAGGCCCTGTTGTTGTGGAAAACACTTGTAGGACCTGTTCTTGTGCAATACACTTTCGAACCCTTTTCTTGTTCTAAACAGTTGCATGATCTGTTTTTGTGCAAAAGACTTGCAAGTTCTGTTTTTGTGCAAAACAATTGCAGGACCTGTTCTTGTGCAATACACTTTTAGACCCTCTTCTTGTGCAAAACATTTGCAGGACCTGTTCTTGTGCAAAACACTTGCAGGCCCTGTTCTTGTGCAAAACACTTGCAGACCCTGTTCTTGTGCAATACATTTTTAGACCCTCTTCTTGTGCAAAACATTTGGAGGCCCTGTTCTTGCACAAAACACTTGGATACCCAGTTCTTGTGCAATACACTTTTAGACCCTCTTCTTGTGCAAAACATTTGCAGGCCCTGTTCTTGTGCAAAACCCTTGCAGGCCCTGTTCTTGGTCAAAACACTTGCAGGCTCTGTTTTTGTGCAAAACGCATGCAGGCACTCTTCTTGTGTAAAGATTTGCAGGCACTCTTCTTGTTCAACACACTTGCAGGTCATGTTCTTGTGCAAAAGACTTTCAGGCTTTGTTCTTGTTGAAAACACTTGCAGACCCTGTTCTTGTGCAAACCACTTGCAGGCCCTGTTCTTGTACAAAACACTTGCAGACCCTGTTCTTCTGCAAAATACTTGCAGCCATTTTTCTTGTGCAAAACACTCGCAGTCCCTGTTCCTCTTTAAAAGACTGGTAGGGCTTGTTGTTGTGAACAACACTTGCAGGCCCTGTTCTTCTGCAATACACTTTCAGACCCTGTTCTTGTACAAAATAGTTGAAAGCTATGTTCTAGTGCAAAACACTTGCAGGCCCTCTTCTTCTGCAAAACACTTTCAGGCTTTGTTCTTGTGCAAAACACTTGCAGGCCCTGTTCTTGTGCAAAACACTTGCAGGCCCTGTTCTTGTGCAAAACACTTGCAGGCCCTGTTTTTGTGCAAAACGCATGCAGGCACTCTTCTTGTGTAAAGATTTGCAGGCACTCTTCTTGTTCAACACACTTGCAGGTCATGTTCTTGTGCAAAACACTTACAGGCCCTTTTGTCGTGCAAAACACTTGCAGACCCTCTTCTTCTGCAAAACACTTTCATGCTTTTTTCTTGTTGAAAACACTTGCAGGCCCTGTTCTTGTACAAACCACTTGCAGGACCTGTTCTTGTGCAAAACACTTGCAGGCCCTGTTCTTGTACAAACCACTTGCAGGACCTGTTCTTGTGCAAAACACTTGCAGGACCTGTTCTTGTGCAAAACAATTGCAGGACCTGTTCTTGTGCAAAACACTTCCAGGCCCTGTTCTTGTGCAATACACATTTAGACCCTGTTCTTGTGCAAAACATTTGGAGGCCCTGTTTTTGTGCAATACACTTTTAGACCCTATTCTTCTGCAAAACATTTGCAGGCCCTGTTCTTGTGCAATACACTTTTAGACCCTCTTCTTCTGCAAAACATTTGCAGGCCCTGTTCTTGTGCAAACCACTTGCAGCCTCTGTTCTTGTGCAAAACACTTGCAGGCCCTGGTCTTGTGCAAAACACTTGCAGGCCCTGTTGATGTGCAATACATGTACAGGCTCTGGTCTTTTGCAAAACACTTGCAGGACCTGTTATTGTGCAAAACAATTGCACGACCTGTTCTTGTGGAAAACACTTCCACGCCCTGTTCTTGTGCAATACACATTTAGACCCTGTTCTTGTGCAAAACATTTGGAGGCCCTGTTGTTGTGCAATACACTTTTAGACCCTCTTCTTCTGCAAAACATTTGCAGGCCCTGTTCTTGTGCAAACCACTTGCAGCCTCTATTCTTGTGCAAAACACTTGCAGGCCCTGGTCTTGTGCAAAACACTTGCAGGCCCTGTTGATGTGCAATACATGTACAGGCTCTGGTCTTTTGCAAAACACTTGCAGGACCTGTTATTGTGCAAAACAATTGCACGACCTGTTCTTGTGCAAAACACTTCCAGGCCCTGTTCTTGTGCAATACACATTTAGACCCTGTTCTTGTGCAAAACATTTGGAGGCCCTGTTTTTGTGCAATACACTTTTAGACCCTATTCTTCTGCAAAACATTTGCAGGCCCTGTTCTTGTGCAAAAGAATTGCAGGCCCTGTTCTTGTGCAAAACACTTGCAGGCCCTGTTCTTGTGCAAAACACTTGCAGGCCCTGGTCTTGTGCAATAAAATTTTAGACCCTTGTCTTGTGCAAAACATTTGGAGGCCCTGTTCTTGTGCAAACCACTTGCAGCCTCTGTTCTTGTGCAAAACATTTGGAGGCCCTGTTCTTGTGCAAACCACTTGGATACCCAGTTCTTGTGCAAAACCCTTGCAGGCCCTGTTCTTGTGCAAAACCCTTGCAGGCCCTGTTGTAGTCCAAAATATTTGCAACTTCTGTTCTTGTGCAAAACACATGAAGGCCCTGTTTTTGTGCAAAACACATGCAGGCCCTGTTTTTGTGCAAAACACTTCCAGGCCCTGTTCTTGTGCAAAACACTTCCAGGCCCTGTTGTAGTGCAAAATATTTGCAACTTCTGTTCTTGTGCAAAACATTTGGAGGCCCTGTTGTTGTGCAATACACTTTTAGACCCTCTTCTTCTGCAAAACATTTGCAGGCCCTGTTCTTGTGCAAACCACTTGCAGCCTCTATTCTTGTGCAAAACACTTGCACGCCCTGGTCTTCTGCAAAACACTTGCAGGCCCTGTTGATGTGCAATACATGTACAGGCTCTGGTCTTTTGCAAAACACTTGCAGGACCTGTTATTGTGCAAAACAATTGCACGACCTGTTCTTGTGCAAAACACTTCCAGGCCCTGTTCTTGTGCAATACACATTTAGACCCTGTTCTTGTGCAAAACATTTGGAGGCCCTGTTTTTGTGCAATACACTTTTAGACCCTATTCTTCTGCAAAACATTTGCAGGCCCTGTTCTTGTGCAAAAGAATTGCAGGCCCTGTTCTTGTGCAAAACACTTGCAGGCCCTGTTCTTGTGCAAAACACTTGCAGGCCCTGTTCTTGTGCAATACACTTTTAGACCCTTGTCTTGTGCAAAACATTTGGAGGCCCTGTTCTTGTGCAAACCACTTGCAGCCTCTGTTCTTGTGCAAAACACTTGCAGGCCCTGGTCTTGTGCAATAAACTTTTAGACCCTTGTCTTGTGCAAAACATTTGGAGGCCCTGTTCTTGTGCAAACCACTTGCAGCCTCTGTTCTTCTGCAAAACATTTGGAGGCCCTGTTCTTGTGCAAACCACTTGGATACCCAGTTCTTGTGCAAAACCCTTGCAGGCCCTGTTCTTGGTCAAAACAATTGCAGGACCTGTTGATGTGCAATACATGTACAGGCTCTGGTCTTTTGCAAAACACTTGCAGGACCTGTTCTTGTGCAAAACACTTGCAGGCCCTGTTCTTGTGCAAAATATTTGCAACTTCTGTTCTTGTGCAAAACACTTGCAGGCCCTGTTCTTTTGCAAAACACTTGCAGGCCCTGTTCTTGTGCAAAACACTTGCAGGCCCTGTTCTTGTGCAATACGCTTTTAGACCCTCTTCTTCTGCAAAACATTTGCAGGCCCTGTTCTTGTGCAAACCACTTGCAGGCCCTGTTGATGTGCAATACATGTACAGGCTCTGGTCTTTTGCAAAACACTTGCAGGACCTGTTCTTGTGCAAAACACTTGCAGGCCCTGTTTTTGTGCAAAACGCATGCAGGCACTCTTCTTGTGTAAAGATTTGCAGGCACTCTTCTTGTTCAACACACTTGCAGGTCATGTTCTTGTGCAAAACACTTACAGGCCCTTTTGTCGTGTAAAACACTTGCAGACCCTCTTCTTCTGCAAAACACTTTCAGGCTTTGTTCTTGTTGAAAACACTTGCAGGCCCTGTTCTTGTACAAACCACTTGCAGGACCTGTTCTTGTGCAAAACACTTGCAGGACCGGTTCTTGTGCAATACACTTTTAGACCCTCTTCTTGTGCAAAACATTTGGAGGCCCTGTTCTTGCACAAAACACTTGGATACCCAGTTCCTGTGCAATACACTTTTAGACCCTCTTCTTGTGCAAAACATTTGCAGGCCCTGTTCTTGTGCAAAACCCTTGCAGGCCCTGTTCTTGGTCAAAACACTTGCAGGCTCTGTTTTTGTGCAAAACGCATGCAGGCACTCTTCTTGTGTAAAGATTTGCAGGCACTCTTCTTGTTCAACACACTTGCAGGTCATGTTCTTGTGCAAAAGACTTTCAGGCTTTGTTCTTGTTGAAAACACTTGCAGACCCTGTTCTTGTGCAAACCACCTGCAGGCCCTGTTCTTGTACAAAACACTTGCAGACCCTGTTCTTCTGCAAAATACTTGCAGCCATTTTTCTTGTGCAAAACACTCGCAGTCCCTGTTCCTCTTTAAAAGACTGGTAGGGCTTGTTGTTGTGAACAACACTTGCAGGCCCTGTTCTTCTGCAATACACTTTCAGACCCTGTTCTTGTGCAAAACACTTGCAGGCCCTGTTCTTGTGCAAAACACTTGCAGGCCCTGTTTTTGTGCAAAACGCATGCAGGCACTCTTCTTGTGTAAAGATTTGCAGGCACTCTTCTTGTTCAACACACTTGCAGGTCATGTTCTTGTGCAAAACACTTACAGGCCCTTTTGTCGTGCAAAACACTTGCAGACCCTCTTCTTCTGCAAAACACTTTCATGCTTTTTTCTTGTTGAAAACACTTGCAGGCCCTGTTCTTGTACAAACCACTTGCAGGACCTGTTCTTGTGCAAAACACTTGCAGGACCTGTTCTTGTGCAAAACAATTGCAGGACCTGTTCTTGTGCAAAACACTTCCAGGCCCTGTTCTTGTGCAATACACATTTAGACCCTGTTCTTGTGCAAAACATTTGGAGGCCCTGTTTTTGTGCAATACACTTTTAGACCCTATTCTTCTGCAAAACATTTGCAGGCCCTGTTCTTGTGCAATACACTTTTAGACCCTCTTCTTCTGCAAAACATTTGCAGGCCCTGTTCTTGTGCAAACCACTTGCAGCCTCTGTTCTTGTGCAAAACACTTGCAGGCCCTGGTCTTGTGCAAAACACTTGCAGGCCCTGTTGATGTGCAATACATGTACAGGCTCTGGTCTTTTGCAAAACACTTGCAGGACCTGTTATTGTGCAAAACAATTGCACGACCTGTTCTTGTGGAAAACACTTCCACGCCCTGTTCTTGTGCAATACACATTTAGACCCTGTTCTTGTGCAAAACATTTGGAGGCCCTGTTGTTGTGCAATACACTTTTAGACCCTCTTCTTCTGCAAAACATTTGCAGGCCCTGTTCTTGTGCAAACCACTTGCAGCCTCTATTCTTGTGCAAAACACTTGCAGGCCCTGGTCTTGTGCAAAACACTTGCAGGCCCTGTTGATGTGCAATACATGTACAGGCTCTGGTCTTTTGCAAAACACTTGCAGGACCTGTTATTGTGCAAAACAATTGCACGACCTGTTCTTGTGCAAAACACTTCCAGGCCCTGTTCTTGTGCAATACACATTTAGACCCTGTTCTTGTGCAAAACATTTGGAGGCCCTGTTTTTGTGCAATACACTTTTAGACCCTATTCTTCTGCAAAACATTTGCAGGCCCTGTTCTTGTGCAAAAGAATTGCAGGCCCTGTTCTTGTGCAAAACACTTGCAGGCCCTGTTCTTGTGCAAAACACTTGCAGGCCCTCTTCTTGTGCAATACACTTTTAGACCCTTGTCTTGTGCAAAACATTTGGAGGCCCTGTTCTTGTGCAAACCACTTGCAGCCTCTGTTCTTGTGCAAAACACTTGCAGGCCCTGGTCTTGTGCAATAAAATTTTAGACCCTTGTCTTGTGCAAAACATTTGGAGGCCCTGTTCTTGTGCAAACCACTTGCAGCCTCTGTTCTTGTGCAAAACATTTGGAGGCCCTGTTCTTGTGCAAACCACTTGGATACCCAGTTCTTGTGCAAAACCCTTGCAGGCCCTGTTCTTGGTCAAAACAGTTGCAGGACCTGTTGATGTGCAATACATGTACAGGCTCTGGTCTTTTGCAAAACACTTGCAGGACCTGTTCTTGTGCAAAACACTTGCAGGCCCTGTTCTTGTGCAAAATATTTGCAACTTCTGTTCTTGTGCAAAACACTTGCAGGCCCTGTTCTTTTGCAAAACACTTGCAGGCCCTGTTCTTGTGCAAAACACTTGCAGGCCCTGTTCTTGTGCAATACGCTTTTAGACCCTCTTCTTCTGCAAAACATTTGCAGGCCCTGTTCTTGTGCAAACCACTTGCAGGCCCTGTTGATGTGCAATACATGTACAGGCTCTGGTCTTTTGCAAAACACTTGCAGGACCTGTTCTTGTGCAAAACACTTGCAGGCCCTGTTTTTGTGCAAAACGCATGCAGGCACTCTTCTTGTGTAAAGATTTGCAGGCACTCTTCTTGTTCAACACACTTGCAGGTCATGTTCTTGTGCAAAACACTTACAGGCCCTTTTGTCGTGTAAAACACTTGCAGACCCTCTTCTTCTGCAAAACACTTTCAGGCTTTGTTCTTGTTGAAAACACTTGCAGGCCCTGTTCTTGTACAAACCACTTGCAGGACCTGTTCTTGTGCAAAACACTTGCAGGACCGGTTCTTGTGCAATACACTTTTAGACCCTCTTCTTGTGCAAAACATTTGGAGGCCCTGTTCTTGCACAAAACACTTGGATACCCAGTTCCTGTGCAATACACTTTTAGACCCTCTTCTTGTGCAAAACATTTGCAGGCCCTGTTCTTGTGCAAAACCCTTGCAGGCCCTGTTCTTGGTCAAAACACTTGCAGGCTCTGTTTTTGTGCAAAACGCATGCAGGCACTCTTCTTGTGTAAAGATTTGCAGGCACTCTTCTTGTTCAACACACTTGCAGGTCATGTTCTTGTGCAAAAGACTTTCAGGCTTTGTTCTTGTTGAAAACACTTGCAGACCCTGTTCTTGTGCAAACCACCTGCAGGCCCTGTTCTTGTACAAAACACTTGCAGACCCTGTTCTTCTGCAAAATACTTGCAGCCATTTTTCTTGTGCAAAACACTCGCAGTCCCTGTTCCTCTTTAAAAGACTGGTAGGGCTTGTTGTTGTGAACAACACTTGCGGGCCCTGTTCTTCTGCAATACACTTTCAGACCCTGTTCTTGTACAAAATAGTTGAAAGCTATGTTCTAGTGCAAAACACTTGCAGGCCCTCTTCTTCTGCAAAACACTTTCAGGCTTTGTTCTTGTGCAAAACACTTGCAGGCCCTGTTCTTGTGCAAAACACTTGCAGGCCCTGTTTTTGTGCAAAACGCATGCAGGCACTCTTCTTGTGTAAAGATTTGCAGGCACTCTTCTTGTTCAACACACTTGCAGGTCATGTTCTTGTGCAAAACACTTACAGGCCCTTTTGTCGTGCAAAACACTTGCAGACCCTCTTCTTCTGCAAAACACTTTCATGCTTTTTTCTTGTTGAAAACACTTGCAGGCCCTGTTCTTGTACAAACCACTTGCAGGACCTGTTCTTGTGCAAAACACTTGCAGGACCTGTTCTTGTGCAAAACAATTGCAGGACCTGTTCTTGTGCAAAACACTTCCAGGCCCTGTTCTTGTGCAATACACATTTAGACCCTGTTCTTGTGCAAAACATTTGGAGGCCCTGTTTTTGTGCAATACACTTTTAGACCCTATTCTTCTGCAAAACATTTGCAGGCCCTGTTCTTGTGCAATACACTTTTAGACCCTCTTCTTCTGCAAAACATTTGCAGGCCCTGTTCTTGTGCAAACCACTTGCAGCCTCTGTTCTTGTGCAAAACACTTGCAGGCCCTGGTCTTGTGCAAAACACTTGCAGGCCCTGTTGATGTGCAATACATGTACAGGCTCTGGTCTTTTGCAAAACACTTGCAGGACCTGTTATTGTGCAAAACAATTGCACGACCTGTTCTTGTGGAAAACACTTCCACGCCCTGTTCTTGTGCAATACACATTTAGACCCTGTTCTTGTGCAAAACATTTGGAGGCCCTGTTGTTGTGCAATACACTTTTAGACCCTCTTCTTCTGCAAAACATTTGGAGGCCCTGTTCTTGCACAAAACACTTGGATACCCAGTTCTTGTGCAATACACTTTTAGACCCTCTTCTTCTGCAAAACATTTGGAGGCCCTGTTCTTGCACAAAACACTTGGATACCCAGTTCTTGTGCAATACACTTTTAGACCCTCTTCTTCTGCAAAACATTTGGAGGCCCTGTTCTTGCACAAAACACTTGGATACCCAGTTCCTGTGCAATACACTTTTAGACCCTCTTCTTGTGCAAAAGATTTGCAGGCCCTGTTCTTGTGCAAACCACTTGCAGGCCCTGTTCTTGTGCAAAACCTTTGCAGGCCCTGTTCTTGGTCAAAACACTTGCAGGCTCTGTTTTTGTGCAAAACGCATGCAGGCACTCTTCTTGTGTAAAGATTTGCAGGCACTCTTCTTGTTCAACACACTTGCAGGTCATGTTCTTGTGCAAAACACTTACAGGCCCTTTTGTCGTGCAAAACACTTGCAGACCCTCTTCTTCTGCAACACACTTTCAGGCTTTGTTCTTGTTGAAAACACTTGCAGGCCCTGTTCTTGTGCAAAACACTTGCAGGCCCTGTTCTTGTGCAAAACACTTGCAGACCCTGTTCTTGTGCAATACACTTTTAGACCCTCTTCTTGTGCAAAACATTTGGAGGCCCTGTTCTTGCACAAAACACTTGGATACCCAGTTCTTGTGCAATACACTTTTAGACCCTCTTCTTGTGCAAAACATTTGAAGGCCCTGTTCTTATGCAAACCACTTGCAGGCTCTGTTTTTGTGCAAAACGCACGCAGGCACTCTTCTTGTGTAAAGATTTGCAGGCACTCTTCTTGTTCAACACACTTGCAGGTCATGTTCTTGTGCAAAACACTTACAGGCCCTGTTCTTGTGCAAAACACTTGCAGGCCCTGTTGTAGTGCAAAATATTTGCAACTTCTGTTCTTGTGCAAAACACATGGAGGCACTGTTATTGTGCAATGCACTTGCAGGCCCTGTTGTTGTGAAAAACACTTGTAGGACCTGTTCTTGTGCAGTACACTTTCGAACCCTTTTCTTGTTCTAAACAGTTGCATGATCTGTTCTTGTGCAAAACCCTTGCAGGCCCTGTTCTTGTGCAAAACCCTTGCAGGCCCTGTTCTTGTGCAAAACACTTGCAGGCCCTGTTCTTGTGCAAAACACTTGCAGGCCCTGTTCTTGGTCCAAACACTTGCAGGCTCTGTTTTTGTGCAAACCACTGGCAGGCTCTGTTCTTGTTTAAAACATTTGTAGGCACTGTTTTTGGGCAAACCACTTGCAGGCCCTGTTCTGGTGCAAAATATTTGCAACTTCTGTTCCTCGGCAAAACACATGCAGGCCCTATTCTTGTGCAAACCACTTGCAGGCCCTGTTCTTGTGCAAACCACTGGCAGGCCCTATTGTTGTGAAAAATACTTGCAGGCTCTGTTCTTGTGCAAAAAACTTGCAGTCCCTGTTTTTGTGCAAAACACTTGTAGGCCCTGTTGATGTGTAATCTATGTACAGGCTCTGTTCTTTTGCAAAACACTTGTAGGATATGTTGATGTGCAATACATGTACAGGCTCTGGTCTTGTGCAAAACACTTGGAGGACATGTTCTTGTGCAAAACATTTGGAGGCCCTGTTCTTGCACAAAACACTTGGATACCCAGTTCTTGTGCAATACACTTTTACACCCTCTTCTTCTGCAAAACATTTGCAGGCCCCATTTTTGTGCAAAACAATTGCAGGACCTGTTCTTGTGCAAAACAGTTGCAGGCCCTGTTGTAGTGCAAAATATTTGCAACTTCAGTTCTTGTGCAAAACACTTGCAGGACCTTGTCTTGTGCAAAAAAATTGCAGGCCCTGTTCTTGTGCAATACACTTTTAGACCCTCTTCTTGTGCAAAACATTTGGAGGCCCTGTTCTTGCAGAAAACACTTGGATACCCAGTTCTTATGCAATACACTTTTAGACCCTCTTCTTGTGCAAAACATTTGAAGGCCCTGTTCTTGTGCAAACCACTTGCAGGCTCTGTTCTTGTGCAAAACACTTGCAGGACCTGCTCTTGTGCAAAACATTTGGAGGCCCTGTTCTTGCACAAAACACTTGGATACCCAGTTCTTGTGCAATACACTTTTAGACCCTCTTCTTCTGCAAAACATTTGGAGGCCCTGTTCTTGCACAAAACACTTGGATACCCAGTTCTTGTGCAATACACTTTTAGACCCTCTTCTTCTGCAAAACATTTGGAGGCCCTGTTCTTGCACAAAACACTTGGATACCCAGTTCCTGTGCAATACACTTTTAGACCCTCTTCTTGTGCAAAAGATTTGCAGGCCCTGTTCTTGTGCAAACCACTTGCAGGCCCTGTTCTTGTGCAAAACCTTTGCAGGCCCTGTTCTTGGTCAAAACACTTGCAGGCTCTGTTTTTGTGCAAAACGCATGCAGGCACTCTTCTTGTGTAAAGATTTGCAGGCACTCTTCTTGTTCAACACACTTGCAGGTCATGTTCTTGTGCAAAACACTTACAGGCCCTTTTGTCGTGCAAAACACTTGCAGACCCTCTTCTTCTGCAACACACTTTCAGGCTTTGTTCTTGTTGAAAACACTTGCAGGCCCTGTTCTTGTGCAAAACACTTGCAGGCCCTGTTCTTGTGCAAAACACTTGCAGACCCTGTTCTTGTGCAATACACTTTTAGACCCTCTTCTTGTGCAAAACATTTGGAGGCCCTGTTCTTGCACAAAACACTTGGATACCCAGTTCTTGTGCAATACACTTTTAGACCCTCTTCTTGTGCAAAACATTTGAAGGCCCTGTTCTTATGCAAACCACTTGCAGGCTCTGTTTTTGTGCAAAACGCACGCAGGCACTCTTCTTGTGTAAAGATTTGCAGGCACTCTTCTTGTTCAACACACTTGCAGGTCATGTTCTTGTGCAAAACACTTACAGGCCCTGTTCTTGTGCAAAACACTTGCAGGCCCTGTTGTAGTGCAAAATATTTGCAACTTCTGTTCTTGTGCAAAACACATGGAGGCACTGTTATTGTGCAATGCACTTGCAGGCCCTGTTGTTGTGAAAAACACTTGTAGGACCTGTTCTTGTGCAGTACACTTTCGAACCCTTTTCTTGTTCTAAACAGTTGCATGATCTGTTCTTGTGCAAAACCCTTGCAGGCCCTGTTCTTGTGCAAAACCCTTGCAGGCCCTGTTCTTGTGCAAAACACTTGCAGGCCCTGTTCTTGTGCAAAACACTTGCAGGCCCTGTTCTTGGTCCAAACACTTGCAGGCTCTGTTTTTGTGCAAACCACTGGCAGGCTCTGTTCTTGTTTAAAACATTTGTAGGCACTGTTTTTGGGCAAACCACTTGCAGGCCCTGTTCTGGTGCAAAATATTTGCAACTTCTGTTCCTCGGCAAAACACATGCAGGCCCTATTCTTGTGCAAACCACTTGCAGGCCCTGTTCTTGTGCAAACCACTGGCAGGCCCTATTGTTGTGAAAAATACTTGCAGGCTCTGTTCTTGTGCAAAAAACTTGCAGTCCCTGTTTTTGTGCAAAACACTTGTAGGCCCTGTTGATGTGTAATCTATGTACAGGCTCTGTTCTTTTGCAAAACACTTGTAGGATATGTTGATGTGCAATACATGTACAGGCTCTGGTCTTGTGCAAAACACTTGGAGGACATGTTCTTGTGCAAAACATTTGGAGGCCCTGTTCTTGCACAAAACACTTGGATACCCAGTTCTTGTGCAATACACTTTTACACCCTCTTCTTCTGCAAAACATTTGCAGGCCCCATTTTTGTGCAAAACAATTGCAGGACCTGTTCTTGTGCAAAACAGTTGCAGGCCCTGTTGTAGTGCAAAATATTTGCAACTTCAGTTCTTGTGCAAAACACTTGCAGGACCTTGTCTTGTGCAAAAAAATTGCAGGCCCTGTTCTTGTGCAATACACTTTTAGACCCTCTTCTTGTGCAAAACATTTGGAGGCCCTGTTCTTGCAGAAAACACTTGGATACCCAGTTCTTATGCAATACACTTTTAGACCCTCTTCTTGTGCAAAACATTTGAAGGCCCTGTTCTTGTGCAAACCACTTGCAGGCTCTGTTCTTGTGCAAAACACTTGCAGGACCTGCTCTTGTGCAAAACATTTGGAGGCCCTGTTCTTGCACAAAACACTTGGATACCCAGTTCTTGTGCAATACACTTTTAGACCCTCTTCTTCTGCAAAACATTTGGAGGCCCTGTTCTTGCACAAAACACTTGGATACCCAGTTCTTGTGCAATACACTTTTAGACCCTCTTCTTCTGCAAAACATTTGGAGGCCCTGTTCTTGCACAAAACACTTGGATACCCAGTTCCTGTGCAATACACTTTTAGACCCTCTTCTTGTGCAAAAGATTTGCAGGCCCTGTTCTTGTGCAAACCACTTGCAGGCCCTGTTCTTGTGCAAAACCTTTGCAGGCCCTGTTCTTGGTCAAAACACTTGCAGGCTCTGTTTTTGTGCAAAACGCATGCAGGCACTCTTCTTGTGTAAAGATTTGCAGGCACTCTTCTTGTTCAACACACTTGCAGGTCATGTTCTTGTGCAAAACACTTACAGGCCCTGTTCTTGTGCAAAACACTTGCAGGCCCTGTTGTAGTGCAAAATATTTGCAACTTCTGTTCTTGTGCAAAACACATGGAGGCACTGTTATTGTGCAATGCACTTGCAGGCCCTGTTGTTGTGAAAAACACTTGTAGGACCTGTTCTTGTGCAGTACACTTTCGAACCCTTTTCTTGTTCTAAACAGTTGCATGATCTGTTCTTGTGCAAAACCCTTGCAGGCCCTGTTCTTGTGCAAAACACTTGCAGGCCCTGTTCTTGTGCAAAACACTTGCAGGCCCTGTTCTTGGTCCAAACACTTGCAGGCTCTGTTTTTGTGCAAACCACTGGCAGGCTCTGTTCTTGTTTAAAACATTTGTAGGCACTGTTTTTGGGCAAACCACTTGCAGGCCCTGTTCTGGTGCAAAATATTTGCAACTTCTGTTCCTCGGCAAAACACATGCAGGCCCTATTCTTGTGCAAACCACTTGCAGGCCCTGTTCTTGTGCAAACCACTGGCAGGCCCTATTGTTGTGAAAAATACTTGCAGGCTCTGTTCTTGTGCAAAAAACTTGCAGTCCCTGTTTTTGTGCAAAACACTTGTAGGCCCTGTTGATGTGTAATCTATGTACAGGCTCTGTTCTTTTGCAAAACACTTGTAGGATATGTTGATGTGCAATACATGTACAGGCTCTGGTCTTGTGCAAAACACTTGGAGGACATGTTCTTGTGCAAAACATTTGGAGGCCCTGTTCTTGCACAAAACACTTGGATACCCAGTTCTTGTGCAATACACTTTTACACCCTCTTCTTCTGCAAAACATTTGCAGGCCCCATTTTTGTGCAAAACAATTGCAGGACCTGTTCTTGTGCAAAACAGTTGCAGGCCCTGTTGTAGTGCAAAATATTTGCAACTTCAGTTCTTGTGCAAAACACTTGCAGGACCTTGTCTTGTGCAAAAAAATTGCAGGCCCTGTTCTTGTGCAATACACTTTTAGACCCTCTTCTTGTGCAAAACATTTGGAGGCCCTGTTCTTGCAGAAAACACTTGGATACCCAGTTCTTATGCAATACACTTTTAGACCCTCTTCTTGTGCAAAACATTTGAAGGCCCTGTTCTTGTGCAAACCACTTGCAGGCTCTGTTCTTGTGCAAAACACTTGCAGGACCTGCTCTTGTGCAAAACATTTGGAGGCCCTGTTCTTGCACAAAACACTTGGATACCCAGTTCTTGTGCAATACACTTTTAGACCCTCTTCTTCTGCAAAACATTTGGAGGCCCTGTTCTTGCACAAAACACTTGGATACCCAGTTCTTGTGCAATACACTTTTAGACCCTCTTCTTCTGCAAAACATTTGGAGGCCCTGTTCTTGCACAAAACACTTGGATACCCAGTTCCTGTGCAATACACTTTTAGACCCTCTTCTTGTGCAAAAGATTTGCAGGCCCTGTTCTTGTGCAAACCACTTGCAGGCCCTGTTCTTGTGCAAAACCTTTGCAGGCCCTGTTCTTGGTCAAAACACTTGCAGGCTCTGTTTTTGTGCAAAACGCATGCAGGCACTCTTCTTGTGTAAAGATTTGCAGGCACTCTTCTTGTTCAACACACTTGCAGGTCATGTTCTTGTGCAAAACACTTACAGGCCCTTTTGTCGTGCAAAACACTTGCAGACCCTCTTCTTCTGCAACACACTTTCAGGCTTTGTTCTTGTTGAAAACACTTGCAGGCCCTGTTCTTGTGCAAAACACTTGCAGGCCCTGTTCTTGTGCAAAACACTTGCAGACCCTGTTCTTGTGCAATACACTTTTAGACCCTCTTCTTGTGCAAAACATTTGGAGGCCCTCTTCTTGCACAAAACACTTGGATACCCAGTTCTTGTGCAATACACTTTTAGACCCTCTTCTTGTGCAAAACATTTGAAGGCCCTGTTCTTATGCAAACCACTTGCAGGCTCTGTTTTTGTGCAAAACGCACGCAGGCACTCTTCTTGTGTAAAGATTTGCAGGCACTCTTCTTGTTCAACACACTTGCAGGTCATGTTCTTGTGCAAAACACTTACAGGCCCTGTTCTTGTGCAAAACACTTGCAGGCCCTGTTGTAGTGCAAAATATTTGCAACTTCTGTTCTTGTGCAAAACACATGGAGGCACTGTTATTGTGCAATGCACTTGCAGGCCCTGTTGTTGTGAAAAACACTTGTAGGACCTGTTCTTGTGCAGTACACTTTCGAACCCTTTTCTTGTTCTAAACAGTTGCATGATCTGTTCTTGTGCAAAACCCTTGCAGGCCCTGTTCTTGTGCAAAACACTTGCAGGCCCTGTTCTTGTGCAAAACACTTGCAGGCCCTGTTCTTGGTCCAAACACTTGCAGGCTCTGTTTTTGTGCAAACCACTGGCAGGCTCTGTTCTTGTTTAAAACATTTGTAGGCACTGTTTTTGGGCAAACCACTTGCAGGCCCTGTTCTGGTGCAAAATATTTGCAACTTCTGTTCCTCGGCAAAACACATGCAGGCCCTATTCTTGTGCAAACCACTTGCAGGCCCTGTTCTTGTGCAAACCACTGGCAGGCCCTATTGTTGTGAAAAATACTTGCAGGCTCTGTTCTTGTGCAAAAAACTTGCAGTCCCTGTTTTTGTGCAAAACACTTGTAGGCCCTGTTGATGTGTAATCTATGTACAGGCTCTGTTCTTTTGCAAAACACTTGTAGGATATGTTGATGTGCAATACATGTACAGGCTCTGGTCTTGTGCAAAACACTTGGAGGACATGTTCTTGTGCAAAACATTTGGAGGCCCTGTTCTTGCACAAAACACTTGGATACCCAGTTCTTGTGCAATACACTTTTACACCCTCTTCTTCTGCAAAACATTTGCAGGCCCCATTTTTGTGCAAAACAATTGCAGGACCTGTTCTTGTGCAAAACAGTTGCAGGCCCTGTTGTAGTGCAAAATATTTGCAACTTCAGTTCTTGTGCAAAACACTTGCAGGACCTTGTCTTGTGCAAAAAAATTGCAGGCCCTGTTCTTGTGCAATACACTTTTAGACCCTCTTCTTGTGCAAAACATTTGGAGGCCCTGTTCTTGCAGAAAACACTTGGATACCCAGTTCTTATGCAATACACTTTTAGACCCTCTTCTTGTGCAAAACATTTGAAGGCCCTGTTCTTGTGCAAACCACTTGCAGGCCCTGTTCTTGCACAAAACACTTGGATACCCAGTTCTTGTGCAATACACTTTTAGACCCTCTTCTTCTGCAAAACATTTGGAGGCCCTGTTCTTGCACAAAACACTTGGATACCCAGTTCCTGTGCAATACACTTTTAGACCCTCTTCTTGTGCAAAAGATTTGCAGGCCCTGTTCTTGTGCAAACCACTTGCAGGCCCTGTTCTTGTGCAAAACCTTTGCAGGCCCTGTTCTTGGTCAAAACACTTGCAGGCTCTGTTTTTGTGCAAAACGCATGCAGGCACTCTTCTTGTGTAAAGATTTGCAGGCACTCTTCTTGTTCAACACACTTGCAGGTCATGTTCTTGTGCAAAACACTTACAGGCCCTTTTGTCGTGCAAAACACTTGCAGACCCTCTTCTTCTGCAACACACTTTCAGGCTTTGTTCTTGTTGAAAACACTTGCAGGCCCTGTTCTTGTGCAAAACACTTGCAGGCCCTGTTCTTGTGCAAAACACTTGCAGACCCTGTTCTTGTGCAATACACTTTTAGACCCTCTTCTTGTGCAAAACATTTGGAGGCACAAAACACTTGGATACCCAGTTCTTGTGCAATACACTTTTAGACCCTCTTCTTGTGCAAAACATTTGAAGGCCCTGTTCTTATGCAAACCACTTGCAGGCTCTGTTTTTGTGCAAAACGCATGCAGGCACTCTTCTTGTGTAAAGATTTGCAGGCACTCTTCTTGTTCAACACACTTGCAGGTCATGTTCTTGTGCAAAACACTTACAGGCCCTTTTGTCGTGCAAAACACTTGCAGACCCTCTTCTTCTGCAAAACACTTTCAGGCTTTGTTCTTGTTGAAAACACTTGCAGGCCCTGTTCTTGTGCAAAACACTTGGAGGCACTGTTATTGTGCAATGCACTTGCAGGCCCTGTTGTTGTGGAAAACACTTGTAGGACCTGTTCTTGTGCAATACACTTTCGAACCCTTTTCTTGTTCTAAACAGTTGCATGATCTGTTTTTGTGCAAAAGACTTGCAAGTTCTGTTTTTGTGCAAAACAATTGCAGGACCTGTTCTTGTGCAATACACTTTTAGACCCTCTTCTTGTGCAAAACATTTGCAGGACCTGTTCTTGTGCAAAACACTTGCAGGCCCTGTTCTTGTGCAAAACACTTGCAGACCCTGTTCTTGTGCAATACATTTTTAGACCCTCTTCTTGTGCAAAACATTTGGAGGCCCTGTTCTTGCACAAAACACTTGGATACCCAGTTCTTGTGCAATACACTTTTAGACCCTCTTCTTGTGCAAAACATTTGCAGGCCCTGTTCTTGTGCAAAACCCTTGCAGGCCCTGTTCTTGGTCAAAACACTTGCAGGCTCTGTTTTTGTGCAAAACGCATGCAGGCACTCTTCTTGTGTAAAGATTTGCAGGCACTCTTCTTGTTCAACACACTTGCAGGTCATGTTCTTGTGCAAAAGACTTTCAGGCTTTGTTCTTGTTGAAAACACTTGCAGACCCTGTTCTTGTGCAAACCACTTGCAGGCCCTGTTCTTGTACAAAACACTTGCAGACCCTGTTCTTCTGCAAAATACTTGCAGCCATTTTTCTTGTGCAAAACACTCGCAGTCCCTGTTCCTCTTTAAAAGACTGGTAGGGCTTGTTGTTGTGAACAACACTTGCAGGCCCTGTTCTTCTGCAATACACTTTCAGACCCTGTTCTTGTACAAAATAGTTGAAAGCTATGTTCTAGTGCAAAACACTTGCAGGCCCTCTTCTTCTGCAAAACACTTTCAGGCTTTGTTCTTGTGCAAAACACTTGCAGGCCCTGTTCTTGTGCAAAACACTTGCAGGCCCTGTTCTTGTGCAAAACACTTGCAGGCCCTGTTTTTGTGCAAAACGCATGCAGGCACTCTTCTTGTGTAAAGATTTGCAGGCACTCTTCTTGTTCAACACACTTGCAGGTCATGTTCTTGTGCAAAACACTTACAGGCCCTTTTGTCGTGCAAAACACTTGCAGACCCTCTTCTTCTGCAAAACACTTTCATGCTTTTTTCTTGTTGAAAACACTTGCAGGCCCTGTTCTTGTACAAACCACTTGCAGGACCTGTTCTTGTGCAAAACACTTGCAGGCCCTGTTCTTGTACAAACCACTTGCAGGACCTGTTCTTGTGCAAAACACTTGCAGGACCTGTTCTTGTGCAAAACAATTGCAGGACCTGTTCTTGTGCAAAACACTTCCAGGCCCTGTTCTTGTGCAATACACATTTAGACCCTGTTCTTGTGCAAAACATTTGGAGGCCCTGTTTTTGTGCAATACACTTTTAGACCCTATTCTTCTGCAAAACATTTGCAGGCCCTGTTCTTGTGCAATACACTTTTAGACCCTCTTCTTCTGCAAAACATTTGCAGGCCCTGTTCTTGTGCAAACCACTTGCAGCCTCTGTTCTTGTGCAAAACACTTGCAGGCCCTGGTCTTGTGCAAAACACTTGCAGGCCCTGTTGATGTGCAATACATGTACAGGCTCTGGTCTTTTGCAAAACACTTGCAGGACCTGTTATTGTGCAAAACAATTGCACGACCTGTTCTTGTGGAAAACACTTCCACGCCCTGTTCTTGTGCAATACACATTTAGACCCTGTTCTTGTGCAAAACATTTGGAGGCCCTGTTGTTGTGCAATACACTTTTAGACCCTCTTCTTCTGCAAAACATTTGCAGGCCCTGTTCTTGTGCAAACCACTTGCAGCCTCTATTCTTGTGCAAAACACTTGCAGGCCCTGGTCTTGTGCAAAACACTTGCAGGCCCTGTTGATGTGCAATACATGTACAGGCTCTGGTCTTTTGCAAAACACTTGCAGGACCTGTTATTGTGCAAAACAATTGCACGACCTGTTCTTGTGCAAAACACTTCCAGGCCCTGTTCTTGTGCAATACACATTTAGACCCTGTTCTTGTGCAAAACATTTGGAGGCCCTGTTTTTGTGCAATACACTTTTAGACCCTATTCTTCTGCAAAACATTTGCAGGCCCTGTTCTTGTGCAAAAGAATTGCAGGCCCTGTTCTTGTGCAAAACACTTGCAGGCCCTGTTCTTGTGCAAAACACTTGCAGGCCCTGGTCTTGTGCAATAAAATTTTAGACCCTTGTCTTGTGCAAAACATTTGGAGGCCCTGTTCTTGTGCAAACCACTTGCAGCCTCTGTTCTTGTGCAAAACATTTGGAGGCCCTGTTCTTGTGCAAACCACTTGGATACCCAGTTCTTGTGCAAAACCCTTGCAGGCCCTGTTCTTGTGCAAAACCCTTGCAGGCCCTGTTGTAGTCCAAAATATTTGCAACTTCTGTTCTTGTGCAAAACACATGAAGGCCCTGTTTTTGTGCAAAACACATGCAGGCCCTGTTTTTGTGCAAAACACTTCCAGGCCCTGTTCTTGTGCAAAACACTTCCAGGCCCTGTTGTAGTGCAAAATATTTGCAACTTCTGTTCTTGTGCAAAACATTTGGAGGCCCTGTTGTTGTGCAATACACTTTTAGACCCTCTTCTTCTGCAAAACATTTGCAGGCCCTGTTCTTGTGCAAACCACTTGCAGCCTCTATTCTTGTGCAAAACACTTGCACGCCCTGGTCTTCTGCAAAACACTTGCAGGCCCTGTTGATGTGCAATACATGTACAGGCTCTGGTCTTTTGCAAAACACTTGCAGGACCTGTTATTGTGCAAAACAATTGCACGACCTGTTCTTGTGCAAAACACTTCCAGGCCCTGTTCTTGTGCAATACACATTTAGACCCTGTTCTTGTGCAAAACATTTGGAGGCCCTGTTTTTGTGCAATACACTTTTAGACCCTATTCTTCTGCAAAACATTTGCAGGCCCTGTTCTTGTGCAAAAGAATTGCAGGCCCTGTTCTTGTGCAAAACACTTGCAGGCCCTGTTCTTGTGCAAAACACTTGCAGGCCCTGTTCTTGTGCAATACACTTTTAGACCCTTGTCTTGTGCAAAACATTTGGAGGCCCTGTTCTTGTGCAAACCACTTGCAGCCTCTGTTCTTGTGCAAAACACTTGCAGGCCCTGGTCTTGTGCAATAAACTTTTAGACCCTTGTCTTGTGCAAAACATTTGGAGGCCCTGTTCTTGTGCAAACCACTTGCAGCCTCTGTTCTTCTGCAAAACATTTGGAGGCCCTGTTCTTGTGCAAACCACTTGGATACCCAGTTCTTGTGCAAAACCCTTGCAGGCCCTGTTCTTGGTCAAAACAATTGCAGGACCTGTTGATGTGCAATACATGTACAGGCTCTGGTCTTTTGCAAAACACTTGCAGGACCTGTTCTTGTGCAAAACACTTGCAGGCCCTGTTCTTGTGCAAAATATTTGCAACTTCTGTTCTTGTGCAAAACACTTGCAGGCCCTGTTCTTTTGCAAAACACTTGCAGGCCCTGTTCTTGTGCAAAACACTTGCAGGCCCTGTTCTTGTGCAATACGCTTTTAGACCCTCTTCTTCTGCAAAACATTTGCAGGCCCTGTTCTTGTGCAAACCACTTGCAGGCCCTGTTGATGTGCAATACATGTACAGGCTCTGGTCTTTTGCAAAACACTTGCAGGACCTGTTCTTGTGCAAAACACTTGCAGGCCCTGTTTTTGTGCAAAACGCATGCAGGCACTCTTCTTGTGTAAAGATTTGCAGGCACTCTTCTTGTTCAACACACTTGCAGGTCATGTTCTTGTGCAAAACACTTACAGGCCCTTTTGTCGTGTAAAACACTTGCAGACCCTCTTCTTCTGCAAAACACTTTCAGGCTTTGTTCTTGTTGAAAACACTTGCAGGCCCTGTTCTTGTACAAACCACTTGCAGGACCTGTTCTTGTGCAAAACACTTGCAGGACCGGTTCTTGTGCAATACACTTTTAGACCCTCTTCTTGTGCAAAACATTTGGAGGCCCTGTTCTTGCACAAAACACTTGGATACCCAGTTCCTGTGCAATACACTTTTAGACCCTCTTCTTGTGCAAAACATTTGCAGGCCCTGTTCTTGTGCAAAACCCTTGCAGGCCCTGTTCTTGGTCAAAACACTTGCAGGCTCTGTTTTTGTGCAAAACGCATGCAGGCACTCTTCTTGTGTAAAGATTTGCAGGCACTCTTCTTGTTCAACACACTTGCAGGTCATGTTCTTGTGCAAAAGACTTTCAGGCTTTGTTCTTGTTGAAAACACTTGCAGACCCTGTTCTTGTGCAAACCACCTGCAGGCCCTGTTCTTGTACAAAACACTTGCAGACCCTGTTCTTCTGCAAAATACTTGCAGCCATTTTTCTTGTGCAAAACACTCGCAGTCCCTGTTCCTCTTTAAAAGACTGGTAGGGCTTGTTGTTGTGAACAACACTTGCAGGCCCTGTTCTTCTGCAATACACTTTCAGACCCTGTTCTTGTGCAAAACACTTGCAGGCCCTGTTCTTGTGCAAAACACTTGCAGGCCCTGTTTTTGTGCAAAACGCATGCAGGCACTCTTCTTGTGTAAAGATTTGCAGGCACTCTTCTTGTTCAACACACTTGCAGGTCATGTTCTTGTGCAAAACACTTACAGGCCCTTTTGTCGTGCAAAACACTTGCAGACCCTCTTCTTCTGCAAAACACTTTCATGCTTTTTTCTTGTTGAAAACACTTGCAGGCCCTGTTCTTGTACAAACCACTTGCAGGACCTGTTCTTGTGCAAAACACTTGCAGGACCTGTTCTTGTGCAAAACAATTGCAGGACCTGTTCTTGTGCAAAACACTTCCAGGCCCTGTTCTTGTGCAATACACATTTAGACCCTGTTCTTGTGCAAAACATTTGGAGGCCCTGTTTTTGTGCAATACACTTTTAGACCCTATTCTTCTGCAAAACATTTGCAGGCCCTGTTCTTGTGCAATACACTTTTAGACCCTCTTCTTCTGCAAAACATTTGCAGGCCCTGTTCTTGTGCAAACCACTTGCAGCCTCTGTTCTTGTGCAAAACACTTGCAGGCCCTGGTCTTGTGCAAAACACTTGCAGGCCCTGTTGATGTGCAATACATGTACAGGCTCTGGTCTTTTGCAAAACACTTGCAGGACCTGTTATTGTGCAAAACAATTGCACGACCTGTTCTTGTGGAAAACACTTCCACGCCCTGTTCTTGTGCAATACACATTTAGACCCTGTTCTTGTGCAAAACATTTGGAGGCCCTGTTGTTGTGCAATACACTTTTAGACCCTCTTCTTCTGCAAAACATTTGCAGGCCCTGTTCTTGTGCAAACCACTTGCAGCCTCTATTCTTGTGCAAAACACTTGCAGGCCCTGGTCTTGTGCAAAACACTTGCAGGCCCTGTTGATGTGCAATACATGTACAGGCTCTGGTCTTTTGCAAAACACTTGCAGGACCTGTTATTGTGCAAAACAATTGCACGACCTGTTCTTGTGCAAAACACTTCCAGGCCCTGTTCTTGTGCAATACACATTTAGACCCTGTTCTTGTGCAAAACATTTGGAGGCCCTGTTTTTGTGCAATACACTTTTAGACCCTATTCTTCTGCAAAACATTTGCAGGCCCTGTTCTTGTGCAAAAGAATTGCAGGCCCTGTTCTTGTGCAAAACACTTGCAGGCCCTGTTCTTGTGCAAAACACTTGCAGGCCCTCTTCTTGTGCAATACACTTTTAGACCCTTGTCTTGTGCAAAACATTTGGAGGCCCTGTTCTTGTGCAAACCACTTGCAGCCTCTGTTCTTGTGCAAAACACTTGCAGGCCCTGGTCTTGTGCAATAAAATTTTAGACCCTTGTCTTGTGCAAAACATTTGGAGGCCCTGTTCTTGTGCAAACCACTTGCAGCCTCTGTTCTTGTGCAAAACATTTGGAGGCCCTGTTCTTGTGCAAACCACTTGGATACCCAGTTCTTGTGCAAAACCCTTGCAGGCCCTGTTCTTGGTCAAAACAGTTGCAGGACCTGTTGATGTGCAATACATGTACAGGCTCTGGTCTTTTGCAAAACACTTGCAGGACCTGTTCTTGTGCAAAACACTTGCAGGCCCTGTTCTTGTGCAAAATATTTGCAACTTCTGTTCTTGTGCAAAACACTTGCAGGCCCTGTTCTTTTGCAAAACACTTGCAGGCCCTGTTCTTGTGCAAAACACTTGCAGGCCCTGTTCTTGTGCAATACGCTTTTAGACCCTCTTCTTCTGCAAAACATTTGCAGGCCCTGTTCTTGTGCAAACCACTTGCAGGCCCTGTTGATGTGCAATACATGTACAGGCTCTGGTCTTTTGCAAAACACTTGCAGGACCTGTTCTTGTGCAAAACACTTGCAGGCCCTGTTTTTGTGCAAAACGCATGCAGGCACTCTTCTTGTGTAAAGATTTGCAGGCACTCTTCTTGTTCAACACACTTGCAGGTCATGTTCTTGTGCAAAACACTTACAGGCCCTTTTGTCGTGTAAAACACTTGCAGACCCTCTTCTTCTGCAAAACACTTTCAGGCTTTGTTCTTGTTGAAAACACTTGCAGGCCCTGTTCTTGTACAAACCACTTGCAGGACCTGTTCTTGTGCAAAACACTTGCAGGACCGGTTCTTGTGCAATACACTTTTAGACCCTCTTCTTGTGCAAAACATTTGGAGGCCCTGTTCTTGCACAAAACACTTGGATACCCAGTTCCTGTGCAATACACTTTTAGACCCTCTTCTTGTGCAAAACATTTGCAGGCCCTGTTCTTGTGCAAAACCCTTGCAGGCCCTGTTCTTGGTCAAAACACTTGCAGGCTCTGTTTTTGTGCAAAACGCATGCAGGCACTCTTCTTGTGTAAAGATTTGCAGGCACTCTTCTTGTTCAACACACTTGCAGGTCATGTTCTTGTGCAAAAGACTTTCAGGCTTTGTTCTTGTTGAAAACACTTGCAGACCCTGTTCTTGTGCAAACCACCTGCAGGCCCTGTTCTTGTACAAAACACTTGCAGACCCTGTTCTTCTGCAAAATACTTGCAGCCATTTTTCTTGTGCAAAACACTCGCAGTCCCTGTTCCTCTTTAAAAGACTGGTAGGGCTTGTTGTTGTGAACAACACTTGCGGGCCCTGTTCTTCTGCAATACACTTTCAGACCCTGTTCTTGTACAAAATAGTTGAAAGCTATGTTCTAGTGCAAAACACTTGCAGGCCCTCTTCTTCTGCAAAACACTTTCAGGCTTTGTTCTTGTGCAAAACACTTGCAGGCCCTGTTCTTGTGCAAAACACTTGCAGGCCCTGTTTTTGTGCAAAACGCATGCAGGCACTCTTCTTGTGTAAAGATTTGCAGGCACTCTTCTTGTTCAACACACTTGCAGGTCATGTTCTTGTGCAAAACACTTACAGGCCCTTTTGTCGTGCAAAACACTTGCAGACCCTCTTCTTCTGCAAAACACTTTCATGCTTTTTTCTTGTTGAAAACACTTGCAGGCCCTGTTCTTGTACAAACCACTTGCAGGACCTGTTCTTGTGCAAAACACTTGCAGGACCTGTTCTTGTGCAAAACAATTGCAGGACCTGTTCTTGTGCAAAACACTTCCAGGCCCTGTTCTTGTGCAATACACATTTAGACCCTGTTCTTGTGCAAAACATTTGGAGGCCCTGTTTTTGTGCAATACACTTTTAGACCCTATTCTTCTGCAAAACATTTGCAGGCCCTGTTCTTGTGCAATACACTTTTAGACCCTCTTCTTCTGCAAAACATTTGCAGGCCCTGTTCTTGTGCAAACCACTTGCAGCCTCTGTTCTTGTGCAAAACACTTGCAGGCCCTGGTCTTGTGCAAAACACTTGCAGGCCCTGTTGATGTGCAATACATGTACAGGCTCTGGTCTTTTGCAAAACACTTGCAGGACCTGTTATTGTGCAAAACAATTGCACGACCTGTTCTTGTGGAAAACACTTCCACGCCCTGTTCTTGTGCAATACACATTTAGACCCTGTTCTTGTGCAAAACATTTGGAGGCCCTGTTGTTGTGCAATACACTTTTAGACCCTCTTCTTCTGCAAAACATTTGGAGGCCCTGTTCTTGCACAAAACACTTGGATACCCAGTTCTTGTGCAATACACTTTTAGACCCTCTTCTTCTGCAAAACATTTGGAGGCCCTGTTCTTGCACAAAACACTTGGATACCCAGTTCTTGTGCAATACACTTTTAGACCCTCTTCTTCTGCAAAACATTTGGAGGCCCTGTTCTTGCACAAAACACTTGGATACCCAGTTCCTGTGCAATACACTTTTAGACCCTCTTCTTGTGCAAAAGATTTGCAGGCCCTGTTCTTGTGCAAACCACTTGCAGGCCCTGTTCTTGTGCAAAACCTTTGCAGGCCCTGTTCTTGGTCAAAACACTTGCAGGCTCTGTTTTTGTGCAAAACGCATGCAGGCACTCTTCTTGTGTAAAGATTTGCAGGCACTCTTCTTGTTCAACACACTTGCAGGTCATGTTCTTGTGCAAAACACTTACAGGCCCTTTTGTCGTGCAAAACACTTGCAGACCCTCTTCTTCTGCAACACACTTTCAGGCTTTGTTCTTGTTGAAAACACTTGCAGGCCCTGTTCTTGTGCAAAACACTTGCAGGCCCTGTTCTTGTGCAAAACACTTGCAGACCCTGTTCTTGTGCAATACACTTTTAGACCCTCTTCTTGTGCAAAACATTTGGAGGCCCTGTTCTTGCACAAAACACTTGGATACCCAGTTCTTGTGCAATACACTTTTAGACCCTCTTCTTGTGCAAAACATTTGAAGGCCCTGTTCTTATGCAAACCACTTGCAGGCTCTGTTTTTGTGCAAAACGCACGCAGGCACTCTTCTTGTGTAAAGATTTGCAGGCACTCTTCTTGTTCAACACACTTGCAGGTCATGTTCTTGTGCAAAACACTTACAGGCCCTGTTCTTGTGCAAAACACTTGCAGGCCCTGTTGTAGTGCAAAATATTTGCAACTTCTGTTCTTGTGCAAAACACATGGAGGCACTGTTATTGTGCAATGCACTTGCAGGCCCTGTTGTTGTGAAAAACACTTGTAGGACCTGTTCTTGTGCAGTACACTTTCGAACCCTTTTCTTGTTCTAAACAGTTGCATGATCTGTTCTTGTGCAAAACCCTTGCAGGCCCTGTTCTTGTGCAAAACCCTTGCAGGCCCTGTTCTTGTGCAAAACACTTGCAGGCCCTGTTCTTGTGCAAAACACTTGCAGGCCCTGTTCTTGGTCCAAACACTTGCAGGCTCTGTTTTTGTGCAAACCACTGGCAGGCTCTGTTCTTGTTTAAAACATTTGTAGGCACTGTTTTTGGGCAAACCACTTGCAGGCCCTGTTCTGGTGCAAAATATTTGCAACTTCTGTTCCTCGGCAAAACACATGCAGGCCCTATTCTTGTGCAAACCACTTGCAGGCCCTGTTCTTGTGCAAACCACTGGCAGGCCCTATTGTTGTGAAAAATACTTGCAGGCTCTGTTCTTGTGCAAAAAACTTGCAGTCCCTGTTTTTGTGCAAAACACTTGTAGGCCCTGTTGATGTGTAATCTATGTACAGGCTCTGTTCTTTTGCAAAACACTTGTAGGATATGTTGATGTGCAATACATGTACAGGCTCTGGTCTTGTGCAAAACACTTGGAGGACATGTTCTTGTGCAAAACATTTGGAGGCCCTGTTCTTGCACAAAACACTTGGATACCCAGTTCTTGTGCAATACACTTTTACACCCTCTTCTTCTGCAAAACATTTGCAGGCCCCATTTTTGTGCAAAACAATTGCAGGACCTGTTCTTGTGCAAAACAGTTGCAGGCCCTGTTGTAGTGCAAAATATTTGCAACTTCAGTTCTTGTGCAAAACACTTGCAGGACCTTGTCTTGTGCAAAAAAATTGCAGGCCCTGTTCTTGTGCAATACACTTTTAGACCCTCTTCTTGTGCAAAACATTTGGAGGCCCTGTTCTTGCAGAAAACACTTGGATACCCAGTTCTTATGCAATACACTTTTAGACCCTCTTCTTGTGCAAAACATTTGAAGGCCCTGTTCTTGTGCAAACCACTTGCAGGCTCTGTTCTTGTGCAAAACACTTGCAGGACCTGCTCTTGTGCAAAACATTTGGAGGCCCTGTTCTTGCACAAAACACTTGGATACCCAGTTCTTGTGCAATACACTTTTAGACCCTCTTCTTCTGCAAAACATTTGGAGGCCCTGTTCTTGCACAAAACACTTGGATACCCAGTTCTTGTGCAATACACTTTTAGACCCTCTTCTTCTGCAAAACATTTGGAGGCCCTGTTCTTGCACAAAACACTTGGATACCCAGTTCCTGTGCAATACACTTTTAGACCCTCTTCTTGTGCAAAAGATTTGCAGGCCCTGTTCTTGTGCAAACCACTTGCAGGCCCTGTTCTTGTGCAAAACCTTTGCAGGCCCTGTTCTTGGTCAAAACACTTGCAGGCTCTGTTTTTGTGCAAAACGCATGCAGGCACTCTTCTTGTGTAAAGATTTGCAGGCACTCTTCTTGTTCAACACACTTGCAGGTCATGTTCTTGTGCAAAACACTTACAGGCCCTTTTGTCGTGCAAAACACTTGCAGACCCTCTTCTTCTGCAACACACTTTCAGGCTTTGTTCTTGTTGAAAACACTTGCAGGCCCTGTTCTTGTGCAAAACACTTGCAGGCCCTGTTCTTGTGCAAAACACTTGCAGACCCTGTTCTTGTGCAATACACTTTTAGACCCTCTTCTTGTGCAAAACATTTGGAGGCCCTGTTCTTGCACAAAACACTTGGATACCCAGTTCTTGTGCAATACACTTTTAGACCCTCTTCTTGTGCAAAACATTTGAAGGCCCTGTTCTTATGCAAACCACTTGCAGGCTCTGTTTTTGTGCAAAACGCACGCAGGCACTCTTCTTGTGTAAAGATTTGCAGGCACTCTTCTTGTTCAACACACTTGCAGGTCATGTTCTTGTGCAAAACACTTACAGGCCCTGTTCTTGTGCAAAACACTTGCAGGCCCTGTTGTAGTGCAAAATATTTGCAACTTCTGTTCTTGTGCAAAACACATGGAGGCACTGTTATTGTGCAATGCACTTGCAGGCCCTGTTGTTGTGAAAAACACTTGTAGGACCTGTTCTTGTGCAGTACACTTTCGAACCCTTTTCTTGTTCTAAACAGTTGCATGATCTGTTCTTGTGCAAAACCCTTGCAGGCCCTGTTCTTGTGCAAAACCCTTGCAGGCCCTGTTCTTGTGCAAAACACTTGCAGGCCCTGTTCTTGTGCAAAACACTTGCAGGCCCTGTTCTTGGTCCAAACACTTGCAGGCTCTGTTTTTGTGCAAACCACTGGCAGGCTCTGTTCTTGTTTAAAACATTTGTAGGCACTGTTTTTGGGCAAACCACTTGCAGGCCCTGTTCTGGTGCAAAATATTTGCAACTTCTGTTCCTCGGCAAAACACATGCAGGCCCTATTCTTGTGCAAACCACTTGCAGGCCCTGTTCTTGTGCAAACCACTGGCAGGCCCTATTGTTGTGAAAAATACTTGCAGGCTCTGTTCTTGTGCAAAAAACTTGCAGTCCCTGTTTTTGTGCAAAACACTTGTAGGCCCTGTTGATGTGTAATCTATGTACAGGCTCTGTTCTTTTGCAAAACACTTGTAGGATATGTTGATGTGCAATACATGTACAGGCTCTGGTCTTGTGCAAAACACTTGGAGGACATGTTCTTGTGCAAAACATTTGGAGGCCCTGTTCTTGCACAAAACACTTGGATACCCAGTTCTTGTGCAATACACTTTTACACCCTCTTCTTCTGCAAAACATTTGCAGGCCCCATTTTTGTGCAAAACAATTGCAGGACCTGTTCTTGTGCAAAACAGTTGCAGGCCCTGTTGTAGTGCAAAATATTTGCAACTTCAGTTCTTGTGCAAAACACTTGCAGGACCTTGTCTTGTGCAAAAAAATTGCAGGCCCTGTTCTTGTGCAATACACTTTTAGACCCTCTTCTTGTGCAAAACATTTGGAGGCCCTGTTCTTGCAGAAAACACTTGGATACCCAGTTCTTATGCAATACACTTTTAGACCCTCTTCTTGTGCAAAACATTTGAAGGCCCTGTTCTTGTGCAAACCACTTGCAGGCTCTGTTCTTGTGCAAAACACTTGCAGGACCTGCTCTTGTGCAAAACATTTGGAGGCCCTGTTCTTGCACAAAACACTTGGATACCCAGTTCTTGTGCAATACACTTTTAGACCCTCTTCTTCTGCAAAACATTTGGAGGCCCTGTTCTTGCACAAAACACTTGGATACCCAGTTCTTGTGCAATACACTTTTAGACCCTCTTCTTCTGCAAAACATTTGGAGGCCCTGTTCTTGCACAAAACACTTGGATACCCAGTTCCTGTGCAATACACTTTTAGACCCTCTTCTTGTGCAAAAGATTTGCAGGCCCTGTTCTTGTGCAAACCACTTGCAGGCCCTGTTCTTGTGCAAAACCTTTGCAGGCCCTGTTCTTGGTCAAAACACTTGCAGGCTCTGTTTTTGTGCAAAACGCATGCAGGCACTCTTCTTGTGTAAAGATTTGCAGGCACTCTTCTTGTTCAACACACTTGCAGGTCATGTTCTTGTGCAAAACACTTACAGGCCCTGTTCTTGTGCAAAACACTTGCAGGCCCTGTTGTAGTGCAAAATATTTGCAACTTCTGTTCTTGTGCAAAACACATGGAGGCACTGTTATTGTGCAATGCACTTGCAGGCCCTGTTGTTGTGAAAAACACTTGTAGGACCTGTTCTTGTGCAGTACACTTTCGAACCCTTTTCTTGTTCTAAACAGTTGCATGATCTGTTCTTGTGCAAAACCCTTGCAGGCCCTGTTCTTGTGCAAAACACTTGCAGGCCCTGTTCTTGTGCAAAACACTTGCAGGCCCTGTTCTTGGTCCAAACACTTGCAGGCTCTGTTTTTGTGCAAACCACTGGCAGGCTCTGTTCTTGTTTAAAACATTTGTAGGCACTGTTTTTGGGCAAACCACTTGCAGGCCCTGTTCTGGTGCAAAATATTTGCAACTTCTGTTCCTCGGCAAAACACATGCAGGCCCTATTCTTGTGCAAACCACTTGCAGGCCCTGTTCTTGTGCAAACCACTGGCAGGCCCTATTGTTGTGAAAAATACTTGCAGGCTCTGTTCTTGTGCAAAAAACTTGCAGTCCCTGTTTTTGTGCAAAACACTTGTAGGCCCTGTTGATGTGTAATCTATGTACAGGCTCTGTTCTTTTGCAAAACACTTGTAGGATATGTTGATGTGCAATACATGTACAGGCTCTGGTCTTGTGCAAAACACTTGGAGGACATGTTCTTGTGCAAAACATTTGGAGGCCCTGTTCTTGCACAAAACACTTGGATACCCAGTTCTTGTGCAATACACTTTTACACCCTCTTCTTCTGCAAAACATTTGCAGGCCCCATTTTTGTGCAAAACAATTGCAGGACCTGTTCTTGTGCAAAACAGTTGCAGGCCCTGTTGTAGTGCAAAATATTTGCAACTTCAGTTCTTGTGCAAAACACTTGCAGGACCTTGTCTTGTGCAAAAAAATTGCAGGCCCTGTTCTTGTGCAATACACTTTTAGACCCTCTTCTTGTGCAAAACATTTGGAGGCCCTGTTCTTGCAGAAAACACTTGGATACCCAGTTCTTATGCAATACACTTTTAGACCCTCTTCTTGTGCAAAACATTTGAAGGCCCTGTTCTTGTGCAAACCACTTGCAGGCTCTGTTCTTGTGCAAAACACTTGCAGGACCTGCTCTTGTGCAAAACATTTGGAGGCCCTGTTCTTGCACAAAACACTTGGATACCCAGTTCTTGTGCAATACACTTTTAGACCCTCTTCTTCTGCAAAACATTTGGAGGCCCTGTTCTTGCACAAAACACTTGGATACCCAGTTCTTGTGCAATACACTTTTAGACCCTCTTCTTCTGCAAAACATTTGGAGGCCCTGTTCTTGCACAAAACACTTGGATACCCAGTTCCTGTGCAATACACTTTTAGACCCTCTTCTTGTGCAAAAGATTTGCAGGCCCTGTTCTTGTGCAAACCACTTGCAGGCCCTGTTCTTGTGCAAAACCTTTGCAGGCCCTGTTCTTGGTCAAAACACTTGCAGGCTCTGTTTTTGTGCAAAACGCATGCAGGCACTCTTCTTGTGTAAAGATTTGCAGGCACTCTTCTTGTTCAACACACTTGCAGGTCATGTTCTTGTGCAAAACACTTACAGGCCCTTTTGTCGTGCAAAACACTTGCAGACCCTCTTCTTCTGCAACACACTTTCAGGCTTTGTTCTTGTTGAAAACACTTGCAGGCCCTGTTCTTGTGCAAAACACTTGCAGGCCCTGTTCTTGTGCAAAACACTTGCAGACCCTGTTCTTGTGCAATACACTTTTAGACCCTCTTCTTGTGCAAAACATTTGGAGGCCCTCTTCTTGCACAAAACACTTGGATACCCAGTTCTTGTGCAATACACTTTTAGACCCTCTTCTTGTGCAAAACATTTGAAGGCCCTGTTCTTATGCAAACCACTTGCAGGCTCTGTTTTTGTGCAAAACGCACGCAGGCACTCTTCTTGTGTAAAGATTTGCAGGCACTCTTCTTGTTCAACACACTTGCAGGTCATGTTCTTGTGCAAAACACTTACAGGCCCTGTTCTTGTGCAAAACACTTGCAGGCCCTGTTGTAGTGCAAAATATTTGCAACTTCTGTTCTTGTGCAAAACACATGGAGGCACTGTTATTGTGCAATGCACTTGCAGGCCCTGTTGTTGTGAAAAACACTTGTAGGACCTGTTCTTGTGCAGTACACTTTCGAACCCTTTTCTTGTTCTAAACAGTTGCATGATCTGTTCTTGTGCAAAACCCTTGCAGGCCCTGTTCTTGTGCAAAACACTTGCAGGCCCTGTTCTTGTGCAAAACACTTGCAGGCCCTGTTCTTGGTCCAAACACTTGCAGGCTCTGTTTTTGTGCAAACCACTGGCAGGCTCTGTTCTTGTTTAAAACATTTGTAGGCACTGTTTTTGGGCAAACCACTTGCAGGCCCTGTTCTGGTGCAAAATATTTGCAACTTCTGTTCCTCGGCAAAACACATGCAGGCCCTATTCTTGTGCAAACCACTTGCAGGCCCTGTTCTTGTGCAAACCACTGGCAGGCCCTATTGTTGTGAAAAATACTTGCAGGCTCTGTTCTTGTGCAAAAAACTTGCAGTCCCTGTTTTTGTGCAAAACACTTGTAGGCCCTGTTGATGTGTAATCTATGTACAGGCTCTGTTCTTTTGCAAAACACTTGTAGGATATGTTGATGTGCAATACATGTACAGGCTCTGGTCTTGTGCAAAACACTTGGAGGACATGTTCTTGTGCAAAACATTTGGAGGCCCTGTTCTTGCACAAAACACTTGGATACCCAGTTCTTGTGCAATACACTTTTACACCCTCTTCTTCTGCAAAACATTTGCAGGCCCCATTTTTGTGCAAAACAATTGCAGGACCTGTTCTTGTGCAAAACAGTTGCAGGCCCTGTTGTAGTGCAAAATATTTGCAACTTCAGTTCTTGTGCAAAACACTTGCAGGACCTTGTCTTGTGCAAAAAAATTGCAGGCCCTGTTCTTGTGCAATACACTTTTAGACCCTCTTCTTGTGCAAAACATTTGGAGGCCCTGTTCTTGCAGAAAACACTTGGATACCCAGTTCTTATGCAATACACTTTTAGACCCTCTTCTTGTGCAAAACATTTGAAGGCCCTGTTCTTGTGCAAACCACTTGCAGGCCCTGTTCTTGCACAAAACACTTGGATACCCAGTTCTTGTGCAATACACTTTTAGACCCTCTTCTTCTGCAAAACATTTGGAGGCCCTGTTCTTGCACAAAACACTTGGATACCCAGTTCCTGTGCAATACACTTTTAGACCCTCTTCTTGTGCAAAAGATTTGCAGGCCCTGTTCTTGTGCAAACCACTTGCAGGCCCTGTTCTTGTGCAAAACCTTTGCAGGCCCTGTTCTTGGTCAAAACACTTGCAGGCTCTGTTTTTGTGCAAAACGCATGCAGGCACTCTTCTTGTGTAAAGATTTGCAGGCACTCTTCTTGTTCAACACACTTGCAGGTCATGTTCTTGTGCAAAACACTTACAGGCCCTTTTGTCGTGCAAAACACTTGCAGACCCTCTTCTTCTGCAACACACTTTCAGGCTTTGTTCTTGTTGAAAACACTTGCAGGCCCTGTTCTTGTGCAAAACACTTGCAGGCCCTGTTCTTGTGCAAAACACTTGCAGACCCTGTTCTTGTGCAATACACTTTTAGACCCTCTTCTTGTGCAAAACATTTGGAGGCACAAAACACTTGGATACCCAGTTCTTGTGCAATACACTTTTAGACCCTCTTCTTGTGCAAAACATTTGAAGGCCCTGTTCTTATGCAAACCACTTGCAGGCTCTGTTTTTGTGCAAAACGCATGCAGGCACTCTTCTTGTGTAAAGATTTGCAGGCACTCTTCTTGTTCAACACACTTGCAGGTCATGTTCTTGTGCAAAACACTTACAGGCCCTTTTGTCGTGCAAAACACTTGCAGACCCTCTTCTTCTGCAAAACACTTTCAGGCTTTGTTCTTGTTGAAAACACTTGCAGGCCCTGTTCTTGTGCAAAACACTTGGAGGCACTGTTATTGTGCAATGCACTTGCAGGCCCTGTTGTTGTGGAAAACACTTGTAGGACCTGTTCTTGTGCAATACACTTTCGAACCCTTTTCTTGTTCTAAACAGTTGCATGATCTGTTTTTGTGCAAAAGACTTGCAAGTTCTGTTTTTGTGCAAAACAATTGCAGGACCTGTTCTTGTGCAATACACTTTTAGACCCTCTTCTTGTGCAAAACATTTGCAGGACCTGTTCTTGTGCAAAACACTTGCAGGCCCTGTTCTTGTGCAAAACACTTGCAGACCCTGTTCTTGTGCAATACATTTTTAGACCCTCTTCTTGTGCAAAACATTTGGAGGCCCTGTTCTTGCACAAAACACTTGGATACCCAGTTCTTGTGCAATACACTTTTAGACCCTCTTCTTGTGCAAAACATTTGAAGGCCCTGTTCTTATGCAAACCACTTGCAGGCTCTGTTTTTGTGCAAAACGCATGCAGGCACTCTTCTTGTGTAAAGATTTGCAGGCACTCTTCTTGTTCAACACACTTGCAGGTCATGTTCTTGTGCAAAACACTTGCAGGCCCTGTTCTTGTGCAAAACCCTTGCAGGCCCTGTTCTTGTGCAATACACATTTAGACCCTGTTCTTGTGCAAAACATTTGGAGGCCCTGTTTTTGTGCAATACACTTTTAGACCCTATTCTTCTGCAAAACATTTGCAGGCCCTGTTCTTGTGCAATACACTTTTAGACCCTCTTCTTCTGCAAAACATTTGCAGGCCCTGTTCTTGTGCAAACCACTTGCAGCCTCTGTTCTTGTGCAAAACACTTGCAGGCCCTGGTCTTGTGCAAAACACTTGCAGGCCCTGTTGATGTGCAATACATGTACAGGCTCTGGTCTTTTGCAAAACACTTGCAGGACCTGTTATTGTGCAAAACAATTGCAGACCCTGTTCTTGTGCAATACACTTTTAGACCCTCTTCTTGTGCAAAACATTTGGAGGCACAAAACACTTGGATACCCAGTTCTTGTGCAATACACTTTTAGACCCTCTTCTTGTGCAAAACATTTGAAGGCCCTGTTCTTATGCAAACCACTTGCAGGCTCTGTTTTTGTGCAAAACGCATGCAGGCACTCTTCTTGTGTAAAGATTTGCAGGCACTCTTCTTGTTCAACACACTTGCAGGTCATGTTCTTGTGCAAAACACTTACAGGCCCTTTTGTCGTGCAAAACACTTGCAGACCCTCTTCTTCTGCAAAACACTTTCAGGCTTTGTTCTTGTTGAAAACACTTGCAGGCCCTGTTCTTGTGCAAAACACTTGGAGGCACTGTTATTGTGCAATGCACTTGCAGGCCCTGTTGTTGTGGAAAACACTTGTAGGACCTGTTCTTGTGCAATACACTTTCGAACCCTTTTCTTGTTCTAAACAGTTGCATGATCTGTTTTTGTGCAAAAGACTTGCAAGTTCTGTTTTTGTGCAAAACAATTGCAGGACCTGTTCTTGTGCAATACACTTTTAGACCCTCTTCTTGTGCAAAACATTTGCAGGACCTGTTCTTGTGCAAAACACTTGCAGGCCCTGTTCTTGTGCAAAACACTTGCAGACCCTGTTCTTGTGCAATACATTTTTAGACCCTCTTCTTGTGCAAAACATTTGGAGGCCCTGTTCTTGCACAAAACACTTGGATACCCAGTTCTTGTGCAATACACTTTTAGACCCTCTTCTTGTGCAAAACATTTGAAGGCCCTGTTCTTATGCAAACCACTTGCAGGCTCTGTTTTTGTGCAAAACGCATGCAGGCACTCTTCTTGTGTAAAGATTTGCAGGCACTCTTCTTGTTCAACACACTTGCAGGTCATGTTCTTGTGCAAAACACTTGCAGGCCCTGTTCTTGTGCAAAACCCTTGCAGGCCCTGTTCTTGTGCAATACACATTTAGACCCTGTTCTTGTGCAAAACATTTGGAGGCCCTGTTTTTGTGCAATACACTTTTAGACCCTATTCTTCTGCAAAACATTTGCAGGCCCTGTTCTTGTGCAATACACTTTTAGACCCTCTTCTTCTGCAAAACATTTGCAGGCCCTGTTCTTGTGCAAACCACTTGCAGCCTCTGTTCTTGTGCAAAACACTTGCAGGCCCTGGTCTTGTGCAAAACAGTTGCAGGCCCTGTTGATGTGCAATACATGTACAGGCTCTGGTCTTTTGCAAAACACTTGCAGGCCCTGTTATTGTGCAATGCACTTGCAGGCCCTGTTGTTGTGAAAAACACTTGTAGGACCTGTTCTTGTGCAATACACTTTCGAAACCTTTTCTTGTTCTAAACAGTTGCATGATCTGTTCTTGTGCAAAACACTTGCAGGCCCTGTTCTTGTGCAAAATATTTGCAAATTCTGTTCTTGTGCAAAACAGTTGGAGGACCTGTTCTTGTGCAAAACCCTTGCAGGCCCTGTTCTTGTGCAATACACTTTTAGACCCTCTTCTTGTGCAAAACATTTGGAGGCCCTGTTCTTGCACAAAACACTTGGATACCCAGTTCCTGTGCAATACACTTTTAGACCCTCTTCTTGAGCAAAACATTTGCAGGCCCTGTTCTTGTTGAAACCACTTGCAGGCTCTCTTCTTGTGCAAAACCCTTGCAGGCCCTGTTCTTGTGCAATACACTTTTAGACCCTTGTCTTGTGCAAAACGTTTGGAGGCCCTGTTCTTGTGCAAAACACTTGCAGGCCCTGGTCTTGTGCAATAAACTTTTACACCCTCTTCTTGTGCAAAACATTTGGAGGCCCTGTTCTTGTGCAAACCACTTGGATACCCAGTTCTTGTGCAAAACCCTTGCAGGCCCTGTTGTAGTCCAAAATATTTGCAACTTCTGTTCTTGTGCAAAACACATGAAGGCCCTGTTTTTGTGCAAAACACATGCAGGCCCTGTTTTTGTGCAAAACACTTCCAGGCCCTGTTCTTGTGCAAAACACTTCCAGGCCCTGTTGTAGTGCAAAATATTTGCAACTTCTGTTCTTGTGCAAAACACATGCAGGCCCTGTTTTTGTGCAAAACACATGCAGGCCCTGTTTTTGTGCAAAACACTTCCAGGCCCTGTTCTTGTGCAAAACACTTCCAGGCCCTGTTGTAGTGCAAAATATTTGCAACTTCTGTTCTTGTGCAAAACACTTGCAGGCCCTGTTGATGTGCAATACATGTACAGGCTCTGGTCTTTTGCAAAACACTTGCAGGACCTGTTATTGTGCAAAACAATTGCACGACCTGTTCTTGTGCAAAACACTTCCAGGCCCTGTTCTTGTGCAATACACATTTAGACCCTGTTCTTGTGCAAAACATTTGGAGGCCCTGTTTTTGTGCAATACACTTTTAGACCCTATTCTTCTGCAAAACATTTGCAGGCCCTGTTCTTGTGCAAAAGAATTGCAGGCCCTGTTCTTGTGCAAAACACTTGCAGGCCCTGTTCTTGTGCAAAACACTTGCAGGCCCTGTTCTTGTGCAATACACTTTTAGACCCTTGTCTTGTGCAAAACATTTGGAGGCCCTGTTCTTGTGCAAACCACTTGCAGCCTCTGTTCTTGTGCAAAACACTTGCAGGCCCTGGTCTTGTGCAATAAACTTTTAGACCCTTGTCTTGTGCAAAACATTTGGAGGCCCTGTTCTTGTGCAAACCACTTGCAGCCTCTGTTCTTGTGCAAAACATTTGGAGGCCCTGTTCTTGTGCAAACCACTTGGATACCCAGTTCTTGTGCAAAACCCTTGCAGGCCCTGTTCTTGGTCAAAACAATTGCAGGACCTGTTGATGTGCAATACATGTACAGGCTCTGGTCTTTTGCAAAACACTTGCAGGACCTGTTCTTGTGCAAAACACTTGCAGGCCCTGTTCTTGTGCAAAATATTTGCAACTTCTGTTCTTGTGCAAAACACTTGCAGGCCCTGTTCTTTTGCAAAACACTTGCAGGCCCTGTTCTTGTGCAAAACACTTGCAGGCCCTGTTCTTTTGCAAAACACTTGCAGGCCCTGTTCTTGTGCAAAACACTTGCAGGCCCTGTTCTTGTGCAATACGCTTTTAGACCCTCTTCTTCTGCAAAACATTTGCAGGCCCTGTTCTTGTGCAAACCACTTGCAGGCCCTGTTGATGTGCAATACATGTACAGGCTCTGGTCTTTTGCAAAACACTTGCAGGACCTGTTCTTGTGCAAAACACTTGCAGGCCCTGTTTTTGTGCAAAACGCATGCAGGCACTCTTCTTGTGTAAAGATTTGCAGGCACTCTTCTTGTTCAACACACTTGCAGGTCATGTTCTTGTGCAAAACACTTACAGGCCCTTTTGTCGTGTAAAACACTTGCAGACCCTCTTCTTCTGCAAAACACTTTCAGGCTTTGTTCTTGTTGAAAACACTTGCAGGCCCTGTTCTTGTACAAACCACTTGCAGGACCTGTTCTTGTGCAAAACACTTGCAGGACCGGTTCTTGTGCAATACACTTTTAGACCCTCTTCTTGTGCAAAATATTTGGAGGCCCTGTTCTTGCACAAAACACTTGGATACCCAGTTCCTGTGCAATACACTTTTAGACCCTCTTCTTGTGCAAAACATTTGCAGGCCCTGTTCTTGTGCAAAACCCTTGCAGGCCCTGTTCTTGGTCAAAACACTTGCAGGCTCTGTTTTTGTGCAAAACGCATGCAGGCACTCTTCTTGTGTAAAGATTTGCAGGCACTCTTCTTGTTCAACACACTTGCAGGTCATGTTCTTGTGCAAAAGACTTTCAGGCTTTGTTCTTGTTGAAAACACTTGCAGACCCTGTTCTTGTGCAAACCACTTGCAGGCCCTGTTCTTGTACAAAACACTTGCAGACCCTGTTCTTCTGCAAAATACTTGCAGCCATTTTTCTTGTGCAAAACACTCGCAGTCCCTGTTCCTCTTTAAAAGACTGGTAGGGCTTGTTGTTGTGAACAACACTTGCAGGCCCTGTTCTTCTGCAATACACTTTCAGACCCTGTTCTTGTACAAAATAGTTGAAAGCTATGTTCTAGTGCAAAACACTTGCAGGCCCTCTTCTTCTGCAAAACACTTTCAGGCTTTGTTCTTGTGCAAAACACTTGCAGGCCCTGTTCTTGTGCAAAACACTTGCAGGCCCTGTTTTTGTGCAAAACGCATGCAGGCACTCTTCTTGTGTAAAGATTTGCAGGCACTCTTCTTGTTCAACACACTTGCAGGTCATGTTCTTGTGCAAAACACTTACAGGCCCTTTTGTCGTGCAAAACACTTGCAGACCCTCTTCTTCTGCAAAACACTTTCAGGCTTTGTTCTTGTTGAAAACACTTGCAGGCCCTGTTCTTGTGCAAAACACTTGCAGGCCCTGTTCTTGTGCAAAACACTTGCAGACCCTGTTCTTGTGCAATACACTTTTAGACCCTCTTCTTGTGCAAAACATTTGGAGGCACAAAACACTTGGATACCCAGTTCTTGTGCAATACACTTTTAGACCCTCTTCTTGTGCAAAACACTTGCAGGCCCTGTTCTTGTACAAACCACTTGCAGGACCTGTTCTTGTGCAAAACACTTGCAGGCCCTGTTCTTGTACAAACCACTTGCAGGACCTGTTCTTGTGCAAAACACTTGCAGGACCTGTTCTTGTGCAAAACAATTGCAGGACCTGTTCTTGTGCAAAACACTTCCAGGCCCTGTTCTTGTGCAATACACATTTAGACCCTGTTCTTGTGCAAAACATTTGGAGGCCCTGTTTTTGTGCAATACACTTTTAGACCCTATTCTTCTGCAAAACATTTGCAGGCCCTGTTCTTGTGCAATACACTTTTAGACCCTCTTCTTCTGCAAAACATTTGCAGGCCCTGTTCTTGTGCAAACCACTTGCAGCCTCTGTTCTTGTGCAAAACACTTGCAGGCCCTGGTCTTGTGCAAAACACTTGCAGGCCCTGTTGATGTGCAATACATGTACAGGCTCTGGTCTTTTGCAAAACACTTGCAGGACCTGTTATTGTGCAAAACAATTGCACGACCTGTTCTTGTGGAAAACACTTCCACGCCCTGTTCTTGTGCAATACACATTTAGACCCTGTTCTTGTGCAAAACATTTGGAGGCCCTGTTGTTGTGCAATACACTTTTAGACCCTCTTCTTCTGCAAAACATTTGCAGGCCCTGTTCTTGTGCAAACCACTTGCAGCCTCTATTCTTGTGCAAAACACTTGCAGGCCCTGGTCTTGTGCAAAACACTTGCAGGCCCTGTTGATGTGCAATACATGTACAGGCTCTGGTCTTTTGCAAAACACTTGCAGGACCTGTTATTGTGCAAAACAATTGCACGACCTGTTCTTGTGCAAAACACTTCCAGGCCCTGTTCTTGTGCAATACACATTTAGACCCTGTTCTTGTGCAAAACATTTGGAGGCCCTGTTTTTGTGCAATACACTTTTAGACCCTATTCTTCTGCAAAACATTTGCAGGCCCTGTTCTTGTGCAAAAGAATTGCAGGCCCTGTTCTTGTGCAAAACACTTGCAGGCCCTGTTCTTGTGCAAAACACTTGCAGGCCCTGTTCTTGTGCAATACACTTTTAGACCCTTGTCTTGTGCAAAACATTTGGAGGCCCTGTTCTTGTGCAAACCACTTGCAGCCTCTGTTCTTGTGCAAAACACTTGCAGGCCCTGGTCTTGTGCAATAAAATTTTAGACCCTTGTCTTGTGCAAAACATTTGGAGGCCCTGTTCTTGTGCAAACCACTTGGATACCCAGTTCTTGTGCAAAACCCTTGCAGGCCCTGTTCTTGGTCAAAACAGTTGCAGGACCTGTTGATGTGCAATACATGTACAGGCTCTGGTCTTTTGCAAAACACTTGCAGGACCTGTTCTTGTGCAAAACACTTGCAGGCCCTGTTCTTGTGCAAAATATTTGCAACTTCTGTTCTTGTGCAAAACACTTGCAGGCCCTGTTCTTTTGCAAAACACTTGCAGGCCCTGTTCTTGTGCAAAACACTTGCAGGCCCTGTTCTTGTGCAATACGCTTTTAGACCCTTGTCTTGTGCAAAACATTTGGAGGCCCTGTTCTTGTGCAAACCACTTGCAGCCTCTGTTCTTGTGCAAAACATTTGGAGGCCCTGTTCTTGTGCAAACCACTTGGATACCCAGTTCTTGTGCAAAACCCTTGCAGGCCCTGTTCTTGGTCAAAACAATTGCAGGACCTGTTGATGTGCAATACATGTACAGGCTCTGGTCTTTTGCAAAACACTTGCAGGACCTGTTCTTGTGCAAAACACTTGCAGGCCCTGTTCTTGTGCAAAATATTTGCAACTTCTGTTCTTGTGCAAAACACTTGTAGGCCCTGTTCTTTTGCAAAACACTTGCAGGCCCTGTTCTTGTGCAAAACACTTGCAGGCCCTGTTCTTTTGCAAAACACTTGCAGGCCCTGTTCTTGTGCAAAACACTTGCAGGCCCTGTTCTTGTGCAATACGCTTTTAGACCCTCTTCTTCTGCAAAACATTTGCAGGCCCTGTTCTTGTGCAAACCACTTGCAGGCCCTGTTGATGTGCAATACATGTACAGGCTCTGGTCTTTTGCAAAACACTTGCAGGACCTGTTCTTGTGCAAAACACTTGCAGGCCCTGTTTTTGTGCAAAACGCATGCAGGCACTCTTCTTGTGTAAAGATTTGCAGGCACTCTTCTTGTTCAACACACTTGCAGGTCATGTTCTTGTGCAAAACACTTACAGGCCCTTTTGTCGTGTAAAACACTTGCAGACCCTCTTCTTCTGCAAAACACTTTCAGGCTTTGTTCTTGTTGAAAACACTTGCAGGCCCTGTTCTTGTACAAACCACTTGCAGGACCTGTTCTTGTGCAAAACACTTGCAGGACCGGTTCTTGTGCAATACACTTTTAGACCCTCTTCTTGTGCAAAATATTTGGAGGCCCTGTTCTTGCACAAAACACTTGGATACCCAGTTCCTGTGCAATACACTTTTAGACCCTCTTCTTGTGCAAAACATTTGCAGGCCCTGTTCTTGTGCAAAACCCTTGCAGGCCCTGTTCTTGGTCAAAACACTTGCAGGCTCTGTTTTTGTGCAAAACGCATGCAGGCACTCTTCTTGTGTAAAGATTTGCAGGCACTCTTCTTGTTCAACACACTTGCAGGTCATGTTCTTGTGCAAAAGACTTTCAGGCTTTGTTCTTGTTGAAAACACTTGCAGACCCTGTTCTTGTGCAAACCACTTGCAGGCCCTGTTCTTGTACAAAACACTTGCAGACCCTGTTCTTCTGCAAAATACTTGCAGCCATTTTTCTTGTGCAAAACACTCGCAGTCCCTGTTCCTCTTTAAAAGACTGGTAGGGCTTGTTGTTGTGAACAACACTTGCAGGCCCTGTTCTTCTGCAATACACTTTCAGACCCTGTTCTTGTACAAAATAGTTGAAAGCTATGTTCTAGTGCAAAACACTTGCAGGCCCTCTTCTTCTGCAAAACACTTTCAGGCTTTGTTCTTGTGCAAAACACTTGCAGGCCCTGTTCTTGTGCAAAACACTTGCAGGCCCTGTTTTTGTGCAAAACGCATGCAGGCACTCTTCTTGTGTAAAGATTTGCAGGCACTCTTCTTGTTCAACACACTTGCAGGTCATGTTCTTGTGCAAAACACTTACAGGCCCTTTTGTCGTGCAAAACACTTGCAGACCCTCTTCTTCTGCAAAACACTTTCATGCTTTTTTCTTGTTGAAAACACTTGCAGGCCCTGTTCTTGTACAAACCACTTGCAGGACCTGTTCTTGTGCAAAACACTTGCAGGCCCTGTTCTTGTACAAACCACTTGCAGGACCTGTTCTTGTGCAAAACACTTGCAGGACCTGTTCTTGTGCAAAACAATTGCAGGACCTGTTCTTGTGCAAAACACTTCCAGGCCCTGTTCTTGTGCAATACACATTTAGACCCTGTTCTTGTGCAAAACATTTGGAGGCCCTGTTTTTGTGCAATACACTTTTAGACCCTATTCTTCTGCAAAACATTTGCAGGCCCTGTTCTTGTGCAATACACTTTTAGACCCTCTTCTTCTGCAAAACATTTGCAGGCCCTGTTCTTGTGCAAACCACTTGCAGCCTCTGTTCTTGTGCAAAACACTTGCAGGCCCTGGTCTTGTGCAAAACACTTGCAGGCCCTGTTGATGTGCAATACATGTACAGGCTCTGGTCTTTTGCAAAACACTTGCAGGACCTGTTATTGTGCAAAACAATTGCACGACCTGTTCTTGTGGAAAACACTTCCACGCCCTGTTCTTGTGCAATACACATTTAGACCCTGTTCTTGTGCAAAACATTTGGAGGCCCTGTTGTTGTGCAATACACTTTTAGACCCTCTTCTTCTGCAAAACATTTGCAGGCCCTGTTCTTGTGCAAACCACTTGCAGCCTCTATTCTTGTGCAAAACACTTGCAGGCCCTGGTCTTGTGCAAAACACTTGCAGGCCCTGTTGATGTGCAATACATGTACAGGCTCTGGTCTTTTGCAAAACACTTGCAGGACCTGTTATTGTGCAAAACAATTGCACGACCTGTTCTTGTGCAAAACACTTCCAGGCCCTGTTCTTGTGCAATACACATTTAGACCCTGTTCTTGTGCAAAACATTTGGAGGCCCTGTTTTTGTGCAATACACTTTTAGACCCTATTCTTCTGCAAAACATTTGCAGGCCCTGTTCTTGTGCAAAAGAATTGCAGGCCCTGTTCTTGTGCAAAACACTTGCAGGCCCTGTTCTTGTGCAAAACACTTGCAGGCCCTGTTCTTGTGCAATACACTTTTAGACCCTTGTCTTGTGCAAAACATTTGGAGGCCCTGTTCTTGTGCAAACCACTTGCAGCCTCTGTTCTTGTGCAAAACACTTGCAGGCCCTGGTCTTGTGCAATAAAATTTTAGACCCTTGTCTTGTGCAAAACATTTGGAGGCCCTGTTCTTGTGCAAACCACTTGCAGCCTCTGTTCTTGTGCAAAACATTTGGAGGCCCTGTTCTTGTGCAAACCACTTGGATACCCAGTTCTTGTGCAAAACCCTTGCAGGCCCTGTTCTTGTGCAAAACCCTTGCAGGCCCTGTTGTAGTCCAAAATATTTGCAACTTCTGTTCTTGTGCAAAACACATGAAGGCCCTGTTTTTGTGCAAAACACATGCAGGCCCTGTTTTTGTGCAAAACACTTCCAGGCCCTGTTCTTGTGCAAAACACTTCCAGGCCCTGTTGTAGTGCAAAATATTTGCAACTTCTGTTCTTGTGCAAAACATTTGGAGGCCCTGTTGTTGTGCAATACACTTTTAGACCCTCTTCTTCTGCAAAACATTTGCAGGCCCTGTTCTTGTGCAAACCACTTGCAGCCTCTATTCTTGTGCAAAACACTTGCACGCCCTGGTCTTGTGCAAAACACTTGCAGGCCCTGTTGATGTGCAATACATGTACAGGCTCTGGTCTTTTGCAAAACACTTGCAGGACCTGTTATTGTGCAAAACAATTGCACGACCTGTTCTTGTGCAAAACACTTCCAGGCCCTGTTCTTGTGCAATACACATTTAGACCCTGTTCTTGTGCAAAACATTTGGAGGCCCTGTTTTTGTGCAATACACTTTTAGACCCTATTCTTCTGCAAAACATTTGCAGGCCCTGTTCTTGTGCAAAAGAATTGCAGGCCCTGTTCTTGTGCAAAACACTTGCAGGCCCTGTTCTTGTGCAAAACACTTGCAGGCCCTGTTCTTGTGCAATACACTTTTAGACCCTTGTCTTGTGCAAAACATTTGGAGGCCCTGTTCTTGTGCAAACCACTTGCAGCCTCTGTTCTTGTGCAAAACATTTGGAGGCCCTGTTCTTGTGCAAACCACTTGGATACCCAGTTCTTGTGCAAAACCCTTGCAGGCCCTGTTCTTGGTCAAAACAATTGCAGGACCTGTTGATGTGCAATACATGTACAGGCTCTGGTCTTTTGCAAAACACTTGCAGGACCTGTTCTTGTGCAAAACACTTGCAGGCCCTGTTCTTGTGCAAAATATTTGCAACTTCTGTTCTTGTGCAAAACACTTGCAGGCCCTGTTCTTTTGCAAAACACTTGCAGGCCCTGTTCTTGTGCAAAACACTTGCAGGCCCTGTTCTTGTGCAATACGCTTTTAGACCCTCTTCTTCTGCAAAACATTTGCAGGCCCTGTTCTTGTGCAAACCACTTGCAGGCCCTGTTGATGTGCAATACATGTACAGGCTCTGGTCTTTTGCAAAACACTTGCAGGACCTGTTCTTGTGCAAAACACTTGCAGGCCCTGTTTTTGTGCAAAACGCATGCAGGCACTCTTCTTGTGTAAAGATTTGCAGGCACTCTTCTTGTTCAACACACTTGCAGGTCATGTTCTTGTGCAAAACACTTACAGGCCCTTTTGTCGTGTAAAACACTTGCAGACCCTCTTCTTCTGCAAAACACTTTCAGGCTTTGTTCTTGTTGAAAACACTTGCAGGCCCTGTTCTTGTACAAACCACTTGCAGGACCTGTTCTTGTGCAAAACACTTGCAGGACCGGTTCTTGTGCAATACACTTTTAGACCCTCTTCTTGTGCAAAACATTTGGAGGCCCTGTTCTTGCACAAAACACTTGGATACCCAGTTCCTGTGCAATACACTTTTAGACCCTCTTCTTGTGCAAAACATTTGCAGGCCCTGTTCTTGTGCAAAACCCTTGCAGGCCCTGTTCTTGGTCAAAACACTTGCAGGCTCTGTTTTTGTGCAAAACGCATGCAGGCACTCTTCTTGTGTAAAGATTTGCAGGCACTCTTCTTGTTCAACACACTTGCAGGTCATGTTCTTGTGCAAAAGACTTTCAGGCTTTGTTCTTGTTGAAAACACTTGCAGACCCTGTTCTTGTGCAAACCACCTGCAGGCCCTGTTCTTGTACAAAACACTTGCAGACCCTGTTCTTCTGCAAAATACTTGCAGCCATTTTTCTTGTGCAAAACACTCGCAGTCCCTGTTCCTCTTTAAAAGACTGGTAGGGCTTGTTGTTGTGAACAACACTTGCAGGCCCTGTTCTTCTGCAATACACTTTCAGACCCTGTTCTTGTACAAAATAGTTGAAAGCTATGTTCTAGTGCAAAACACTTGCAGGCCCTCTTCTTCTGCAAAACACTTTCAGGCTTTGTTCTTGTGCAAAACACTTGCAGGCCCTGTTCTTGTGCAAAACACTTGCAGGCCCTGTTTTTGTGCAAAACGCATGCAGGCACTCTTCTTGTGTAAAGATTTGCAGGCACTCTTCTTGTTCAACACACTTGCAGGTCATGTTCTTGTGCAAAACACTTACAGGCCCTTTTGTCGTGCAAAACACTTGCAGACCCTCTTCTTCTGCAAAACACTTTCATGCTTTTTTCTTGTTGAAAACACTTGCAGGCCCTGTTCTTGTACAAACCACTTGCAGGACCTGTTCTTGTGCAAAACACTTGCAGGACCTGTTCTTGTGCAAAACAATTGCAGGACCTGTTCTTGTGCAAAACACTTCCAGGCCCTGTTCTTGTGCAATACACATTTAGACCCTGTTCTTGTGCAAAACATTTGGAGGCCCTGTTTTTGTGCAATACACTTTTAGACCCTATTCTTCTGCAAAACATTTGCAGGCCCTGTTCTTGTGCAATACACTTTTAGACCCTCTTCTTCTGCAAAACATTTGCAGGCCCTGTTCTTGTGCAAACCACTTGCAGCCTCTGTTCTTGTGCAAAACACTTGCAGGCCCTGGTCTTGTGCAAAACACTTGCAGGCCCTGTTGATGTGCAATACATGTACAGGCTCTGGTCTTTTGCAAAACACTTGCAGGACCTGTTATTGTGCAAAACAATTGCACGACCTGTTCTTGTGGAAAACACTTCCACGCCCTGTTCTTGTGCAATACACATTTAGACCCTGTTCTTGTGCAAAACATTTGGAGGCCCTGTTGTTGTGCAATACACTTTTAGACCCTCTTCTTCTGCAAAACATTTGCAGGCCCTGTTCTTGTGCAAACCACTTGCAGCCTCTATTCTTGTGCAAAACACTTGCAGGCCCTGGTCTTGTGCAAAACACTTGCAGGCCCTGTTGATGTGCAATACATGTACAGGCTCTGGTCTTTTGCAAAACACTTGCAGGACCTGTTATTGTGCAAAACAATTGCACGACCTGTTCTTGTGCAAAACACTTCCAGGCCCTGTTCTTGTGCAATACACATTTAGACCCTGTTCTTGTGCAAAACATTTGGAGGCCCTGTTTTTGTGCAATACACTTTTAGACCCTATTCTTCTGCAAAACATTTGCAGGCCCTGTTCTTGTGCAAAAGAATTGCAGGCCCTGTTCTTGTGCAAAACACTTGCAGGCCCTGTTCTTGTGCAAAACACTTGCAGGCCCTCTTCTTGTGCAATACACTTTTAGACCCTTGTCTTGTGCAAAACATTTGGAGGCCCTGTTCTTGTGCAAACCACTTGCAGCCTCTGTTCTTGTGCAAAACACTTGCAGGCCCTGGTCTTGTGCAATAAAATTTTAGACCCTTGTCTTGTGCAAAACATTTGGAGGCCCTGTTCTTGTGCAAACCACTTGCAGCCTCTGTTCTTGTGCAAAACATTTGGAGGCCCTGTTCTTGTGCAAACCACTTGGATACCCAGTTCTTGTGCAAAACCCTTGCAGGCCCTGTTCTTGGTCAAAACAGTTGCAGGACCTGTTGATGTGCAATACATGTACAGGCTCTGGTCTTTTGCAAAACACTTGCAGGACCTGTTCTTGTGCAAAACACTTGCAGGCCCTGTTCTTGTGCAAAATATTTGCAACTTCTGTTCTTGTGCAAAACACTTGCAGGCCCTGTTCTTTTGCAAAACACTTGCAGGCCCTGTTCTTGTGCAAAACACTTGCAGGCCCTGTTCTTGTGCAATACGCTTTTAGACCCTCTTCTTCTGCAAAACATTTGCAGGCCCTGTTCTTGTGCAAACCACTTGCAGGCCCTGTTGATGTGCAATACATGTACAGGCTCTGGTCTTTTGCAAAACACTTGCAGGACCTGTTCTTGTGCAAAACACTTGCAGGCCCTGTTTTTGTGCAAAACGCATGCAGGCACTCTTCTTGTGTAAAGATTTGCAGGCACTCTTCTTGTTCAACACACTTGCAGGTCATGTTCTTGTGCAAAACACTTACAGGCCCTTTTGTCGTGTAAAACACTTGCAGACCCTCTTCTTCTGCAAAACACTTTCAGGCTTTGTTCTTGTTGAAAACACTTGCAGGCCCTGTTCTTGTACAAACCACTTGCAGGACCTGTTCTTGTGCAAAACACTTGCAGGACCGGTTCTTGTGCAATACACTTTTAGACCCTCTTCTTGTGCAAAACATTTGGAGGCCCTGTTCTTGCACAAAACACTTGGATACCCAGTTCCTGTGCAATACACTTTTAGACCCTCTTCTTGTGCAAAACATTTGCAGGCCCTGTTCTTGTGCAAAACCCTTGCAGGCCCTGTTCTTGGTCAAAACACTTGCAGGCTCTGTTTTTGTGCAAAACGCATGCAGGCACTCTTCTTGTGTAAAGATTTGCAGGCACTCTTCTTGTTCAACACACTTGCAGGTCATGTTCTTGTGCAAAAGACTTTCAGGCTTTGTTCTTGTTGAAAACACTTGCAGACCCTGTTCTTGTGCAAACCACCTGCAGGCCCTGTTCTTGTACAAAACACTTGCAGACCCTGTTCTTCTGCAAAATACTTGCAGCCATTTTTCTTGTGCAAAACACTCGCAGTCCCTGTTCCTCTTTAAAAGACTGGTAGGGCTTGTTGTTGTGAACAACACTTGCGGGCCCTGTTCTTCTGCAATACACTTTCAGACCCTGTTCTTGTACAAAATAGTTGAAAGCTATGTTCTAGTGCAAAACACTTGCAGGCCCTCTTCTTCTGCAAAACACTTTCAGGCTTTGTTCTTGTGCAAAACACTTGCAGGCCCTGTTCTTGTGCAAAACACTTGCAGGCCCTGTTTTTGTGCAAAACGCATGCAGGCACTCTTCTTGTGTAAAGATTTGCAGGCACTCTTCTTGTTCAACACACTTGCAGGTCATGTTCTTGTGCAAAACACTTACAGGCCCTTTTGTCGTGCAAAACACTTGCAGACCCTCTTCTTCTGCAAAACACTTTCATGCTTTTTTCTTGTTGAAAACACTTGCAGGCCCTGTTCTTGTACAAACCACTTGCAGGACCTGTTCTTGTGCAAAACACTTGCAGGACCTGTTCTTGTGCAAAACAATTGCAGGACCTGTTCTTGTGCAAAACACTTCCAGGCCCTGTTCTTGTGCAATACACATTTAGACCCTGTTCTTGTGCAAAACATTTGGAGGCCCTGTTTTTGTGCAATACACTTTTAGACCCTATTCTTCTGCAAAACATTTGCAGGCCCTGTTCTTGTGCAATACACTTTTAGACCCTCTTCTTCTGCAAAACATTTGCAGGCCCTGTTCTTGTGCAAACCACTTGCAGCCTCTGTTCTTGTGCAAAACACTTGCAGGCCCTGGTCTTGTGCAAAACACTTGCAGGCCCTGTTGATGTGCAATACATGTACAGGCTCTGGTCTTTTGCAAAACACTTGCAGGACCTGTTATTGTGCAAAACAATTGCACGACCTGTTCTTGTGGAAAACACTTCCACGCCCTGTTCTTGTGCAATACACATTTAGACCCTGTTCTTGTGCAAAACATTTGGAGGCCCTGTTGTTGTGCAATACACTTTTAGACCCTCTTCTTCTGCAAAACATTTGGAGGCCCTGTTCTTGCACAAAACACTTGGATACCCAGTTCTTGTGCAATACACTTTTAGACCCTCTTCTTCTGCAAAACATTTGGAGGCCCTGTTCTTGCACAAAACACTTGGATACCCAGTTCTTGTGCAATACACTTTTAGACCCTCTTCTTCTGCAAAACATTTGGAGGCCCTGTTCTTGCACAAAACACTTGGATACCCAGTTCCTGTGCAATACACTTTTAGACCCTCTTCTTGTGCAAAAGATTTGCAGGCCCTGTTCTTGTGCAAACCACTTGCAGGCCCTGTTCTTGTGCAAAACCTTTGCAGGCCCTGTTCTTGGTCAAAACACTTGCAGGCTCTGTTTTTGTGCAAAACGCATGCAGGCACTCTTCTTGTGTAAAGATTTGCAGGCACTCTTCTTGTTCAACACACTTGCAGGTCATGTTCTTGTGCAAAACACTTACAGGCCCTTTTGTCGTGCAAAACACTTGCAGACCCTCTTCTTCTGCAACACACTTTCAGGCTTTGTTCTTGTTGAAAACACTTGCAGGCCCTGTTCTTGTGCAAAACACTTGCAGGCCCTGTTCTTGTGCAAAACACTTGCAGACCCTGTTCTTGTGCAATACACTTTTAGACCCTCTTCTTGTGCAAAACATTTGGAGGCCCTGTTCTTGCACAAAACACTTGGATACCCAGTTCTTGTGCAATACACTTTTAGACCCTCTTCTTGTGCAAAACATTTGAAGGCCCTGTTCTTATGCAAACCACTTGCAGGCTCTGTTTTTGTGCAAAACGCACGCAGGCACTCTTCTTGTGTAAAGATTTGCAGGCACTCTTCTTGTTCAACACACTTGCAGGTCATGTTCTTGTGCAAAACACTTACAGGCCCTGTTCTTGTGCAAAACACTTGCAGGCCCTGTTGTAGTGCAAAATATTTGCAACTTCTGTTCTTGTGCAAAACACATGGAGGCACTGTTATTGTGCAATGCACTTGCAGGCCCTGTTGTTGTGAAAAACACTTGTAGGACCTGTTCTTGTGCAGTACACTTTCGAACCCTTTTCTTGTTCTAAACAGTTGCATGATCTGTTCTTGTGCAAAACCCTTGCAGGCCCTGTTCTTGTGCAAAACACTTGCAGGCCCTGTTCTTGTGCAAAACACTTGCAGGCCCTGTTCTTGGTCCAAACACTTGCAGGCTCTGTTTTTGTGCAAACCACTGGCAGGCTCTGTTCTTGTTTAAAACATTTGTAGGCACTGTTTTTGGGCAAACCACTTGCAGGCCCTGTTCTGGTGCAAAATATTTGCAACTTCTGTTCCTCGGCAAAACACATGCAGGCCCTATTCTTGTGCAAACCACTTGCAGGCCCTGTTCTTGTGCAAACCACTGGCAGGCCCTATTGTTGTGAAAAATACTTGCAGGCTCTGTTCTTGTGCAAAAAACTTGCAGTCCCTGTTTTTGTGCAAAACACTTGTAGGCCCTGTTGATGTGTAATCTATGTACAGGCTCTGTTCTTTTGCAAAACACTTGTAGGATATGTTGATGTGCAATACATGTACAGGCTCTGGTCTTGTGCAAAACACTTGGAGGACATGTTCTTGTGCAAAACATTTGGAGGCCCTGTTCTTGCACAAAACACTTGGATACCCAGTTCTTGTGCAATACACTTTTACACCCTCTTCTTCTGCAAAACATTTGCAGGCCCCATTTTTGTGCAAAACAATTGCAGGACCTGTTCTTGTGCAAAACAGTTGCAGGCCCTGTTGTAGTGCAAAATATTTGCAACTTCAGTTCTTGTGCAAAACACTTGCAGGACCTTGTCTTGTGCAAAAAAATTGCAGGCCCTGTTCTTGTGCAATACACTTTTAGACCCTCTTCTTGTGCAAAACATTTGGAGGCCCTGTTCTTGCAGAAAACACTTGGATACCCAGTTCTTATGCAATACACTTTTAGACCCTCTTCTTGTGCAAAACATTTGAAGGCCCTGTTCTTGTGCAAACCACTTGCAGGCTCTGTTCTTGTGCAAAACACTTGCAGGACCTGCTCTTGTGCAAAACATTTGGAGGCCCTGTTCTTGCACAAAACACTTGGATACCCAGTTCTTGTGCAATACACTTTTAGACCCTCTTCTTCTGCAAAACATTTGGAGGCCCTGTTCTTGCACAAAACACTTGGATACCCAGTTCTTGTGCAATACACTTTTAGACCCTCTTCTTCTGCAAAACATTTGGAGGCCCTGTTCTTGCACAAAACACTTGGATACCCAGTTCCTGTGCAATACACTTTTAGACCCTCTTCTTGTGCAAAAGATTTGCAGGCCCTGTTCTTGTGCAAACCACTTGCAGGCCCTGTTCTTGTGCAAAACCTTTGCAGGCCCTGTTCTTGGTCAAAACACTTGCAGGCTCTGTTTTTGTGCAAAACGCATGCAGGCACTCTTCTTGTGTAAAGATTTGCAGGCACTCTTCTTGTTCAACACACTTGCAGGTCATGTTCTTGTGCAAAACACTTACAGGCCCTGTTCTTGTGCAAAGCACTTGCAGGCCCTGTTGTAGTGCAAAATATTTGCAACTTCTGTTCTTGTGCAAAACACATGGAGGCACTGTTATTGTGCAATGCACTTGCAGGCCCTGTTGTTGTGAAAAACACTTGTAGGACCTGTTCTTGTGCAGTACACTTTCGAACCCTTTTCTTGTTCTAAACAGTTGCATGATCTGTTCTTGTGCAAAACCCTTGCAGGCCCTGTTCTTGTGCAAAACACTTGCAGGCCCTGTTCTTGTGCAAAACACTTGCAGGCCCTGTTCTTGGTCCAAACACTTGCAGGCTCTGTTTTTGTGCAAACCACTGGCAGGCTCTGTTCTTGTTTAAAACATTTGTAGGCACTGTTTTTGGGCAAACCACTTGCAGGCCCTGTTCTGGTGCAAAATATTTGCAACTTCTGTTCCTCGGCAAAACACATGCAGGCCCTATTCTTGTGCAAACCACTTGCAGGCCCTGTTCTTGTGCAAACCACTGGCAGGCCCTATTGTTGTGAAAAATACTTGCAGGCTCTGTTCTTGTGCAAAAAACTTGCAGTCCCTGTTTTTGTGCAAAACACTTGTAGGCCCTGTTGATGTGTAATCTATGTACAGGCTCTGTTCTTTTGCAAAACACTTGTAGGATATGTTGATGTGCAATACATGTACAGGCTCTGGTCTTGTGCAAAACACTTGGAGGACATGTTCTTGTGCAAAACATTTGGAGGCCCTGTTCTTGCACAAAACACTTGGATACCCAGTTCTTGTGCAATACACTTTTACACCCTCTTCTTCTGCAAAACATTTGCAGGCCCCATTTTTGTGCAAAACAATTGCAGGACCTGTTCTTGTGCAAAACAGTTGCAGGCCCTGTTGTAGTGCAAAATATTTGCAACTTCAGTTCTTGTGCAAAACACTTGCAGGACCTTGTCTTGTGCAAAAAAATTGCAGGCCCTGTTCTTGTGCAATACACTTTTAGACCCTCTTCTTGTGCAAAACATTTGGAGGCCCTGTTCTTGCAGAAAACACTTGGATACCCAGTTCTTATGCAATACACTTTTAGACCCTCTTCTTGTGCAAAACATTTGAAGGCCCTGTTCTTGTGCAAACCACTTGCAGGCTCTGTTCTTGTGCAAAACACTTGCAGGACCTGCTCTTGTGCAAAACATTTGGAGGCCCTGTTCTTGCACAAAACACTTGGATACCCAGTTCTTGTGCAATACACTTTTAGACCCTCTTCTTCTGCAAAACATTTGGAGGCCCTGTTCTTGCACAAAACACTTGGATACCCAGTTCTTGTGCAATACACTTTTAGACCCTCTTCTTCTGCAAAACATTTGGAGGCCCTGTTCTTGCACAAAACACTTGGATACCCAGTTCCTGTGCAATACACTTTTAGACCCTCTTCTTGTGCAAAAGATTTGCAGGCCCTGTTCTTGTGCAAACCACTTGCAGGCCCTGTTCTTGGTCAAAACACTTGCAGGCTCTGTTTTTGTGCAAAACGCATGCAGGCACTCTTCTTGTGTAAAGATTTGCAGGCACTCTTCTTGTTCAACACACTTGCAGGTCATGTTCTTGTGCAAAACACTTACAGGCCCTTTTGTCGTGCAAAACACTTGCAGACCCTCTTCTTCTGCAACACACTTTCAGGCTTTGTTCTTGTTGAAAACACTTGCAGGCCCTGTTCTTGTGCAAAACACTTGCAGGCCCTGTTCTTGTGCAAAACACTTGCAGACCCTGTTCTTGTGCAATACACTTTTAGACCCTCTTCTTGTGCAAAACATTTGGAGGCACAAAACACTTGGATACCCAGTTCTTGTGCAATACACTTTTAGACCCTCTTCTTCTGCAAAACATTTGGAGGCCCTGTTCTTGCACAAAACACTTGGATACCCAGTTCTTGTGCAATACACTTTTAGACCCTCTTCTTCTGCAAAACATTTGGAGGCCCTGTTCTTGCACAAAACACTTGGATACCCAGTTCCTGTGCAATACACTTTTAGACCCTCTTCTTGTGCAAAAGATTTGCAGGCCCTGTTCTTGTGCAAACCACTTGCAGGCCCTGTTCTTGTGCAAAACCTTTGCAGGCCCTGTTCTTGGTCAAAACACTTGCAGGCTCTGTTTTTGTGCAAAACGCATGCAGGCACTCTTCTTGTGTAAAGATTTGCAGGCACTCTTCTTGTTCAACACACTTGCAGGTCATGTTCTTGTGCAAAACACTTACAGGCCCTTTTGTCGTGCAAAACACTTGCAGACCCTCTTCTTCTGCAAAACACTTTCAGGCTTTGTTCTTGTTGAAAACACTTGCAGGCCCTGTTCTTGTGCAAAACACTTGCAGGCCCTGTTCTTGTGCAAAACACTTGCAGACCCTGTTCTTGTGCAATACACTTTTAGACCCTCTTCTTGTGCAAAACATTTGGAGGCACAAAACACTTGGATACCCAGTTCTTGTGCAATACACTTTTAGACCCTCTTCTTGTGCAAAACATTTGAAGGCCCTGTTCTTATGCAAACCACTTGCAGGCTCTGTTTTTGTGCAAAACGCATGCAGGCACTCTTCTTGTGTAAAGATTTGCAGGCACTCTTCTTGTTCAACACACTTGCAGGTCATGTTCTTGTGCAAAACACTTACAGGCCCTTTTGTCGTGCAAAACACTTGCAGACCCTCTTCTTCTGCAAAACACTTTCAGGCTTTGTTCTTGTTGAAAACACTTGCAGGCCCTGTTCTTGTGCAAAACACTTGGAGGCACTGTTATTGTGCAATGCACTTGCAGGCCCTGTTGTTGTGGAAAACACTTGTAGGACCTGTTCTTGTGCAATACACTTTCGAACCCTTTTCTTGTTCTAAACAGTTGCATGATCTGTTTTTGTGCAAAAGACTTGCAAGTTCTGTTTTTGTGCAAAACACTTGCAGGACCTGTTCTTGTGCAATACACTTTTAGACCCTCTTCTTGTGCAAAACATTTGCAGGACCTGTTCTTGTGCAAAACACTTGCAGGCCCTGTTCTTGTGCAAAACACTTGCAGACCCTGTTCTTGTGCAATACATTTTTAGACCCTCTTCTTGTGCAAAACATTTGGAGGCCCTGTTCTTGCACAAAACACTTGGATACCCAGTTCTTGTGCAATACACTTTTAGACCCTCTTCTTGTGCAAAACATTTGAAGGCCCTGTTCTTATGCAAACCACTTGCAGGCTCTGTTTTTGTGCAAAACGCATGCAGGCACTCTTCTTGTGTAAAGATTTGCAGGCACTCTTCTTGTTCAACACACTTGCAGGTCATGTTCTTGTGCAAAACACTTGCAGGCCCTGTTCTTGTGCAAAACCCTTGCAGGCCCTGTTCTTGTGCAAAACACTTGCAGGCCCTGTTCTTGTGCAAAATATTTGGAGGCCCTGTTCTTGCACAAAACACTTGGATACCCAGTTGTTGTGCAATACACTTTTAGACCCTCTTCTTCTGCAAAACATTTGCAGGCCCTGTTCTTGTGCAAACCACTTGCAGCCTCTGTTCTTGTGCAAAACACTTGCAGGCCCTGGTCTTGTGCAAAACAGTTGCAGGCCCTGTTGATGTGCAATACATGTACAGGCTCTGGTCTTTTGCAAAACACTTGCAGGCCCTGTTATTGTGCAATGCACTTGCAGGCCCTGTTGTTGTGAAAAACACTTGTAGGACCTGTTCTTGTGCAATACACTTTCGAACCCTTTTCTTGTTCTAAACAGTTGCATAATCTGTTCTTGTGTAAAACACTTGCAGGCCCTGTTCTTGTGCAAAATATTTGCAAATTCTGTTCTTGTGCAAAACATTTGGAGGCCCTGTTGTTGTGCAATACACTTTTAGACCCTCTTCTTCTGCAAAACATTTGCAGGCCCTGTTCTTGTGCAAACCACTTGCAGCCTCTATTCTTGTGCAAAACACTTGCAGGCCCTGGTCTTGTGCAAAACACTTGCAGGCCCTGTTGATGTGCAATACATGTACAGGCTCTGGTCTTTTGCAAAACACTTGCAGGACCTGTTATTGTGCAAAACAATTGCACGACCTGTTCTTGTGCAAAACACTTCCAGGCCCTGTTCTTGTGCAATACACATTTAGACCCTGTTCTTGTGCAAAACATTTGGAGGCCCTGTTTTTGTGCAATACACTTTTAGACCCTATTCTTCTGCAAAACATTTGCAGGCCCTGTTCTTGTGCAAAAGAATTGCAGGCCCTGTTCTTGTGCAAAACACTTGCAGGCCCTGTTCTTGTGCAAAACACTTGCAGGCCCTGTTCTTGTGCAATACACTTTTAGACCCTCTTCTTGTGCAAAACATTTGGAGGCCCTGTTCTTGCAGAAAACACTTGGATACCCAGTTCTTATGCAATACACTTTTAGACCCTCTTCTTGTGCAAAACATTTGAAGGCCCTGTTCTTGTGCAAACCACTTGCAGGCTCTGTTCTTGTGCAAAACACTTGCAGGACCTGCTCTTGTGCAAAACATTTGGAGGCCCTGTTCTTGCACAAAACACTTGGATACCCAGTTCTTGTGCAATACACTTTTAGACCCTCTTCTTCTGCAAAACATTTGGAGGCCCTGTTCTTGCACAAAACACTTGGATACCCAGTTCTTGTGCAATACACTTTTAGACCCTCTTCTTCTGCAAAACATTTGGAGGCCCTGTTCTTGCACAAAACACTTGGATACCCAGTTCCTGTGCAATACACTTTTAGACCCTCTTCTTGTGCAAAAGATTTGCAGGCCCTGTTCTTGTGCAAACCACTTGCAGGCCCTGTTCTTGTGCAAAACCTTTGCAGGCCCTGTTCTTGGTCAAAACACTTGCAGGCTCTGTTTTTGTGCAAAACGCATGCAGGCACTCTTCTTGTGTAAAGATTTGCAGGCACTCTTCTTGTTCAACACACTTGCAGGTCATGTTCTTGTGCAAAACACTTACAGGCCCTTTTGTCGTGCAAAACACTTGCAGACTCTCTTCTTCTGCAACACACTTTCAGGCTTTGTTCTTGTTGAAAACACTTGCAGGCCCTGTTCTTGTGCAAAACACTTGCAGGCCCTGTTCTTGTGCAAAACACTTGCAGACCCTGTTCTTGTGCAATACACTTTTAGACCCTCTTCTTGTGCAAAACATTTGGAGGCCCTGTTCTTGCACAAAACACTTGGATACCCAGTTCTTGTGCAATACACTTTTAGACCCTCTTCTTGTGCAAAACATTTGAAGGCCCTGTTCTTATGCAAACCACTTGCAGGCTCTGTTTTTGTGCAAAACGCACGCAGGCACTCTTCTTGTGTAAAGATTTGCAGGCACTCTTCTTGTTCAACACACTTGCAGGTCATGTTCTTGTGCAAAACACTTACAGGCCCTGTTCTTGTGCAAAACACTTGCAGGCCCTGTTGTAGTGCAAAATATTTGCAACTTCTGTTCTTGTGCAAAACACATGGAGGCACTGTTATTGTGCAATGCACTTGCAGGCCCTGTTGTTGTGAAAAACACTTGTAGGACCTGTTCTTGTGCAGTACACTTTCGAACCCTTTTCTTGTTCTAAACAGTTGCATGATCTGTTCTTGTGCAAAACCCTTGCAGGCCCTGTTCTTGTGCAAAACACTTGCAGGCCCTGTTCTTGTGCAAAACACTTGCAGGCCCTGTTCTTGGTCCAAACACTTGCAGGCTCTGTTTTTGTGCAAACCACTGGCAGGCTCTGTTCTTGTTTAAAACATTTGTAGGCACTGTTTTTGGGCAAACCACTTGCAGGCCCTGTTCTGGTGCAAAATATTTGCAACTTCTGTTCCTCGGCAAAACACATGCAGGCCCTATTCTTGTGCAAACCACTTGCAGGCCCTGTTCTTGTGCAAACCACTGGCAGGCCCTATTGTTGTGAAAAATACTTGCAGGCTCTGTTCTTGTGCAAAAAACTTGCAGTCCCTGTTTTTGTGCAAAACACTTGTAGGCCCTGTTGATGTGTAATCTATGTACAGGCTCTGTTCTTTTGCAAAACACTTGTAGGATATGTTGATGTGCAATACATGTACAGGCTCTGGTCTTGTGCAAAACACTTGGAGGACATGTTCTTGTGCAAAACATTTGGAGGCCCTGTTCTTGCACAAAACACTTGGATACCCAGTTCTTGTGCAATACACTTTTACACCCTCTTCTTCTGCAAAACATTTGCAGGCCCCATTTTTGTGCAAAACAATTGCAGGACCTGTTCTTGTGCAAAACAGTTGCAGGCCCTGTTGTAGTGCAAAATATTTGCAACTTCAGTTCTTGTGCAAAACACTTGCAGGACCTTGTCTTGTGCAAAAAAATTGCAGGCCCTGTTCTTGTGCAATACACTTTTAGACCCTCTTCTTGTGCAAAACATTTGGAGGCCCTGTTCTTGCAGAAAACACTTGGATACCCAGTTCTTATGCAATACACTTTTAGACCCTCTTCTTGTGCAAAACATTTGAAGGCCCTGTTCTTGTGCAAACCACTTGCAGGCTCTGTTCTTGTGCAAAACACTTGCAGGACCTGCTCTTGTGCAAAACATTTGGAGGCCCTGTTCTTGCACAAAACACTTGGATACCCAGTTCTTGTGCAATACACTTTTAGACCCTCTTCTTCTGCAAAACATTTGGAGGCCCTGTTCTTGCACAAAACACTTGGATACCCAGTTCTTGTGCAATACACTTTTAGACCCTCTTCTTCTGCAAAACATTTGGAGGCCCTGTTCTTGCACAAAACACTTGGATACCCAGTTCCTGTGCAATACACTTTTAGACCCTCTTCTTGTGCAAAAGATTTGCAGGCCCTGTTCTTGTGCAAACCACTTGCAGGCCCTGTTCTTGTGCAAAACCTTTGCAGGCCCTGTTCTTGGTCAAAACACTTGCAGGCTCTGTTTTTGTGCAAAACGCATGCAGGCACTCTTCTTGTGTAAAGATTTGCAGGCACTCTTCTTGTTCAACACACTTGCAGGTCATGTTCTTGTGCAAAACACTTACAGGCCCTTTTGTCGTGCAAAACACTTGCAGACCCTCTTCTTCTGCAACACACTTTCAGGCTTTGTTCTTGTTGAAAACACTTGCAGGCCCTGTTCTTGTGCAAAACACTTGCAGGCCCTGTTCTTGTGCAAAACACTTGCAGACCCTGTTCTTGTGCAATACACTTTTAGACCCTCTTCTTGTGCAAAACATTTGGAGGCACAAAACACTTGGATACCCAGTTCTTGTGCAATACACTTTTAGACCCTCTTCTTGTGCAAAACATTTGAAGGCCCTGTTCTTATGCAAACCACTTGCAGGCTCTGTTTTTGTGCAAAACGCATGCAGGCACTCTTCTTGTGTAAAGATTTGCAGGCACTCTTCTTGTTCAACACACTTGCAGGTCATGTTCTTGTGCAAAACATTTACAGGCCCTTTTGTCGTGCAAAACACTTGCAGACCCTCTTCTTCTGCAAAACACTTTCAGGCTTTGTTCTTGTTGAAAACACTTGCAGGCCCTGTTCTTGTGCAAAACACTTGGAGGCACTGTTATTGTGCAATGCACTTGCAGGCCCTGTTGTTGTGGAAAACACTTGTAGGACCTGTTCTTGTGCAATACACTTTCGAACCCTTTTCTTGTTCTAAACAGTTGCATGATCTGTTTTTGTGCAAAAGACTTGCAAGTTCTGTTTTTGTGCAAAACAATTGCAGGACCTGTTCTTGTGCAATACACTTTTAGACCCTCTTCTTGTGCAAAACATTTGCAGGACCTGTTCTTGTGCAAAACACTTGCAGGCCCTGTTCTTGTGCAAAACACTTGCAGACCCTGTTCTTGTGCAATACATTTTTAGACCCTCTTCTTGTGCAAAACATTTGGAGGCCCTGTTCTTGCACAAAACACTTGGATACCCAGTTCTTGTGCAATACACTTTTAGACCCTCTTCTTGTGCAAAACATTTGAAGGCCCTGTTCTTATGCAAACCACTTGCAGGCTCTGTTTTTGTGCAAAACGCATGCAGGCACTCTTCTTGTGTAAAGATTTGCAGGCACTCTTCTTGTTCAACACACTTGCAGGTCATGTTCTTGTGCAAAACACTTGCAGGCCCTGTTCTTGTGCAAAACCCTTGCAGGCCCTGTTCTTGTGCAAAACACTTGCAGGCCCTGTTCTTGTGCAAAATATTTGGAGGCCCTGTTCTTGCACAAAACACTTGGATACCCAGTTGTTGTGCAATACACTTTTAGACCCTCTTCTTCTGCAAAACATTTGCAGGCCCTGTTCTTGTGCAAACCACTTGCAGCCTCTGTTCTTGTGCAAAACACTTGCAGGCCCTGGTCTTGTGCAAAACAGTTGCAGGCCCTGTTGATGTGCAATACATGTACAGGCTCTGGTCTTTTGCAAAACACTTGCAGGCCCTGTTATTGTGCAATGCACTTGCAGGCCCTGTTGTTGTGAAAAACACTTGTAGGACCTGTTCTTGTGCAATACACTTTCGAACCCTTTTCTTGTTCTAAACAGTTGCATGATCTGTTCTTGTGCAAAACACTTGCAGGCCCTGTTCTTGTGCAAAATATTTGCAAATTCTGTTCTTGTGCAAAACAGTTGGAGGACCTGTTCTTGTGCAAAACCCTTGCAGGCCCTGTTCTTGTGCAATACACTTTTAGACCCTCTTCTTGTGCAAAACATTTGGAGGCCCTGTTCTTGCACAAAACACTTGGATACCCAGTTCCTGTGCAATACACTTTTAGACCCTCTTCTTGAGCAAAACATTTGCAGGCCCTGTTATTGTGCAAAACAATTGCACGACCTGTTCTTGTGCAAAACACTTCCAGGCCCTGTTCTTGTGCAATACACATTTAGACCCTGTTCTTGTGCAAAACATTTGGAGGCCCTGTTTTTGTGCAATACACTTTTAGACCCTATTCTTCTGCAAAACATTTGCAGGCCCTGTTCTTGTGCAAAAGAATTGCAGGCCCTGTTCTTGTGCAAAACACTTGCAGGCCCTGTTCTTGTGCAAAACACTTGCAGGCCCTCTTCTTGTGCAATACACTTTTAGACCCTTGTCTTGTGCAAAACATTTGGAGGCCCTGTTCTTGTGCAAACCACTTGCAGCCTCTGTTCTTGTGCAAAACACTTGCAGGCCCTGGTCTTGTGCAATAAAATTTTAGACCCTTGTCTTGTGCAAAACATTTGGAGGCCCTGTTCTTGTGCAAACCACTTGCAGCCTCTGTTCTTGTGCAAAACATTTGGAGGCCCTGTTCTTGTGCAAACCACTTGGATACCCAGTTCTTGTGCAAAACCCTTGCAGGCCCTGTTCTTGGTCAAAACAGTTGCAGGACCTGTTGATGTGCAATACATGTACAGGCTCTGGTCTTTTGCAAAACACTTGCAGGACCTGTTCTTGTGCAAAACACTTGCAGGCCCTGTTCTTGTGCAAAATATTTGCAACTTCTGTTCTTGTGCAAAACACTTGCAGGCCCTGTTCTTTTGCAAAACACTTGCAGGCCCTGTTCTTGTGCAAAACACTTGCAGGCCCTGTTCTTGTGCAATACGCTTTTAGACCCTCTTCTTCTGCAAAACATTTGCAGGCCCTGTTCTTGTGCAAACCACTTGCAGGCCCTGTTGATGTGCAATACATGTACAGGCTCTGGTCTTTTGCAAAACACTTGCAGGACCTGTTCTTGTGCAAAACACTTGCAGGCCCTGTTTTTGTGCAAAACGCATGCAGGCACTCTTCTTGTGTAAAGATTTGCAGGCACTCTTCTTGTTCAACACACTTGCAGGTCATGTTCTTGTGCAAAACACTTACAGGCCCTTTTGTCGTGTAAAACACTTGCAGACCCTCTTCTTCTGCAAAACACTTTCAGGCTTTGTTCTTGTTGAAAACACTTGCAGGCCCTGTTCTTGTACAAACCACTTGCAGGACCTGTTCTTGTGCAAAACACTTGCAGGACCGGTTCTTGTGCAATACACTTTTAGACCCTCTTCTTGTGCAAAACATTTGGAGGCCCTGTTCTTGCACAAAACACTTGGATACCCAGTTCCTGTGCAATACACTTTTAGACCCTCTTCTTGTGCAAAACATTTGCAGGCCCTGTTCTTGTGCAAAACCCTTGCAGGCCCTGTTCTTGGTCAAAACACTTGCAGGCTCTGTTTTTGTGCAAAACGCATGCAGGCACTCTTCTTGTGTAAAGATTTGCAGGCACTCTTCTTGTTCAACACACTTGCAGGTCATGTTCTTGTGCAAAAGACTTTCAGGCTTTGTTCTTGTTGAAAACACTTGCAGACCCTGTTCTTGTGCAAACCACCTGCAGGCCCTGTTCTTGTACAAAACACTTGCAGACCCTGTTCTTCTGCAAAATACTTGCAGCCATTTTTCTTGTGCAAAACACTCGCAGTCCCTGTTCCTCTTTAAAAGACTGGTAGGGCTTGTTGTTGTGAACAACACTTGCGGGCCCTGTTCTTCTGCAATACACTTTCAGACCCTGTTCTTGTACAAAATAGTTGAAAGCTATGTTCTAGTGCAAAACACTTGCAGGCCCTCTTCTTCTGCAAAACACTTTCAGGCTTTGTTCTTGTGCAAAACACTTGCAGGCCCTGTTCTTGTGCAAAACACTTGCAGGCCCTGTTTTTGTGCAAAACGCATGCAGGCACTCTTCTTGTGTAAAGATTTGCAGGCACTCTTCTTGTTCAACACACTTGCAGGTCATGTTCTTGTGCAAAACACTTACAGGCCCTTTTGTCGTGCAAAACACTTGCAGACCCTCTTCTTCTGCAAAACACTTTCATGCTTTTTTCTTGTTGAAAACACTTGCAGGCCCTGTTCTTGTACAAACCACTTGCAGGACCTGTTCTTGTGCAAAACACTTGCAGGACCTGTTCTTGTGCAAAACAATTGCAGGACCTGTTCTTGTGCAAAACACTTCCAGGCCCTGTTCTTGTGCAATACACATTTAGACCCTGTTCTTGTGCAAAACATTTGGAGGCCCTGTTTTTGTGCAATACACTTTTAGACCCTATTCTTCTGCAAAACATTTGCAGGCCCTGTTCTTGTGCAATACACTTTTAGACCCTCTTCTTCTGCAAAACATTTGCAGGCCCTGTTCTTGTGCAAACCACTTGCAGCCTCTGTTCTTGTGCAAAACACTTGCAGGCCCTGGTCTTGTGCAAAACACTTGCAGGCCCTGTTGATGTGCAATACATGTACAGGCTCTGGTCTTTTGCAAAACACTTGCAGGACCTGTTATTGTGCAAAACAATTGCACGACCTGTTCTTGTGGAAAACACTTCCACGCCCTGTTCTTGTGCAATACACATTTAGACCCTGTTCTTGTGCAAAACATTTGGAGGCCCTGTTGTTGTGCAATACACTTTTAGACCCTCTTCTTCTGCAAAACATTTGGAGGCCCTGTTCTTGCACAAAACACTTGGATACCCAGTTCTTGTGCAATACACTTTTAGACCCTCTTCTTCTGCAAAACATTTGGAGGCCCTGTTCTTGCACAAAACACTTGGATACCCAGTTCTTGTGCAATACACTTTTAGACCCTCTTCTTCTGCAAAACATTTGGAGGCCCTGTTCTTGCACAAAACACTTGGATACCCAGTTCCTGTGCAATACACTTTTAGACCCTCTTCTTGTGCAAAAGATTTGCAGGCCCTGTTCTTGTGCAAACCACTTGCAGGCCCTGTTCTTGTGCAAAACCTTTGCAGGCCCTGTTCTTGGTCAAAACACTTGCAGGCTCTGTTTTTGTGCAAAACGCATGCAGGCACTCTTCTTGTGTAAAGATTTGCAGGCACTCTTCTTGTTCAACACACTTGCAGGTCATGTTCTTGTGCAAAACACTTACAGGCCCTTTTGTCGTGCAAAACACTTGCAGACCCTCTTCTTCTGCAACACACTTTCAGGCTTTGTTCTTGTTGAAAACACTTGCAGGCCCTGTTCTTGTGCAAAACACTTGCAGGCCCTGTTCTTGTGCAAAACACTTGCAGACCCTGTTCTTGTGCAATACACTTTTAGACCCTCTTCTTGTGCAAAACATTTGGAGGCCCTGTTCTTGCACAAAACACTTGGATACCCAGTTCTTGTGCAATACACTTTTAGACCCTCTTCTTGTGCAAAACATTTGAAGGCCCTGTTCTTATGCAAACCACTTGCAGGCTCTGTTTTTGTGCAAAACGCACGCAGGCACTCTTCTTGTGTAAAGATTTGCAGGCACTCTTCTTGTTCAACACACTTGCAGGTCATGTTCTTGTGCAAAACACTTACAGGCCCTGTTCTTGTGCAAAACACTTGCAGGCCCTGTTGTAGTGCAAAATATTTGCAACTTCTGTTCTTGTGCAAAACACATGGAGGCACTGTTATTGTGCAATGCACTTGCAGGCCCTGTTGTTGTGAAAAACACTTGTAGGACCTGTTCTTGTGCAGTACACTTTCGAACCCTTTTCTTGTTCTAAACAGTTGCATGATCTGTTCTTGTGCAAAACCCTTGCAGGCCCTGTTCTTGTGCAAAACCCTTGCAGGCCCTGTTCTTGTGCAAAACACTTGCAGGCCCTGTTCTTGTGCAAAACACTTGCAGGCCCTGTTCTTGGTCCAAACACTTGCAGGCTCTGTTTTTGTGCAAACCACTGGCAGGCTCTGTTCTTGTTTAAAACATTTGTAGGCACTGTTTTTGGGCAAACCACTTGCAGGCCCTGTTCTGGTGCAAAATATTTGCAACTTCTGTTCCTCGGCAAAACACATGCAGGCCCTATTCTTGTGCAAACCACTTGCAGGCCCTGTTCTTGTGCAAACCACTGGCAGGCCCTATTGTTGTGAAAAATACTTGCAGGCTCTGTTCTTGTGCAAAAAACTTGCAGTCCCTGTTTTTGTGCAAAACACTTGTAGGCCCTGTTGATGTGTAATCTATGTACAGGCTCTGTTCTTTTGCAAAACACTTGTAGGATATGTTGATGTGCAATACATGTACAGGCTCTGGTCTTGTGCAAAACACTTGGAGGACATGTTCTTGTGCAAAACATTTGGAGGCCCTGTTCTTGCACAAAACACTTGGATACCCAGTTCTTGTGCAATACACTTTTACACCCTCTTCTTCTGCAAAACATTTGCAGGCCCCATTTTTGTGCAAAACAATTGCAGGACCTGTTCTTGTGCAAAACAGTTGCAGGCCCTGTTGTAGTGCAAAATATTTGCAACTTCAGTTCTTGTGCAAAACACTTGCAGGACCTTGTCTTGTGCAAAAAAATTGCAGGCCCTGTTCTTGTGCAATACACTTTTAGACCCTCTTCTTGTGCAAAACATTTGGAGGCCCTGTTCTTGCAGAAAACACTTGGATACCCAGTTCTTATGCAATACACTTTTAGACCCTCTTCTTGTGCAAAACATTTGAAGGCCCTGTTCTTGTGCAAACCACTTGCAGGCTCTGTTCTTGTGCAAAACACTTGCAGGACCTGCTCTTGTGCAAAACATTTGGAGGCCCTGTTCTTGCACAAAACACTTGGATACCCAGTTCTTGTGCAATACACTTTTAGACCCTCTTCTTCTGCAAAACATTTGGAGGCCCTGTTCTTGCACAAAACACTTGGATACCCAGTTCTTGTGCAATACACTTTTAGACCCTCTTCTTCTGCAAAACATTTGGAGGCCCTGTTCTTGCACAAAACACTTGGATACCCAGTTCCTGTGCAATACACTTTTAGACCCTCTTCTTGTGCAAAAGATTTGCAGGCCCTGTTCTTGTGCAAACCACTTGCAGGCCCTGTTCTTGTGCAAAACCTTTGCAGGCCCTGTTCTTGGTCAAAACACTTGCAGGCTCTGTTTTTGTGCAAAACGCATGCAGGCACTCTTCTTGTGTAAAGATTTGCAGGCACTCTTCTTGTTCAACACACTTGCAGGTCATGTTCTTGTGCAAAACACTTACAGGCCCTTTTGTCGTGCAAAACACTTGCAGACCCTCTTCTTCTGCAACACACTTTCAGGCTTTGTTCTTGTTGAAAACACTTGCAGGCCCTGTTCTTGTGCAAAACACTTGCAGGCCCTGTTCTTGTGCAAAACACTTGCAGACCCTGTTCTTGTGCAATACACTTTTAGACCCTCTTCTTGTGCAAAACATTTGGAGGCCCTGTTCTTGCACAAAACACTTGGATACCCAGTTCTTGTGCAATACACTTTTAGACCCTCTTCTTGTGCAAAACATTTGAAGGCCCTGTTCTTATGCAAACCACTTGCAGGCTCTGTTTTTGTGCAAAACGCACGCAGGCACTCTTCTTGTGTAAAGATTTGCAGGCACTCTTCTTGTTCAACACACTTGCAGGTCATGTTCTTGTGCAAAACACTTACAGGCCCTGTTCTTGTGCAAAACACTTGCAGGCCCTGTTGTAGTGCAAAATATTTGCAACTTCTGTTCTTGTGCAAAACACATGGAGGCACTGTTATTGTGCAATGCACTTGCAGGCCCTGTTGTTGTGAAAAACACTTGTAGGACCTGTTCTTGTGCAGTACACTTTCGAACCCTTTTCTTGTTCTAAACAGTTGCATGATCTGTTCTTGTGCAAAACCCTTGCAGGCCCTGTTCTTGTGCAAAACCCTTGCAGGCCCTGTTCTTGTGCAAAACACTTGCAGGCCCTGTTCTTGTGCAAAACACTTGCAGGCCCTGTTCTTGGTCCAAACACTTGCAGGCTCTGTTTTTGTGCAAACCACTGGCAGGCTCTGTTCTTGTTTAAAACATTTGTAGGCACTGTTTTTGGGCAAACCACTTGCAGGCCCTGTTCTGGTGCAAAATATTTGCAACTTCTGTTCCTCGGCAAAACACATGCAGGCCCTATTCTTGTGCAAACCACTTGCAGGCCCTGTTCTTGTGCAAACCACTGGCAGGCCCTATTGTTGTGAAAAATACTTGCAGGCTCTGTTCTTGTGCAAAAAACTTGCAGTCCCTGTTTTTGTGCAAAACACTTGTAGGCCCTGTTGATGTGTAATCTATGTACAGGCTCTGTTCTTTTGCAAAACACTTGTAGGATATGTTGATGTGCAATACATGTACAGGCTCTGGTCTTGTGCAAAACACTTGGAGGACATGTTCTTGTGCAAAACATTTGGAGGCCCTGTTCTTGCACAAAACACTTGGATACCCAGTTCTTGTGCAATACACTTTTACACCCTCTTCTTCTGCAAAACATTTGCAGGCCCCATTTTTGTGCAAAACAATTGCAGGACCTGTTCTTGTGCAAAACAGTTGCAGGCCCTGTTGTAGTGCAAAATATTTGCAACTTCAGTTCTTGTGCAAAACACTTGCAGGACCTTGTCTTGTGCAAAAAAATTGCAGGCCCTGTTCTTGTGCAATACACTTTTAGACCCTCTTCTTGTGCAAAACATTTGGAGGCCCTGTTCTTGCAGAAAACACTTGGATACCCAGTTCTTATGCAATACACTTTTAGACCCTCTTCTTGTGCAAAACATTTGAAGGCCCTGTTCTTGTGCAAACCACTTGCAGGCTCTGTTCTTGTGCAAAACACTTGCAGGACCTGCTCTTGTGCAAAACATTTGGAGGCCCTGTTCTTGCACAAAACACTTGGATACCCAGTTCTTGTGCAATACACTTTTAGACCCTCTTCTTCTGCAAAACATTTGGAGGCCCTGTTCTTGCACAAAACACTTGGATACCCAGTTCTTGTGCAATACACTTTTAGACCCTCTTCTTCTGCAAAACATTTGGAGGCCCTGTTCTTGCACAAAACACTTGGATACCCAGTTCCTGTGCAATACACTTTTAGACCCTCTTCTTGTGCAAAAGATTTGCAGGCCCTGTTCTTGTGCAAACCACTTGCAGGCCCTGTTCTTGTGCAAAACCTTTGCAGGCCCTGTTCTTGGTCAAAACACTTGCAGGCTCTGTTTTTGTGCAAAACGCATGCAGGCACTCTTCTTGTGTAAAGATTTGCAGGCACTCTTCTTGTTCAACACACTTGCAGGTCATGTTCTTGTGCAAAACACTTACAGGCCCTGTTCTTGTGCAAAACACTTGCAGGCCCTGTTGTAGTGCAAAATATTTGCAACTTCTGTTCTTGTGCAAAACACATGGAGGCACTGTTATTGTGCAATGCACTTGCAGGCCCTGTTGTTGTGAAAAACACTTGTAGGACCTGTTCTTGTGCAGTACACTTTCGAACCCTTTTCTTGTTCTAAACAGTTGCATGATCTGTTCTTGTGCAAAACCCTTGCAGGCCCTGTTCTTGTGCAAAACACTTGCAGGCCCTGTTCTTGTGCAAAACACTTGCAGGCCCTGTTCTTGGTCCAAACACTTGCAGGCTCTGTTTTTGTGCAAACCACTGGCAGGCTCTGTTCTTGTTTAAAACATTTGTAGGCACTGTTTTTGGGCAAACCACTTGCAGGCCCTGTTCTGGTGCAAAATATTTGCAACTTCTGTTCCTCGGCAAAACACATGCAGGCCCTATTCTTGTGCAAACCACTTGCAGGCCCTGTTCTTGTGCAAACCACTGGCAGGCCCTATTGTTGTGAAAAATACTTGCAGGCTCTGTTCTTGTGCAAAAAACTTGCAGTCCCTGTTTTTGTGCAAAACACTTGTAGGCCCTGTTGATGTGTAATCTATGTACAGGCTCTGTTCTTTTGCAAAACACTTGTAGGATATGTTGATGTGCAATACATGTACAGGCTCTGGTCTTGTGCAAAACACTTGGAGGACATGTTCTTGTGCAAAACATTTGGAGGCCCTGTTCTTGCACAAAACACTTGGATACCCAGTTCTTGTGCAATACACTTTTACACCCTCTTCTTCTGCAAAACATTTGCAGGCCCCATTTTTGTGCAAAACAATTGCAGGACCTGTTCTTGTGCAAAACAGTTGCAGGCCCTGTTGTAGTGCAAAATATTTGCAACTTCAGTTCTTGTGCAAAACACTTGCAGGACCTTGTCTTGTGCAAAAAAATTGCAGGCCCTGTTCTTGTGCAATACACTTTTAGACCCTCTTCTTGTGCAAAACATTTGGAGGCCCTGTTCTTGCAGAAAACACTTGGATACCCAGTTCTTATGCAATACACTTTTAGACCCTCTTCTTGTGCAAAACATTTGAAGGCCCTGTTCTTGTGCAAACCACTTGCAGGCTCTGTTCTTGTGCAAAACACTTGCAGGACCTGCTCTTGTGCAAAACATTTGGAGGCCCTGTTCTTGCACAAAACACTTGGATACCCAGTTCTTGTGCAATACACTTTTAGACCCTCTTCTTCTGCAAAACATTTGGAGGCCCTGTTCTTGCACAAAACACTTGGATACCCAGTTCTTGTGCAATACACTTTTAGACCCTCTTCTTCTGCAAAACATTTGGAGGCCCTGTTCTTGCACAAAACACTTGGATACCCAGTTCCTGTGCAATACACTTTTAGACCCTCTTCTTGTGCAAAAGATTTGCAGGCCCTGTTCTTGTGCAAACCACTTGCAGGCCCTGTTCTTGTGCAAAACCTTTGCAGGCCCTGTTCTTGGTCAAAACACTTGCAGGCTCTGTTTTTGTGCAAAACGCATGCAGGCACTCTTCTTGTGTAAAGATTTGCAGGCACTCTTCTTGTTCAACACACTTGCAGGTCATGTTCTTGTGCAAAACACTTACAGGCCCTTTTGTCGTGCAAAACACTTGCAGACCCTCTTCTTCTGCAACACACTTTCAGGCTTTGTTCTTGTTGAAAACACTTGCAGGCCCTGTTCTTGTGCAAAACACTTGCAGGCCCTGTTCTTGTGCAAAACACTTGCAGACCCTGTTCTTGTGCAATACACTTTTAGACCCTCTTCTTGTGCAAAACATTTGGAGGCCCTCTTCTTGCACAAAACACTTGGATACCCAGTTCTTGTGCAATACACTTTTAGACCCTCTTCTTGTGCAAAACATTTGAAGGCCCTGTTCTTATGCAAACCACTTGCAGGCTCTGTTTTTGTGCAAAACGCACGCAGGCACTCTTCTTGTGTAAAGATTTGCAGGCACTCTTCTTGTTCAACACACTTGCAGGTCATGTTCTTGTGCAAAACACTTACAGGCCCTGTTCTTGTGCAAAACACTTGCAGGCCCTGTTGTAGTGCAAAATATTTGCAACTTCTGTTCTTGTGCAAAACACATGGAGGCACTGTTATTGTGCAATGCACTTGCAGGCCCTGTTGTTGTGAAAAACACTTGTAGGACCTGTTCTTGTGCAGTACACTTTCGAACCCTTTTCTTGTTCTAAACAGTTGCATGATCTGTTCTTGTGCAAAACCCTTGCAGGCCCTGTTCTTGTGCAAAACACTTGCAGGCCCTGTTCTTGTGCAAAACACTTGCAGGCCCTGTTCTTGGTCCAAACACTTGCAGGCTCTGTTTTTGTGCAAACCACTGGCAGGCTCTGTTCTTGTTTAAAACATTTGTAGGCACTGTTTTTGGGCAAACCACTTGCAGGCCCTGTTCTGGTGCAAAATATTTGCAACTTCTGTTCCTCGGCAAAACACATGCAGGCCCTATTCTTGTGCAAACCACTTGCAGGCCCTGTTCTTGTGCAAACCACTGGCAGGCCCTATTGTTGTGAAAAATACTTGCAGGCTCTGTTCTTGTGCAAAAAACTTGCAGTCCCTGTTTTTGTGCAAAACACTTGTAGGCCCTGTTGATGTGTAATCTATGTACAGGCTCTGTTCTTTTGCAAAACACTTGTAGGATATGTTGATGTGCAATACATGTACAGGCTCTGGTCTTGTGCAAAACACTTGGAGGACATGTTCTTGTGCAAAACATTTGGAGGCCCTGTTCTTGCACAAAACACTTGGATACCCAGTTCTTGTGCAATACACTTTTACACCCTCTTCTTCTGCAAAACATTTGCAGGCCCCATTTTTGTGCAAAACAATTGCAGGACCTGTTCTTGTGCAAAACAGTTGCAGGCCCTGTTGTAGTGCAAAATATTTGCAACTTCAGTTCTTGTGCAAAACACTTGCAGGACCTTGTCTTGTGCAAAAAAATTGCAGGCCCTGTTCTTGTGCAATACACTTTTAGACCCTCTTCTTGTGCAAAACATTTGGAGGCCCTGTTCTTGCAGAAAACACTTGGATACCCAGTTCTTATGCAATACACTTTTAGACCCTCTTCTTGTGCAAAACATTTGAAGGCCCTGTTCTTGTGCAAACCACTTGCAGGCCCTGTTCTTGCACAAAACACTTGGATACCCAGTTCTTGTGCAATACACTTTTAGACCCTCTTCTTCTGCAAAACATTTGGAGGCCCTGTTCTTGCACAAAACACTTGGATACCCAGTTCCTGTGCAATACACTTTTAGACCCTCTTCTTGTGCAAAAGATTTGCAGGCCCTGTTCTTGTGCAAACCACTTGCAGGCCCTGTTCTTGTGCAAAACCTTTGCAGGCCCTGTTCTTGGTCAAAACACTTGCAGGCTCTGTTTTTGTGCAAAACGCATGCAGGCACTCTTCTTGTGTAAAGATTTGCAGGCACTCTTCTTGTTCAACACACTTGCAGGTCATGTTCTTGTGCAAAACACTTACAGGCCCTTTTGTCGTGCAAAACACTTGCAGACCCTCTTCTTCTGCAACACACTTTCAGGCTTTGTTCTTGTTGAAAACACTTGCAGGCCCTGTTCTTGTGCAAAACACTTGCAGGCCCTGTTCTTGTGCAAAACACTTGCAGACCCTGTTCTTGTGCAATACACTTTTAGACCCTCTTCTTGTGCAAAACATTTGGAGGCACAAAACACTTGGATACCCAGTTCTTGTGCAATACACTTTTAGACCCTCTTCTTGTGCAAAACATTTGAAGGCCCTGTTCTTATGCAAACCACTTGCAGGCTCTGTTTTTGTGCAAAACGCATGCAGGCACTCTTCTTGTGTAAAGATTTGCAGGCACTCTTCTTGTTCAACACACTTGCAGGTCATGTTCTTGTGCAAAACACTTACAGGCCCTTTTGTCGTGCAAAACACTTGCAGACCCTCTTCTTCTGCAAAACACTTTCAGGCTTTGTTCTTGTTGAAAACACTTGCAGGCCCTGTTCTTGTGCAAAACACTTGGAGGCACTGTTATTGTGCAATGCACTTGCAGGCCCTGTTGTTGTGGAAAACACTTGTAGGACCTGTTCTTGTGCAATACACTTTCGAACCCTTTTCTTGTTCTAAACAGTTGCATGATCTGTTTTTGTGCAAAAGACTTGCAAGTTCTGTTTTTGTGCAAAACAATTGCAGGACCTGTTCTTGTGCAATACACTTTTAGACCCTCTTCTTGTGCAAAACATTTGCAGGACCTGTTCTTGTGCAAAACACTTGCAGGCCCTGTTCTTGTGCAAAACACTTGCAGACCCTGTTCTTGTGCAATACATTTTTAGACCCTCTTCTTGTGCAAAACATTTGGAGGCCCTGTTCTTGCACAAAACACTTGGATACCCAGTTCTTGTGCAATACACTTTTAGACCCTCTTCTTGTGCAAAACATTTGAAGGCCCTGTTCTTATGCAAACCACTTGCAGGCTCTGTTTTTGTGCAAAACGCATGCAGGCACTCTTCTTGTGTAAAGATTTGCAGGCACTCTTCTTGTTCAACACACTTGCAGGTCATGTTCTTGTGCAAAACACTTGCAGGCCCTGTTCTTGTGCAAAACCCTTGCAGGCCCTGTTCTTGTGCAATACACATTTAGACCCTGTTCTTGTGCAAAACATTTGGAGGCCCTGTTTTTGTGCAATACACTTTTAGACCCTATTCTTCTGCAAAACATTTGCAGGCCCTGTTCTTGTGCAATACACTTTTAGACCCTCTTCTTCTGCAAAACATTTGCAGGCCCTGTTCTTGTGCAAACCACTTGCAGCCTCTGTTCTTGTGCAAAACACTTGCAGGCCCTGGTCTTGTGCAAAACACTTGCAGGCCCTGTTGATGTGCAATACATGTACAGGCTCTGGTCTTTTGCAAAACACTTGCAGGACCTGTTATTGTGCAAAACAATTGCAGACCCTGTTCTTGTGCAATACACTTTTAGACCCTCTTCTTGTGCAAAACATTTGGAGGCACAAAACACTTGGATACCCAGTTCTTGTGCAATACACTTTTAGACCCTCTTCTTGTGCAAAACATTTGAAGGCCCTGTTCTTATGCAAACCACTTGCAGGCTCTGTTTTTGTGCAAAACGCATGCAGGCACTCTTCTTGTGTAAAGATTTGCAGGCACTCTTCTTGTTCAACACACTTGCAGGTCATGTTCTTGTGCAAAACACTTACAGGCCCTTTTGTCGTGCAAAACACTTGCAGACCCTCTTCTTCTGCAAAACACTTTCAGGCTTTGTTCTTGTTGAAAACACTTGCAGGCCCTGTTCTTGTGCAAAACACTTGGAGGCACTGTTATTGTGCAATGCACTTGCAGGCCCTGTTGTTGTGGAAAACACTTGTAGGACCTGTTCTTGTGCAATACACTTTCGAACCCTTTTCTTGTTCTAAACAGTTGCATGATCTGTTTTTGTGCAAAAGACTTGCAAGTTCTGTTTTTGTGCAAAACAATTGCAGGACCTGTTCTTGTGCAATACACTTTTAGACCCTCTTCTTGTGCAAAACATTTGCAGGACCTGTTCTTGTGCAAAACACTTGCAGGCCCTGTTCTTGTGCAAAACACTTGCAGACCCTGTTCTTGTGCAATACATTTTTAGACCCTCTTCTTGTGCAAAACATTTGGAGGCCCTGTTCTTGCACAAAACACTTGGATACCCAGTTCTTGTGCAATACACTTTTAGACCCTCTTCTTGTGCAAAACATTTGAAGGCCCTGTTCTTATGCAAACCACTTGCAGGCTCTGTTTTTGTGCAAAACGCATGCAGGCACTCTTCTTGTGTAAAGATTTGCAGGCACTCTTCTTGTTCAACACACTTGCAGGTCATGTTCTTGTGCAAAACACTTGCAGGCCCTGTTCTTGTGCAAAACCCTTGCAGGCCCTGTTCTTGTGCAATACACATTTAGACCCTGTTCTTGTGCAAAACATTTGGAGGCCCTGTTTTTGTGCAATACACTTTTAGACCCTATTCTTCTGCAAAACATTTGCAGGCCCTGTTCTTGTGCAATACACTTTTAGACCCTCTTCTTCTGCAAAACATTTGCAGGCCCTGTTCTTGTGCAAACCACTTGCAGCCTCTGTTCTTGTGCAAAACACTTGCAGGCCCTGGTCTTGTGCAAAACAGTTGCAGGCCCTGTTGATGTGCAATACATGTACAGGCTCTGGTCTTTTGCAAAACACTTGCAGGCCCTGTTATTGTGCAATGCACTTGCAGGCCCTGTTGTTGTGAAAAACACTTGTAGGACCTGTTCTTGTGCAATACACTTTCGAAACCTTTTCTTGTTCTAAACAGTTGCATGATCTGTTCTTGTGCAAAACACTTGCAGGCCCTGTTCTTGTGCAAAATATTTGCAAATTCTGTTCTTGTGCAAAACAGTTGGAGGACCTGTTCTTGTGCAAAACCCTTGCAGGCCCTGTTCTTGTGCAATACACTTTTAGACCCTCTTCTTGTGCAAAACATTTGGAGGCCCTGTTCTTGCACAAAACACTTGGATACCCAGTTCCTGTGCAATACACTTTTAGACCCTCTTCTTGAGCAAAACATTTGCAGGCCCTGTTCTTGTTGAAACCACTTGCAGGCTCTCTTCTTGTGCAAAACCCTTGCAGGCCCTGTTCTTGTGCAATACACTTTTAGACCCTTGTCTTGTGCAAAACGTTTGGAGGCCCTGTTCTTGTGCAAAACACTTGCAGGCCCTGGTCTTGTGCAATAAACTTTTACACCCTCTTCTTGTGCAAAACATTTGGAGGCCCTGTTCTTGTGCAAACCACTTGGATACCCAGTTCTTGTGCAAAACCCTTGCAGGCCCTGTTGTAGTCCAAAATATTTGCAACTTCTGTTCTTGTGCAAAACACATGAAGGCCCTGTTTTTGTGCAAAACACATGCAGGCCCTGTTTTTGTGCAAAACACTTCCAGGCCCTGTTCTTGTGCAAAACACTTCCAGGCCCTGTTGTAGTGCAAAATATTTGCAACTTCTGTTCTTGTGCAAAACACATGCAGGCCCTGTTTTTGTGCAAAACACATGCAGGCCCTGTTTTTGTGCAAAACACTTCCAGGCCCTGTTCTTGTGCAAAACACTTCCAGGCCCTGTTGTAGTGCAAAATATTTGCAACTTCTGTTCTTGTGCAAAACACTTGCAGGCCCTGTTGATGTGCAATACATGTACAGGCTCTGGTCTTTTGCAAAACACTTGCAGGACCTGTTATTGTGCAAAACAATTGCACGACCTGTTCTTGTGCAAAACACTTCCAGGCCCTGTTCTTGTGCAATACACATTTAGACCCTGTTCTTGTGCAAAACATTTGGAGGCCCTGTTTTTGTGCAATACACTTTTAGACCCTATTCTTCTGCAAAACATTTGCAGGCCCTGTTCTTGTGCAAAAGAATTGCAGGCCCTGTTCTTGTGCAAAACACTTGCAGGCCCTGTTCTTGTGCAAAACACTTGCAGGCCCTGTTCTTGTGCAATACACTTTTAGACCCTTGTCTTGTGCAAAACATTTGGAGGCCCTGTTCTTGTGCAAACCACTTGCAGCCTCTGTTCTTGTGCAAAACACTTGCAGGCCCTGGTCTTGTGCAATAAACTTTTAGACCCTTGTCTTGTGCAAAACATTTGGAGGCCCTGTTCTTGTGCAAACCACTTGCAGCCTCTGTTCTTGTGCAAAACATTTGGAGGCCCTGTTCTTGTGCAAACCACTTGGATACCCAGTTCTTGTGCAAAACCCTTGCAGGCCCTGTTCTTGGTCAAAACAATTGCAGGACCTGTTGATGTGCAATACATGTACAGGCTCTGGTCTTTTGCAAAACACTTGCAGGACCTGTTCTTGTGCAAAACACTTGCAGGCCCTGTTCTTGTGCAAAATATTTGCAACTTCTGTTCTTGTGCAAAACACTTGCAGGCCCTGTTCTTTTGCAAAACACTTGCAGGCCCTGTTCTTGTGCAAAACACTTGCAGGCCCTGTTCTTTTGCAAAACACTTGCAGGCCCTGTTCTTGTGCAAAACACTTGCAGGCCCTGTTCTTGTGCAATACGCTTTTAGACCCTCTTCTTCTGCAAAACATTTGCAGGCCCTGTTCTTGTGCAAACCACTTGCAGGCCCTGTTGATGTGCAATACATGTACAGGCTCTGGTCTTTTGCAAAACACTTGCAGGACCTGTTCTTGTGCAAAACACTTGCAGGCCCTGTTTTTGTGCAAAACGCATGCAGGCACTCTTCTTGTGTAAAGATTTGCAGGCACTCTTCTTGTTCAACACACTTGCAGGTCATGTTCTTGTGCAAAACACTTACAGGCCCTTTTGTCGTGTAAAACACTTGCAGACCCTCTTCTTCTGCAAAACACTTTCAGGCTTTGTTCTTGTTGAAAACACTTGCAGGCCCTGTTCTTGTACAAACCACTTGCAGGACCTGTTCTTGTGCAAAACACTTGCAGGACCGGTTCTTGTGCAATACACTTTTAGACCCTCTTCTTGTGCAAAATATTTGGAGGCCCTGTTCTTGCACAAAACACTTGGATACCCAGTTCCTGTGCAATACACTTTTAGACCCTCTTCTTGTGCAAAACATTTGCAGGCCCTGTTCTTGTGCAAAACCCTTGCAGGCCCTGTTCTTGGTCAAAACACTTGCAGGCTCTGTTTTTGTGCAAAACGCATGCAGGCACTCTTCTTGTGTAAAGATTTGCAGGCACTCTTCTTGTTCAACACACTTGCAGGTCATGTTCTTGTGCAAAAGACTTTCAGGCTTTGTTCTTGTTGAAAACACTTGCAGACCCTGTTCTTGTGCAAACCACTTGCAGGCCCTGTTCTTGTACAAAACACTTGCAGACCCTGTTCTTCTGCAAAATACTTGCAGCCATTTTTCTTGTGCAAAACACTCGCAGTCCCTGTTCCTCTTTAAAAGACTGGTAGGGCTTGTTGTTGTGAACAACACTTGCAGGCCCTGTTCTTCTGCAATACACTTTCAGACCCTGTTCTTGTACAAAATAGTTGAAAGCTATGTTCTAGTGCAAAACACTTGCAGGCCCTCTTCTTCTGCAAAACACTTTCAGGCTTTGTTCTTGTGCAAAACACTTGCAGGCCCTGTTCTTGTGCAAAACACTTGCAGGCCCTGTTTTTGTGCAAAACGCATGCAGGCACTCTTCTTGTGTAAAGATTTGCAGGCACTCTTCTTGTTCAACACACTTGCAGGTCATGTTCTTGTGCAAAACACTTACAGGCCCTTTTGTCGTGCAAAACACTTGCAGACCCTCTTCTTCTGCAAAACACTTTCAGGCTTTGTTCTTGTTGAAAACACTTGCAGGCCCTGTTCTTGTGCAAAACACTTGCAGGCCCTGTTCTTGTGCAAAACACTTGCAGACCCTGTTCTTGTGCAATACACTTTTAGACCCTCTTCTTGTGCAAAACATTTGGAGGCACAAAACACTTGGATACCCAGTTCTTGTGCAATACACTTTTAGACCCTCTTCTTGTGCAAAACACTTGCAGGCCCTGTTCTTGTACAAACCACTTGCAGGACCTGTTCTTGTGCAAAACACTTGCAGGCCCTGTTCTTGTACAAACCACTTGCAGGACCTGTTCTTGTGCAAAACACTTGCAGGACCTGTTCTTGTGCAAAACAATTGCAGGACCTGTTCTTGTGCAAAACACTTCCAGGCCCTGTTCTTGTGCAATACACATTTAGACCCTGTTCTTGTGCAAAACATTTGGAGGCCCTGTTTTTGTGCAATACACTTTTAGACCCTATTCTTCTGCAAAACATTTGCAGGCCCTGTTCTTGTGCAATACACTTTTAGACCCTCTTCTTCTGCAAAACATTTGCAGGCCCTGTTCTTGTGCAAACCACTTGCAGCCTCTGTTCTTGTGCAAAACACTTGCAGGCCCTGGTCTTGTGCAAAACACTTGCAGGCCCTGTTGATGTGCAATACATGTACAGGCTCTGGTCTTTTGCAAAACACTTGCAGGACCTGTTATTGTGCAAAACAATTGCACGACCTGTTCTTGTGGAAAACACTTCCACGCCCTGTTCTTGTGCAATACACATTTAGACCCTGTTCTTGTGCAAAACATTTGGAGGCCCTGTTGTTGTGCAATACACTTTTAGACCCTCTTCTTCTGCAAAACATTTGCAGGCCCTGTTCTTGTGCAAACCACTTGCAGCCTCTATTCTTGTGCAAAACACTTGCAGGCCCTGGTCTTGTGCAAAACACTTGCAGGCCCTGTTGATGTGCAATACATGTACAGGCTCTGGTCTTTTGCAAAACACTTGCAGGACCTGTTATTGTGCAAAACAATTGCACGACCTGTTCTTGTGCAAAACACTTCCAGGCCCTGTTCTTGTGCAATACACATTTAGACCCTGTTCTTGTGCAAAACATTTGGAGGCCCTGTTTTTGTGCAATACACTTTTAGACCCTATTCTTCTGCAAAACATTTGCAGGCCCTGTTCTTGTGCAAAAGAATTGCAGGCCCTGTTCTTGTGCAAAACACTTGCAGGCCCTGTTCTTGTGCAAAACACTTGCAGGCCCTGTTCTTGTGCAATACACTTTTAGACCCTTGTCTTGTGCAAAACATTTGGAGGCCCTGTTCTTGTGCAAACCACTTGCAGCCTCTGTTCTTGTGCAAAACACTTGCAGGCCCTGGTCTTGTGCAATAAAATTTTAGACCCTTGTCTTGTGCAAAACATTTGGAGGCCCTGTTCTTGTGCAAACCACTTGGATACCCAGTTCTTGTGCAAAACCCTTGCAGGCCCTGTTCTTGGTCAAAACAGTTGCAGGACCTGTTGATGTGCAATACATGTACAGGCTCTGGTCTTTTGCAAAACACTTGCAGGACCTGTTCTTGTGCAAAACACTTGCAGGCCCTGTTCTTGTGCAAAATATTTGCAACTTCTGTTCTTGTGCAAAACACTTGCAGGCCCTGTTCTTTTGCAAAACACTTGCAGGCCCTGTTCTTGTGCAAAACACTTGCAGGCCCTGTTCTTGTGCAATACGCTTTTAGACCCTTGTCTTGTGCAAAACATTTGGAGGCCCTGTTCTTGTGCAAACCACTTGCAGCCTCTGTTCTTGTGCAAAACATTTGGAGGCCCTGTTCTTGTGCAAACCACTTGGATACCCAGTTCTTGTGCAAAACCCTTGCAGGCCCTGTTCTTGGTCAAAACAATTGCAGGACCTGTTGATGTGCAATACATGTACAGGCTCTGGTCTTTTGCAAAACACTTGCAGGACCTGTTCTTGTGCAAAACACTTGCAGGCCCTGTTCTTGTGCAAAATATTTGCAACTTCTGTTCTTGTGCAAAACACTTGTAGGCCCTGTTCTTTTGCAAAACACTTGCAGGCCCTGTTCTTGTGCAAAACACTTGCAGGCCCTGTTCTTTTGCAAAACACTTGCAGGCCCTGTTCTTGTGCAAAACACTTGCAGGCCCTGTTCTTGTGCAATACGCTTTTAGACCCTCTTCTTCTGCAAAACATTTGCAGGCCCTGTTCTTGTGCAAACCACTTGCAGGCCCTGTTGATGTGCAATACATGTACAGGCTCTGGTCTTTTGCAAAACACTTGCAGGACCTGTTCTTGTGCAAAACACTTGCAGGCCCTGTTTTTGTGCAAAACGCATGCAGGCACTCTTCTTGTGTAAAGATTTGCAGGCACTCTTCTTGTTCAACACACTTGCAGGTCATGTTCTTGTGCAAAACACTTACAGGCCCTTTTGTCGTGTAAAACACTTGCAGACCCTCTTCTTCTGCAAAACACTTTCAGGCTTTGTTCTTGTTGAAAACACTTGCAGGCCCTGTTCTTGTACAAACCACTTGCAGGACCTGTTCTTGTGCAAAACACTTGCAGGACCGGTTCTTGTGCAATACACTTTTAGACCCTCTTCTTGTGCAAAATATTTGGAGGCCCTGTTCTTGCACAAAACACTTGGATACCCAGTTCCTGTGCAATACACTTTTAGACCCTCTTCTTGTGCAAAACATTTGCAGGCCCTGTTCTTGTGCAAAACCCTTGCAGGCCCTGTTCTTGGTCAAAACACTTGCAGGCTCTGTTTTTGTGCAAAACGCATGCAGGCACTCTTCTTGTGTAAAGATTTGCAGGCACTCTTCTTGTTCAACACACTTGCAGGTCATGTTCTTGTGCAAAAGACTTTCAGGCTTTGTTCTTGTTGAAAACACTTGCAGACCCTGTTCTTGTGCAAACCACTTGCAGGCCCTGTTCTTGTACAAAACACTTGCAGACCCTGTTCTTCTGCAAAATACTTGCAGCCATTTTTCTTGTGCAAAACACTCGCAGTCCCTGTTCCTCTTTAAAAGACTGGTAGGGCTTGTTGTTGTGAACAACACTTGCAGGCCCTGTTCTTCTGCAATACACTTTCAGACCCTGTTCTTGTACAAAATAGTTGAAAGCTATGTTCTAGTGCAAAACACTTGCAGGCCCTCTTCTTCTGCAAAACACTTTCAGGCTTTGTTCTTGTGCAAAACACTTGCAGGCCCTGTTCTTGTGCAAAACACTTGCAGGCCCTGTTTTTGTGCAAAACGCATGCAGGCACTCTTCTTGTGTAAAGATTTGCAGGCACTCTTCTTGTTCAACACACTTGCAGGTCATGTTCTTGTGCAAAACACTTACAGGCCCTTTTGTCGTGCAAAACACTTGCAGACCCTCTTCTTCTGCAAAACACTTTCATGCTTTTTTCTTGTTGAAAACACTTGCAGGCCCTGTTCTTGTACAAACCACTTGCAGGACCTGTTCTTGTGCAAAACACTTGCAGGCCCTGTTCTTGTACAAACCACTTGCAGGACCTGTTCTTGTGCAAAACACTTGCAGGACCTGTTCTTGTGCAAAACAATTGCAGGACCTGTTCTTGTGCAAAACACTTCCAGGCCCTGTTCTTGTGCAATACACATTTAGACCCTGTTCTTGTGCAAAACATTTGGAGGCCCTGTTTTTGTGCAATACACTTTTAGACCCTATTCTTCTGCAAAACATTTGCAGGCCCTGTTCTTGTGCAATACACTTTTAGACCCTCTTCTTCTGCAAAACATTTGCAGGCCCTGTTCTTGTGCAAACCACTTGCAGCCTCTGTTCTTGTGCAAAACACTTGCAGGCCCTGGTCTTGTGCAAAACACTTGCAGGCCCTGTTGATGTGCAATACATGTACAGGCTCTGGTCTTTTGCAAAACACTTGCAGGACCTGTTATTGTGCAAAACAATTGCACGACCTGTTCTTGTGGAAAACACTTCCACGCCCTGTTCTTGTGCAATACACATTTAGACCCTGTTCTTGTGCAAAACATTTGGAGGCCCTGTTGTTGTGCAATACACTTTTAGACCCTCTTCTTCTGCAAAACATTTGCAGGCCCTGTTCTTGTGCAAACCACTTGCAGCCTCTATTCTTGTGCAAAACACTTGCAGGCCCTGGTCTTGTGCAAAACACTTGCAGGCCCTGTTGATGTGCAATACATGTACAGGCTCTGGTCTTTTGCAAAACACTTGCAGGACCTGTTATTGTGCAAAACAATTGCACGACCTGTTCTTGTGCAAAACACTTCCAGGCCCTGTTCTTGTGCAATACACATTTAGACCCTGTTCTTGTGCAAAACATTTGGAGGCCCTGTTTTTGTGCAATACACTTTTAGACCCTATTCTTCTGCAAAACATTTGCAGGCCCTGTTCTTGTGCAAAAGAATTGCAGGCCCTGTTCTTGTGCAAAACACTTGCAGGCCCTGTTCTTGTGCAAAACACTTGCAGGCCCTGTTCTTGTGCAATACACTTTTAGACCCTTGTCTTGTGCAAAACATTTGGAGGCCCTGTTCTTGTGCAAACCACTTGCAGCCTCTGTTCTTGTGCAAAACACTTGCAGGCCCTGGTCTTGTGCAATAAAATTTTAGACCCTTGTCTTGTGCAAAACATTTGGAGGCCCTGTTCTTGTGCAAACCACTTGCAGCCTCTGTTCTTGTGCAAAACATTTGGAGGCCCTGTTCTTGTGCAAACCACTTGGATACCCAGTTCTTGTGCAAAACCCTTGCAGGCCCTGTTCTTGTGCAAAACCCTTGCAGGCCCTGTTGTAGTCCAAAATATTTGCAACTTCTGTTCTTGTGCAAAACACATGAAGGCCCTGTTTTTGTGCAAAACACATGCAGGCCCTGTTTTTGTGCAAAACACTTCCAGGCCCTGTTCTTGTGCAAAACACTTCCAGGCCCTGTTGTAGTGCAAAATATTTGCAACTTCTGTTCTTGTGCAAAACATTTGGAGGCCCTGTTGTTGTGCAATACACTTTTAGACCCTCTTCTTCTGCAAAACATTTGCAGGCCCTGTTCTTGTGCAAACCACTTGCAGCCTCTATTCTTGTGCAAAACACTTGCACGCCCTGGTCTTGTGCAAAACACTTGCAGGCCCTGTTGATGTGCAATACATGTACAGGCTCTGGTCTTTTGCAAAACACTTGCAGGACCTGTTATTGTGCAAAACAATTGCACGACCTGTTCTTGTGCAAAACACTTCCAGGCCCTGTTCTTGTGCAATACACATTTAGACCCTGTTCTTGTGCAAAACATTTGGAGGCCCTGTTTTTGTGCAATACACTTTTAGACCCTATTCTTCTGCAAAACATTTGCAGGCCCTGTTCTTGTGCAAAAGAATTGCAGGCCCTGTTCTTGTGCAAAACACTTGCAGGCCCTGTTCTTGTGCAAAACACTTGCAGGCCCTGTTCTTGTGCAATACACTTTTAGACCCTTGTCTTGTGCAAAACATTTGGAGGCCCTGTTCTTGTGCAAACCACTTGCAGCCTCTGTTCTTGTGCAAAACATTTGGAGGCCCTGTTCTTGTGCAAACCACTTGGATACCCAGTTCTTGTGCAAAACCCTTGCAGGCCCTGTTCTTGGTCAAAACAATTGCAGGACCTGTTGATGTGCAATACATGTACAGGCTCTGGTCTTTTGCAAAACACTTGCAGGACCTGTTCTTGTGCAAAACACTTGCAGGCCCTGTTCTTGTGCAAAATATTTGCAACTTCTGTTCTTGTGCAAAACACTTGCAGGCCCTGTTCTTTTGCAAAACACTTGCAGGCCCTGTTCTTGTGCAAAACACTTGCAGGCCCTGTTCTTGTGCAATACGCTTTTAGACCCTCTTCTTCTGCAAAACATTTGCAGGCCCTGTTCTTGTGCAAACCACTTGCAGGCCCTGTTGATGTGCAATACATGTACAGGCTCTGGTCTTTTGCAAAACACTTGCAGGACCTGTTCTTGTGCAAAACACTTGCAGGCCCTGTTTTTGTGCAAAACGCATGCAGGCACTCTTCTTGTGTAAAGATTTGCAGGCACTCTTCTTGTTCAACACACTTGCAGGTCATGTTCTTGTGCAAAACACTTACAGGCCCTTTTGTCGTGTAAAACACTTGCAGACCCTCTTCTTCTGCAAAACACTTTCAGGCTTTGTTCTTGTTGAAAACACTTGCAGGCCCTGTTCTTGTACAAACCACTTGCAGGACCTGTTCTTGTGCAAAACACTTGCAGGACCGGTTCTTGTGCAATACACTTTTAGACCCTCTTCTTGTGCAAAACATTTGGAGGCCCTGTTCTTGCACAAAACACTTGGATACCCAGTTCCTGTGCAATACACTTTTAGACCCTCTTCTTGTGCAAAACATTTGCAGGCCCTGTTCTTGTGCAAAACCCTTGCAGGCCCTGTTCTTGGTCAAAACACTTGCAGGCTCTGTTTTTGTGCAAAACGCATGCAGGCACTCTTCTTGTGTAAAGATTTGCAGGCACTCTTCTTGTTCAACACACTTGCAGGTCATGTTCTTGTGCAAAAGACTTTCAGGCTTTGTTCTTGTTGAAAACACTTGCAGACCCTGTTCTTGTGCAAACCACCTGCAGGCCCTGTTCTTGTACAAAACACTTGCAGACCCTGTTCTTCTGCAAAATACTTGCAGCCATTTTTCTTGTGCAAAACACTCGCAGTCCCTGTTCCTCTTTAAAAGACTGGTAGGGCTTGTTGTTGTGAACAACACTTGCAGGCCCTGTTCTTCTGCAATACACTTTCAGACCCTGTTCTTGTACAAAATAGTTGAAAGCTATGTTCTAGTGCAAAACACTTGCAGGCCCTCTTCTTCTGCAAAACACTTTCAGGCTTTGTTCTTGTGCAAAACACTTGCAGGCCCTGTTCTTGTGCAAAACACTTGCAGGCCCTGTTTTTGTGCAAAACGCATGCAGGCACTCTTCTTGTGTAAAGATTTGCAGGCACTCTTCTTGTTCAACACACTTGCAGGTCATGTTCTTGTGCAAAACACTTACAGGCCCTTTTGTCGTGCAAAACACTTGCAGACCCTCTTCTTCTGCAAAACACTTTCATGCTTTTTTCTTGTTGAAAACACTTGCAGGCCCTGTTCTTGTACAAACCACTTGCAGGACCTGTTCTTGTGCAAAACACTTGCAGGACCTGTTCTTGTGCAAAACAATTGCAGGACCTGTTCTTGTGCAAAACACTTCCAGGCCCTGTTCTTGTGCAATACACATTTAGACCCTGTTCTTGTGCAAAACATTTGGAGGCCCTGTTTTTGTGCAATACACTTTTAGACCCTATTCTTCTGCAAAACATTTGCAGGCCCTGTTCTTGTGCAATACACTTTTAGACCCTCTTCTTCTGCAAAACATTTGCAGGCCCTGTTCTTGTGCAAACCACTTGCAGCCTCTGTTCTTGTGCAAAACACTTGCAGGCCCTGGTCTTGTGCAAAACACTTGCAGGCCCTGTTGATGTGCAATACATGTACAGGCTCTGGTCTTTTGCAAAACACTTGCAGGACCTGTTATTGTGCAAAACAATTGCACGACCTGTTCTTGTGGAAAACACTTCCACGCCCTGTTCTTGTGCAATACACATTTAGACCCTGTTCTTGTGCAAAACATTTGGAGGCCCTGTTGTTGTGCAATACACTTTTAGACCCTCTTCTTCTGCAAAACATTTGCAGGCCCTGTTCTTGTGCAAACCACTTGCAGCCTCTATTCTTGTGCAAAACACTTGCAGGCCCTGGTCTTGTGCAAAACACTTGCAGGCCCTGTTGATGTGCAATACATGTACAGGCTCTGGTCTTTTGCAAAACACTTGCAGGACCTGTTATTGTGCAAAACAATTGCACGACCTGTTCTTGTGCAAAACACTTCCAGGCCCTGTTCTTGTGCAATACACATTTAGACCCTGTTCTTGTGCAAAACATTTGGAGGCCCTGTTTTTGTGCAATACACTTTTAGACCCTATTCTTCTGCAAAACATTTGCAGGCCCTGTTCTTGTGCAAAAGAATTGCAGGCCCTGTTCTTGTGCAAAACACTTGCAGGCCCTGTTCTTGTGCAAAACACTTGCAGGCCCTCTTCTTGTGCAATACACTTTTAGACCCTTGTCTTGTGCAAAACATTTGGAGGCCCTGTTCTTGTGCAAACCACTTGCAGCCTCTGTTCTTGTGCAAAACACTTGCAGGCCCTGGTCTTGTGCAATAAAATTTTAGACCCTTGTCTTGTGCAAAACATTTGGAGGCCCTGTTCTTGTGCAAACCACTTGCAGCCTCTGTTCTTGTGCAAAACATTTGGAGGCCCTGTTCTTGTGCAAACCACTTGGATACCCAGTTCTTGTGCAAAACCCTTGCAGGCCCTGTTCTTGGTCAAAACAGTTGCAGGACCTGTTGATGTGCAATACATGTACAGGCTCTGGTCTTTTGCAAAACACTTGCAGGACCTGTTCTTGTGCAAAACACTTGCAGGCCCTGTTCTTGTGCAAAATATTTGCAACTTCTGTTCTTGTGCAAAACACTTGCAGGCCCTGTTCTTTTGCAAAACACTTGCAGGCCCTGTTCTTGTGCAAAACACTTGCAGGCCCTGTTCTTGTGCAATACGCTTTTAGACCCTCTTCTTCTGCAAAACATTTGCAGGCCCTGTTCTTGTGCAAACCACTTGCAGGCCCTGTTGATGTGCAATACATGTACAGGCTCTGGTCTTTTGCAAAACACTTGCAGGACCTGTTCTTGTGCAAAACACTTGCAGGCCCTGTTTTTGTGCAAAACGCATGCAGGCACTCTTCTTGTGTAAAGATTTGCAGGCACTCTTCTTGTTCAACACACTTGCAGGTCATGTTCTTGTGCAAAACACTTACAGGCCCTTTTGTCGTGTAAAACACTTGCAGACCCTCTTCTTCTGCAAAACACTTTCAGGCTTTGTTCTTGTTGAAAACACTTGCAGGCCCTGTTCTTGTACAAACCACTTGCAGGACCTGTTCTTGTGCAAAACACTTGCAGGACCGGTTCTTGTGCAATACACTTTTAGACCCTCTTCTTGTGCAAAACATTTGGAGGCCCTGTTCTTGCACAAAACACTTGGATACCCAGTTCCTGTGCAATACACTTTTAGACCCTCTTCTTGTGCAAAACATTTGCAGGCCCTGTTCTTGTGCAAAACCCTTGCAGGCCCTGTTCTTGGTCAAAACACTTGCAGGCTCTGTTTTTGTGCAAAACGCATGCAGGCACTCTTCTTGTGTAAAGATTTGCAGGCACTCTTCTTGTTCAACACACTTGCAGGTCATGTTCTTGTGCAAAAGACTTTCAGGCTTTGTTCTTGTTGAAAACACTTGCAGACCCTGTTCTTGTGCAAACCACCTGCAGGCCCTGTTCTTGTACAAAACACTTGCAGACCCTGTTCTTCTGCAAAATACTTGCAGCCATTTTTCTTGTGCAAAACACTCGCAGTCCCTGTTCCTCTTTAAAAGACTGGTAGGGCTTGTTGTTGTGAACAACACTTGCGGGCCCTGTTCTTCTGCAATACACTTTCAGACCCTGTTCTTGTACAAAATAGTTGAAAGCTATGTTCTAGTGCAAAACACTTGCAGGCCCTCTTCTTCTGCAAAACACTTTCAGGCTTTGTTCTTGTGCAAAACACTTGCAGGCCCTGTTCTTGTGCAAAACACTTGCAGGCCCTGTTTTTGTGCAAAACGCATGCAGGCACTCTTCTTGTGTAAAGATTTGCAGGCACTCTTCTTGTTCAACACACTTGCAGGTCATGTTCTTGTGCAAAACACTTACAGGCCCTTTTGTCGTGCAAAACACTTGCAGACCCTCTTCTTCTGCAAAACACTTTCATGCTTTTTTCTTGTTGAAAACACTTGCAGGCCCTGTTCTTGTACAAACCACTTGCAGGACCTGTTCTTGTGCAAAACACTTGCAGGACCTGTTCTTGTGCAAAACAATTGCAGGACCTGTTCTTGTGCAAAACACTTCCAGGCCCTGTTCTTGTGCAATACACATTTAGACCCTGTTCTTGTGCAAAACATTTGGAGGCCCTGTTTTTGTGCAATACACTTTTAGACCCTATTCTTCTGCAAAACATTTGCAGGCCCTGTTCTTGTGCAATACACTTTTAGACCCTCTTCTTCTGCAAAACATTTGCAGGCCCTGTTCTTGTGCAAACCACTTGCAGCCTCTGTTCTTGTGCAAAACACTTGCAGGCCCTGGTCTTGTGCAAAACACTTGCAGGCCCTGTTGATGTGCAATACATGTACAGGCTCTGGTCTTTTGCAAAACACTTGCAGGACCTGTTATTGTGCAAAACAATTGCACGACCTGTTCTTGTGGAAAACACTTCCACGCCCTGTTCTTGTGCAATACACATTTAGACCCTGTTCTTGTGCAAAACATTTGGAGGCCCTGTTGTTGTGCAATACACTTTTAGACCCTCTTCTTCTGCAAAACATTTGGAGGCCCTGTTCTTGCACAAAACACTTGGATACCCAGTTCTTGTGCAATACACTTTTAGACCCTCTTCTTCTGCAAAACATTTGGAGGCCCTGTTCTTGCACAAAACACTTGGATACCCAGTTCTTGTGCAATACACTTTTAGACCCTCTTCTTCTGCAAAACATTTGGAGGCCCTGTTCTTGCACAAAACACTTGGATACCCAGTTCCTGTGCAATACACTTTTAGACCCTCTTCTTGTGCAAAAGATTTGCAGGCCCTGTTCTTGTGCAAACCACTTGCAGGCCCTGTTCTTGTGCAAAACCTTTGCAGGCCCTGTTCTTGGTCAAAACACTTGCAGGCTCTGTTTTTGTGCAAAACGCATGCAGGCACTCTTCTTGTGTAAAGATTTGCAGGCACTCTTCTTGTTCAACACACTTGCAGGTCATGTTCTTGTGCAAAACACTTACAGGCCCTTTTGTCGTGCAAAACACTTGCAGACCCTCTTCTTCTGCAACACACTTTCAGGCTTTGTTCTTGTTGAAAACACTTGCAGGCCCTGTTCTTGTGCAAAACACTTGCAGGCCCTGTTCTTGTGCAAAACACTTGCAGACCCTGTTCTTGTGCAATACACTTTTAGACCCTCTTCTTGTGCAAAACATTTGGAGGCCCTGTTCTTGCACAAAACACTTGGATACCCAGTTCTTGTGCAATACACTTTTAGACCCTCTTCTTGTGCAAAACATTTGAAGGCCCTGTTCTTATGCAAACCACTTGCAGGCTCTGTTTTTGTGCAAAACGCACGCAGGCACTCTTCTTGTGTAAAGATTTGCAGGCACTCTTCTTGTTCAACACACTTGCAGGTCATGTTCTTGTGCAAAACACTTACAGGCCCTGTTCTTGTGCAAAACACTTGCAGGCCCTGTTGTAGTGCAAAATATTTGCAACTTCTGTTCTTGTGCAAAACACATGGAGGCACTGTTATTGTGCAATGCACTTGCAGGCCCTGTTGTTGTGAAAAACACTTGTAGGACCTGTTCTTGTGCAGTACACTTTCGAACCCTTTTCTTGTTCTAAACAGTTGCATGATCTGTTCTTGTGCAAAACCCTTGCAGGCCCTGTTCTTGTGCAAAACACTTGCAGGCCCTGTTCTTGTGCAAAACACTTGCAGGCCCTGTTCTTGGTCCAAACACTTGCAGGCTCTGTTTTTGTGCAAACCACTGGCAGGCTCTGTTCTTGTTTAAAACATTTGTAGGCACTGTTTTTGGGCAAACCACTTGCAGGCCCTGTTCTGGTGCAAAATATTTGCAACTTCTGTTCCTCGGCAAAACACATGCAGGCCCTATTCTTGTGCAAACCACTTGCAGGCCCTGTTCTTGTGCAAACCACTGGCAGGCCCTATTGTTGTGAAAAATACTTGCAGGCTCTGTTCTTGTGCAAAAAACTTGCAGTCCCTGTTTTTGTGCAAAACACTTGTAGGCCCTGTTGATGTGTAATCTATGTACAGGCTCTGTTCTTTTGCAAAACACTTGTAGGATATGTTGATGTGCAATACATGTACAGGCTCTGGTCTTGTGCAAAACACTTGGAGGACATGTTCTTGTGCAAAACATTTGGAGGCCCTGTTCTTGCACAAAACACTTGGATACCCAGTTCTTGTGCAATACACTTTTACACCCTCTTCTTCTGCAAAACATTTGCAGGCCCCATTTTTGTGCAAAACAATTGCAGGACCTGTTCTTGTGCAAAACAGTTGCAGGCCCTGTTGTAGTGCAAAATATTTGCAACTTCAGTTCTTGTGCAAAACACTTGCAGGACCTTGTCTTGTGCAAAAAAATTGCAGGCCCTGTTCTTGTGCAATACACTTTTAGACCCTCTTCTTGTGCAAAACATTTGGAGGCCCTGTTCTTGCAGAAAACACTTGGATACCCAGTTCTTATGCAATACACTTTTAGACCCTCTTCTTGTGCAAAACATTTGAAGGCCCTGTTCTTGTGCAAACCACTTGCAGGCTCTGTTCTTGTGCAAAACACTTGCAGGACCTGCTCTTGTGCAAAACATTTGGAGGCCCTGTTCTTGCACAAAACACTTGGATACCCAGTTCTTGTGCAATACACTTTTAGACCCTCTTCTTCTGCAAAACATTTGGAGGCCCTGTTCTTGCACAAAACACTTGGATACCCAGTTCTTGTGCAATACACTTTTAGACCCTCTTCTTCTGCAAAACATTTGGAGGCCCTGTTCTTGCACAAAACACTTGGATACCCAGTTCCTGTGCAATACACTTTTAGACCCTCTTCTTGTGCAAAAGATTTGCAGGCCCTGTTCTTGTGCAAACCACTTGCAGGCCCTGTTCTTGTGCAAAACCTTTGCAGGCCCTGTTCTTGGTCAAAACACTTGCAGGCTCTGTTTTTGTGCAAAACGCATGCAGGCACTCTTCTTGTGTAAAGATTTGCAGGCACTCTTCTTGTTCAACACACTTGCAGGTCATGTTCTTGTGCAAAACACTTACAGGCCCTGTTCTTGTGCAAAGCACTTGCAGGCCCTGTTGTAGTGCAAAATATTTGCAACTTCTGTTCTTGTGCAAAACACATGGAGGCACTGTTATTGTGCAATGCACTTGCAGGCCCTGTTGTTGTGAAAAACACTTGTAGGACCTGTTCTTGTGCAGTACACTTTCGAACCCTTTTCTTGTTCTAAACAGTTGCATGATCTGTTCTTGTGCAAAACCCTTGCAGGCCCTGTTCTTGTGCAAAACACTTGCAGGCCCTGTTCTTGTGCAAAACACTTGCAGGCCCTGTTCTTGGTCCAAACACTTGCAGGCTCTGTTTTTGTGCAAACCACTGGCAGGCTCTGTTCTTGTTTAAAACATTTGTAGGCACTGTTTTTGGGCAAACCACTTGCAGGCCCTGTTCTGGTGCAAAATATTTGCAACTTCTGTTCCTCGGCAAAACACATGCAGGCCCTATTCTTGTGCAAACCACTTGCAGGCCCTGTTCTTGTGCAAACCACTGGCAGGCCCTATTGTTGTGAAAAATACTTGCAGGCTCTGTTCTTGTGCAAAAAACTTGCAGTCCCTGTTTTTGTGCAAAACACTTGTAGGCCCTGTTGATGTGTAATCTATGTACAGGCTCTGTTCTTTTGCAAAACACTTGTAGGATATGTTGATGTGCAATACATGTACAGGCTCTGGTCTTGTGCAAAACACTTGGAGGACATGTTCTTGTGCAAAACATTTGGAGGCCCTGTTCTTGCACAAAACACTTGGATACCCAGTTCTTGTGCAATACACTTTTACACCCTCTTCTTCTGCAAAACATTTGCAGGCCCCATTTTTGTGCAAAACAATTGCAGGACCTGTTCTTGTGCAAAACAGTTGCAGGCCCTGTTGTAGTGCAAAATATTTGCAACTTCAGTTCTTGTGCAAAACACTTGCAGGACCTTGTCTTGTGCAAAAAAATTGCAGGCCCTGTTCTTGTGCAATACACTTTTAGACCCTCTTCTTGTGCAAAACATTTGGAGGCCCTGTTCTTGCAGAAAACACTTGGATACCCAGTTCTTATGCAATACACTTTTAGACCCTCTTCTTGTGCAAAACATTTGAAGGCCCTGTTCTTGTGCAAACCACTTGCAGGCTCTGTTCTTGTGCAAAACACTTGCAGGACCTGCTCTTGTGCAAAACATTTGGAGGCCCTGTTCTTGCACAAAACACTTGGATACCCAGTTCTTGTGCAATACACTTTTAGACCCTCTTCTTCTGCAAAACATTTGGAGGCCCTGTTCTTGCACAAAACACTTGGATACCCAGTTCTTGTGCAATACACTTTTAGACCCTCTTCTTCTGCAAAACATTTGGAGGCCCTGTTCTTGCACAAAACACTTGGATACCCAGTTCCTGTGCAATACACTTTTAGACCCTCTTCTTGTGCAAAAGATTTGCAGGCCCTGTTCTTGTGCAAACCACTTGCAGGCCCTGTTCTTGGTCAAAACACTTGCAGGCTCTGTTTTTGTGCAAAACGCATGCAGGCACTCTTCTTGTGTAAAGATTTGCAGGCACTCTTCTTGTTCAACACACTTGCAGGTCATGTTCTTGTGCAAAACACTTACAGGCCCTTTTGTCGTGCAAAACACTTGCAGACCCTCTTCTTCTGCAACACACTTTCAGGCTTTGTTCTTGTTGAAAACACTTGCAGGCCCTGTTCTTGTGCAAAACACTTGCAGGCCCTGTTCTTGTGCAAAACACTTGCAGACCCTGTTCTTGTGCAATACACTTTTAGACCCTCTTCTTGTGCAAAACATTTGGAGGCACAAAACACTTGGATACCCAGTTCTTGTGCAATACACTTTTAGACCCTCTTCTTCTGCAAAACATTTGGAGGCCCTGTTCTTGCACAAAACACTTGGATACCCAGTTCTTGTGCAATACACTTTTAGACCCTCTTCTTCTGCAAAACATTTGGAGGCCCTGTTCTTGCACAAAACACTTGGATACCCAGTTCCTGTGCAATACACTTTTAGACCCTCTTCTTGTGCAAAAGATTTGCAGGCCCTGTTCTTGTGCAAACCACTTGCAGGCCCTGTTCTTGTGCAAAACCTTTGCAGGCCCTGTTCTTGGTCAAAACACTTGCAGGCTCTGTTTTTGTGCAAAACGCATGCAGGCACTCTTCTTGTGTAAAGATTTGCAGGCACTCTTCTTGTTCAACACACTTGCAGGTCATGTTCTTGTGCAAAACACTTACAGGCCCTTTTGTCGTGCAAAACACTTGCAGACCCTCTTCTTCTGCAAAACACTTTCAGGCTTTGTTCTTGTTGAAAACACTTGCAGGCCCTGTTCTTGTGCAAAACACTTGCAGGCCCTGTTCTTGTGCAAAACACTTGCAGACCCTGTTCTTGTGCAATACACTTTTAGACCCTCTTCTTGTGCAAAACATTTGGAGGCACAAAACACTTGGATACCCAGTTCTTGTGCAATACACTTTTAGACCCTCTTCTTGTGCAAAACATTTGAAGGCCCTGTTCTTATGCAAACCACTTGCAGGCTCTGTTTTTGTGCAAAACGCATGCAGGCACTCTTCTTGTGTAAAGATTTGCAGGCACTCTTCTTGTTCAACACACTTGCAGGTCATGTTCTTGTGCAAAACACTTACAGGCCCTTTTGTCGTGCAAAACACTTGCAGACCCTCTTCTTCTGCAAAACACTTTCAGGCTTTGTTCTTGTTGAAAACACTTGCAGGCCCTGTTCTTGTGCAAAACACTTGGAGGCACTGTTATTGTGCAATGCACTTGCAGGCCCTGTTGTTGTGGAAAACACTTGTAGGACCTGTTCTTGTGCAATACACTTTCGAACCCTTTTCTTGTTCTAAACAGTTGCATGATCTGTTTTTGTGCAAAAGACTTGCAAGTTCTGTTTTTGTGCAAAACACTTGCAGGACCTGTTCTTGTGCAATACACTTTTAGACCCTCTTCTTGTGCAAAACATTTGCAGGACCTGTTCTTGTGCAAAACACTTGCAGGCCCTGTTCTTGTGCAAAACACTTGCAGACCCTGTTCTTGTGCAATACATTTTTAGACCCTCTTCTTGTGCAAAACATTTGGAGGCCCTGTTCTTGCACAAAACACTTGGATACCCAGTTCTTGTGCAATACACTTTTAGACCCTCTTCTTGTGCAAAACATTTGAAGGCCCTGTTCTTATGCAAACCACTTGCAGGCTCTGTTTTTGTGCAAAACGCATGCAGGCACTCTTCTTGTGTAAAGATTTGCAGGCACTCTTCTTGTTCAACACACTTGCAGGTCATGTTCTTGTGCAAAACACTTGCAGGCCCTGTTCTTGTGCAAAACCCTTGCAGGCCCTGTTCTTGTGCAAAACACTTGCAGGCCCTGTTCTTGTGCAAAATATTTGGAGGCCCTGTTCTTGCACAAAACACTTGGATACCCAGTTGTTGTGCAATACACTTTTAGACCCTCTTCTTCTGCAAAACATTTGCAGGCCCTGTTCTTGTGCAAACCACTTGCAGCCTCTGTTCTTGTGCAAAACACTTGCAGGCCCTGGTCTTGTGCAAAACAGTTGCAGGCCCTGTTGATGTGCAATACATGTACAGGCTCTGGTCTTTTGCAAAACACTTGCAGGCCCTGTTATTGTGCAATGCACTTGCAGGCCCTGTTGTTGTGAAAAACACTTGTAGGACCTGTTCTTGTGCAATACACTTTCGAACCCTTTTCTTGTTCTAAACAGTTGCATAATCTGTTCTTGTGTAAAACACTTGCAGGCCCTGTTCTTGTGCAAAATATTTGCAAATTCTGTTCTTGTGCAAAACATTTGGAGGCCCTGTTGTTGTGCAATACACTTTTAGACCCTCTTCTTCTGCAAAACATTTGCAGGCCCTGTTCTTGTGCAAACCACTTGCAGCCTCTATTCTTGTGCAAAACACTTGCAGGCCCTGGTCTTGTGCAAAACACTTGCAGGCCCTGTTGATGTGCAATACATGTACAGGCTCTGGTCTTTTGCAAAACACTTGCAGGACCTGTTATTGTGCAAAACAATTGCACGACCTGTTCTTGTGCAAAACACTTCCAGGCCCTGTTCTTGTGCAATACACATTTAGACCCTGTTCTTGTGCAAAACATTTGGAGGCCCTGTTTTTGTGCAATACACTTTTAGACCCTATTCTTCTGCAAAACATTTGCAGGCCCTGTTCTTGTGCAAAAGAATTGCAGGCCCTGTTCTTGTGCAAAACACTTGCAGGCCCTGTTCTTGTGCAAAACACTTGCAGGCCCTGTTCTTGTGCAATACACTTTTAGACCCTCTTCTTGTGCAAAACATTTGGAGGCCCTGTTCTTGCAGAAAACACTTGGATACCCAGTTCTTATGCAATACACTTTTAGACCCTCTTCTTGTGCAAAACATTTGAAGGCCCTGTTCTTGTGCAAACCACTTGCAGGCTCTGTTCTTGTGCAAAACACTTGCAGGACCTGCTCTTGTGCAAAACATTTGGAGGCCCTGTTCTTGCACAAAACACTTGGATACCCAGTTCTTGTGCAATACACTTTTAGACCCTCTTCTTCTGCAAAACATTTGGAGGCCCTGTTCTTGCACAAAACACTTGGATACCCAGTTCTTGTGCAATACACTTTTAGACCCTCTTCTTCTGCAAAACATTTGGAGGCCCTGTTCTTGCACAAAACACTTGGATACCCAGTTCCTGTGCAATACACTTTTAGACCCTCTTCTTGTGCAAAAGATTTGCAGGCCCTGTTCTTGTGCAAACCACTTGCAGGCCCTGTTCTTGTGCAAAACCTTTGCAGGCCCTGTTCTTGGTCAAAACACTTGCAGGCTCTGTTTTTGTGCAAAACGCATGCAGGCACTCTTCTTGTGTAAAGATTTGCAGGCACTCTTCTTGTTCAACACACTTGCAGGTCATGTTCTTGTGCAAAACACTTACAGGCCCTTTTGTCGTGCAAAACACTTGCAGACTCTCTTCTTCTGCAACACACTTTCAGGCTTTGTTCTTGTTGAAAACACTTGCAGGCCCTGTTCTTGTGCAAAACACTTGCAGGCCCTGTTCTTGTGCAAAACACTTGCAGACCCTGTTCTTGTGCAATACACTTTTAGACCCTCTTCTTGTGCAAAACATTTGGAGGCCCTGTTCTTGCACAAAACACTTGGATACCCAGTTCTTGTGCAATACACTTTTAGACCCTCTTCTTGTGCAAAACATTTGAAGGCCCTGTTCTTATGCAAACCACTTGCAGGCTCTGTTTTTGTGCAAAACGCACGCAGGCACTCTTCTTGTGTAAAGATTTGCAGGCACTCTTCTTGTTCAACACACTTGCAGGTCATGTTCTTGTGCAAAACACTTACAGGCCCTGTTCTTGTGCAAAACACTTGCAGGCCCTGTTGTAGTGCAAAATATTTGCAACTTCTGTTCTTGTGCAAAACACATGGAGGCACTGTTATTGTGCAATGCACTTGCAGGCCCTGTTGTTGTGAAAAACACTTGTAGGACCTGTTCTTGTGCAGTACACTTTCGAACCCTTTTCTTGTTCTAAACAGTTGCATGATCTGTTCTTGTGCAAAACCCTTGCAGGCCCTGTTCTTGTGCAAAACACTTGCAGGCCCTGTTCTTGTGCAAAACACTTGCAGGCCCTGTTCTTGGTCCAAACACTTGCAGGCTCTGTTTTTGTGCAAACCACTGGCAGGCTCTGTTCTTGTTTAAAACATTTGTAGGCACTGTTTTTGGGCAAACCACTTGCAGGCCCTGTTCTGGTGCAAAATATTTGCAACTTCTGTTCCTCGGCAAAACACATGCAGGCCCTATTCTTGTGCAAACCACTTGCAGGCCCTGTTCTTGTGCAAACCACTGGCAGGCCCTATTGTTGTGAAAAATACTTGCAGGCTCTGTTCTTGTGCAAAAAACTTGCAGTCCCTGTTTTTGTGCAAAACACTTGTAGGCCCTGTTGATGTGTAATCTATGTACAGGCTCTGTTCTTTTGCAAAACACTTGTAGGATATGTTGATGTGCAATACATGTACAGGCTCTGGTCTTGTGCAAAACACTTGGAGGACATGTTCTTGTGCAAAACATTTGGAGGCCCTGTTCTTGCACAAAACACTTGGATACCCAGTTCTTGTGCAATACACTTTTACACCCTCTTCTTCTGCAAAACATTTGCAGGCCCCATTTTTGTGCAAAACAATTGCAGGACCTGTTCTTGTGCAAAACAGTTGCAGGCCCTGTTGTAGTGCAAAATATTTGCAACTTCAGTTCTTGTGCAAAACACTTGCAGGACCTTGTCTTGTGCAAAAAAATTGCAGGCCCTGTTCTTGTGCAATACACTTTTAGACCCTCTTCTTGTGCAAAACATTTGGAGGCCCTGTTCTTGCAGAAAACACTTGGATACCCAGTTCTTATGCAATACACTTTTAGACCCTCTTCTTGTGCAAAACATTTGAAGGCCCTGTTCTTGTGCAAACCACTTGCAGGCTCTGTTCTTGTGCAAAACACTTGCAGGACCTGCTCTTGTGCAAAACATTTGGAGGCCCTGTTCTTGCACAAAACACTTGGATACCCAGTTCTTGTGCAATACACTTTTAGACCCTCTTCTTCTGCAAAACATTTGGAGGCCCTGTTCTTGCACAAAACACTTGGATACCCAGTTCTTGTGCAATACACTTTTAGACCCTCTTCTTCTGCAAAACATTTGGAGGCCCTGTTCTTGCACAAAACACTTGGATACCCAGTTCCTGTGCAATACACTTTTAGACCCTCTTCTTGTGCAAAAGATTTGCAGGCCCTGTTCTTGTGCAAACCACTTGCAGGCCCTGTTCTTGTGCAAAACCTTTGCAGGCCCTGTTCTTGGTCAAAACACTTGCAGGCTCTGTTTTTGTGCAAAACGCATGCAGGCACTCTTCTTGTGTAAAGATTTGCAGGCACTCTTCTTGTTCAACACACTTGCAGGTCATGTTCTTGTGCAAAACACTTACAGGCCCTTTTGTCGTGCAAAACACTTGCAGACCCTCTTCTTCTGCAACACACTTTCAGGCTTTGTTCTTGTTGAAAACACTTGCAGGCCCTGTTCTTGTGCAAAACACTTGCAGGCCCTGTTCTTGTGCAAAACACTTGCAGACCCTGTTCTTGTGCAATACACTTTTAGACCCTCTTCTTGTGCAAAACATTTGGAGGCACAAAACACTTGGATACCCAGTTCTTGTGCAATACACTTTTAGACCCTCTTCTTGTGCAAAACATTTGAAGGCCCTGTTCTTATGCAAACCACTTGCAGGCTCTGTTTTTGTGCAAAACGCATGCAGGCACTCTTCTTGTGTAAAGATTTGCAGGCACTCTTCTTGTTCAACACACTTGCAGGTCATGTTCTTGTGCAAAACATTTACAGGCCCTTTTGTCGTGCAAAACACTTGCAGACCCTCTTCTTCTGCAAAACACTTTCAGGCTTTGTTCTTGTTGAAAACACTTGCAGGCCCTGTTCTTGTGCAAAACACTTGGAGGCACTGTTATTGTGCAATGCACTTGCAGGCCCTGTTGTTGTGGAAAACACTTGTAGGACCTGTTCTTGTGCAATACACTTTCGAACCCTTTTCTTGTTCTAAACAGTTGCATGATCTGTTTTTGTGCAAAAGACTTGCAAGTTCTGTTTTTGTGCAAAACAATTGCAGGACCTGTTCTTGTGCAATACACTTTTAGACCCTCTTCTTGTGCAAAACATTTGCAGGACCTGTTCTTGTGCAAAACACTTGCAGGCCCTGTTCTTGTGCAAAACACTTGCAGACCCTGTTCTTGTGCAATACATTTTTAGACCCTCTTCTTGTGCAAAACATTTGGAGGCCCTGTTCTTGCACAAAACACTTGGATACCCAGTTCTTGTGCAATACACTTTTAGACCCTCTTCTTGTGCAAAACATTTGAAGGCCCTGTTCTTATGCAAACCACTTGCAGGCTCTGTTTTTGTGCAAAACGCATGCAGGCACTCTTCTTGTGTAAAGATTTGCAGGCACTCTTCTTGTTCAACACACTTGCAGGTCATGTTCTTGTGCAAAACACTTGCAGGCCCTGTTCTTGTGCAAAACCCTTGCAGGCCCTGTTCTTGTGCAAAACACTTGCAGGCCCTGTTCTTGTGCAAAATATTTGGAGGCCCTGTTCTTGCACAAAACACTTGGATACCCAGTTGTTGTGCAATACACTTTTAGACCCTCTTCTTCTGCAAAACATTTGCAGGCCCTGTTCTTGTGCAAACCACTTGCAGCCTCTGTTCTTGTGCAAAACACTTGCAGGCCCTGGTCTTGTGCAAAACAGTTGCAGGCCCTGTTGATGTGCAATACATGTACAGGCTCTGGTCTTTTGCAAAACACTTGCAGGCCCTGTTATTGTGCAATGCACTTGCAGGCCCTGTTGTTGTGAAAAACACTTGTAGGACCTGTTCTTGTGCAATACACTTTCGAACCCTTTTCTTGTTCTAAACAGTTGCATGATCTGTTCTTGTGCAAAACACTTGCAGGCCCTGTTCTTGTGCAAAATATTTGCAAATTCTGTTCTTGTGCAAAACAGTTGGAGGACCTGTTCTTGTGCAAAACCCTTGCAGGCCCTGTTCTTGTGCAATACACTTTTAGACCCTCTTCTTGTGCAAAACATTTGGAGGCCCTGTTCTTGCACAAAACACTTGGATACCCAGTTCCTGTGCAATACACTTTTAGACCCTCTTCTTGAGCAAAACATTTGCAGGCCCTGTTCTTGTTGAAACCACTTGCAGGCTCTCTTCTTGTGCAAAACCCTTGCAGGCCCTGTTCTTGTGCAATACACTTTTAGACCCTTGTCTTGTGCAAAACGTTTGGAGGCCCTGTTCTTGTGCAAAACACTTGCAGGCCCTGGTCTTGTGCAATAAACTTTTACACCCTCTTCTTGTGCAAAACATTTGGAGGCCCTGTTCTTGTGCAAACCACTTGGATACCCAGTTCTTGTGCAAAACCCTTGCAGGCCCTGTTGTAGTCCAAAATATTTGCAACTTCTGTTCTTGTGCAAAACACATGAAGGCCCTGTTTTTGTGCAAAACACATGCAGGCCCTGTTTTTGTGCAAAACACTTCCAGGCCCTGTTCTTGTGCAAAACACTTCCAGGCCCTGTTGTAGTGCAAAATATTTGCAACTTCTGTTCTTGTGCAAAACACATGCAGGCCCTGTTTTTGTGCAAAACACATGCAGGCCCTGTTTTTGTGCAAAACACTTCCAGGCCCTGTTCTTGTGCAAAACACTTCCAGGCCCTGTTGTAGTGCAAAATATTTGCAACTTCTGTTCTTGTGCAAAACACTTGCAGGCCCTGTTGATGTGCAATACATGTACAGGCTCTGGTCTTTTGCAAAACACTTGCAGGACCTGTTATTGTGCAAAACAATTGCACGACCTGTTCTTGTGCAAAACACTTCCAGGCCCTGTTCTTGTGCAATACACATTTAGACCCTGTTCTTGTGCAAAACATTTGGAGGCCCTGTTTTTGTGCAATACACTTTTAGACCCTATTCTTCTGCAAAACATTTGCAGGCCCTGTTCTTGTGCAAAAGAATTGCAGGCCCTGTTCTTGTGCAAAACACTTGCAGGCCCTGTTCTTGTGCAAAACACTTGCAGGCCCTGTTCTTGTGCAATACACTTTTAGACCCTTGTCTTGTGCAAAACATTTGGAGGCCCTGTTCTTGTGCAAACCACTTGCAGCCTCTGTTCTTGTGCAAAACACTTGCAGGCCCTGGTCTTGTGCAATAAACTTTTAGACCCTTGTCTTGTGCAAAACATTTGGAGGCCCTGTTCTTGTGCAAACCACTTGCAGCCTCTGTTCTTGTGCAAAACATTTGGAGGCCCTGTTCTTGTGCAAACCACTTGGATACCCAGTTCTTGTGCAAAACCCTTGCAGGCCCTGTTCTTGGTCAAAACAATTGCAGGACCTGTTGATGTGCAATACATGTACAGGCTCTGGTCTTTTGCAAAACACTTGCAGGACCTGTTCTTGTGCAAAACACTTGCAGGCCCTGTTCTTGTGCAAAATATTTGCAACTTCTGTTCTTGTGCAAAACACTTGCAGGCCCTGTTCTTTTGCAAAACACTTGCAGGCCCTGTTCTTGTGCAAAACACTTGCAGGCCCTGTTCTTGTGCAATACGCTTTTAGACCCTCTTCTTCTGCAAAACATTTGCAGGCCCTGTTCTTGTGCAAACCACTTGCAGGCCCTGTTGATGTGCAATACATGTACAGGCTCTGGTCTTTTGCAAAACACTTGCAGGACCTGTTCTTGTGCAAAACACTTGCAGGCCCTGTTTTTGTGCAAAACGCATGCAGGCACTCTTCTTGTGTAAAGATTTGCAGGCACTCTTCTTGTTCAACACACTTGCAGGTCATGTTCTTGTGCAAAACACTTACAGGCCCTTTTGTCGTGTAAAACACTTGCAGACCCTCTTCTTCTGCAAAACACTTTCAGGCTTTGTTCTTGTTGAAAACACTTGCAGGCCCTGTTCTTGTACAAACCACTTGCAGGACCTGTTCTTGTGCAAAACACTTGCAGGACCGGTTCTTGTGCAATACACTTTTAGACCCTCTTCTTGTGCAAAATATTTGGAGGCCCTGTTCTTGCACAAAACACTTGGATACCCAGTTCCTGTGCAATACACTTTTAGACCCTCTTCTTGTGCAAAACATTTGCAGGCCCTGTTCTTGTGCAAAACCCTTGCAGGCCCTGTTCTTGGTCAAAACACTTGCAGGCTCTGTTTTTGTGCAAAACGCATGCAGGCACTCTTCTTGTGTAAAGATTTGCAGGCACTCTTCTTGTTCAACACACTTGCAGGTCATGTTCTTGTGCAAAAGACTTTCAGGCTTTGTTCTTGTTGAAAACACTTGCAGACCCTGTTCTTGTGCAAACCACTTGCAGGCCCTGTTCTTGTACAAAATAGTTGAAAGCTATGTTCTAGTGCAAAACACTTGCAGACCCTGTTCTTCTGCAAAATACTTGCAGCCATTTTTCTTGTGCAAAACACTCGCAGTCCCTGTTCCTCTTTAAAAGACTGGTAGGGCTTGTTGTTGTGAACAACACTTGCAGGCCCTGTTCTTCTGCAATACACTTTCAGACCCTGTTCTTGTACAAAATAGTTGAAAGCTATGTTCTAGTGCAAAACACTTGCAGGCCCTCTTCTTCTGCAAAACACTTTCAGGCTTTGTTCTTGTGCAAAACACTTGCAGGCCCTGTTCTTGTGCAAAACACTTGCAGGCCCTGTTTTTGTGCAAAACGCATGCAGGCACTCTTCTTGTGTAAAGATTTGCAGGCACTCTTCTTGTTCAACACACTTGCAGGTCATGTTCTTGTGCAAAAGACTTTCAGGCTTTGTTCTTGTTGAAAACACTTGCAGACCCTGTTCTTGTGCAAACCACTTGCAGGCCCTGTTCTTGTACAAAATAGTTGAAAGCTATGTTCTAGTGCAAAACACTTGCAGACCCTGTTCTTCTGCAAAATACTTGCAGCCATTTTTCTTGTGCAAAACACTCGCAGTCCCTGTTCCTCTTTAAAAGACTGGTAGGGCTTGTTGTTGTGAACAACACTTGCAGGCCCTGTTTTTGTGCAAAACGCATGCAGGCACTCTTCTTGTGTAAAGATTTGCAGGCACTCTTCTTGTTCAACACACTTGCAGGTCATGTTCTTGTGCAAAACACTTACAGGCCCTTTTGTCGTGCAAAACACTTGCAGACCCTCTTCTTCTGCAAAACACTTTCATGCTTTTTTCTTGTTGAAAACACTTGCAGGCCCTGTTCTTGTACAAACCACTTGCAGGACCTGTTCTTGTGCAAAACACTTGCAGGACCTGTTCTTGTGCAAAACAATTGCAGGACCTGTTCTTGTGCAAAACACTTCCAGGCCCTGTTCTTGTGCAATACACATTTAGACCCTGTTCTTGTGCAAAACATTTGGAGGCCCTGTTTTTGTGCAATACACTTTTAGACCCTATTCTTCTGCAAAACATTTGCAGGCCCTGTTCTTGTGCAAAAGAATTGCAGGCCCTGTTCTTGTGCAAAACACTTGCAGGCCCTGTTCTTGTGCAAAACACTTGCAGGCCCTGTTCTTGTGCAATACACTTTTAGACCCTTGTCTTGTGCAAAACATTTGGAGGCCCTGTTCTTGTGCAAACCACTTGCAGCCTCTGTTCTTGTGCAAAACACTTGCAGGCCCTGGTCTTGTGCAATAAAATTTTAGACCCTTGTCTTGTGCAAAACATTTGGAGGCCCTGTTCTTGTGCAAACCACTTGCAGCCTCTGTTCTTGTGCAAAACATTTGGAGGCCCTGTTCTTGTGCAAACCACTTGGATACCCAGTTCTTGTGCAAAACCCTTGCAGGCCCTGTTCTTGGTCAAAACAGTTGCAGGACCTGTTGATGTGCAATACATGTACAGGCTCTGGTCTTTTGCAAAACACTTGCAGGACCTGTTCTTGTGCAAAACACTTGCAGGCCCTGTTCTTGTGCAAAATATTTGCAACTTCTGTTCTTGTGCAAAACACTTGCAGGCCCTGTTCTTGTGCAAAACACTTGCAGGACCTGTTCTTGTGCAAAACAATTGCAGGACCTGTTCTTGTGCAAAACACTTCCAGGCCCTGTTCTTGTGCAATACACATTTAGACCCTGTTCTTGTGCAAAACATTTGGAGGCCCTGTTTTTGTGCAATACACTTTTAGACCCTATTCTTCTGCAAAACATTTGCAGGCCCTGTTCTTGTGCAATACACTTTTAGACCCTCTTCTTCTGCAAAACATTTGCAGGCCCTGTTCTTGTGCAAACCACTTGCAGCCTCTGTTCTTGTGCAAAACACTTGCAGGCCCTGGTCTTGTGCAAAACACTTGCAGGCCCTGTTGATGTGCAATACATGTACAGGCTCTGGTCTTTTGCAAAACACTTGCAGGACCTGTTATTGTGCAAAACAATTGCACGACCTGTTCTTGTGGAAAACACTTCCACGCCCTGTTCTTGTGCAATACACATTTAGACCCTGTTCTTGTGCAAAACATTTGGAGGCCCTGTTGTTGTGCAATACACTTTTAGACCCTCTTCTTCTGCAAAACATTTGCAGGCCCTGTTCTTGTGCAAACCACTTGCAGCCTCTATTCTTGTGCAAAACACTTGCAGGCCCTGGTCTTGTGCAAAACACTTGCAGGCCCTGTTGATGTGCAATACATGTACAGGCTCTGGTCTTTTGCAAAACACTTGCAGGACCTGTTATTGTGCAAAACAATTGCACGACCTGTTCTTGTGCAAAACACTTCCAGGCCCTGTTCTTGTGCAATACACATTTAGACCCTGTTCTTGTGCAAAACATTTGGAGGCCCTGTTTTTGTGCAATACACTTTTAGACCCTATTCTTCTGCAAAACATTTGCAGGCCCTGTTCTTGTGCAAAAGAATTGCAGGCCCTGTTCTTGTGCAAAACACTTGCAGGCCCTGTTCTTGTGCAAAACACTTGCAGGCCCTGTTCTTGTGCAATACACTTTTAGACCCTTGTCTTGTGCAAAACATTTGGAGGCCCTGTTCTTGTGCAAACCACTTGCAGCCTCTGTTCTTGTGCAAAACACTTGCAGGCCCTGGTCTTGTGCAATAAAATTTTAGACCCTTGTCTTGTGCAAAACATTTGGAGGCCCTGTTCTTGTGCAAACCACTTGCAGCCTCTGTTCTTGTGCAAAACATTTGGAGGCCCTGTTCTTGTGCAAACCACTTGGATACCCAGTTCTTGTGCAAAACCCTTGCAGGCCCTGTTCTTGTGCAAAACCCTTGCAGGCCCTGTTGTAGTCCAAAATATTTGCAACTTCTGTTCTTGTGCAAAACACATGAAGGCCCTGTTTTTGTGCAAAACACATGCAGGCCCTGTTTTTGTGCAAAACACTTCCAGGCCCTGTTCTTGTGCAAAACACTTCCAGGCCCTGTTGTAGTGCAAAATATTTGCAACTTCTGTTCTTGTGCAAAACATTTGGAGGCCCTGTTGTTGTGCAATACACTTTTAGACCCTCTTCTTCTGCAAAACATTTGCAGGCCCTGTTCTTGTGCAAACCACTTGCAGCCTCTATTCTTGTGCAAAACACTTGCAGGCCCTGGTCTTGTGCAAAACACTTGCAGGCCCTGTTGATGTGCAATACATGTACAGGCTCTGGTCTTTTGCAAAACACTTGCAGGACCTGTTATTGTGCAAAACAATTGCACGACCTGTTCTTGTGCAAAACACTTCCAGGCCCTGTTCTTGTGCAATACACATTTAGACCCTGTTCTTGTGCAAAACATTTGGAGGCCCTGTTTTTGTGCAATACACTTTTAGACCCTATTCTTCTGCAAAACATTTGCAGGCCCTGTTCTTGTGCAAAAGAATTGCAGGCCCTGTTCTTGTGCAAAACACTTGCAGGCCCTGTTCTTGTGCAAAACACTTGCAGGCCCTGTTCTTGTGCAATACACTTTTAGACCCTTGTCTTGTGCAAAACATTTGGAGGCCCTGTTCTTGTGCAAACCACTTGCAGCCTCTGTTCTTGTGCAAAACACTTGCAGGCCCTGGTCTTGTGCAATACACTTTTAGACCCTCTTCTTCTGCAAAACATTTGCAGGCCCTGTTCTTGTGCAAACCACTTGCAGCCTCTATTCTTGTGCAAAACACTTGCAGGCCCTGGTCTTGTGCAAAACACTTGCAGGCCCTGTTGATGTGCAATACATGTACAGGCTCTGGTCTTGGTCAAAACAATTGCAGGACCTGTTGATGTGCAATACATGTACAGGCTCTGGTCTTTTGCAAAACACTTGCAGGACCTGTTCTTGTGCAAAACACTTGCAGGCCCTGTTCTTGTGCAAAATATTTGCAACTTCTGTTCTTGTGCAAAACACTTGCAGGCCCTGTTCTTTTGCAAAACACTTGCAGGCCCTGTTCTTGTGCAAAACACTTGCAGGCCCTGTTCTTGTGCAATACGCTTTTAGACCCTCTTCTTCTGCAAAACATTTGCAGGCCCTGTTCTTGTGCAAACCACTTGCAGGCCCTGTTGATGTGCAATACATGTACAGGCTCTGGTCTTTTGCAAAACACTTGCAGGACCTGTTCTTGTGCAAAACACTTGCAGGCCCTGTTTTTGTGCAAAACGCATGCAGGCACTCTTCTTGTGTAAAGATTTGCAGGCACTCTTCTTGTTCAACACACTTGCAGGTCATGTTCTTGTGCAAAACACTTACAGGCCCTTTTGTCGTGTAAAACACTTGCAGACCCTCTTCTTCTGCAAAACACTTTCAGGCTTTGTTCTTGTTGAAAACACTTGCAGGCCCTGTTCTTGTACAAACCACTTGCAGGACCTGTTCTTGTGCAAAACACTTGCAGGACCGGTTCTTGTGCAATACACTTTTAGACCCTCTTCTTGTGCAAAACATTTGGAGGCCCTGTTCTTGCACAAAACACTTGGATACCCAGTTCCTGTGCAATACACTTTTAGACCCTCTTCTTGTGCAAAACATTTGCAGGCCCTGTTCTTGTGCAAAACCCTTGCAGGCCCTGTTCTTGGTCAAAACACTTGCAGGCTCTGTTTTTGTGCAAAACGCATGCAGGCACTCTTCTTGTGTAAAGATTTGCAGGCACTCTTCTTGTTCAACACACTTGCAGGTCATGTTCTTGTGCAAAAGACTTTCAGGCTTTGTTCTTGTTGAAAACACTTGCAGACCCTGTTCTTGTGCAAACCACCTGCAGGCCCTGTTCTTGTACAAAACACTTGCAGACCCTGTTCTTCTGCAAAATACTTGCAGCCATTTTTCTTGTGCAAAACACTCGCAGTCCCTGTTCCTCTTTAAAAGACTGGTAGGGCTTGTTGTTGTGAACAACACTTGCGGGCCCTGTTCTTCTGCAATACACTTTCAGACCCTGTTCTTGTACAAAATAGTTGAAAGCTATGTTCTAGTGCAAAACACTTGCAGGCCCTCTTCTTCTGCAAAACACTTTCAGGCTTTGTTCTTGTGCAAAACACTTGCAGGCCCTGTTCTTGTGCAAAACACTTGCAGGCCCTGTTTTTGTGCAAAACGCATGCAGGCACTCTTCTTGTGTAAAGATTTGCAGGCACTCTTCTTGTTCAACACACTTGCAGGTCATGTTCTTGTGCAAAACACTTACAGGCCCTTTTGTCGTGTAAAACACTTGCAGACCCTCTTCTTCTGCAAAACACTTTCAGGCTTTGTTCTTGTTGAAAACACTTGCAGGCCCTGTTCTTGTACAAACCACTTGCAGGACCTGTTCTTGTGCAAAACACTTGCAGGACCGGTTCTTGTGCAATACACTTTTAGACCCTCTTCTTGTGCAAAACATTTGGAGGCCCTGTTCTTGCACAAAACACTTGGATACCCAGTTCCTGTGCAATACACTTTTAGACCCTCTTCTTGTGCAAAACATTTGCAGGCCCTGTTCTTGTGCAAAACCCTTGCAGGCCCTTTTGTCGTGCAAAACACTTGCAGACCCTCTTCTTCTGCAAAACACTTTCAGGCTTTGTTCTTCTTGAAAACACTTGCAGGCCCTGTTCTTGTACAAACCACTTGCAGGACCTGTTCTTGTGCAAAACACTTGCAGGACCGGTTCTTGTGCAATACACTTTTAGACCCTCTTCTTGTGCAAAATATTTGGAGGCCCTGTTCTTGCACAAAACACTTGGATACCCAGTTCCTGTGCAATACACTTTTAGACCCTCTTCTTGTGCAAAACATTTGAAGGCCCTGTTCTTGTGCAAACCACTTGCAGGCTCTGTTCTTGTGCAAAACACTTGCAGGACCTGCTCTTGTGCAAAACATTTGGAGGCCCTGTTCTTGCACAAAACACTTGGATACCCAGTTCTTGTGCAATACACTTTTAGACCCTCTTCTTCTGCAAAACATTTGGAGGCCCTGTTCTTGCACAAAACACTTGGATACCCAGTTCTTGTGCAATACACTTTTAGACCCTCTTCTTCTGCAAAACATTTGGAGGCCCTGTTCTTGCACAAAACACTTGGATACCCAGTTCCTGTGCAATACACTTTTAGACCCTCTTCTTGTGCAAAAGATTTGCAGGCCCTGTTCTTGTGCAAAACCTTTGCAGGCCCTGTTCTTGGTCAAAACACTTGCAGGCTCTGTTTTTGTGCAAAACGCATGCAGGCACTCTTCTTGTGTAAAGATTTGCAGGCACTCTTCTTGTTCAACACACTTGCAGGTCATGTTCTTGTGCAAAACACTTACAGGCCCTTTTGTCGTGCAAAACACTTGCAGACCCTCTTCTTCTGCAACACACTTTCAGGCTTTGTTCTTGTTGAAAACACTTGCAGGCCCTGTTCTTGTGCAAAACACTTGCAGGCCCTGTTCTTGTGCAAAACACTTGCAGACCCTGTTCTTGTGCAATACACTTTTAGACCCTCTTCTTGTGCAAAACATTTGGAGGCACAAAACACTTGGATACCCAGTTCTTGTGCAATACACTTTTAGACCCTCTTCTTGTGCAAAACATTTGAAGGCCCTGTTCTTATGCAAACCACTTGCAGGCTCTGTTTTTGTGCAAAACGCATGCAGGCACTCTTCTTGTGTAAAGATTTGCAGGCACTCTTCTTGTTCAACACACTTGCAGGTCATGTTCTTGTGCAAAACACTTACAGGCCCTTTTGTCGTGCAAAACACTTGCAGACCCTCTTCTTCTGCAAAACACTTTCAGGCTTTGTTCTTGTTGAAAACACTTGCAGGCCCTGTTCTTGTGCAAAACACTTGGAGGCACTGTTATTGTGCAATGCACTTGCAGGCCCTGTTGTTGTGGAAAACACTTGTAGGACCTGTTCTTGTGCAATACACTTTCGAACCCTTTTCTTGTTCTAAACAGTTGCATGATCTGTTTTTGTGCAAAAGACTTGCAAGTTCTGTTTTTGTGCAAAACAATTGCAGGACCTGTTCTTGTGCAATACACTTTTAGACCCTCTTCTTGTGCAAAACATTTGCAGGACCTGTTCTTGTGCAAAACACTTGCAGGCCCTGTTCTTGTGCAAAACACTTGCAGACCCTGTTCTTGTGCAATACATTTTTAGACCCTCTTCTTGTGCAAAACATTTGGAGGCCCTGTTCTTGCACAAAACACTTGGATACCCAGTTCTTGTGCAATACACTTTTAGACCCTCTTCTTGTGCAAAACATTTGAAGGCCCTGTTCTTATGCAAACCACTTGCAGGCTCTGTTTTTGTGCAAAACGCATGCAGGCACTCTTCTTGTGTAAAGATTTGCAGGCACTCTTCTTGTTCAACACACTTGCAGGTCATGTTCTTGTGCAAAACACTTGCAGGCCCTGTTCTTGTGCAAAACCCTTGCAGGCCCTGTTCTTGTGCAAAACACTTGCAGGCCCTGTTCTTGTGCAAAATATTTGGAGGCCCTGTTCTTGCACAAAACACTTGGATACCCAGTTGTTGTGCAATACACTTTTAGACCCTCTTCTTCTGCAAAACATTTGCAGGCCCTGTTCTTGTGCAAACCACTTGCAGCCTCTGTTCTTGTGCAAAACACTTGCAGGCCCTGGTCTTGTGCAAAACAGTTGCAGGCCCTGTTGATGTGCAATACATGTACAGGCTCTGGTCTTTTGCAAAACACTTGCAGGCCCTGTTATTGTGCAATGCACTTGCAGGCCCTGTTGTTGTGAAAAACACTTGTAGGACCTGTTCTTGTGCAGTACACTTTCGAACCCTTTTCTTGTTCTAAACAGTTGCATGATCTGTTCTTGTGCAAAACCCTTGCAGGCCCTGTTCTTGTGCAAAACACTTGGATACCCAGTTCCTGTGCAATACACTTTTAGACCCTCTTCTTGTGCAAAACATTTGGAGGCCCCGTTCTTGGTCAAAACACTTGCAGGCCCTGTTCTTGTGCAAAACACTTGCAGGCCCTGTTCTTGGTCCAAACACTTGCAGGCTCTGTTTTTGTGCAAACCACTGGCAGGCTCTGTTCTTGTTTAAAACATTTGTAGGCACTGTTTTTGGGCAAACCACTTGCAGGCCCTGTTCTGGTGCAAAATATTTGCAACTTCTGTTCCTCGGCAAAACACATGCAGGCCCTATTCTTGTGCAAACCACTTGCAGGCCCTGTTCTTGTGCAAACCACTGGCAGGCCCTAATGTTGTGAAAAATACTTGCAGGCTCTGTTCTTGTGCAAAAAACTTGCAGTCCCTGTTTTTGTGCAAAACACTTGTAGGCCCTGTTGATGTGTAATCTATGTACAGGCTCTGTTCTTTTGCAAAACACTTGCAGGATCTGTTGATGTGCAATACATGTACAGGCTCTGGTCTTGTGCAAAACACTTGCAGGACCTGTTCTTGTGCAAAACATTTGGAGGCCCTGTTCTTGCACAAAACACTTGGATACCCAGTTCTTGTGCAATACACTTTTAGACCCTCTTCTTGTGCAAAACATTTGGAGGCCCTGTTCTTGCACAAAACACTTGGATACCCAGTTCCTGTGCAATACACTTTTAGACCCTCTTCTTGTGCAAAACATTTGCAGGCCCTGTTCTTGTGCAAAACCCTTGCAGGCCCTTTTGTCGTGCAAAACACTTGCAGACCCTCTTCTTCTGCAAAACACTTTCAGGCTTTGTTCTTCTTGAAAACACTTGCAGGCCCTGTTCTTGTACAAACCACTTGCAGGACCTGTTCTTGTGCAAAACACTTGCAGGACCGGTTCTTGTGCAATACACTTTTAGACCCTCTTCTTGTGCAAAATATTTGGAGGCCCTGTTCTTGCACAAAACACTTGGATACCCAGTTCCTGTGCAATACACTTTTAGACCCTCTTCTTGTGCAAAACATTTGAAGGCCCTGTTCTTGTGCAAACCACTTGCAGGCTCTGTTCTTGTGCAAAACACTTGCAGGACCTGCTCTTGTGCAAAACATTTGGAGGCCCTGTTCTTGCACAAAACACTTGGATACCCAGTTCTTGTGCAATACACTTTTAGACCCTCTTCTTCTGCAAAACATTTGGAGGCCCTGTTCTTGCACAAAACACTTGGATACCCAGTTCTTGTGCAATACACTTTTAGACCCTCTTCTTCTGCAAAACATTTGGAGGCCCTGTTCTTGCACAAAACACTTGGATACCCAGTTCCTGTGCAATACACTTTTAGACCCTCTTCTTGTGCAAAAGATTTGCAGGCCCTGTTCTTGTGCAAACCACTTGCAGGCCCTGTTCTTGTGCAAAACCTTTGCAGGCCCTGTTCTTGGTCAAAACACTTGCAGGCTCTGTTTTTGTGCAAAACGCATGCAGGCACTCTTCTTGTGTAAAGATTTGCAGGCACTCTTCTTGTTCAACACACTTGCAGGTCATGTTCTTGTGCAAAACACTTACAGGCCCTTTTGTCGTGCAAAACACTTGCAGACCCTCTTCTTCTGCAACACACTTTCAGGCTTTGTTCTTGTTGAAAACACTTGCAGGCCCTGTTCTTGTGCAAAACACTTGCAGGCCCTGTTCTTGTGCAAAACACTTGCAGACCCTGTTCTTGTGCAATACACTTTTAGACCCTCTTCTTGTGCAAAACATTTGGAGGCACAAAACACTTGGATACCCAGTTCTTGTGCAATACACTTTTAGACCCTCTTCTTGTGCAAAACATTTGAAGGCCCTGTTCTTATGCAAACCACTTGCAGGCTCTGTTTTTGTGCAAAACGCATGCAGGCACTCTTCTTGTGTAAAGATTTGCAGGCACTCTTCTTGTTCAACACACTTGCAGGTCATGTTCTTGTGCAAAACACTTACAGGCCCTTTTGTCGTGCAAAACACTTGCAGACCCTCTTCTTCTGCAAAACACTTTCAGGCTTTGTTCTTGTTGAAAACACTTGCAGGCCCTGTTCTTGTGCAAAACACTTGGAGGCACTGTTATTGTGCAATGCACTTGCAGGCCCTGTTGTTGTGGAAAACACTTGTAGGACCTGTTCTTGTGCAATACACTTTCGAACCCTTTTCTTGTTCTAAACAGTTGCATGATCTGTTTTTGTGCAAAAGACTTGCAAGTTCTGTTTTTGTGCAAAACAATTGCAGGACCTGTTCTTGTGCAATACACTTTTAGACCCTCTTCTTGTGCAAAACATTTGCAGGACCTGTTCTTGTGCAAAACACTTGCAGGCCCTGTTCTTGTGCAAAACACTTGCAGACCCTGTTCTTGTGCAATACATTTTTAGACCCTCTTCTTGTGCAAAACATTTGGAGGCCCTGTTCTTGCACAAAACACTTGGATACCCAGTTCTTGTGCAATACACTTTTAGACCCTCTTCTTGTGCAAAACATTTGAAGGCCCTGTTCTTATGCAAACCACTTGCAGGCTCTGTTTTTGTGCAAAACGCATGCAGGCACTCTTCTTGTGTAAAGATTTGCAGGCACTCTTCTTGTTCAACACACTTGCAGGTCATGTTCTTGTGCAAAACACTTGCAGGCCCTGTTCTTGTGCAAAACCCTTGCAGGCCCTGTTCTTGTGCAAAACACTTGCAGGCCCTGTTCTTGTGCAAAATATTTGGAGGCCCTGTTCTTGCACAAAACACTTGGATACCCAGTTGTTGTGCAATACACTTTTAGACCCTCTTCTTCTGCAAAACATTTGCAGGCCCTGTTCTTGTGCAAACCACTTGCAGCCTCTGTTCTTGTGCAAAACACTTGCAGGCCCTGGTCTTGTGCAAAACAGTTGCAGGCCCTGTTGATGTGCAATACATGTACAGGCTCTGGTCTTTTGCAAAACACTTGCAGGCCCTGTTATTGTGCAATGCACTTGCAGGCCCTGTTGTTGTGAAAAACACTTGTAGGACCTGTTCTTGTGCAGTACACTTTCGAACCCTTTTCTTGTTCTAAACAGTTGCATGATCTGTTCTTGTGCAAAACCCTTGCAGGCCCTGTTCTTGTGCAAAACACTTGGATACCCAGTTCCTGTGCAATACACTTTTAGACCCTCTTCTTGTGCAAAACATTTGGAGGCCCCGTTCTTGGTCAAAACACTTGCAGGCCCTGTTCTTGTGCAAAACACTTGCAGGCCCTGTTCTTGGTCCAAACACTTGCAGGCTCTGTTTTTGTGCAAACCACTGGCAGGCTCTGTTCTTGTTTAAAACATTTGTAGGCACTGTTTTTGGGCAAACCACTTGCAGGCCCTGTTCTGGTGCAAAATATTTGCAACTTCTGTTCCTCGGCAAAACACATGCAGGCCCTATTCTTGTGCAAACCACTTGCAGGCCCTGTTCTTGTGCAAACCACTGGCAGGCCCTAATGTTGTGAAAAATACTTGCAGGCTCTGTTCTTGTGCAAAAAACTTGCAGTCCCTGTTTTTGTGCAAAACACTTGTAGGCCCTGTTGATGTGTAATCTATGTACAGGCTCTGTTCTTTTGCAAAACACTTGCAGGATCTGTTGATGTGCAATACATGTACAGGCTCTGGTCTTGTGCAAAACACTTGCAGGACCTGTTCTTGTGCAAAACATTTGGAGGCCCTGTTCTTGCACAAAACACTTGGATACCCAGTTCTTGTGCAATACACTTTTAGACCCTCTTCTTGTGCAAAACATTTGGAGGCCCTGTTCTTGCACAAAACACTTGGATACCCAGTTCCTGTGCAATACACTTTTAGACCCTCTTCTTGTGCAAAACATTTGCAGGCCCTGTTCTTGTGCAAAACCCTTGCAGGCCCTTTTGTCGTGCAAAACACTTGCAGACCCTCTTCTTCTGCAAAACACTTTCAGGCTTTGTTCTTCTTGAAAACACTTGCAGGCCCTGTTCTTGTACAAACCACTTGCAGGACCTGTTCTTGTGCAAAACACTTGCAGGACCGGTTCTTGTGCAATACACTTTTAGACCCTCTTCTTGTGCAAAATATTTGGAGGCCCTGTTCTTGCACAAAACACTTGGATACCCAGTTCCTGTGCAATACACTTTTAGACCCTCTTCTTGTGCAAAACATTTGAAGGCCCTGTTCTTGTGCAAACCACTTGCAGGCTCTGTTCTTGTGCAAAACACTTGCAGGACCTGCTCTTGTGCAAAACATTTGGAGGCCCTGTTCTTGCACAAAACACTTGGATACCCAGTTCTTGTGCAATACACTTTTAGACCCTCTTCTTCTGCAAAACATTTGGAGGCCCTGTTCTTGCACAAAACACTTGGATACCCAGTTCTTGTGCAATACACTTTTAGACCCTCTTCTTCTGCAAAACATTTGGAGGCCCTGTTCTTGCACAAAACACTTGGATACCCAGTTCCTGTGCAATACACTTTTAGACCCTCTTCTTGTGCAAAAGATTTGCAGGCCCTGTTCTTGTGCAAACCACTTGCAGGCCCTGTTCTTGTGCAAAACCTTTGCAGGCCCTGTTCTTGGTCAAAACACTTGCAGGCTCTGTTTTTGTGCAAAACGCATGCAGGCACTCTTCTTGTGTAAAGATTTGCAGGCACTCTTCTTGTTCAACACACTTGCAGGTCATGTTCTTGTGCAAAACACTTACAGGCCCTTTTGTCGTGCAAAACACTTGCAGACCCTCTTCTTCTGCAACACACTTTCAGGCTTTGTTCTTGTTGAAAACACTTGCAGGCCCTGTTCTTGTGCAAAACACTTGCAGGCCCTGTTCTTGTGCAAAACACTTGCAGACCCTGTTCTTGTGCAATACACTTTTAGACCCTCTTCTTGTGCAAAACATTTGGAGGCACAAAACACTTGGATACCCAGTTCTTGTGCAATACACTTTTAGACCCTCTTCTTGTGCAAAACATTTGAAGGCCCTGTTCTTATGCAAACCACTTGCAGGCTCTGTTTTTGTGCAAAACGCATGCAGGCACTCTTCTTGTGTAAAGATTTGCAGGCACTCTTCTTGTTCAACACACTTGCAGGTCATGTTCTTGTGCAAAACACTTACAGGCCCTTTTGTCGTGCAAAACACTTGCAGACCCTCTTCTTCTGCAAAACACTTTCAGGCTTTGTTCTTGTTGAAAACACTTGCAGGCCCTGTTCTTGTGCAAAACACTTGGAGGCACTGTTATTGTGCAATGCACTTGCAGGCCCTGTTGTTGTGGAAAACACTTGTAGGACCTGTTCTTGTGCAATACACTTTCGAACCCTTTTCTTGTTCTAAACAGTTGCATGATCTGTTTTTGTGCAAAAGACTTGCAAGTTCTGTTTTTGTGCAAAACAATTGCAGGACCTGTTCTTGTGCAATACACTTTTAGACCCTCTTCTTGTGCAAAACATTTGCAGGACCTGTTCTTGTGCAAAACACTTGCAGGCCCTGTTCTTGTGCAAAACACTTGCAGACCCTGTTCTTGTGCAATACATTTTTAGACCCTCTTCTTGTGCAAAACATTTGGAGGCCCTGTTCTTGCACAAAACACTTGGATACCCAGTTCTTGTGCAATACACTTTTAGACCCTCTTCTTGTGCAAAACATTTGAAGGCCCTGTTCTTATGCAAACCACTTGCAGGCTCTGTTTTTGTGCAAAACGCATGCAGGCACTCTTCTTGTGTAAAGATTTGCAGGCACTCTTCTTGTTCAACACACTTGCAGGTCATGTTCTTGTGCAAAACACTTGCAGGCCCTGTTCTTGTGCAAAACCCTTGCAGGCCCTGTTCTTGTGCAAAACACTTGCAGGCCCTGTTCTTGTGCAAAATATTTGGAGGCCCTGTTCTTGCACAAAACACTTGGATACCCAGTTGTTGTGCAATACACTTTTAGACCCTCTTCTTCTGCAAAACATTTGCAGGCCCTGTTCTTGTGCAAACCACTTGCAGCCTCTGTTCTTGTGCAAAACACTTGCAGGCCCTGGTCTTGTGCAAAACAGTTGCAGGCCCTGTTGATGTGCAATACATGTACAGGCTCTGGTCTTTTGCAAAACACTTGCAGGCCCTGTTATTGTGCAATGCACTTGCAGGCCCTGTTGTTGTGAAAAACACTTGTAGGACCTGTTCTTGTGCAGTACACTTTCGAACCCTTTTCTTGTTCTAAACAGTTGCATGATCTGTTCTTGTGCAAAACCCTTGCAGGCCCTGTTCTTGTGCAAAACACTTGGATACCCAGTTCCTGTGCAATACACTTTTAGACCCTCTTCTTGTGCAAAACATTTGGAGGCCCCGTTCTTGGTCAAAACACTTGCAGGCCCTGTTCTTGTGCAAAACACTTGCAGGCCCTGTTCTTGGTCCAAACACTTGCAGGCTCTGTTTTTGTGCAAACCACTGGCAGGCTCTGTTCTTGTTTAAAACATTTGTAGGCACTGTTTTTGGGCAAACCACTTGCAGGCCCTGTTCTGGTGCAAAATATTTGCAACTTCTGTTCCTCGGCAAAACACATGCAGGCCCTATTCTTGTGCAAACCACTTGCAGGCCCTGTTCTTGTGCAAACCACTGGCAGGCCCTAATGTTGTGAAAAATACTTGCAGGCTCTGTTCTTGTGCAAAAAACTTGCAGTCCCTGTTTTTGTGCAAAACACTTGTAGGCCCTGTTGATGTGTAATCTATGTACAGGCTCTGTTCTTTTGCAAAACACTTGCAGGATCTGTTGATGTGCAATACATGTACAGGCTCTGGTCTTGTGCAAAACACTTGCAGGACCTGTTCTTGTGCAAAACATTTGGAGGCCCTGTTCTTGCACAAAACACTTGGATACCCAGTTCTTGTGCAATACACTTTTAGACCCTCTTCTTGTGCAAAACATTTGGAGGCCCTGTTCTTGCACAAAACACTTGGATACCCAGTTCCTGTGCAATACACTTTTAGACCCTCTTCTTGTGCAAAACATTTGCAGGCCCTGTTCTTGTGCAAAACCCTTGCAGGCCCTTTTGTCGTGCAAAACACTTGCAGACCCTCTTCTTCTGCAAAACACTTTCAGGCTTTGTTCTTCTTGAAAACACTTGCAGGCCCTGTTCTTGTACAAACCACTTGCAGGACCTGTTCTTGTGCAAAACACTTGCAGGACCGGTTCTTGTGCAATACACTTTTAGACCCTCTTCTTGTGCAAAATATTTGGAGGCCCTGTTCTTGCACAAAACACTTGGATACCCAGTTCCTGTGCAATACACTTTTAGACCCTCTTCTTGTGCAAAACATTTGAAGGCCCTGTTCTTGTGCAAACCACTTGCAGGCTCTGTTCTTGTGCAAAACACTTGCAGGACCTGCTCTTGTGCAAAACATTTGGAGGCCCTGTTCTTGCACAAAACACTTGGATACCCAGTTCTTGTGCAATACACTTTTAGACCCTCTTCTTCTGCAAAACATTTGGAGGCCCTGTTCTTGCACAAAACACTTGGATACCCAGTTCTTGTGCAATACACTTTTAGACCCTCTTCTTCTGCAAAACATTTGGAGGCCCTGTTCTTGCACAAAACACTTGGATACCCAGTTCCTGTGCAATACACTTTTAGACCCTCTTCTTGTGCAAAAGATTTGCAGGCCCTGTTCTTGTGCAAACCACTTGCAGGCCCTGTTCTTGTGCAAAACCTTTGCAGGCCCTGTTCTTGGTCAAAACACTTGCAGGCTCTGTTTTTGTGCAAAACGCATGCAGGCACTCTTCTTGTGTAAAGATTTGCAGGCACTCTTCTTGTTCAACACACTTGCAGGTCATGTTCTTGTGCAAAACACTTACAGGCCCTTTTGTCGTGCAAAACACTTGCAGACCCTCTTCTTCTGCAACACACTTTCAGGCTTTGTTCTTGTTGAAAACACTTGCAGGCCCTGTTCTTGTGCAAAACACTTGCAGGCCCTGTTCTTGTGCAAAACACTTGCAGACCCTGTTCTTGTGCAATACACTTTTAGACCCTCTTCTTGTGCAAAACATTTGGAGGCACAAAACACTTGGATACCCAGTTCTTGTGCAATACACTTTTAGACCCTCTTCTTGTGCAAAACATTTGAAGGCCCTGTTCTTATGCAAACCACTTGCAGGCTCTGTTTTTGTGCAAAACGCATGCAGGCACTCTTCTTGTGTAAAGATTTGCAGGCACTCTTCTTGTTCAACACACTTGCAGGTCATGTTCTTGTGCAAAACACTTACAGGCCCTTTTGTCGTGCAAAACACTTGCAGACCCTCTTCTTCTGCAAAACACTTTCAGGCTTTGTTCTTGTTGAAAACACTTGCAGGCCCTGTTCTTGTGCAAAACACTTGGAGGCACTGTTATTGTGCAATGCACTTGCAGGCCCTGTTGTTGTGGAAAACACTTGTAGGACCTGTTCTTGTGCAATACACTTTCGAACCCTTTTCTTGTTCTAAACAGTTGCATGATCTGTTTTTGTGCAAAAGACTTGCAAGTTCTGTTTTTGTGCAAAACAATTGCAGGACCTGTTCTTGTGCAATACACTTTTAGACCCTCTTCTTGTGCAAAACATTTGCAGGACCTGTTCTTGTGCAAAACACTTGCAGGCCCTGTTCTTGTGCAAAACACTTGCAGACCCTGTTCTTGTGCAATACATTTTTAGACCCTCTTCTTGTGCAAAACATTTGGAGGCCCTGTTCTTGCACAAAACACTTGGATACCCAGTTCTTGTGCAATACACTTTTAGACCCTCTTCTTGTGCAAAACATTTGAAGGCCCTGTTCTTATGCAAACCACTTGCAGGCTCTGTTTTTGTGCAAAACGCATGCAGGCACTCTTCTTGTGTAAAGATTTGCAGGCACTCTTCTTGTTCAACACACTTGCAGGTCATGTTCTTGTGCAAAACACTTGCAGGCCCTGTTCTTGTGCAAAACCCTTGCAGGCCCTGTTCTTGTGCAAAACACTTGCAGGCCCTGTTCTTGTGCAAAATATTTGGAGGCCCTGTTCTTGCACAAAACACTTGGATACCCAGTTGTTGTGCAATACACTTTTAGACCCTCTTCTTCTGCAAAACATTTGCAGGCCCTGTTCTTGTGCAAACCACTTGCAGCCTCTGTTCTTGTGCAAAACACTTGCAGGCCCTGGTCTTGTGCAAAACAGTTGCAGGCCCTGTTGATGTGCAATACATGTACAGGCTCTGGTCTTTTGCAAAACACTTGCAGGCCCTGTTATTGTGCAATGCACTTGCAGGCCCTGTTGTTGTGAAAAACACTTGTAGGACCTGTTCTTGTGCAGTACACTTTCGAACCCTTTTCTTGTTCTAAACAGTTGCATGATCTGTTCTTGTGCAAAACCCTTGCAGGCCCTGTTCTTGTGCAAAACACTTGGATACCCAGTTCCTGTGCAATACACTTTTAGACCCTCTTCTTGTGCAAAACATTTGGAGGCCCCGTTCTTGGTCAAAACACTTGCAGGCCCTGTTCTTGTGCAAAACACTTGCAGGCCCTGTTCTTGGTCCAAACACTTGCAGGCTCTGTTTTTGTGCAAACCACTGGCAGGCTCTGTTCTTGTTTAAAACATTTGTAGGCACTGTTTTTGGGCAAACCACTTGCAGGCCCTGTTCTGGTGCAAAATATTTGCAACTTCTGTTCCTCGGCAAAACACATGCAGGCCCTATTCTTGTGCAAACCACTTGCAGGCCCTGTTCTTGTGCAAACCACTGGCAGGCCCTAATGTTGTGAAAAATACTTGCAGGCTCTGTTCTTGTGCAAAAAACTTGCAGTCCCTGTTTTTGTGCAAAACACTTGTAGGCCCTGTTGATGTGTAATCTATGTACAGGCTCTGTTCTTTTGCAAAACACTTGCAGGATCTGTTGATGTGCAATACATGTACAGGCTCTGGTCTTGTGCAAAACACTTGCAGGACCTGTTCTTGTGCAAAACATTTGGAGGCCCTGTTCTTGCACAAAACACTTGGATACCCAGTTCTTGTGCAATACACTTTTAGACCCTCTTCTTGTGCAAAACATTTGGAGGCCCTGTTCTTGCACAAAACACTTGGATACCCAGTTCCTGTGCAATACACTTTTAGACCCTCTTCTTGTGCAAAACATTTGCAGGCCCTGTTCTTGTGCAAAACCCTTGCAGGCCCTTTTGTCGTGCAAAACACTTGCAGACCCTCTTCTTCTGCAAAACACTTTCAGGCTTTGTTCTTCTTGAAAACACTTGCAGGCCCTGTTCTTGTACAAACCACTTGCAGGACCTGTTCTTGTGCAAAACACTTGCAGGACCGGTTCTTGTGCAATACACTTTTAGACCCTCTTCTTGTGCAAAATATTTGAAGGCCCTGTTCTTGTGCAAACCACTTGCAGGCTCTGTTCTTGTGCAAAACACTTGCAGGACCTGCTCTTGTGCAAAACATTTGGAGGCCCTGTTCTTGCACAAAACACTTGGATACCCAGTTCTTGTGCAATACACTTTTAGACCCTCTTCTTCTGCAAAACATTTGGAGGCCCTGTTCTTGCACAAAACACTTGGATACCCAGTTCTTGTGCAATACACTTTTAGACCCTCTTCTTCTGCAAAACATTTGGAGGCCCTGTTCTTGCACAAAACACTTGGATACCCAGTTCCTGTGCAATACACTTTTAGACCCTCTTCTTGTGCAAAAGATTTGCAGGCCCTGTTCTTGTGCAAACCACTTGCAGGCCCTGTTCTTGTGCAAAACCTTTGCAGGCCCTGTTCTTGGTCAAAACACTTGCAGGCTCTGTTTTTGTGCAAAACGCATGCAGGCACTCTTCTTGTGTAAAGATTTGCAGGCACTCTTCTTGTTCAACACACTTGTAGGTCATGTTCTTGTGCAAAACACTTACAGGCCCTTTTGTCGTGCAAAACACTTGCAGACCCTCTTCTTCTGCAACACACTTTCAGGCTTTGTTCTTGTTGAAAACACTTGCAGGCCCTGTTCTTGTGCAAAACACTTGCAGGCCCTGTTCTTGTGCAAAACACTTGCAGACCCTGTTCTTGTGCAATACACTTTTAGACCCTCTTCTTGTGCAAAACATTTGGAGGCACAAAACACTTGGATACCCAGTTCTTGTGCAATACACTTTTAGACCCTCTTCTTGTGCAAAACATTTGAAGGCCCTGTTCTTATGCAAACCACTTGCAGGCTCTGTTTTTGTGCAAAACGCATGCAGGCACTCTTCTTGTGTAAAGATTTGCAGGCACTCTTCTTGTTCAACACACTTGCAGGTTATGTTCTTGTGCAAAACACTTACAGGCCCTTTTGTCGTGCAAAACACTTGCAGACCCTCTTCTTCTGCAAAACACTTTCAGGCTTTGTTCTTGTTGAAAACACTTGCAGGCCCTGTTCTTGTGCAAAACACTTGGAGGCACTGTTATTGTGCAATGCACTTGCAGGCCCTGTTGTTGTGGAAAACACTTGTAGGACCTGTTCTTGTGCAATACACTTTCGAACCCTTTTCTTGTTCTAAACAGTTGCATGATCTGTTTTTGTGCAAAAGACTTGCAAGTTCTGTTTTTGTGCAAAACAATTGCAGGACCTGTTCTTGTGCAATACACTTTTAGACCCTCTTCTTGTGCAAAACATTTGCAGGACCTGTTCTTGTGCAAAACACTTGCAGGCCCTGTTCTTGTGCAAAACACTTGCAGACCCTGTTCTTGTGCAATACATTTTTAGACCCTCTTCTTGTGCAAAACATTTGGAGGCCCTGTTCTTGCACAAAACACTTGGATACCCAGTTCTTGTGCAATACACTTTTAGACCCTCTTCTTGTGCAAAACATTTGAAGGCCCTGTTCTTATGCAAACCACTTGCAGGCTCTGTTTTTGTGCAAAACGCATGCAGGCACTCTTCTTGTGTAAAGATTTGCAGGCACTCTTCTTGTTCAACACACTTGCAGGTCATGTTCTTGTGCAAAACACTTGCAGGCCCTGTTCTTGTGCAAAACCCTTGCAGGCCCTGTTCTTGTGCAAAACACTTGCAGGCCCTGTTCTTGTGCAAAATATTTGGAGGCCCTGTTCTTGCACAAAACACTTGGATACCCAGTTGTTGTGCAATACACTTTTAGACCCTCTTCTTCTGCAAAACATTTGCAGGCCCTGTTCTTGTGCAAACCACTTGCAGCCTCTGTTCTTGTGCAAAACACTTGCAGGCCCTGGTCTTGTGCAAAACAGTTGCAGGCCCTGTTGATGTGCAATACATGTACAGGCTCTGGTCTTTTGCAAAACACTTGCAGGCCCTGTTATTGTGCAATGCACTTGCAGGCCCTGTTGTTGTGAAAAACACTTGTAGGACCTGTTCTTGTGCAGTACACTTTCGAACCCTTTTCTTGTTCTAAACAGTTGCATGATCTGTTCTTGTGCAAAACCCTTGCAGGCCCTGTTCTTGTGCAAAACACTTGGATACCCAGTTCCTGTGCAATACACTTTTAGACCCTCTTCTTGTGCAAAACATTTGGAGGCCCCGTTCTTGGTCAAAACACTTGCAGGCCCTGTTCTTGTGCAAAACACTTGCAGGCCCTGTTCTTGGTCCAAACACTTGCAGGCTCTGTTTTTGTGCAAACCACTGGCAGGCTCTGTTCTTGTTTAAAACATTTGTAGGCACTGTTTTTGGGCAAACCACTTGCAGGCCCTGTTCTGGTGCAAAATATTTGCAACTTCTGTTCCTCGGCAAAACACATGCAGGCCCTATTCTTGTGCAAACCACTTGCAGGCCCTGTTCTTGTGCAAACCACTGGCAGGCCCTAATGTTGTGAAAAATACTTGCAGGCTCTGTTCTTGTGCAAAAAACTTGCAGTCCCTGTTTTTGTGCAAAACACTTGTAGGCCCTGTTGATGTGTAATCTATGTACAGGCTCTGTTCTTTTGCAAAACACTTGCAGGATCTGTTGATGTGCAATACATGTACAGGCTCTGGTCTTGTGCAAAACACTTGCAGGACCTGTTCTTGTGCAAAACATTTGGAGGCCCTGTTCTTGCACAAAACACTTGGATACCCAGTTCTTGTGCAATACACTTTTAGACCCTCTTCTTGTGCAAAACATTTGGAGGCCCTGTTCTTGCACAAAACACTTGGATACCCAGTTCCTGTGCAATACACTTTTAGACCCTCTTCTTGTGCAAAACATTTGCAGGCCCTGTTCTTGTGCAAAACCCTTGCAGGCCCTTTTGTCGTGCAAAACACTTGCAGACCCTCTTCTTCTGCAAAACACTTTCAGGCTTTGTTCTTCTTGAAAACACTTGCAGGCCCTGTTCTTGTACAAACCACTTGCAGGACCTGTTCTTGTGCAAAACACTTGCAGGACCGGTTCTTGTGCAATACACTTTTAGACCCTCTTCTTGTGCAAAATATTTGGAGGCCCTGTTCTTGCACAAAACACTTGGATACCCAGTTCCTGTGCAATACACTTTTAGACCCTCTTCTTGTGCAAAACATTTGAAGGCCCTGTTCTTGTGCAAACCACTTGCAGGCTCTGTTCTTGTGCAAAACACTTGCAGGACCTGCTCTTGTGCAAAACATTTGGAGGCCCTGTTCTTGCACAAAACACTTGGATACCCAGTTCTTGTGCAATACACTTTTAGACCCTCTTCTTCTGCAAAACATTTGGAGGCCCTGTTCTTGCACAAAACACTTGGATACCCAGTTCTTGTGCAATACACTTTTAGACCCTCTTCTTCTGCAAAACATTTGGAGGCCCTGTTCTTGCACAAAACACTTGGATACCCAGTTCCTGTGCAATACACTTTTAGACCCTCTTCTTGTGCAAAAGATTTGCAGGCCCTGTTCTTGTGCAAACCACTTGCAGGCCCTGTTCTTGTGCAAAACCTTTGCAGGCCCTGTTCTTGGTCAAAACACTTGCAGGCTCTGTTTTTGTGCAAAACGCATGCAGGCACTCTTCTTGTGTAAAGATTTGCAGGCACTCTTCTTGTTCAACACACTTGCAGGTCATGTTCTTGTGCAAAACACTTACAGGCCCTTTTGTCGTGCAAAACACTTGCAGACCCTCTTCTTCTGCAACACACTTTCAGGCTTTGTTCTTGTTGAAAACACTTGCAGGCCCTGTTCTTGTGCAAAACACTTGCAGGCCCTGTTCTTGTGCAAAACACTTGCAGACCCTGTTCTTGTGCAATACACTTTTAGACCCTCTTCTTGTGCAAAACATTTGGAGGCACAAAACACTTGGATACCCAGTTCTTGTGCAATACACTTTTAGACCCTCTTCTTGTGCAAAACATTTGAAGGCCCTGTTCTTATGCAAACCACTTGCAGGCTCTGTTTTTGTGCAAAACGCATGCAGGCACTCTTCTTGTGTAAAGATTTGCAGGCACTCTTCTTGTTCAACACACTTGCAGGTCATGTTCTTGTGCAAAACACTTACAGGCCCTTTTGTCGTGCAAAACACTTGCAGACCCTCTTCTTCTGCAAAACACTTTCAGGCTTTGTTCTTGTTGAAAACACTTGCAGGCCCTGTTCTTGTGCAAAACACTTGGAGGCACTGTTATTGTGCAATGCACTTGCAGGCCCTGTTGTTGTGGAAAACACTTGTAGGACCTGTTCTTGTGCAATACACTTTCGAACCCTTTTCTTGTTCTAAACAGTTGCATGATCTGTTTTTGTGCAAAAGACTTGCAAGTTCTGTTTTTGTGCAAAACAATTGCAGGACCTGTTCTTGTGCAATACACTTTTAGACCCTCTTCTTGTGCAAAACATTTGCAGGACCTGTTCTTGTGCAAAACACTTGCAGGCCCTGTTCTTGTGCAAAACACTTGCAGACCCTGTTCTTGTGCAATACATTTTTAGACCCTCTTCTTGTGCAAAACATTTGGAGGCCCTGTTCTTGCACAAAACACTTGGATACCCAGTTCTTGTGCAATACACTTTTAGACCCTCTTCTTGTGCAAAACATTTGAAGGCCCTGTTCTTATGCAAACCACTTGCAGGCTCTGTTTTTGTGCAAAACGCATGCAGGCACTCTTCTTGTGTAAAGATTTGCAGGCACTCTTCTTGTTCAACACACTTGCAGGTCATGTTCTTGTGCAAAACACTTGCAGGCCCTGTTCTTGTGCAAAACCCTTGCAGGCCCTGTTCTTGTGCAAAACACTTGCAGGCCCTGTTCTTGTGCAAAATATTTGGAGGCCCTGTTCTTGCACAAAACACTTGGATACCCAGTTGTTGTGCAATACACTTTTAGACCCTCTTCTTCTGCAAAACATTTGCAGGCCCTGTTCTTGTGCAAACCACTTGCAGCCTCTGTTCTTGTGCAAAACACTTGCAGGCCCTGGTCTTGTGCAAAACAGTTGCAGGCCCTGTTGATGTGCAATACATGTACAGGCTCTGGTCTTTTGCAAAACACTTGCAGGCCCTGTTATTGTGCAATGCACTTGCAGGCCCTGTTGTTGTGAAAAACACTTGTAGGACCTGTTCTTGTGCAGTACACTTTCGAACCCTTTTCTTGTTCTAAACAGTTGCATGATCTGTTCTTGTGCAAAACCCTTGCAGGCCCTGTTCTTGTGCAAAACACTTGGATACCCAGTTCCTGTGCAATACACTTTTAGACCCTCTTCTTGTGCAAAACATTTGGAGGCCCCGTTCTTGGTCAAAACACTTGCAGGCCCTGTTCTTGTGCAAAACACTTGCAGGCCCTGTTCTTGGTCCAAACACTTGCAGGCTCTGTTTTTGTGCAAACCACTGGCAGGCTCTGTTCTTGTTTAAAACATTTGTAGGCACTGTTTTTGGGCAAACCACTTGCAGGCCCTGTTCTGGTGCAAAATATTTGCAACTTCTGTTCCTCGGCAAAACACATGCAGGCCCTATTCTTGTGCAAACCACTTGCAGGCCCTGTTCTTGTGCAAACCACTGGCAGGCCCTAATGTTGTGAAAAATACTTGCAGGCTCTGTTCTTGTGCAAAAAACTTGCAGTCCCTGTTTTTGTGCAAAATACTTGTAGGCCCTGTTGATGTGTAATCTATGTACAGGCTCTGTTCTTTTGCAAAACACTTGCAGGATCTGTTGATGTGCAATACATGTACAGGCTCTGGTCTTGTGCAAAACACTTGCAGGACCTGTTCTTGTGCAAAACATTTGGAGGCCCTGTTCTTGCACAAAACACTTGGATACCCAGTTCTTGTGCAATACACTTTTACACCCTCTTCTTCTGCAAAACATTTGCAGGCCCCATTTTTGTGCAAAACAATTGCAGGACCTGTTCTTGTGCAAAACAGTTGCAGGCCCTGTTGTAGTGCAAAATATTTGCAACTTCAGTTCTTGTGCAAAACACTTGCAGGACCTTGTCTTGTGCAAAAAAATTGCAGGCCCTGTTCTTGTGCAATACACTTTTAGACCCTCTTCTTGTGCAAAACATTTGGAGGCCCTGTTCTTGCAGAAAACACTTGGATACCCAGTTCTTATGCAATACACTTTTAGACCCTCTTCTTGTGCAAAACATTTGAAGGCCCTGTTCTTGTGCAAACCACTTGCAGGCTCTGTTCTTGTGCAAAACACTTGCAGGACCTGCTCTTGTGCAAAACATTTGGAGGCCCTGTTCTTGCACAAAACACTTGGATACCCAGTTCTTGTGCAATACACTTTTAGACCCTCTTCTTCTGCAAAACATTTGGAGGCCCTGTTCTTGCACAAAACACTTGGATACCCAGTTCTTGTGCAATACACTTTTAGACCCTCTTCTTCTGCAAAACATTTGGAGGCCCTGTTCTTGCACAAAACACTTGGATACCCAGTTCCTGTGCAATACACTTTTAGACCCTCTTCTTGTGCAAAAGATTTGCAGGCCCTGTTCTTGTGCAAACCACTTGCAGGCCCTGTTCTTGTGCAAAACCTTTGCAGGCCCTGTTCTTGGTCAAAACACTTGCAGGCTCTGTTTTTGTGCAAAACGCATGCAGGCACTCTTCTTGTGTAAAGATTTGCAGGCACTCTTCTTGTTCAACACACTTGCAGGTCATGTTCTTGTGCAAAACACTTACAGGCCCTTTTGTCGTGCAAAACACTTGCAGACCCTCTTCTTCTGCAACACACTTTCAGGCTTTGTTCTTGTTGAAAACACTTGCAGGCCCTGTTCTTGTGCAAAACACTTGCAGGCCCTGTTCTTGTGCAAAACACTTGCAGACCCTGTTCTTGTGCAATACACTTTTAGACCCTCTTCTTGTGCAAAACATTTGGAGGCCCTGTTCTTGCACAAAACACTTGGATACCCAGTTCTTGTGCAATACACTTTTAGACCCTCTTCTTGTGCAAAACATTTGAAGGCCCTGTTCTTATGCAAACCACTTGCAGGCTCTGTTTTTGTGCAAAACGCACGCAGGCACTCTTCTTGTGTAAAGATTTGCAGGCACTCTTCTTGTTCAACACACTTGCAGGTCATGTTCTTGTGCAAAACACTTACAGGCCCTGTTCTTGTGCAAAACACTTGCAGGCCCTGTTGTAGTGCAAAATATTTGCAACTTCTGTTCTTGTGCAAAACACATGGAGGCACTGTTATTGTGCAATGCACTTGCAGGCCCTGTTGTTGTGAAAAACACTTGTAGGACCTGTTCTTGTGCAGTACACTTTCGAACCCTTTTCTTGTTCTAAACAGTTGCATGATCTGTTCTTGTGCAAAACCCTTGCAGGCCCTGTTCTTGTGCAAAACACTTGCAGGCCCTGTTCTTGTGCAAAACACTTGCAGGCCCTGTTCTTGGTCCAAACACTTGCAGGCTCTGTTTTTGTGCAAACCACTGGCAGGCTCTGTTCTTGTTTAAAACATTTGTAGGCACTGTTTTTGGGCAAACCACTTGCAGGCCCTGTTCTGGTGCAAAATATTTGCAACTTCTGTTCCTCGGCAAAACACATGCAGGCCCTATTCTTGTGCAAACCACTTGCAGGCCCTGTTCTTGTGCAAACCACTGGCAGGCCCTATTGTTGTGAAAAATACTTGCAGGCTCTGTTCTTGTGCAAAAAACTTGCAGTCCCTGTTTTTGTGCAAAACACTTGTAGGCCCTGTTGATGTGTAATCTATGTACAGGCTCTGTTCTTTTGCAAAACACTTGTAGGATATGTTGATGTGCAATACATGTACAGGCTCTGGTCTTGTGCAAAACACTTGGAGGACATGTTCTTGTGCAAAACATTTGGAGGCCCTGTTCTTGCACAAAACACTTGGATACCCAGTTCTTGTGCAATACACTTTTACACCCTCTTCTTCTGCAAAACATTTGCAGGCCCCATTTTTGTGCAAAACAATTGCAGGACCTGTTCTTGTGCAAAACAGTTGCAGGCCCTGTTGTAGTGCAAAATATTTGCAACTTCAGTTCTTGTGCAAAACACTTGCAGGACCTTGTCTTGTGCAAAAAAATTGCAGGCCCTGTTCTTGTGCAATACACTTTTAGACCCTCTTCTTGTGCAAAACATTTGGAGGCCCTGTTCTTGCAGAAAACACTTGGATACCCAGTTCTTATGCAATACACTTTTAGACCCTCTTCTTGTGCAAAACATTTGAAGGCCCTGTTCTTGTGCAAACCACTTGCAGGCTCTGTTCTTGTGCAAAACACTTGCAGGACCTGCTCTTGTGCAAAACATTTGGAGGCCCTGTTCTTGCACAAAACACTTGGATACCCAGTTCTTGTGCAATACACTTTTAGACCCTCTTCTTCTGCAAAACATTTGGAGGCCCTGTTCTTGCACAAAACACTTGGATACCCAGTTCTTGTGCAATACACTTTTAGACCCTCTTCTTCTGCAAAACATTTGGAGGCCCTGTTCTTGCACAAAACACTTGGATACCCAGTTCCTGTGCAATACACTTTTAGACCCTCTTCTTGTGCAAAAGATTTGCAGGCCCTGTTCTTGTGCAAACCACTTGCAGGCCCTGTTCTTGTGCAAAACCTTTGCAGGCCCTGTTCTTGGTCAAAACACTTGCAGGCTCTGTTTTTGTGCAAAACGCATGCAGGCACTCTTCTTGTGTAAAGATTTGCAGGCACTCTTCTTGTTCAACACACTTGCAGGTCATGTTCTTGTGCAAAACACTTACAGGCCCTTTTGTCGTGCAAAACACTTGCAGACCCTCTTCTTCTGCAACACACTTTCAGGCTTTGTTCTTGTTGAAAACACTTGCAGGCCCTGTTCTTGTGCAAAACACTTGCAGGCCCTGTTCTTGTGCAAAACACTTGCAGACCCTGTTCTTGTGCAATACACTTTTAGACCCTCTTCTTGTGCAAAACATTTGGAGGCACAAAACACTTGGATACCCAGTTCTTGTGCAATACACTTTTAGACCCTCTTCTTGTGCAAAACATTTGAAGGCCCTGTTCTTATGCAAACCACTTGCAGGCTCTGTTTTTGTGCAAAACGCATGCAGGCACTCTTCTTGTGTAAAGATTTGCAGGCACTCTTCTTGTTCAACACACTTGCAGGTCATGTTCTTGTGCAAAACACTTACAGGCCCTTTTGTCGTGCAAAACACTTGCAGACCCTCTTCTTCTGCAAAACACTTTCAGGCTTTGTTCTTGTTGAAAACACTTGCAGGCCCTGTTCTTGTGCAAAACACTTGGAGGCACTGTTATTGTGCAATACACTTTCGAACCCTTTTCTTGTTCTAAACAGTTGCATGATCTGTTTTTGTGCAAAAGACTTGCAAGTTCTGTTTTTGTGCAAAACAATTGCAGGACCTGTTCTTGTGCAATACACTTTTAGACCCTCTTCTTGTGCAAAACATTTGCAGGACCTGTTCTTGTGCAAAACACTTGCAGGCCCTGTTCTTGTGCAAAACACTTGCAGACCCTGTTCTTGTGCAATACATTTTTAGACCCTCTTCTTGTGCAAAACATTTGGAGGCCCTGTTCTTGCACAAAACACTTGGATACCCAGTTCTTGTGCAATACACTTTTAGACCCTCTTCTTGTGCAAAACATTTGAAGGCCCTGTTCTTATGCAAACCACTTGCAGGCTCTGTTTTTGTGCAAAACGCATGCAGGCACTCTTCTTGTGTAAAGATTTGCAGGCACTCTTCTTGTTCAACACACTTGCAGGTCATGTTCTTGTGCAAAACACTTGCAGGCCCTGTTCTTGTGCAAAACCCTTGCAGGCCCTGTTCTTGTGCAAAACACTTGCAGGCCCTGTTCTTGTGCAAAATATTTGGAGGCCCTGTTCTTGCACAAAACACTTGGATACCCAGTTGTTGTGCAATACACTTTTAGACCCTCTTCTTCTGCAAAACATTTGCAGGCCCTGTTCTTGTGCAAACCACTTGCAGCCTCTGTTCTTGTGCAAAACACTTGCAGGCCCTGGTCTTGTGCAAAACAGTTGCAGGCCCTGTTGATGTGCAATACATGTACAGGCTCTGGTCTTTTGCAAAACACTTGCAGGCCCTGTTATTGTGCAATGCACTTGCAGGCCCTGTTGTTGTGAAAAACACTTGTAGGACCTGTTCTTGTGCAGTACACTTTCGAACCCTTTTCTTGTTCTAAACAGTTGCATGATCTGTTCTTGTGCAAAACCCTTGCAGGCCCTGTTCTTGTGCAAAACACTTGGATACCCAGTTCCTGTGCAATACACTTTTAGACCCTCTTCTTGTGCAAAACATTTGGAGGCCCCGTTCTTGGTCAAAACACTTGCAGGCCCTGTTCTTGTGCAAAACACTTGCAGGCCCTGTTCTTGGTCCAAACACTTGCAGGCTCTGTTTTTGTGCAAACCACTGGCAGGCTCTGTTCTTGTTTAAAACATTTGTAGGCACTGTTTTTGGGCAAACCACTTGCAGGCCCTGTTCTGGTGCAAAATATTTGCAACTTCTGTTCCTCGGCAAAACACATGCAGGCCCTATTCTTGTGCAAACCACTTGCAGGCCCTGTTCTTGTGCAAACCACTGGCAGGCCCTAATGTTGTGAAAAATACTTGCAGGCTCTGTTCTTGTGCAAAAAACTTGCAGTCCCTGTTTTTGTGCAAAACACTTGTAGGCCCTGTTGATGTGTAATCTATGTACAGGCTCTGTTCTTTTGCAAAACACTTGCAGGATCTGTTGATGTGCAATACATGTACAGGCTCTGGTCTTGTGCAAAACACTTGCAGGACCTGTTCTTGTGCAAAACATTTGGAGGCCCTGTTCTTGCACAAAACACTTGGATACCCAGTTCTTGTGCAATACACTTTTACACCCTCTTCTTCTGCAAAACATTTGCAGGCCCCATTTTTGTGCAAAACAATTGCAGGACCTGTTCTTGTGCAAAACAGTTGCAGGCCCTGTTGTAGTGCAAAATATTTGCAACTTCAGTTCTTGTGCAAAACACTTGCAGGACCTTGTCTTGTGCAAAAAAATTGCAGGCCCTGTTCTTGTGCAATACACTTTTAGACCCTCTTCTTGTGCAAAACATTTGGAGGCCCTGTTCTTGCAGAAAACACTTGGATACCCAGTTCTTATGCAATACACTTTTAGACCCTCTTCTTGTGCAAAACATTTGAAGGCCCTGTTCTTGTGCAAACCACTTGCAGGCTCTGTTCTTGTGCAAAACACTTGCAGGACCTGCTCTTGTGCAAAACATTTGGAGGCCCTGTTCTTGCACAAAACACTTGGATACCCAGTTCTTGTGCAATACACTTTTAGACCCTCTTCTTCTGCAAAACATTTGGAGGCCCTGTTCTTGCACAAAACACTTGGATACCCAGTTCTTGTGCAATACACTTTTAGACCCTCTTCTTCTGCAAAACATTTGGAGGCCCTGTTCTTGCACAAAACACTTGGATACCCAGTTCCTGTGCAATACACTTTTAGACCCTCTTCTTGTGCAAAAGATTTGCAGGCCCTGTTCTTGTGCAAACCACTTGCAGGCCCTGTTCTTGTGCAAAACCTTTGCAGGCCCTGTTCTTGGTCAAAACACTTGCAGGCTCTGTTTTTGTGCAAAACGCATGCAGGCACTCTTCTTGTGTAAAGATTTGCAGGCACTCTTCTTGTTCAACACACTTGCAGGTCATGTTCTTGTGCAAAACACTTACAGGCCCTTTTGTCGTGCAAAACACTTGCAGACCCTCTTCTTCTGCAACACACTTTCAGGCTTTGTTCTTGTTGAAAACACTTGCAGGCCCTGTTCTTGTGCAAAACACTTGCAGGCCCTGTTCTTGTGCAAAACACTTGCAGACCCTGTTCTTGTGCAATACACTTTTAGACCCTCTTCTTGTGCAAAACATTTGGAGGCCCTGTTCTTGCACAAAACACTTGGATACCCAGTTCTTGTGCAATACACTTTTAGACCCTCTTCTTGTGCAAAACATTTGAAGGCCCTGTTCTTATGCAAACCACTTGCAGGCTCTGTTTTTGTGCAAAACGCACGCAGGCACTCTTCTTGTGTAAAGATTTGCAGGCACTCTTCTTGTTCAACACACTTGCAGGTCATGTTCTTGTGCAAAACACTTACAGGCCCTGTTCTTGTGCAAAACACTTGCAGGCCCTGTTGTAGTGCAAAATATTTGCAACTTCTGTTCTTGTGCAAAACACATGGAGGCACTGTTATTGTGCAATGCACTTGCAGGCCCTGTTGTTGTGAAAAACACTTGTAGGACCTGTTCTTGTGCAGTACACTTTCGAACCCTTTTCTTGTTCTAAACAGTTGCATGATCTGTTCTTGTGCAAAACCCTTGCAGGCCCTGTTCTTGTGCAAAACACTTGCAGGCCCTGTTCTTGTGCAAAACACTTGCAGGCCCTGTTCTTGGTCCAAACACTTGCAGGCTCTGTTTTTGTGCAAACCACTGGCAGGCTCTGTTCTTGTTTAAAACATTTGTAGGCACTGTTTTTGGGCAAACCACTTGCAGGCCCTGTTCTGGTGCAAAATATTTGCAACTTCTGTTCCTCGGCAAAACACATGCAGGCCCTATTCTTGTGCAAACCACTTGCAGGCCCTGTTCTTGTGCAAACCACTGGCAGGCCCTATTGTTGTGAAAAATACTTGCAGGCTCTGTTCTTGTGCAAAAAACTTGCAGTCCCTGTTTTTGTGCAAAACACTTGTAGGCCCTGTTGATGTGTAATCTATGTACAGGCTCTGTTCTTTTGCAAAACACTTGTAGGATATGTTGATGTGCAATACATGTACAGGCTCTGGTCTTGTGCAAAACACTTGGAGGACATGTTCTTGTGCAAAACATTTGGAGGCCCTGTTCTTGCACAAAACACTTGGATACCCAGTTCTTGTGCAATACACTTTTACACCCTCTTCTTCTGCAAAACATTTGCAGGCCCCATTTTTGTGCAAAACAATTGCAGGACCTGTTCTTGTGCAAAACAGTTGCAGGCCCTGTTGTAGTGCAAAATATTTGCAACTTCAGTTCTTGTGCAAAACACTTGCAGGACCTTGTCTTGTGCAAAAAAATTGCAGGCCCTGTTCTTGTGCAATACACTTTTAGACCCTCTTCTTGTGCAAAACATTTGGAGGCCCTGTTCTTGCAGAAAACACTTGGATACCCAGTTCTTATGCAATACACTTTTAGACCCTCTTCTTGTGCAAAACATTTGAAGGCCCTGTTCTTGTGCAAACCACTTGCAGGCTCTGTTCTTGTGCAAAACACTTGCAGGACCTGCTCTTGTGCAAAACATTTGGAGGCCCTGTTCTTGCACAAAACACTTGGATACCCAGTTCTTGTGCAATACACTTTTAGACCCTCTTCTTCTGCAAAACATTTGGAGGCCCTGTTCTTGCACAAAACACTTGGATACCCAGTTCTTGTGCAATACACTTTTAGACCCTCTTCTTCTGCAAAACATTTGGAGGCCCTGTTCTTGCACAAAACACTTGGATACCCAGTTCCTGTGCAATACACTTTTAGACCCTCTTCTTGTGCAAAAGATTTGCAGGCCCTGTTCTTGTGCAAACCACTTGCAGGCCCTGTTCTTGTGCAAAACCTTTGCAGGCCCTGTTCTTGGTCAAAACACTTGCAGGCTCTGTTTTTGTGCAAAACGCATGCAGGCACTCTTCTTGTGTAAAGATTTGCAGGCACTCTTCTTGTTCAACACACTTGCAGGTCATGTTCTTGTGCAAAACACTTACAGGCCCTTTTGTCGTGCAAAACACTTGCAGACCCTCTTCTTCTGCAACACACTTTCAGGCTTTGTTCTTGTTGAAAACACTTGCAGGCCCTGTTCTTGTGCAAAACACTTGCAGGCCCTGTTCTTGTGCAAAACACTTGCAGACCCTGTTCTTGTGCAATACACTTTTAGACCCTCTTCTTGTGCAAAACATTTGGAGGCACAAAACACTTGGATACCCAGTTCTTGTGCAATACACTTTTAGACCCTCTTCTTGTGCAAAACATTTGAAGGCCCTGTTCTTATGCAAACCACTTGCAGGCTCTGTTTTTGTGCAAAACGCATGCAGGCACTCTTCTTGTGTAAAGATTTGCAGGCACTCTTCTTGTTCAACACACTTGCAGGTCATGTTCTTGTGCAAAACACTTACAGGCCCTTTTGTCGTGCAAAACACTTGCAGACCCTCTTCTTCTGCAAAACACTTTCAGGCTTTGTTCTTGTTGAAAACACTTGCAGGCCCTGTTCTTGTGCAAAACACTTGGAGGCACTGTTATTGTGCAATGCACTTGCAGGCCCTGTTGTTGTGGAAAACACTTGTAGGACCTGTTCTTGTGCAATACACTTTCGAACCCTTTTCTTGTTCTAAACAGTTGCATGATCTGTTTTTGTGCAAAAGACTTGCAAGTTCTGTTTTTGTGCAAAACAATTGCAGGACCTGTTCTTGTGCAATACACTTTTAGACCCTCTTCTTGTGCAAAACATTTGCAGGACCTGTTCTTGTGCAAAACACTTGCAGGCCCTGTTCTTGTGCAAAACACTTGCAGACCCTGTTCTTGTGCAATACATTTTTAGACCCTCTTCTTGTGCAAAACATTTGGAGGCCCTGTTCTTGCACAAAACACTTGGATACCCAGTTCTTGTGCAATACACTTTTAGACCCTCTTCTTGTGCAAAACATTTGAAGGCCCTGTTCTTATGCAAACCACTTGCAGGCTCTGTTTTTGTGCAAAACGCATGCAGGCACTCTTCTTGTGTAAAGATTTGCAGGCACTCTTCTTGTTCAACACACTTGCAGGTCATGTTCTTGTGCAAAACACTTACAGGCCCTTTTGTCGTGCAAAACACTTGCAGACCCTCTTCTTCTGCAAAACACTTTCAGGCTTTGTTCTTGTTGAAAACACTTGCAGGCCCTGTTCTTGTGCAAAACACTTGGAGGCACTGTTATTGTGCAATGCACTTGCAGGCCCTGTTGTTGTGGAAAACACTTGTAGGACCTGTTCTTGTGCAATACACTTTCGAACCCTTTTCTTGTTCTAAACAGTTGCATGATCTGTTTTTGTGCAAAAGACTTGCAAGTTCTGTTTTTGTGCAAAACAATTGCAGGACCTGTTCTTGTGCAATACACTTTTAGACCCTCTTCTTGTGCAAAACATTTGCAGGACCTGTTCTTGTGCAAAACACTTGCAGGCCCTGTTCTTGTGCAAAACACTTGCAGACCCTGTTCTTGTGCAATACATTTTTAGACCCTCTTCTTGTGCAAAACATTTGGAGGCCCTGTTCTTGCACAAAACACTTGGATACCCAGTTCTTGTGCAATACACTTTTAGACCCTCTTCTTGTGCAAAACATTTGAAGGCCCTGTTCTTATGCAAACCACTTGCAGGCTCTGTTTTTGTGCAAAACGCATGCAGGCACTCTTCTTGTGTAAAGATTTGCAGGCACTCTTCTTGTTCAACACACTTGCAGGTCATGTTCTTGTGCAAAACACTTGCAGGCCCTGTTCTTGTGCAAAACCCTTGCAGGCCCTGTTCTTGTGCAAAACACTTGCAGGCCCTGTTCTTGTGCAAAATATTTGGAGGCCCTGTTCTTGCACAAAACACTTGGATACCCAGTTGTTGTGCAATACACTTTTAGACCCTCTTCTTCTGCAAAACATTTGCAGGCCCTGTTCTTGTGCAAACCACTTGCAGCCTCTGTTCTTGTGCAAAACACTTGCAGGCCCTGGTCTTGTGCAAAACAGTTGCAGGCCCTGTTGATGTGCAATACATGTACAGGCTCTGGTCTTTTGCAAAACACTTGCAGGCCCTGTTATTGTGCAATGCACTTGCAGGCCCTGTTGTTGTGAAAAACACTTGTAGGACCTGTTCTTGTGCAATACACTTTCGAAACCTTTTCTTGTTCTAAACAGTTGCATGATCTGTTCTTGTGCAAAACACTTGCAGGCCCTGTTCTTGTGCAAAATATTTGCAAATTCTGTTCTTGTGCAAAACAGTTGGAGGACCTGTTCTTGTGCAAAACCCTTGCAGGCCCTGTTCTTGTGCAATACACTTTTAGACCCTCTTCTTGTGCAAAACATTTGGAGGCCCTGTTCTTGCACAAAACACTTGGATACCCAGTTCCTGTGCAATACACTTTTAGACCCTCTTCTTGAGCAAAACATTTGCAGGCCCTGTTCTTGTTGAAACCACTTGCAGGCTCTCTTCTTGTGCAAAACCCTTGCAGGCCCTGTTCTTGTGCAATACACTTTTAGACCCTTGTCTTGTGCAAAACGTTTGGAGGCCCTGTTCTTGTGCAAAACACTTGCAGGCCCTGGTCTTGTGCAATAAACTTTTACACCCTCTTCTTGTGCAAAACATTTGGAGGCCCTGTTCTTGTGCAAACCACTTGGATACCCAGTTCTTGTGCAAAACCCTTGCAGGCCCTGTTGTAGTCCAAAATATTTGCAACTTCTGTTCTTGTGCAAAACACATGAAGGCCCTGTTTTTGTGCAAAACACATGCAGGCCCTGTTTTTGTGCAAAACACTTCCAGGCCCTGTTCTTGTGCAAAACACTTCCAGGCCCTGTTGTAGTGCAAAATATTTGCAACTTCTGTTCTTGTGCAAAACACATGCAGGCCCTGTTTTTGTGCAAAACACATGCAGGCCCTGTTTTTGTGCAAAACACTTCCAGGCCCTGTTCTTGTGCAAAACACTTCCAGGCCCTGTTGTAGTGCAAAATATTTGCAACTTCTGTTCTTGTGCAAAACACTTGCAGGCCCTGTTGATGTGCAATACATGTACAGGCTCTGGTCTTTTGCAAAACACTTGCAGGACCTGTTATTGTGCAAAACAATTGCACGACCTGTTCTTGTGCAAAACACTTCCAGGCCCTGTTCTTGTGCAATACACATTTAGACCCTGTTCTTGTGCAAAACATTTGGAGGCCCTGTTTTTGTGCAATACACTTTTAGACCCTATTCTTCTGCAAAACATTTGCAGGCCCTGTTCTTGTGCAAAAGAATTGCAGGCCCTGTTCTTGTGCAAAACACTTGCAGGCCCTGTTCTTGTGCAAAACACTTGCAGGCCCTGTTCTTGTGCAATACACTTTTAGACCCTTGTCTTGTGCAAAACATTTGGAGGCCCTGTTCTTGTGCAAACCACTTGCAGCCTCTGTTCTTGTGCAAAACACTTGCAGGCCCTGGTCTTGTGCAATAAACTTTTAGACCCTTGTCTTGTGCAAAACATTTGGAGGCCCTGTTCTTGTGCAAACCACTTGCAGCCTCTGTTCTTGTGCAAAACATTTGGAGGCCCTGTTCTTGTGCAAACCACTTGGATACCCAGTTCTTGTGCAAAACCCTTGCAGGCCCTGTTCTTGGTCAAAACAATTGCAGGACCTGTTGATGTGCAATACATGTACAGGCTCTGGTCTTTTGCAAAACACTTGCAGGACCTGTTCTTGTGCAAAACACTTGCAGGCCCTGTTCTTGTGCAAAATATTTGCAACTTCTGTTCTTGTGCAAAACACTTGCAGGCCCTGTTCTTTTGCAAAACACTTGCAGGCCCTGTTCTTGTGCAAAACACTTGCAGGCCCTGTTCTTGTGCAATACGCTTTTAGACCCTCTTCTTCTGCAAAACATTTGCAGGCCCTGTTCTTGTGCAAACCACTTGCAGGCCCTGTTGATGTGCAATACATGTACAGGCTCTGGTCTTTTGCAAAACACTTGCAGGACCTGTTCTTGTGCAAAACACTTGCAGGCCCTGTTTTTGTGCAAAACGCATGCAGGCACTCTTCTTGTGTAAAGATTTGCAGGCACTCTTCTTGTTCAACACACTTGCAGGTCATGTTCTTGTGCAAAACACTTACAGGCTCTTTTGTCGTGTAAAACACTTGCAGACCCTCTTCTTCTGCAAAACACTTTCAGGCTTTGTTCTTGTTGAAAACACTTGCAGGCCCTGTTCTTGTACAAACCACTTGCAGGACCTGTTCTTGTGCAAAACACTTGCAGGACCGGTTCTTGTGCAATACACTTTTAGACCCTCTTCTTGTGCAAAATATTTGGAGGCCCTGTTCTTGCACAAAACACTTGGATACCCAGTTCCTGTGCAATACACTTTTAGACCCTCTTCTTGTGCAAAACATTTGCAGGCCCTGTTCTTGTGCAAAACCCTTGCAGGCCCTGTTCTTGGTCAAAACACTTGCAGGCTCTGTTTTTGTGCAAAACGCATGCAGGCACTCTTCTTGTGTAAAGATTTGCAGGCACTCTTCTTGTTCAACACACTTGCAGGTCATGTTCTTGTGCAAAAGACTTTCAGGCTTTGTTCTTGTTGAAAACACTTGCAGACCCTGTTCTTGTGCAAACCACTTGCAGGCCCTGTTCTTGTACAAAACACTTGCAGACCCTGTTCTTCTGCAAAATACTTGCAGCCATTTTTCTTGTGCAAAACACTCGCAGTCCCTGTTCCTCTTTAAAAGACTGGTAGGGCTTGTTGTTGTGAACAACACTTGCAGGCCCTGTTCTTCTGCAATACACTTTCAGACCCTGTTCTTGTACAAAATAGTTGAAAGCTATGTTCTAGTGCAAAACACTTGCAGGCCCTCTTCTTCTGCAAAACACTTTCAGGCTTTGTTCTTGTGCAAAACACTTGCAGGCCCTGTTCTTGTGCAAAACACTTGCAGGCCCTGTTTTTGTGCAAAACGCATGCAGGCACTCTTCTTGTGTAAAGATTTGCAGGCACTCTTCTTGTTCAACACACTTGCAGGTCATGTTCTTGTGCAAAACACTTACAGGCCCTTTTGTCGTGCAAAACACTTGCAGACCCTCTTCTTCTGCAAAACACTTTCATGCTTTTTTCTTGTTGAAAACACTTGCAGGCCCTGTTCTTGTACAAACCACTTGCAGGACCTGTTCTTGTGCAAAACACTTGCAGGCCCTGTTCTTGTACAAACCACTTGCAGGACCTGTTCTTGTGCAAAACACTTGCAGGACCTGTTCTTGTGCAAAACAATTGCAGGACCTGTTCTTGTGCAAAACACTTCCAGGCCCTGTTCTTGTGCAATACACATTTAGACCCTGTTCTTGTGCAAAACATTTGGAGGCCCTGTTTTTGTGCAATACACTTTTAGACCCTATTCTTCTGCAAAACATTTGCAGGCCCTGTTCTTGTGCAATACACTTTTAGACCCTCTTCTTCTGCAAAACATTTGCAGGCCCTGTTCTTGTGCAAACCACTTGCAGCCTCTGTTCTTGTGCAAAACACTTGCAGGCCCTGGTCTTGTGCAAAACACTTGCAGGCCCTGTTGATGTGCAATACATGTACAGGCTCTGGTCTTTTGCAAAACACTTGCAGGACCTGTTATTGTGCAAAACAATTGCACGACCTGTTCTTGTGGAAAACACTTCCACGCCCTGTTCTTGTGCAATACACATTTAGACCCTGTTCTTGTGCAAAACATTTGGAGGCCCTGTTGTTGTGCAATACACTTTTAGACCCTCTTCTTCTGCAAAACATTTGCAGGCCCTGTTCTTGTGCAAACCACTTGCAGCCTCTATTCTTGTGCAAAACACTTGCAGGCCCTGGTCTTGTGCAAAACACTTGCAGGCCCTGTTGATGTGCAATACATGTACAGGCTCTGGTCTTTTGCAAAACACTTGCAGGACCTGTTATTGTGCAAAACAATTGCACGACCTGTTCTTGTGCAAAACCCTTGCAGGCCCTGTTCTTGTGCAATACACATTTAGACCCTGTTCTTGTGCAAAACATTTGGAGGCCCTGTTTTTGTGCAATACACTTTTAGACCCTATTCTTCTGCAAAACATTTGCAGGCCCTGTTCTTGTGCAAAAGAATTGCAGGCCCTGTTCTTGTGCAAAACACTTGCAGGCCCTGTTCTTGTGCAAAACACTTGCAGGCCCTGTTCTTGTGCAATACACTTTTAGACCCTTGTCTTGTGCAAAACATTTGGAGGCCCTGTTCTTGTGCAAACCACTTGCAGCCTCTGTTCTTGTGCAAAACACTTGCAGGCCCTGGTCTTGTGCAATAAAATTTTAGACCCTTGTCTTGTGCAAAACATTTGGAGGCCCTGTTCTTGTGCAAACCACTTGCAGCCTCTGTTCTTGTGCAAAACATTTGGAGGCCCTGTTCTTGTGCAAACCACTTGGATACCCAGTTCTTGTGCAAAACCCTTGCAGGCCCTGTTCTTGTGCAAAACCCTTGCAGGCCCTGTTGTAGTCCAAAATATTTGCAACTTCTGTTCTTGTGCAAAACACATGAAGGCCCTGTTTTTGTGCAAAACACATGCAGGCCCTGTTTTTGTGCAAAACACTTCCAGGCCCTGTTCTTGTGCAAAACACTTCCAGGCCCTGTTGTAGTGCAAAATATTTGCAACTTCTGTTCTTGTGCAAAACATTTGGAGGCCCTGTTGTTGTGCAATACACTTTTAGACCCTCTTCTTCTGCAAAACATTTGCAGGCCCTGTTCTTGTGCAAACCACTTGCAGCCTCTATTCTTGTGCAAAACACTTGCACGCCCTGGTCTTGTGCAAAACACTTGCAGGCCCTGTTGATGTGCAATACATGTACAGGCTCTGGTCTTTTGCAAAACACTTGCAGGACCTGTTATTGTGCAAAACAATTGCACGACCTGTTCTTGTGCAAAACACTTCCAGGCCCTGTTCTTGTGCAATACACATTTAGACCCTGTTCTTGTGCAAAACATTTGGAGGCCCTGTTTTTGTGCAATACACTTTTAGACCCTATTCTTCTGCAAAACATTTGCAGGCCCTGTTCTTGTGCAAAAGAATTGCAGGCCCTGTTCTTGTGCAAAACACTTGCAGGCCCTGTTCTTGTGCAAAACACTTGCAGGCCCTGTTCTTGTGCAATACACTTTTAGACCCTTGTCTTGTGCAAAACATTTGGAGGCCCTGTTCTTGTGCAAACCACTTGCAGCCTCTGTTCTTGTGCAAAACACTTGCAGGCCCTGGTCTTGTGCAATAAACTTTTAGACCCTTGTCTTGTGCAAAACATTTGGAGGCCCTGTTCTTGTGCAAACCACTTGCAGCCTCTGTTCTTGTGCAAAACATTTGGAGGCCCTGTTCTTGTGCAAACCACTTGGATACCCAGTTCTTGTGCAAAACCCTTGCAGGCCCTGTTCTTGGTCAAAACAATTGCAGGACCTGTTGATGTGCAATACATGTACAGGCTCTGGTCTTTTGCAAAACACTTGCAGGACCTGTTCTTGTGCAAAACACTTGCAGGCCCTGTTCTTGTGCAAAATATTTGCAACTTCTGTTCTTGTGCAAAACACTTGCAGGCCCTGTTCTTTTGCAAAACACTTGCAGGCCCTGTTCTTGTGCAAAACACTTGCAGGCCCTGTTCTTGTGCAATACGCTTTTAGACCCTCTTCTTCTGCAAAACATTTGCAGGCCCTGTTCTTGTGCAAACCACTTGCAGGCCCTGTTGATGTGCAATACATGTACAGGCTCTGGTCTTTTGCAAAACACTTGCAGGACCTGTTCTTGTGCAAAACACTTGCAGGCCCTGTTTTTGTGCAAAACGCATGCAGGCACTCTTCTTGTGTAAAGATTTGCAGGCACTCTTCTTGTTCAACACACTTGCAGGTCATGTTCTTGTGCAAAACACTTACAGGCCCTTTTGTCGTGTAAAACACTTGCAGACCCTCTTCTTCTGCAAAACACTTTCAGGCTTTGTTCTTGTTGAAAACACTTGCAGGCCCTGTTCTTGTACAAACCACTTGCAGGACCTGTTCTTGTGCAAAACACTTGCAGGACCGGTTCTTGTGCAATACACTTTTAGACCCTCTTCTTGTGCAAAACATTTGGAGGCCCTGTTCTTGCACAAAACACTTGGATACCCAGTTCCTGTGCAATACACTTTTAGACCCTCTTCTTGTGCAAAACATTTGCAGGCCCTGTTCTTGTGCAAAACCCTTGCAGGCCCTGTTCTTGGTCAAAACACTTGCAGGCTCTGTTTTTGTGCAAAACGCATGCAGGCACTCTTCTTGTGTAAAGATTTGCAGGCACTCTTCTTGTTCAACACACTTGCAGGTCATGTTCTTGTGCAAAAGACTTTCAGGCTTTGTTCTTGTTGAAAACACTTGCAGACCCTGTTCTTGTGCAAACCACCTGCAGGCCCTGTTCTTGTACAAAACACTTGCAGACCCTGTTCTTCTGCAAAATACTTGCAGCCATTTTTCTTGTGCAAAACACTCGCAGTCCCTGTTCCTCTTTAAAAGACTGGTAGGGCTTGTTGTTGTGAACAACACTTGCAGGCCCTGTTCTTCTGCAATACACTTTCAGACCCTGTTCTTGTACAAAATAGTTGAAAGCTATGTTCTAGTGCAAAACACTTGCAGGCCCTCTTCTTCTGCAAAACACTTTCAGGCTTTGTTCTTGTGCAAAACACTTGCAGGCCCTGTTCTTGTGCAAAACACTTGCAGGCCCTGTTTTTGTGCAAAACGCATGCAGGCACTCTTCTTGTGTAAAGATTTGCAGGCACTCTTCTTGTTCAACACACTTGCAGGTCATGTTCTTGTGCAAAACACTTACAGGCCCTTTTGTCGTGCAAAACACTTGCAGACCCTCTTCTTCTGCAAAACACTTTCATGCTTTTTTCTTGTTGAAAACACTTGCAGGCCCTGTTCTTGTACAAACCACTTGCAGGACCTGTTCTTGTGCAAAACACTTGCAGGACCTGTTCTTGTGCAAAACAATTGCAGGACCTGTTCTTGTGCAAAACACTTCCAGGCCCTGTTCTTGTGCAATACACATTTAGACCCTGTTCTTGTGCAAAACATTTGGAGGCCCTGTTTTTGTGCAATACACTTTTAGACCCTATTCTTCTGCAAAACATTTGCAGGCCCTGTTCTTGTGCAATACACTTTTAGACCCTCTTCTTCTGCAAAACATTTGCAGGCCCTGTTCTTGTGCAAACCACTTGCAGCCTCTGTTCTTGTGCAAAACACTTGCAGGCCCTGGTCTTGTGCAAAACACTTGCAGGCCCTGTTGATGTGCAATACATGTACAGGCTCTGGTCTTTTGCAAAACACTTGCAGGACCTGTTATTGTGCAAAACAATTGCACGACCTGTTCTTGTGGAAAACACTTCCACGCCCTGTTCTTGTGCAATACACATTTAGACCCTGTTCTTGTGCAAAACATTTGGAGGCCCTGTTGTTGTGCAATACACTTTTAGACCCTCTTCTTCTGCAAAACATTTGCAGGCCCTGTTCTTGTGCAAACCACTTGCAGCCTCTATTCTTGTGCAAAACACTTGCAGGCCCTGGTCTTGTGCAAAACACTTGCAGGCCCTGTTGATGTGCAATACATGTACAGGCTCTGGTCTTTTGCAAAACACTTGCAGGACCTGTTATTGTGCAAAACAATTGCACGACCTGTTCTTGTGCAAAACACTTCCAGGCCCTGTTCTTGTGCAATACACATTTAGACCCTGTTCTTGTGCAAAACATTTGGAGGCCCTGTTTTTGTGCAATACACTTTTAGACCCTATTCTTCTGCAAAACATTTGCAGGCCCTGTTCTTGTGCAAAAGAATTGCAGGCCCTGTTCTTGTGCAAAACACTTGCAGGCCCTGTTCTTGTGCAAAACACTTGCAGGCCCTCTTCTTGTGCAATACACTTTTAGACCCTTGTCTTGTGCAAAACATTTGGAGGCCCTGTTCTTGTGCAAACCACTTGCAGCCTCTGTTCTTGTGCAAAACACTTGCAGGCCCTGGTCTTGTGCAATAAAATTTTAGACCCTTGTCTTGTGCAAAACATTTGGAGGCCCTGTTCTTGTGCAAACCACTTGCAGCCTCTGTTCTTGTGCAAAACATTTGGAGGCCCTGTTCTTGTGCAAACCACTTGGATACCCAGTTCTTGTGCAAAACCCTTGCAGGCCCTGTTCTTGGTCAAAACAGTTGCAGGACCTGTTGATGTGCAATACATGTACAGGCTCTGGTCTTTTGCAAAACACTTGCAGGACCTGTTCTTGTGCAAAACACTTGCAGGCCCTGTTCTTGTGCAAAATATTTGCAACTTCTGTTCTTGTGCAAAACACTTGCAGGCCCTGTTCTTTTGCAAAACACTTGCAGGCCCTGTTCTTGTGCAAAACACTTGCAGGCCCTGTTCTTGTGCAATACGCTTTTAGACCCTCTTCTTCTGCAAAACATTTGCAGGCCCTGTTCTTGTGCAAACCACTTGCAGGCCCTGTTGATGTGCAATACATGTACAGGCTCTGGTCTTTTGCAAAACACTTGCAGGACCTGTTCTTGTGCAAAACACTTGCAGGCCCTGTTTTTGTGCAAAACGCATGCAGGCACTCTTCTTGTGTAAAGATTTGCAGGCACTCTTCTTGTTCAACACACTTGCAGGTCATGTTCTTGTGCAAAACACTTACAGGCCCTTTTGTTGTGTAAAACACTTGCAGACCCTCTTCTTCTGCAAAACACTTTCAGGCTTTGTTCTTGTTGAAAACACTTGCAGGCCCTGTTCTTGTACAAACCACTTGCAGGACCTGTTCTTGTGCAAAACACTTGCAGGACCGGTTCTTGTGCAATACACTTTTAGACCCTCTTCTTGTGCAAAACATTTGGAGGCCCTGTTCTTGCACAAAACAGTTGGATACCCAGTTCCTGTGCAATACACTTTTAGACCCTCTTCTTGTGCAAAACATTTGCAGGCCCTGTTCTTGTGCAAAACCCTTGCAGGCCCTGTTCTTGGTCAAAACACTTGCAGGCTCTGTTTTTGTGCAAAACGCATGCAGGCACTCTTCTTGTGTAAAGATTTGCAGGCACTCTTCTTGTTCAACACACTTGCAGGTCATGTTCTTGTGCAAAAGACTTTCAGGCTTTGTTCTTGTTGAAAACACTTGCAGACCCTGTTCTTGTGCAAACCACCTGCAGGCCCTGTTCTTGTACAAAACACTTGCAGACCCTGTTCTTCTGCAAAATACTTGCAGCCATTTTTCTTGTGCAAAACACTTGCAGTCCCTGTTCCTCTTTAAAAGACTGGTAGGGCTTGTTGTTGTGAACAACACTTGCGGGCCCTGTTCTTCTGCAATACACTTTCAGACCCTGTTCTTGTACAAAATAGTTGAAAGCTATGTTCTAGTGCAAAACACTTGCAGGCCCTCTTCTTCTGCAAAACACTTTCAGGCTTTGTTCTTGTGCAAAACACTTGCAGGCCCTGTTCTTGTGCAAAACACTTGCAGGCCCTGTATTTGTGCAAAACGCATGCAGGCACTCTTCTTGTGTAAAGATTTGCAGGCACTCTTCTTGTTCAACACACTTGCAGGTCATGTTCTTGTGCAAAACACTTACAGGCCCTTTTGTCGTGCAAAACACTTGCAGACCCTCTTCTTCTGCAAAACACTTTCATGCTTTTTTCTTGTTGAAAACACTTGCAGGCCCTGTTCTTGTACAAACCACTTGCAGGACCTGTTCTTGTGCAAAACACTTGCAGGACCTGTTCTTGTGCAAAACAATTGCAGGACCTGTTCTTGTGCAAAACACTTCCAGGCCCTGTTCTTGTGCAATACACATTTAGACCCTGTTCTTGTGCAAAACATTTGGAGGCCCTGTTTTTGTGCAATACACTTTTAGACCCTATTCTTCTGCAAAACATTTGCAGGCCCTGTTCTTGTGCAATACACTTTTAGACCCTCTTCTTCTGCAAAACATTTGCAGGCCCTGTTCTTGTGCAAACCACTTGCAGCCTCTGTTCTTGTGCAAAACACTTGCAGGCCCTGGTCTTGTGCAAAACACTTGCAGGCCCTGTTGATGTGCAATACATGTACAGGCTCTGGTCTTTTGCAAAACACTTGCAGGACCTGTTATTGTGCAAAACAATTGCACGACCTGTTCTTGTGGAAAACACTTCCACGCCCTGTTCTTGTGCAATACACATTTAGACCCTGTTCTTGTGCAAAACATTTGGAGGCCCTGTTGTTGTGCAATACACTTTTAGACCCTCTTCTTCTGCAAAACATTTGGAGGCCCTGTTCTTGCACAAAACACTTGGATACCCAGTTCTTGTGCAATACACTTTTAGACCCTCTTCTTCTGCAAAACATTTGGAGGCCCTGTTCTTGCACAAAACACTTGGATACCCAGTTCTTGTGCAATACACTTTTAGACCCTCTTCTTCTGCAAAACATTTGGAGGCCCTGTTCTTGCACAAAACACTTGGATACCCAGTTCCTGTGCAATACACTTTTAGACCCTCTTCTTGTGCAAAAGATTTGCAGGCCCTGTTCTTGTGCAAACCACTTGCAGGCCCTGTTCTTGTGCAAAACCTTTGCAGGCCCTGTTCTTGGTCAAAACACTTGCAGGCTCTGTTTTTGTGCAAAACGCATGCAGGCACTCTTCTTGTGTAAAGATTTGCAGGCACTCTTCTTGTTCAACACACTTGCAGGTCATGTTCTTGTGCAAAACACTTACAGGCCCTTTTGTCGTGCAAAACACTTGCAGACCCTCTTCTTCTGCAACACACTTTCAGGCTTTGTTCTTGTTGAAAACACTTGCAGGCCCTGTTCTTGTGCAAAACACTTGCAGGCCCTGTTCTTGTGCAAAACACTTGCAGACCCTGTTCTTGTGCAATACACTTTTAGACCCTCTTCTTGTGCAAAACATTTGGAGGCCCTGTTCTTGCACAAAACACTTGGATACCCAGTTCTTGTGCAATACACTTTTAGACCCTCTTCTTGTGCAAAACATTTGAAGGCCCTGTTCTTATGCAAACCACTTGCAGGCTCTGTTTTTGTGCAAAACGCACGCAGGCACTCTTCTTGTGTAAAGATTTGCAGGCACTCTTCTTGTTCAACACACTTGCAGGTCATGTTCTTGTGCAAAACACTTACAGGCCCTGTTCTTGTGCAAAACACTTGCAGGCCCTGTTGTAGTGCAAAATATTTGCAACTTCTGTTCTTGTGCAAAACACATGGAGGCACTGTTATTGTGCAATGCACTTGCAGGCCCTGTTGTTGTGAAAAACACTTGTAGGACCTGTTCTTGTGCAGTACACTTTCGAACCCTTTTCTTGTTCTAAACAGTTGCATGATCTGTTCTTGTGCAAAACCCTTGCAGGCCCTGTTCTTGTGCAAAACACTTGCAGGCCCTGTTCTTGTGCAAAACACTTGCAGGCCCTGTTCTTGGTCCAAACACTTGCAGGCTCTGTTTTTGTGCAAACCACTGGCAGGCTCTGTTCTTGTTTAAAACATTTGTAGGCACTGTTTTTGGGCAAACCACTTGCAGGCCCTGTTCTGGTGCAAAATATTTGCAACTTCTGTTCCTCGGCAAAACACATGCAGGCCCTATTCTTGTGCAAACCACTTGCAGGCCCTGTTCTTGTGCAAACCACTGGCAGGCCCTATTGTTGTGAAAAATACTTGCAGGCTCTGTTCTTGTGCAAAAAACTTGCAGTCCCTGTTTTTGTGCAAAACACTTGTAGGCCCTGTTGATGTGTAATCTATGTACAGGCTCTGTTCTTTTGCAAAACACTTGTAGGATATGTTGATGTGCAATACATGTACAGGCTCTGGTCTTGTGCAAAACACTTGGAGGACATGTTCTTGTGCAAAACATTTGGAGGCCCTGTTCTTGCACAAAACACTTGGATACCCAGTTCTTGTGCAATACACTTTTACACCCTCTTCTTCTGCAAAACATTTGCAGGCCCCATTTTTGTGCAAAACAATTGCAGGACCTGTTCTTGTGCAAAACAGTTGCAGGCCCTGTTGTAGTGCAAAATATTTGCAACTTCAGTTCTTGTGCAAAACACTTGCAGGACCTTGTCTTGTGCAAAAAAATTGCAGGCCCTGTTCTTGTGCAATACACTTTTAGACCCTCTTCTTGTGCAAAACATTTGGAGGCCCTGTTCTTGCAGAAAACACTTGGATACCCAGTTCTTATGCAATACACTTTTAGACCCTCTTCTTGTGCAAAACATTTGAAGGCCCTGTTCTTGTGCAAACCACTTGCAGGCTCTGTTCTTGTGCAAAACACTTGCAGGACCTGCTCTTGTGCAAAACATTTGGAGGCCCTGTTCTTGCACAAAACACTTGGATACCCAGTTCTTGTGCAATACACTTTTAGACCCTCTTCTTCTGCAAAACATTTGGAGGCCCTGTTCTTGCACAAAACACTTGGATACCCAGTTCTTGTGCAAAACCCTTGCAGGCCCTGTTCTTGGTCAAAACAGTTGCAGGACCTGTTGATGTGCAATACATGTACAGGCTCTGGTCTTTTGCAAAACACTTGCAGGACCTGTTCTTGTGCAAAACACTTGCAGGCCCTGTTCTTGTGCAAAATATTTGCAACTTCTGTTCTTGTGCAAAACACTTGCAGGCCCTGTTTTTGTGCAAAACGCATGCAGGCACTCTTCTTGTGTAAAGATTTGCAGGCACTCTTCTTGTTCAACACACTTGCAGGTCATGTTCTTGTGCAAAAGACTTTCAGGCTTTGTTCTTGTTGAAAACACTTGCAGACCCTGTTCTTGTGCAAACCACTTGCAGGCCCTGTTCTTGTACAAAATAGTTGAAAGCTATGTTCTAGTGCAAAACACTTGCAGACCCTGTTCTTCTGCAAAATACTTGCAGCCATTTTTCTTGTGCAAAACACTCGCAGTCCCTGTTCCTCTTTAAAAGACTGGTAGGGCTTGTTGTTGTGAACAACACTTGCAGGCCCTGTTCTTCTGCAATACACTTTCAGACCCTGTTCTTGTACAAAATAGTTGAAAGCTATGTTCTAGTGCAAAACACTTGCAGGCCCTCTTCTTCTGCAAAACACTTTCAGGCTTTGTTCTTGTGCAAAACACTTGCAGGCCCTGTTCTTGTGCAAAACACTTGCAGGCCCTGTTTTTGTGCAAAACGCATGCAGGCACTCTTCTTGTGTAAAGATTTGCAGGCACTCTTCTTGTTCAACACACTTGCAGGTCATGTTCTTGTGCAAAACACTTACAGGCCCTTTTGTCGTGCAAAACACTTGCAGACCCTCTTCTTCTGCAAAACACTTTCATGCTTTTTTCTTGTTGAAAACACTTGCAGGCCCTGTTCTTGTACAAACCACTTGCAGGACCTGTTCTTGTGCAAAACACTTGCAGGACCTGTTCTTGTGCAAAACAATTGCAGGACCTGTTCTTGTGCAAAACACTTCCAGGCCCTGTTCTTGTGCAATACACATTTAGACCCTGTTCTTGTGCAAAACATTTGGAGGCCCTGTTTTTGTGCAATACACTTTTAGACCCTATTCTTCTGCAAAACATTTGCAGGCCCTGTTCTTGTGCAAAAGAATTGCAGGCCCTGTTCTTGTGCAGAACACTTGCAGGCCCTGTTCTTGTGCAAAACACTTGCAGGCCCTGTTCTTGTGCAATACACTTTTAGACCCTTGTCTTGTGCAAAACATTTGGAGGCCCTGTTCTTGTGCAAACCACTTGCAGCCTCTGTTCTTGTGCAAAACACTTGCAGGCCCTGGTCTTGTGCAATAAAATTTTAGACCCTTGTCTTGTGCAAAACATTTGGAGGCCCTGTTCTTGTGCAAACCACTTGCAGCCTCTGTTCTTGTGCAAAACATTTGGAGGCCCTGTTCTTGTGCAAACCACTTGGATACCCAGTTCTTGTGCAAAACCCTTGCAGGCCCTGTTCTTGGTCAAAACAGTTGCAGGACCTGTTGATGTGCAATACATGTACAGGCTCTGGTCTTTTGCAAAACACTTGCAGGACCTGTTCTTGTGCAAAACACTTGCAGGCCCTGTTCTTGTGCAAAATATTTGCAACTTCTGTTCTTGTGCAAAACACTTGCAGGCCCTGTTCTTGTGCAAAACACTTGCAGGACCTGTTCTTGTGCAAAACAATTGCAGGACCTGTTCTTGTGCAAAACACTTCCAGGCCCTGTTCTTGTGCAATACACATTTAGACCCTGTTCTTGTGCAAAACATTTGGAGGCCCTGTTTTTGTGCAATAGACTTTTAGACCCTATTCTTCTGCAAAACATTTGCAGGCCCTGTTCTTGTGCAATACACTTTTAGACCCTCTTCTTCTGCAAAACATTTGCAGGCCCTGTTCTTGTGCAAACCACTTGCAGCCTCTGTTCTTGTGCAAAACACTTGCAGGCCCTGGTCTTGTGCAAAACACTTGCAGGCCCTGTTGATGTGCAATACATGTACAGGCTCTGGTCTTTTGCAAAACACTTGCAGGACCTGTTATTGTGCAAAACAATTGCACGACCTGTTCTTGTGGAAAACACTTCCACGCCCTGTTCTTGTGCAATACACATTTAGACCCTGTTCTTGTGCAAAACATTTGGAGGCCCTGTTGTTGTGCAATACACTTTTAGACCCTCTTCTTCTGCAAAACATTTGCAGGCCCTGTTCTTGTGCAAACCACTTGCAGCCTCTATTCTTGTGCAAAACACTTGCAGGCCCTGGTCTTGTGCAAAACACTTGCAGGCCCTGTTGATGTGCAATACATGTACAGGCTCTGGTCTTTTGCAAAACACTTGCAGGACCTGTTATTGTGCAAAACAATTGCACGACCTGTTCTTGTGCAAAACACTTCCAGGCCCTGTTCTTGTGCAATACACATTTAGACCCTGTTCTTGTGCAAAACATTTGGAGGCCCTGTTTTTGTGCAATACACTTTTAGACCCTATTCTTCTGCAAAACATTTGCAGGCCCTGTTCTTGTGCAAAAGAATTGCAGGCCCTGTTCTTGTGCAAAACACTTGCAGGCCCTGTTCTTGTGCAAAACACTTGCAGGCCCTGTTCTTGTGCAATACACTTTTAGACCCTTGTCTTGTGCAAAACATTTGGAGGCCCTGTTCTTGTGCAAACCACTTGCAGCCTCTGTTCTTGTGCAAAACACTTGCAGGCCCTGGTCTTGTGCAATAAAATTTTAGACCCTTGTCTTGTGCAAAACATTTGGAGGCCCTGTTCTTGTGCAAACCACTTGCAGCCTCTGTTCTTGTGCAAAACATTTGGAGGCCCTGTTCTTGTGCAAACCACTTGGATACCCAGTTCTTGTGCAAAACCCTTGCAGGCCCTGTTCTTGTGCAAAACCCTTGCAGGCCCTGTTGTAGTCCAAAATATTTGCAACTTCTGTTCTTGTGCAAAACACATGAAGGCCCTGTTTTTGTGCAAAACACATGCAGGCCCTGTTTTTGTGCAAAACACTTCCAGGCCCTGTTCTTGTGCAAAACACTTCCAGGCCCTGTTGTAGTGCAAAATATTTGCAACTTCTGTTCTTGTGCAAAACATTTGGAGGCCCTGTTGTTGTGCAATACACTTTTAGACCCTCTTCTTCTGCAAAACATTTGCAGGCCCTGTTCTTGTGCAAACCACTTGCAGCCTCTATTCTTGTGCAAAACACTTGCAGGCCCTGGTCTTGTGCAAAACACTTGCAGGCCCTGTTGATGTGCAATACATGTACAGGCTCTGGTCTTTTGCAAAACACTTGCAGGACCTGTTATTGTGCAAAACAATTGCACGACCTGTTCTTGTGCAAAACACTTCCAGGCCCTGTTCTTGTGCAATACACATTTAGACCCTGTTCTTGTGCAAAACATTTGGAGGCCCTGTTTTTGTGCAATACACTTTTAGACCCTATTCTTCTGCAAAACATTTGCAGGCCCTGTTCTTGTGCAAAAGAATTGCAGGCCCTGTTCTTGTGCAAAACACTTGCAGGCCCTGTTCTTGTGCAAAACACTTGCAGGCCCTGTTCTTGTGCAATACACTTTTAGACCCTTGTCTTGTGCAAAACATTTGGAGGCCCTGTTCTTGTGCAAACCACTTGCAGCCTCTGTTCTTGTGCAAAACACTTGCAGGCCCTGGTCTTGTGCAATACACTTTTAGACCCTCTTCTTCTGCAAAACATTTGCAGGCCCTGTTCTTGTGCAAACCACTTGCAGCCTCTATTCTTGTGCAAAACACTTGCAGGCCCTGGTCTTGTGCAAAACACTTGCAGGCCCTGTTGATGTGCAATACATGTACAGGCTCTGGTCTTGGTCAAAACAATTGCAGGACCTGTTGATGTGCAATACATGTACAGGCTCTGGTCTTTTGCAAAACACTTGCAGGACCTGTTCTTGTGCAAAACACTTGCAGGCCCTGTTCTTGTGCAAAATATTTGCAACTTCTGTTCTTGTGCAAAACACTTGCAGGCCCTGTTCTTTTGCAAAACACTTGCAGGCCCTGTTCTTGTGCAAAACACTTGCAGGCCCTGTTCTTGTGCAATACGCTTTTAGACCCTCTTCTTCTGCAAAACATTTGCAGGCCCTGTTCTTGTGCAAACCACTTGCAGGCCCTGTTGATGTGCAATACATGTACAGGCTCTGGTCTTTTGCAAAACACTTGCAGGACCTGTTCTTGTGCAAAACACTTGCAGGCCCTGTTTTTGTGCAAAACGCATGCAGGCACTCTTCTTGTGTAAAGATTTGCAGGCACTCTTCTTGTTCAACACACTTGCAGGTCATGTTCTTGTGCAAAACACTTACAGGCCCTTTTGTCGTGTAAAACACTTGCAGACCCTCTTCTTCTGCAAAACACTTTCAGGCTTTGTTCTTGTTGAAAACACTTGCAGGCCCTGTTCTTGTACAAACCACTTGCAGGACCTGTTCTTGTGCAAAACACTTGCAGGACCGGTTCTTGTGCAATACACTTTTAGACCCTCTTCTTGTGCAAAACATTTGGAGGCCCTGTTCTTGCACAAAACACTTGGATACCCAGTTCCTGTGCAATACACTTTTAGACCCTCTTCTTGTGCAAAACATTTGCAGGCCCTGTTCTTGTGCAAAACCCTTGCAGGCCCTGTTCTTGGTCAAAACACTTGCAGGCTCTGTTTTTGTGCAAAACGCATGCAGGCACTCTTCTTGTGTAAAGATTTGCAGGCACTCTTCTTGTTCAACACACTTGCAGGTCATGTTCTTGTGCAAAAGACTTTCAGGCTTTGTTCTTGTTGAAAACACTTGCAGACCCTGTTCTTGTGCAAACCACCTGCAGGCCCTGTTCTTGTACAAAACACTTGCAGACCCTGTTCTTCTGCAAAATACTTGCAGCCATTTTTCTTGTGCAAAACACTCGCAGTCCCTGTTCCTCTTTAAAAGACTGGTAGGGCTTGTTGTTGTGAACAACACTTGCGGGCCCTGTTCTTCTGCAATACACTTTCAGACCCTGTTCTTGTACAAAATAGTTGAAAGCTATGTTCTAGTGCAAAACACTTGCAGGCCCTCTTCTTCTGCAAAACACTTTCAGGCTTTGTTCTTGTGCAAAACACTTGCAGGCCCTGTTCTTGTGCAAAACACTTGCAGGCCCTGTTTTTGTGCAAAACGCATGCAGGCACTCTTCTTGTGTAAAGATTTGCAGGCACTCTTCTTGTTCAACACACTTGCAGGTCATGTTCTTGTGCAAAACACTTACAGGCCCTTTTGTCGTGTAAAACACTTGCAGACCCTCTTCTTCTGCAAAACACTTTCAGGCTTTGTTCTTGTTGAAAACACTTGCAGGCCCTGTTCTTGTACAAACCACTTGCAGGACCTGTTCTTGTGCAAAACACTTGCAGGACCGGTTCTTGTGCAATACACTTTTAGACCCTCTTCTTGTGCAAAACATTTGGAGGCCCTGTTCTTGCACAAAACACTTGGATACCCAGTTCCTGTGCAATACACTTTTAGACCCTCTTCTTGTGCAAAACATTTGCAGGCCCTGTTCTTGTGCAAAACCCTTGCAGGCCCTTTTGTCGTGCAAAACACTTGCAGACCCTCTTCTTCTGCAAAACACTTTCAGGCTTTGTTCTTCTTGAAAACACTTGCAGGCCCTGTTCTTGTACAAACCACTTGCAGGACCTGTTCTTGTGCAAAACACTTGCAGGACCGGTTCTTGTGCAATACACTTTTAGACCCTCTTCTTGTGCAAAATATTTGGAGGCCCTGTTCTTGCACAAAACACTTGGATACCCAGTTCCTGTGCAATACACTTTTAGACCCTCTTCTTGTGCAAAACATTTGAAGGCCCTGTTCTTGTGCAAACCACTTGCAGGCTCTGTTCTTGTGCAAAACACTTGCAGGACCTGCTCTTGTGCAAAACATTTGGAGGCCCTGTTCTTGCACAAAACACTTGGATACCCAGTTCTTGTGCAATACACTTTTAGACCCTCTTCTTCTGCAAAACATTTGGAGGCCCTGTTCTTGCACAAAACACTTGGATACCCAGTTCTTGTGCAATACACTTTTAGACCCTCTTCTTCTGCAAAACATTTGGAGGCCCTGTTCTTGCACAAAACACTTGGATACCCAGTTCCTGTGCAATACACTTTTAGACCCTCTTCTTGTGCAAAAGATTTGCAGGCCCTGTTCTTGTGCAAACCACTTGCAGGCCCTGTTCTTGTGCAAAACCTTTGCAGGCCCTGTTCTTGGTCAAAACACTTGCAGGCTCTGTTTTTGTGCAAAACGCATGCAGGCACTCTTCTTGTGTAAAGATTTGCAGGCACTCTTCTTGTTCAACACACTTGCAGGTCATGTTCTTGTGCAAAACACTTACAGGCCCTTTTGTCGTGCAAAACACTTGCAGACCCTCTTCTTCTGCAACACACTTTCAGGCTTTGTTCTTGTTGAAAACACTTGCAGGCCCTGTTCTTGTGCAAAACACTTGCAGGCCCTGTTCTTGTGCAAAACACTTGCAGACCCTGTTCTTGTGCAATACACTTTTAGACCCTCTTCTTGTGCAAAACATTTGGAGGCACAAAACACTTGGATACCCAGTTCTTGTGCAATACACTTTTAGACCCTCTTCTTGTGCAAAACATTTGAAGGCCCTGTTCTTATGCAAACCACTTGCAGGCTCTGTTTTTGTGCAAAACGCATGCAGGCACTCTTCTTGTGTAAAGATTTGCAGGCACTCTTCTTGTTCAACACACTTGCAGGTCATGTTCTTGTGCAAAACACTTACAGGCCCTTTTGTCGTGCAAAACACTTGCAGACCCTCTTCTTCTGCAAAACACTTTCAGGCTTTGTTCTTGTTGAAAACACTTGCAGGCCCTGTTCTTGTGCAAAACACTTGGAGGCACTGTTATTGTGCAATGCACTTGCAGGCCCTGTTGTTGTGGAAAACACTTGTAGGACCTGTTCTTGTGCAATACACTTTCGAACCCTTTTCTTGTTCTAAACAGTTGCATGATCTGTTTTTGTGCAAAAGACTTGCAAGTTCTGTTTTTGTGCAAAACAATTGCAGGACCTGTTCTTGTGCAATACACTTTTAGACCCTCTTCTTGTGCAAAACATTTGCAGGACCTGTTCTTGTGCAAAACACTTGCAGGCCCTGTTCTTGTGCAAAACACTTGCAGACCCTGTTCTTGTGCAATACATTTTTAGACCCTCTTCTTGTGCAAAACATTTGGAGGCCCTGTTCTTGCACAAAACACTTGGATACCCAGTTCTTGTGCAATACACTTTTAGACCCTCTTCTTGTGCAAAACATTTGAAGGCCCTGTTCTTATGCAAACCACTTGCAGGCTCTGTTTTTGTGCAAAACGCATGCAGGCACTCTTCTTGTGTAAAGATTTGCAGGCACTCTTCTTGTTCAACACACTTGCAGGTCATGTTCTTGTGCAAAACACTTGCAGGCCCTGTTCTTGTGCAAAACCCTTGCAGGCCCTGTTCTTGTGCAAAACACTTGCAGGCCCTGTTCTTGTGCAAAATATTTGGAGGCCCTGTTCTTGCACAAAACACTTGGATACCCAGTTGTTGTGCAATACACTTTTAGACCCTCTTCTTCTGCAAAACATTTGCAGGCCCTGTTCTTGTGCAAACCACTTGCAGCCTCTGTTCTTGTGCAAAACACTTGCAGGCCCTGGTCTTGTGCAAAACAGTTGCAGGCCCTGTTGATGTGCAATACATGTACAGGCTCTGGTCTTTTGCAAAACACTTGCAGGCCCTGTTATTGTGCAATGCACTTGCAGGCCCTGTTGTTGTGAAAAACACTTGTAGGACCTGTTCTTGTGCAGTACACTTTCGAACCCTTTTCTTGTTCTAAACAGTTGCATGATCTGTTCTTGTGCAAAACCCTTGCAGGCCCTGTTCTTGTGCAAAACACTTGGATACCCAGTTCCTGTGCAATACACTTTTAGACCCTCTTCTTGTGCAAAACATTTGGAGGCCCCGTTCTTGGTCAAAACACTTGCAGGCCCTGTTCTTGTGCAAAACACTTGCAGGCCCTGTTCTTGGTCCAAACACTTGCAGGCTCTGTTTTTGTGCAAACCACTGGCAGGCTCTGTTCTTGTTTAAAACATTTGTAGGCACTGTTTTTGGGCAAACCACTTGCAGGCCCTGTTCTGGTGCAAAATATTTGCAACTTCTGTTCCTCGGCAAAACACATGCAGGCCCTATTCTTGTGCAAACCACTTGCAGGCCCTGTTCTTGTGCAAACCACTGGCAGGCCCTAATGTTGTGAAAAATACTTGCAGGCTCTGTTCTTGTGCAAAAAACTTGCAGTCCCTGTTTTTGTGCAAAACACTTGTAGGCCCTGTTGATGTGTAATCTATGTACAGGCTCTGTTCTTTTGCAAAACACTTGCAGGATCTGTTGATGTGCAATACATGTACAGGCTCTGGTCTTGTGCAAAACACTTGCAGGACCTGTTCTTGTGCAAAACATTTGGAGGCCCTGTTCTTGCACAAAACACTTGGATACCCAGTTCTTGTGCAATACACTTTTAGACCCTCTTCTTGTGCAAAACATTTGGAGGCCCTGTTCTTGCACAAAACACTTGGATACCCAGTTCCTGTGCAATACACTTTTAGACCCTCTTCTTGTGCAAAACATTTGCAGGCCCTGTTCTTGTGCAAAACCCTTGCAGGCCCTTTTGTCGTGCAAAACACTTGCAGACCCTCTTCTTCTGCAAAACACTTTCAGGCTTTGTTCTTCTTGAAAACACTTGCAGGCCCTGTTCTTGTACAAACCACTTGCAGGACCTGTTCTTGTGCAAAACACTTGCAGGACCGGTTCTTGTGCAATACACTTTTAGACCCTCTTCTTGTGCAAAATATTTGGAGGCCCTGTTCTTGCACAAAACACTTGGATACCCAGTTCCTGTGCAATACACTTTTAGACCCTCTTCTTGTGCAAAACATTTGAAGGCCCTGTTCTTGTGCAAACCACTTGCAGGCTCTGTTCTTGTGCAAAACACTTGCAGGACCTGCTCTTGTGCAAAACATTTGGAGGCCCTGTTCTTGCACAAAACACTTGGATACCCAGTTCTTGTGCAATACACTTTTAGACCCTCTTCTTCTGCAAAACATTTGGAGGCCCTGTTCTTGCACAAAACACTTGGATACCCAGTTCTTGTGCAATACACTTTTAGACCCTCTTCTTCTGCAAAACATTTGGAGGCCCTGTTCTTGCACAAAACACTTGGATACCCAGTTCCTGTGCAATACACTTTTAGACCCTCTTCTTGTGCAAAAGATTTGCAGGCCCTGTTCTTGTGCAAACCACTTGCAGGCCCTGTTCTTGTGCAAAACCTTTGCAGGCCCTGTTCTTGGTCAAAACACTTGCAGGCTCTGTTTTTGTGCAAAACGCATGCAGGCACTCTTCTTGTGTAAAGATTTGCAGGCACTCTTCTTGTTCAACACACTTGCAGGTCATGTTCTTGTGCAAAACACTTACAGGCCCTTTTGTCGTGCAAAACACTTGCAGACCCTCTTCTTCTGCAACACACTTTCAGGCTTTGTTCTTGTTGAAAACACTTGCAGGCCCTGTTCTTGTGCAAAACACTTGCAGGCCCTGTTCTTGTGCAAAACACTTGCAGACCCTGTTCTTGTGCAATACACTTTTAGACCCTCTTCTTGTGCAAAACATTTGGAGGCACAAAACACTTGGATACCCAGTTCTTGTGCAATACACTTTTAGACCCTCTTCTTGTGCAAAACATTTGAAGGCCCTGTTCTTATGCAAACCACTTGCAGGCTCTGTTTTTGTGCAAAACGCATGCAGGCACTCTTCTTGTGTAAAGATTTGCAGGCACTCTTCTTGTTCAACACACTTGCAGGTCATGTTCTTGTGCAAAACACTTACAGGCCCTTTTGTCGTGCAAAACACTTGCAGACCCTCTTCTTCTGCAACACACTTTCAGGCTTTGTTCTTGTTGAAAACACTTGCAGGCCCTGTTCTTGTGCAAAACACTTGGAGGCACTGTTATTGTGCAATGCACTTGCAGGCCCTGTTGTTGTGGAAAACACTTGTAGGACCTGTTCTTGTGCAATACACTTTCGAACCCTTTTCTTGTTCTAAACAGTTGCATGATCTGTTTTTGTGCAAAAGACTTGCAAGTTCTGTTTTTGTGCAAAACAATTGCAGGACCTGTTCTTGTGCAATACACTTTTAGACCCTCTTCTTGTGCAAAACATTTGCAGGACCTGTTCTTGTGCAAAACACTTGCAGGCCCTGTTCTTGTGCAAAACACTTGCAGACCCTGTTCTTGTGCAATACATTTTTAGACCCTCTTCTTGTGCAAAACATTTGGAGGCCCTGTTCTTGCACAAAACACTTGGATACCCAGTTCTTGTGCAATACACTTTTAGACCCTCTTCTTGTGCAAAACATTTGAAGGCCCTGTTCTTATGCAAACCACTTGCAGGCTCTGTTTTTGTGCAAAACGCATGCAGGCACTCTTCTTGTGTAAAGATTTGCAGGCACTCTTCTTGTTCAACACACTTGCAGGTCATGTTCTTGTGCAAAACACTTGCAGGCCCTGTTCTTGTGCAAAACCCTTGCAGGCCCTGTTCTTGTGCAAAACACTTGCAGGCCCTGTTCTTGTGCAAAATATTTGGAGGCCCTGTTCTTGCACAAAACACTTGGATACCCAGTTGTTGTGCAATACACTTTTAGACCCTCTTCTTCTGCAAAACATTTGCAGGCCCTGTTCTTGTGCAAACCACTTGCAGCCTCTGTTCTTGTGCAAAACACTTGCAGGCCCTGGTCTTGTGCAAAACAGTTGCAGGCCCTGTTGATGTGCAATACATGTACAGGCTCTGGTCTTTTGCAAAACACTTGCAGGCCCTGTTATTGTGCAATGCACTTGCAGGCCCTGTTGTTGTGAAAAACACTTGTAGGACCTGTTCTTGTGCAGTACACTTTCGAACCCTTTTCTTGTTCTAAACAGTTGCATGATCTGTTCTTGTGCAAAACCCTTGCAGGCCCTGTTCTTGTGCAAAACACTTGGATACCCAGTTCCTGTGCAATACACTTTTAGACCCTCTTCTTGTGCAAAACATTTGGAGGCCCCGTTCTTGGTCAAAACACTTGCAGGCCCTGTTCTTGTGCAAAACACTTGCAGGCCCTGTTCTTGGTCCAAACACTTGCAGGCTCTGTTTTTGTGCAAACCACTGGCAGGCTCTGTTCTTGTTTAAAACATTTGTAGGCACTGTTTTTGGGCAAACCACTTGCAGGCCCTGTTCTGGTGCAAAATATTTGCAACTTCTGTTCCTCGGCAAAACACATGCAGGCCCTATTCTTGTGCAAACCACTTGCAGGCCCTGTTCTTGTGCAAACCACTGGCAGGCCCTAATGTTGTGAAAAATACTTGCAGGCTCTGTTCTTGTGCAAAAAACTTGCAGTCCCTGTTTTTGTGCAAAACACTTGTAGGCCCTGTTGATGTGTAATCTATGTACAGGCTCTGTTCTTTTGCAAAACACTTGCAGGATCTGTTGATGTGCAATACATGTACAGGCTCTGGTCTTGTGCAAAACACTTGCAGGACCTGTTCTTGTGCAAAACATTTGGAGGCCCTGTTCTTGCACAAAACACTTGGATACCCAGTTCTTGTGCAATACACTTTTAGACCCTCTTCTTGTGCAAAACATTTGGAGGCCCTGTTCTTGCACAAAACACTTGGATACCCAGTTCCTGTGCAATACACTTTTAGACCCTCTTCTTGTGCAAAACATTTGCAGGCCCTGTTCTTGTGCAAAACCCTTGCAGGCCCTTTTGTCGTGCAAAACACTTGCAGACCCTCTTCTTCTGCAAAACACTTTCAGGCTTTGTTCTTCTTGAAAACACTTGCAGGCCCTGTTCTTGTACAAACCACTTGCAGGACCTGTTCTTGTGCAAAACACTTGCAGGACCGGTTCTTGTGCAATACACTTTTAGACCCTCTTCTTGTGCAAAATATTTGGAGGCCCTGTTCTTGCACAAAACACTTGGATACCCAGTTCCTGTGCAATACACTTTTAGACCCTCTTCTTGTGCAAAACATTTGAAGGCCCTGTTCTTGTGCAAACCACTTGCAGGCTCTGTTCTTGTGCAAAACACTTGCAGGACCTGCTCTTGTGCAAAACATTTGGAGGCCCTGTTCTTGCACAAAACACTTGGATACCCAGTTCTTGTGCAATACACTTTTAGACCCTCTTCTTCTGCAAAACATTTGGAGGCCCTGTTCTTGCACAAAACACTTGGATACCCAGTTCTTGTGCAATACACTTTTAGACCCTCTTCTTCTGCAAAACATTTGGAGGCCCTGTTCTTGCACAAAACACTTGGATACCCAGTTCCTGTGCAATACACTTTTAGACCCTCTTCTTGTGCAAAAGATTTGCAGGCCCTGTTCTTGTGCAAACCACTTGCAGGCCCTGTTCTTGTGCAAAACCTTTGCAGGCCCTGTTCTTGGTCAAAACACTTGCAGGCTCTGTTTTTGTGCAAAACGCATGCAGGCACTCTTCTTGTGTAAAGATTTGCAGGCACTCTTCTTGTTCAACACACTTGCAGGTCATGTTCTTGTGCAAAACACTTACAGGCCCTTTTGTCGTGCAAAACACTTGCAGACCCTCTTCTTCTGCAACACACTTTCAGGCTTTGTTCTTGTTGAAAACACTTGCAGGCCCTGTTCTTGTGCAAAACACTTGCAGGCCCTGTTCTTGTGCAAAACACTTGCAGACCCTGTTCTTGTGCAATACACTTTTAGACCCTCTTCTTGTGCAAAACATTTGGAGGCACAAAACACTTGGATACCCAGTTCTTGTGCAATACACTTTTAGACCCTCTTCTTGTGCAAAACATTTGAAGGCCCTGTTCTTATGCAAACCACTTGCAGGCTCTGTTTTTGTGCAAAACGCATGCAGGCACTCTTCTTGTGTAAAGATTTGCAGGCACTCTTCTTGTTCAACACACTTGCAGGTCATGTTCTTGTGCAAAACACTTACAGGCCCTTTTGTCGTGCAAAACACTTGCAGACCCTCTTCTTCTGCAAAACACTTTCAGGCTTTGTTCTTGTTGAAAACACTTGCAGGCCCTGTTCTTGTGCAAAACACTTGGAGGCACTGTTATTGTGCAATGCACTTGCAGGCCCTGTTGTTGTGGAAAACACTTGTAGGACCTGTTCTTGTGCAATACACTTTCGAACCCTTTTCTTGTTCTAAACAGTTGCATGATCTGTTTTTGTGCAAAAGACTTGCAAGTTCTGTTTTTGTGCAAAACAATTGCAGGACCTGTTCTTGTGCAATACACTTTTAGACCCTCTTCTTGTGCAAAACATTTGCAGGACCTGTTCTTGTGCAAAACACTTGCAGGCCCTGTTCTTGTGCAAAACACTTGCAGACCCTGTTCTTGTGCAATACATTTTTAGACCCTCTTCTTGTGCAAAACATTTGGAGGCCCTGTTCTTGCACAAAACACTTGGATACCCAGTTCTTGTGCAATACACTTTTAGACCCTCTTCTTGTGCAAAACATTTGAAGGCCCTGTTCTTATGCAAACCACTTGCAGGCTCTGTTTTTGTGCAAAACGCATGCAGGCACTCTTCTTGTGTAAAGATTTGCAGGCACTCTTCTTGTTCAACACACTTGCAGGTCATGTTCTTGTGCAAAACACTTGCAGGCCCTGTTCTTGTGCAAAACCCTTGCAGGCCCTGTTCTTGTGCAAAACACTTGCAGGCCCTGTTCTTGTGCAAAATATTTGGAGGCCCTGTTCTTGCACAAAACACTTGGATACCCAGTTGTTGTGCAATACACTTTTAGACCCTCTTCTTCTGCAAAACATTTGCAGGCCCTGTTCTTGTGCAAACCACTTGCAGCCTCTGTTCTTGTGCAAAACACTTGCAGGCCCTGGTCTTGTGCAAAACAGTTGCAGGCCCTGTTGATGTGCAATACATGTACAGGCTCTGGTCTTTTGCAAAACACTTGCAGGCCCTGTTATTGTGCAATGCACTTGCAGGCCCTGTTGTTGTGAAAAACACTTGTAGGACCTGTTCTTGTGCAGTACACTTTCGAACCCTTTTCTTGTTCTAAACAGTTGCATGATCTGTTCTTGTGCAAAACCCTTGCAGGCCCTGTTCTTGTGCAAAACACTTGGATACCCAGTTCCTGTGCAATACACTTTTAGACCCTCTTCTTGTGCAAAACATTTGGAGGCCCCGTTCTTGGTCAAAACACTTGCAGGCCCTGTTCTTGTGCAAAACACTTGCAGGCCCTGTTCTTGGTCCAAACACTTGCAGGCTCTGTTTTTGTGCAAACCACTGGCAGGCTCTGTTCTTGTTTAAAACATTTGTAGGCACTGTTTTTGGGCAAACCACTTGCAGGCCCTGTTCTGGTGCAAAATATTTGCAACTTCTGTTCCTCGGCAAAACACATGCAGGCCCTATTCTTGTGCAAACCACTTGCAGGCCCTGTTCTTGTGCAAACCACTGGCAGGCCCTAATGTTGTGAAAAATACTTGCAGGCTCTGTTCTTGTGCAAAAAACTTGCAGTCCCTGTTTTTGTGCAAAACACTTGTAGGCCCTGTTGATGTGTAATCTATGTACAGGCTCTGTTCTTTTGCAAAACACTTGCAGGATCTGTTGATGTGCAATACATGTACAGGCTCTGGTCTTGTGCAAAACACTTGCAGGACCTGTTCTTGTGCAAAACATTTGGAGGCCCTGTTCTTGCACAAAACACTTGGATACCCAGTTCTTGTGCAATACACTTTTAGACCCTCTTCTTGTGCAAAACATTTGGAGGCCCTGTTCTTGCACAAAACACTTGGATACCCAGTTCCTGTGCAATACACTTTTAGACCCTCTTCTTGTGCAAAACATTTGCAGGCCCTGTTCTTGTGCAAAACCCTTGCAGGCCCTTTTGTCGTGCAAAACACTTGCAGACCCTCTTCTTCTGCAAAACACTTTCAGGCTTTGTTCTTCTTGAAAACACTTGCAGGCCCTGTTCTTGTACAAACCACTTGCAGGACCTGTTCTTGTGCAAAACACTTGCAGGACCGGTTCTTGTGCAATACACTTTTAGACCCTCTTCTTGTGCAAAATATTTGGAGGCCCTGTTCTTGCACAAAACACTTGGATACCCAGTTCCTGTGCAATACACTTTTAGACCCTCTTCTTGTGCAAAACATTTGAAGGCCCTGTTCTTGTGCAAACCACTTGCAGGCTCTGTTCTTGTGCAAAACACTTGCAGGACCTGCTCTTGTGCAAAACATTTGGAGGCCCTGTTCTTGCACAAAACACTTGGATACCCAGTTCTTGTGCAATACACTTTTAGACCCTCTTCTTCTGCAAAACATTTGGAGGCCCTGTTCTTGCACAAAACACTTGGATACCCAGTTCTTGTGCAATACACTTTTAGACCCTCTTCTTCTGCAAAACATTTGGAGGCCCTGTTCTTGCACAAAACACTTGGATACCCAGTTCCTGTGCAATACACTTTTAGACCCTCTTCTTGTGCAAAAGATTTGCAGGCCCTGTTCTTGTGCAAACCACTTGCAGGCCCTGTTCTTGTGCAAAACCTTTGCAGGCCCTGTTCTTGGTCAAAACACTTGCAGGCTCTGTTTTTGTGCAAAACGCATGCAGGCACTCTTCTTGTGTAAAGATTTGCAGGCACTCTTCTTGTTCAACACACTTGCAGGTCATGTTCTTGTGCAAAACACTTACAGGCCCTTTTGTCGTGCAAAACACTTGCAGACCCTCTTCTTCTGCAACACACTTTCAGGCTTTGTTCTTGTTGAAAACACTTGCAGGCCCTGTTCTTGTGCAAAACACTTGCAGGCCCTGTTCTTGTGCAAAACACTTGCAGACCCTGTTCTTGTGCAATACACTTTTAGACCCTCTTCTTGTGCAAAACATTTGGAGGCACAAAACACTTGGATACCCAGTTCTTGTGCAATACACTTTTAGACCCTCTTCTTGTGCAAAACATTTGAAGGCCCTGTTCTTATGCAAACCACTTGCAGGCTCTGTTTTTGTGCAAAACGCATGCAGGCACTCTTCTTGTGTAAAGATTTGCAGGCACTCTTCTTGTTCAACACACTTGCAGGTCATGTTCTTGTGCAAAACACTTACAGGCCCTTTTGTCGTGCAAAACACTTGCAGACCCTCTTCTTCTGCAAAACACTTTCAGGCTTTGTTCTTGTTGAAAACACTTGCAGGCCCTGTTCTTGTGCAAAACACTTGGAGGCACTGTTATTGTGCAATGCACTTGCAGGCCCTGTTGTTGTGGAAAACACTTGTAGGACCTGTTCTTGTGCAATACACTTTCGAACCCTTTTCTTGTTCTAAACAGTTGCATGATCTGTTTTTGTGCAAAAGACTTGCAAGTTCTGTTTTTGTGCAAAACAATTGCAGGACCTGTTCTTGTGCAATACACTTTTAGACCCTCTTCTTGTGCAAAACATTTGCAGGACCTGTTCTTGTGCAAAACACTTGCAGGCCCTGTTCTTGTGCAAAACACTTGCAGACCCTGTTCTTGTGCAATACATTTTTAGACCCTCTTCTTGTGCAAAACATTTGGAGGCCCTGTTCTTGCACAAAACACTTGGATACCCAGTTCTTGTGCAATACACTTTTAGACCCTCTTCTTGTGCAAAACATTTGAAGGCCCTGTTCTTATGCAAACCACTTGCAGGCTCTGTTTTTGTGCAAAACGCATGCAGGCACTCTTCTTGTGTAAAGATTTGCAGGCACTCTTCTTGTTCAACACACTTGCAGGTCATGTTCTTGTGCAAAACACTTGCAGGCCCTGTTCTTGTGCAAAACCCTTGCAGGCCCTGTTCTTGTGCAAAACACTTGCAGGCCCTGTTCTTGTGCAAAATATTTGGAGGCCCTGTTCTTGCACAAAACACTTGGATACCCAGTTGTTGTGCAATACACTTTTAGACCCTCTTCTTCTGCAAAACATTTGCAGGCCCTGTTCTTGTGCAAACCACTTGCAGCCTCTGTTCTTGTGCAAAACACTTGCAGGCCCTGGTCTTGTGCAAAACAGTTGCAGGCCCTGTTGATGTGCAATACATGTACAGGCTCTGGTCTTTTGCAAAACACTTGCAGGCCCTGTTATTGTGCAATGCACTTGCAGGCCCTGTTGTTGTGAAAAACACTTGTAGGACCTGTTCTTGTGCAGTACACTTTCGAACCCTTTTCTTGTTCTAAACAGTTGCATGATCTGTTCTTGTGCAAAACCCTTGCAGGCCCTGTTCTTGTGCAAAACACTTGGATACCCAGTTCCTGTGCAATACACTTTTAGACCCTCTTCTTGTGCAAAACATTTGGAGGCCCCGTTCTTGGTCAAAACACTTGCAGGCCCTGTTCTTGTGCAAAACACTTGCAGGCCCTGTTCTTGGTCCAAACACTTGCAGGCTCTGTTTTTGTGCAAACCACTGGCAGGCTCTGTTCTTGTTTAAAACATTTGTAGGCACTGTTTTTGGGCAAACCACTTGCAGGCCCTGTTCTGGTGCAAAATATTTGCAACTTCTGTTCCTCGGCAAAACACATGCAGGCCCTATTCTTGTGCAAACCACTTGCAGGCCCTGTTCTTGTGCAAACCACTGGCAGGCCCTAATGTTGTGAAAAATACTTGCAGGCTCTGTTCTTGTGCAAAAAACTTGCAGTCCCTGTTTTTGTGCAAAACACTTGTAGGCCCTGTTGATGTGTAATCTATGTACAGGCTCTGTTCTTTTGCAAAACACTTGCAGGATCTGTTGATGTGCAATACATGTACAGGCTCTGGTCTTGTGCAAAACACTTGCAGGACCTGTTCTTGTGCAAAACATTTGGAGGCCCTGTTCTTGCACAAAACACTTGGATACCCAGTTCTTGTGCAATACACTTTTAGACCCTCTTCTTGTGCAAAACATTTGGAGGCCCTGTTCTTGCACAAAACACTTGGATACCCAGTTCCTGTGCAATACACTTTTAGACCCTCTTCTTGTGCAAAACATTTGCAGGCCCTGTTCTTGTGCAAAACCCTTGCAGGCCCTTTTGTCGTGCAAAACACTTGCAGACCCTCTTCTTCTGCAAAACACTTTCAGGCTTTGTTCTTCTTGAAAACACTTGCAGGCCCTGTTCTTGTACAAACCACTTGCAGGACCTGTTCTTGCGCAAAACACTTGCAGGACCGGTTCTTGTGCAATACACTTTTAGACCCTCTTCTTGTGCAAAACATTTGAAGGCCCTGTTCTTGTGCAAACCACTTGCAGGCTCTGTTCTTGTGCAAAACACTTGCAGGACCTGCTCTTGTGCAAAACATTTGGAGGCCCTGTTCTTGCACAAAACACTTGGATACCCAGTTCTTGTGCAATACACTTTTAGACCCTCTTCTTCTGCAAAACATTTGGAGGCCCTGTTCTTGCACAAAACACTTGGATACCCAGTTCTTGTGCAATACACTTTTAGACCCTCTTCTTCTGCAAAACATTTGGAGGCCCTGTTCTTGCACAAAACACTTGGATACCCAGTTCCTGTGCAATACACTTTTAGACCCTCTTCTTGTGCAAAAGATTTGCAGGCCCTGTTCTTGTGCAAACCACTTGCAGGCCCTGTTCTTGTGCAAAACCTTTGCAGGCCCTGTTCTTGGTCAAAACACTTGCAGGCTCTGTTTTTGTGCAAAACGCATGCAGGCACTCTTCTTGTGTAAAGATTTGCAGGCACTCTTCTTGTTCAACACACTTGCAGGTCATGTTCTTGTGCAAAACACTTACAGGCCCTTTTGTCGTGCAAAACACTTGCAGACCCTCTTCTTCTGCAACACACTTTCAGGCTTTGTTCTTGTTGAAAACACTTGCAGGCCCTGTTCTTGTGCAAAACACTTGCAGGCCCTGTTCTTGTGCAAAACACTTGCAGACCCTGTTCTTGTGCAATACACTTTTAGACCCTCTTCTTGTGCAAAACATTTGGAGGCACAAAACACTTGGATACCCAGTTCTTGTGCAATACACTTTTAGACCCTCTTCTTGTGCAAAACATTTGAAGGCCCTGTTCTTATGCAAACCACTTGCAGGCTCTGTTTTTGTGCAAAACGCATGCAGGCACTCTTCTTGTGTAAAGATTTGCAGGCACTCTTCTTGTTCAACACACTTGCAGGTCATGTTCTTGTGCAAAACACTTACAGGCCCTTTTGTCGTGCAAAACACTTGCAGACCCTCTTCTTCTGCAAAACACTTTCAGGCTTTGTTCTTGTTGAAAACACTTGCAGGCCCTGTTCTTGTGCAAAACACTTGGAGGCACTGTTATTGTGCAATGCACTTGCAGGCCCTGTTGTTGTGGAAAACACTTGTAGGACCTGTTCTTGTGCAATACACTTTCGAACCCTTTTCTTGTTCTAAACAGTTGCATGATCTGTTTTTGTGCAAAAGACTTGCAAGTTCTGTTTTTGTGCAAAACAATTGCAGGACCTGTTCTTGTGCAATACACTTTTAGACCCTCTTCTTGTGCAAAACATTTGCAGGACCTGTTCTTGTGCAAAACACTTGCAGGCCCTGTTCTTGTGCAAAACACTTGCAGACCCTGTTCTTGTGCAATACATTTTTAGACCCTCTTCTTGTGCAAAACATTTGGAGGCCCTGTTCTTGCACAAAACACTTGGATACCCAGTTCTTGTGCAATACACTTTTAGACCCTCTTCTTGTGCAAAACATTTGAAGGCCCTGTTCTTATGCAAACCACTTGCAGGCTCTGTTTTTGTGCAAAACGCATGCAGGCACTCTTCTTGTGTAAAGATTTGCAGGCACTCTTCTTGTTCAACACACTTGCAGGTCATGTTCTTGTGCAAAACACTTGCAGGCCCTGTTCTTGTGCAAAACCCTTGCAGGCCCTGTTCTTGTGCAAAACACTTGCAGGCCCTGTTCTTGTGCAAAATATTTGGAGGCCCTGTTCTTGCACAAAACACTTGGATACCCAGTTGTTGTGCAATACACTTTTAGACCCTCTTCTTCTGCAAAACATTTGCAGGCCCTGTTCTTGTGCAAACCACTTGCAGCCTCTGTTCTTGTGCAAAACACTTGCAGGCCCTGGTCTTGTGCAAAACAGTTGCAGGCCCTGTTGATGTGCAATACATGTACAGGCTCTGGTCTTTTGCAAAACACTTGCAGGCCCTGTTATTGTGCAATGCACTTGCAGGCCCTGTTGTTGTGAAAAACACTTGTAGGACCTGTTCTTGTGCAGTACACTTTCGAACCCTTTTCTTGTTCTAAACAGTTGCATGATCTGTTCTTGTGCAAAACCCTTGCAGGCCCTGTTCTTGTGCAAAACACTTGGATACCCAGTTCCTGTGCAATACACTTTTAGACCCTCTTCTTGTGCAAAACATTTGGAGGCCCCGTTCTTGGTCAAAACACTTGCAGGCCCTGTTCTTGTGCAAAACACTTGCAGGCCCTGTTCTTGGTCCAAACACTTGCAGGCTCTGTTTTTGTGCAAACCACTGGCAGGCTCTGTTCTTGTTTAAAACATTTGTAGGCACTGTTTTTGGGCAAACCACTTGCAGGCCCTGTTCTGGTGCAAAATATTTGCAACTTCTGTTCCTCGGCAAAACACATGCAGGCCCTATTCTTGTGCAAACCACTTGCAGGCCCTGTTCTTGTGCAAACCACTGGCAGGCCCTAATGTTGTGAAAAATACTTGCAGGCTCTGTTCTTGTGCAAAAAACTTGCAGTCCCTGTTTTTGTGCAAAACACTTGTAGGCCCTGTTGATGTGTAATCTATGTACAGGCTCTGTTCTTTTGCAAAACACTTGCAGGATCTGTTGATGTGCAATACATGTACAGGCTCTGGTCTTGTGCAAAACACTTGCAGGACCTGTTCTTGTGCAAAACATTTGGAGGCCCTGTTCTTGCACAAAACACTTGGATACCCAGTTCTTGTGCAATACACTTTTAGACCCTCTTCTTGTACAAAACATTTGGAGGCCCTGTTCTTGCACAAAACACTTGGATACCCAGTTCCTGTGCAATACACTTTTAGACCCTCTTCTTGTGCAAAACCCTTGCAGGCCCTTTTGTCGTGCAAAACACTTGCAGACCCTCTTCTTCTGCAAAACACTTTCAGGCTTTGTTCTTCTTGAAAACACTTGCAGGCCCTGTTCTTGTACAAACCACTTGCAGGACCTGTTCTTGTGCAAAACACTTGCAGGACCGGTTCTTGTGCAATACACTTTTAGACCCTCTTCTTGTGCAAAATATTTGGAGGCCCTGTTCTTGCACAAAACACTTGGATACCCAGTTCCTGTGCAATACACTTTTAGACCCTCTTCTTGTGCAAAACATTTGAAGGCCCTGTTCTTGTGCAAACCACTTGCAGGCTCTGTTCTTGTGCAAAACACTTGCAGGACCTGCTCTTGTGCAAAACATTTGGAGGCCCTGTTCTTGCACAAAACACTTGGATACCCAGTTCTTGTGCAATACACTTTTAGACCCTCTTCTTCTGCAAAACATTTGGAGGCCCTGTTCTTGCACAAAACACTTGGATACCCAGTTCTTGTGCAATACACTTTTAGACCCTCTTCTTCTGCAAAACATTTGGAGGCCCTGTTCTTGCACAAAACACTTGGATACCCAGTTCCTGTGCAATACACTTTTAGACCCTCTTCTTGTGCAAAAGATTTGCAGGCCCTGTTCTTGTGCAAACCACTTGCAGGCCCTGTTCTTGTGCAAAACCTTTGCAGGCCCTGTTCTTGGTCAAAACACTTGCAGGCTCTGTTTTTGTGCAAAACGCATGCAGGCACTCTTCTTGTGTAAAGATTTGCAGGCACTCTTCTTGTTCAACACACTTGCAGGTCATGTTCTTGTGCAAAACACTTACAGGCCCTTTTGTCGTGCAAAACACTTGCAGACCCTCTTCTTCTGCAACACACTTTCAGGCTTTGTTCTTGTTGAAAACACTTGCAGGCCCTGTTCTTGTGCAAAACACTTGCAGGCCCTGTTCTTGTGCAAAACACTTGCAGACCCTGTTCTTGTGCAATACACTTTTAGACCCTCTTCTTGTGCAAAACATTTGGAGGCACAAAACACTTGGATACCCAGTTCTTGTGCAATACACTTTTAGACCCTCTTCTTGTGCAAAACATTTGAAGGCCCTGTTCTTATGCAAACCACTTGCAGGCTCTGTTTTTGTGCAAAACGCATGCAGGCACTCTTCTTGTGTAAAGATTTGCAGGCACTCTTCTTGTTCAACACACTTGCAGGTCATGTTCTTGTGCAAAACACTTACAGGCCCTTTTGTCGTGCAAAACACTTGCAGACCCTCTTCTTCTGCAAAACACTTTCAGGCTTTGTTCTTGTTGAAAACACTTGCAGGCCCTGTTCTTGTGCAAAACACTTGGAGGCACTGTTATTGTGCAATGCACTTGCAGGCCCTGTTGTTGTGGAAAACACTTGTAGGACCTGTTCTTGTGCAATACACTTTCGAACCCTTTTCTTGTTCTAAACAGTTGCATGATCTGTTTTTGTGCAAAAGACTTGCAAGTTCTGTTTTTGTGCAAAACAATTGCAGGACCTGTTCTTGTGCAATACACTTTTAGACCCTCTTCTTGTGCAAAACATTTGCAGGACCTGTTCTTGTGCAAAACACTTGCAGGCCCTGTTCTTGTGCAAAACACTTGCAGACCCTGTTCTTGTGCAATACATTTTTAGACCCTCTTCTTGTGCAAAACATTTGGAGGCCCTGTTCTTGCACAAAACACTTGGATACCCAGTTCTTGTGCAATACACTTTTAGACCCTCTTCTTGTGCAAAACATTTGAAGGCCCTGTTCTTATGCAAACCACTTGCAGGCTCTGTTTTTGTGCAAAACGCATGCAGGCACTCTTCTTGTGTAAAGATTTGCAGGCACTCTTCTTGTTCAACACACTTGCAGGTCATGTTCTTGTGCAAAACACTTGCAGGCCCTGTTCTTGTGCAAAACCCTTGCAGGCCCTGTTCTTGTGCAAAACACTTGCAGGCCCTGTTCTTGTGCAAAATATTTGGAGGCCCTGTTCTTGCACAAAACACTTGGATACCCAGTTGTTGTGCAATACACTTTTAGACCCTCTTCTTCTGCAAAACATTTGCAGGCCCTGTTCTTGTGCAAACCACTTGCAGCCTCTGTTCTTGTGCAAAACACTTGCAGGCCCTGGTCTTGTGCAAAACAGTTGCAGGCCCTGTTGATGTGCAATACATGTACAGGCTCTGGTCTTTTGCAAAACACTTGCAGGCCCTGTTATTGTGCAATGCACTTGCAGGCCCTGTTGTTGTGAAAAACACTTGTAGGACCTGTTCTTGTGCAGTACACTTTCGAACCCTTTTCTTGTTCTAAACAGTTGCATGATCTGTTCTTGTGCAAAACCCTTGCAGGCCCTGTTCTTGTGCAAAACACTTGGATACCCAGTTCCTGTGCAATACACTTTTAGACCCTCTTCTTGTGCAAAACATTTGGAGGCCCCGTTCTTGGTCAAAACACTTGCAGGCCCTGTTCTTGTGCAAAACACTTGCAGGCCCTGTTCTTGGTCCAAACACTTGCAGGCTCTGTTTTTGTGCAAACCACTGGCAGGCTCTGTTCTTGTTTAAAACATTTGTAGGCACTGTTTTTGGGCAAACCACTTGCAGGCCCTGTTCTGGTGCAAAATATTTGCAACTTCTGTTCCTCGGCAAAACACATGCAGGCCCTATTCTTGTGCAAACCACTTGCAGGCCCTGTTCTTGTGCAAACCACTGGCAGGCCCTAATGTTGTGAAAAATACTTGCAGGCTCTGTTCTTGTGCAAAAAACTTGCAGTCCCTGTTTTTGTGCAAAACACTTGTAGGCCCTGTTGATGTGTAATCTATGTACAGGCTCTGTTCTTTTGCAAAACACTTGCAGGATCTGTTGATGTGCAATACATGTACAGGCTCTGGTCTTGTGCAAAACACTTGCAGGACCTGTTCTTGTGCAAAACATTTGGAGGCCCTGTTCTTGCACAAAACACTTGGATACCCAGTTCTTGTGCAATACACTTTTACACCCTCTTCTTCTGCAAAACATTTGCAGGCCCCATTTTTGTGCAAAACAATTGCAGGACCTGTTCTTGTGCAAAACAGTTGCAGGCCCTGTTGTAGTGCAAAATATTTGCAACTTCAGTTCTTGTGCAAAACACTTGCAGGACCTTGTCTTGTGCAAAAAAATTGCAGGCCCTGTTCTTGTGCAATACACTTTTAGACCCTCTTCTTGTGCAAAACATTTGGAGGCCCTGTTCTTGCAGAAAACACTTGGATACCCAGTTCTTATGCAATACACTTTTAGACCCTCTTCTTGTGCAAAACATTTGAAGGCCCTGTTCTTGTGCAAACCACTTGCAGGCTCTGTTCTTGTGCAAAACACTTGCAGGACCTGCTCTTGTGCAAAACATTTGGAGGCCCTGTTCTTGCACAAAACACTTGGATACCCAGTTCTTGTGCAATACACTTTTAGACCCTCTTCTTCTGCAAAACATTTGGAGGCCCTGTTCTTGCACAAAACACTTGGATACCCAGTTCTTGTGCAATACACTTTTAGACCCTCTTCTTCTGCAAAACATTTGGAGGCCCTGTTCTTGCACAAAACACTTGGATACCCAGTTCCTGTGCAATACACTTTTAGACCCTCTTCTTGTGCAAAAGATTTGCAGGCCCTGTTCTTGTGCAAACCACTTGCAGGCCCTGTTCTTGTGCAAAACCTTTGCAGGCCCTGTTCTTGGTCAAAACACTTGCAGGCTCTGTTTTTGTGCAAAACGCATGCAGGCACTCTTCTTGTGTAAAGATTTGCAGGCACTCTTCTTGTTCAACACACTTGCAGGTCATGTTCTTGTGCAAAACACTTACAGGCCCTTTTGTCGTGCAAAACACTTGCAGACCCTCTTCTTCTGCAACACACTTTCAGGCTTTGTTCTTGTTGAAAACACTTGCAGGCCCTGTTCTTGTGCAAAACACTTGCAGGCCCTGTTCTTGTGCAAAACACTTGCAGACCCTGTTCTTGTGCAATACACTTTTAGACCCTCTTCTTGTGCAAAACATTTGAAGGCCCTGTTCTTATGCAAACCACTTGCAGGCTCTGTTTTTGTGCAAAACGCATGCAGGCACTCTTCTTGTGTAAAGATTTGCAGGCACTCTTCTTGTTCAACACACTTGCAGGTCATGTTCTTGTGCAAAACACTTACAGGCCCTTTTGTCGTGCAAAACACTTGCAGACCCTCTTCTTCTGCAAAACACTTTCAGGCTTTGTTCTTGTTGAAAACACTTGCAGGCCCTGTTCTTGTGCAAAACACTTGGAGGCACTGTTATTGTGCAATGCACTTGCAGGCCCTGTTGTTGTGGAAAACACTTGTAGGACCTGTTCTTGTGCAATACACTTTCGAACCCTTTTCTTGTTCTAAACAGTTGCATGATCTGTTTTTGTGCAAAAGACTTGCAAGTTCTGTTTTTGTGCAAAACAATTGCAGGACCTGTTCTTGTGCAATACACTTTTAGACCCTCTTCTTGTGCAAAACATTTGCAGGACCTGTTCTTGTGCAAAACACTTGCAGGCCCTGTTCTTGTGCAAAACACTTGCAGACCCTGTTCTTGTGCAATACATTTTTAGACCCTCTTCTTGTGCAAAACATTTGGAGGCCCTGTTCTTGCACAAAACACTTGGATACCCAGTTCTTGTGCAATACACTTTTAGACCCTCTTCTTGTGCAAAACATTTGAAGGCCCTGTTCTTATGCAAACCACTTGCAGGCTCTGTTTTTGTGCAAAACGCATGCAGGCACTCTTCTTGTGTAAAGATTTGCAGGCACTCTTCTTGTTCAACACACTTGCAGGTCATGTTCTTGTGCAAAACACTTGCAGGCCCTGTTCTTGTGCAAAACCCTTGCAGGCCCTGTTCTTGTGCAAAACACTTGCAGGCCCTGTTCTTGTGCAAAATATTTGGAGGCCCTGTTCTTGCACAAAACACTTGGATACCCAGTTGTTGTGCAATACACTTTTAGACCCTCTTCTTCTGCAAAACATTTGCAGGCCCTGTTCTTGTGCAAACCACTTGCAGCCTCTGTTCTTGTGCAAAACACTTGCAGGCCCTGGTCTTGTGCAAAACAGTTGCAGGCCCTGTTGATGTGCAATACATGTACAGGCTCTGGTCTTTTGCAAAACACTTGCAGGCCCTGTTATTGTGCAATGCACTTGCAGGCCCTGTTGTTGTGAAAAACACTTGTAGGACCTGTTCTTGTGCAGTACACTTTCGAACCCTTTTCTTGTTCTAAACAGTTGCATGATCTGTTCTTGTGCAAAACCCTTGCAGGCCCTGTTCTTGTGCAAAACACTTGGATACCCAGTTCCTGTGCAATACACTTTTAGACCCTCTTCTTGTGCAAAACATTTGGAGGCCCCGTTCTTGGTCAAAACACTTGCAGGCCCTGTTCTTGTGCAAAACACTTGCAGGCCCTGTTCTTGGTCCAAACACTTGCAGGCTCTGTTTTTGTGCAAACCACTGGCAGGCTCTGTTCTTGTTTAAAACATTTGTAGGCACTGTTTTTGGGCAAACCACTTGCAGGCCCTGTTCTGGTGCAAAATATTTGCAACTTCTGTTCCTCGGCAAAACACATGCAGGCCCTATTCTTGTGCAAACCACTTGCAGGCCCTGTTCTTGTGCAAACCACTGGCAGGCCCTAATGTTGTGAAAAATACTTGCAGGCTCTGTTCTTGTGCAAAAAACTTGCAGTCCCTGTTTTTGTGCAAAACACTTGTAGGCCCTGTTGATGTGTAATCTATGTACAGGCTCTGTTCTTTTGCAAAACACTTGCAGGATCTGTTGATGTGCAATACATGTACAGGCTCTGGTCTTGTGCAAAACACTTGCAGGACCTGTTCTTGTGCAAAACATTTGGAGGCCCTGTTCTTGCACAAAACACTTGGATACCCAGTTCTTGTGCAATACACTTTTACACCCTCTTCTTCTGCAAAACATTTGCAGGCCCCATTTTTGTGCAAAACAATTGCAGGACCTGTTCTTGTGCAAAACAGTTGCAGGCCCTGTTGTAGTGCAAAATATTTGCAACTTCAGTTCTTGTGCAAAACACTTGCAGGACCTTGTCTTGTGCAAAAAAATTGCAGGCCCTGTTCTTGTGCAATACACTTTTAGACCCTCTTCTTGTGCAAAACATTTGGAGGCCCTGTTCTTGCAGAAAACACTTGGATACCCAGTTCTTATGCAATACACTTTTAGACCCTCTTCTTGTGCAAAACATTTGAAGGCCCTGTTCTTGTGCAAACCACTTGCAGGCTCTGTTCTTGTGCAAAACACTTGCAGGACCTGCTCTTGTGCAAAACATTTGGAGGCCCTGTTCTTGCACAAAACACTTGGATACCCAGTTCTTGTGCAATACACTTTTAGACCCTCTTCTTCTGCAAAACATTTGGAGGCCCTGTTCTTGCACAAAACACTTGGATACCCAGTTCTTGTGCAATACACTTTTAGACCCTCTTCTTCTGCAAAACATTTGGAGGCCCTGTTCTTGCACAAAACACTTGGATACCCAGTTCCTGTGCAATACACTTTTAGACCCTCTTCTTGTGCAAAAGATTTGCAGGCCCTGTTCTTGTGCAAACCACTTGCAGGCCCTGTTCTTGTGCAAAACCTTTGCAGGCCCTGTTCTTGGTCAAAACACTTGCAGGCTCTGTTTTTGTGCAAAACGCATGCAGGCACTCTTCTTGTGTAAAGATTTGCAGGCACTCTTCTTGTTCAACACACTTGCAGGTCATGTTCTTGTGCAAAACACTTACAGGCCCTTTTGTCGTGCAAAACACTTGCAGACCCTCTTCTTCTGCAACACACTTTCAGGCTTTGTTCTTGTTGAAAACACTTGCAGGCCCTGTTCTTGTGCAAAACACTTGCAGGCCCTGTTCTTGTGCAAAACACTTGCAGACCCTGTTCTTGTGCAATACACTTTTAGACCCTCTTCTTGTGCAAAACATTTGGAGGCCCTGTTCTTGCACAAAACACTTGGATACCCAGTTCTTGTGCAATACACTTTTAGACCCTCTTCTTGTGCAAAACATTTGAAGGCCCTGTTCTTATGCAAACCACTTGCAGGCTCTGTTTTTGTGCAAAACGCACGCAGGCACTCTTCTTGTGTAAAGATTTGCAGGCACTCTTCTTGTTCAACACACTTGCAGGTCATGTTCTTGTGCAAAACACTTACAGGCCCTGTTCTTGTGCAAAACACTTGCAGGCCCTGTTGTAGTGCAAAATATTTGCAACTTCTGTTCTTGTGCAAAACACATGGAGGCACTGTTATTGTGCAATGCACTTGCAGGCCCTGTTGTTGTGAAAAACACTTGTAGGACCTGTTCTTGTGCAGTACACTTTCGAACCCTTTTCTTGTTCTAAACAGTTGCATGATCTGTTCTTGTGCAAAACCCTTGCAGGCCCTGTTCTTGTGCAAAACACTTGCAGGCCCTGTTCTTGTGCAAAACACTTGCAGGCCCTGTTCTTGGTCCAAACACTTGCAGGCTCTGTTTTTGTGCAAACCACTGGCAGGCTCTGTTCTTGTTTAAAACATTTGTAGGCACTGTTTTTGGGCAAACCACTTGCAGGCCCTGTTCTGGTGCAAAATATTTGCAACTTCTGTTCCTCGGCAAAACACATGCAGGCCCTATTCTTGTGCAAACCACTTGCAGGCCCTGTTCTTGTGCAAACCACTGGCAGGCCCTATTGTTGTGAAAAATACTTGCAGGCTCTGTTCTTGTGCAAAAAACTTGCAGTCCCTGTTTTTGTGCAAAACACTTGTAGGCCCTGTTGATGTGTAATCTATGTACAGGCTCTGTTCTTTTGCAAAACACTTGTAGGATATGTTGATGTGCAATACATGTACAGGCTCTGGTCTTGTGCAAAACACTTGGAGGACATGTTCTTGTGCAAAACATTTGGAGGCCCTGTTCTTGCACAAAACACTTGGATACCCAGTTCTTGTGCAATACACTTTTACACCCTCTTCTTCTGCAAAACATTTGCAGGCCCCATTTTTGTGCAAAACAATTGCAGGACCTGTTCTTGTGCAAAACAGTTGCAGGCCCTGTTGTAGTGCAAAATATTTGCAACTTCAGTTCTTGTGCAAAACACTTGCAGGACCTTGTCTTGTGCAAAAAAATTGCAGGCCCTGTTCTTGTGCAATACACTTTTAGACCCTCTTCTTGTGCAAAACATTTGGAGGCCCTGTTCTTGCAGAAAACACTTGGATACCCAGTTCTTATGCAATACACTTTTAGACCCTCTTCTTGTGCAAAACATTTGAAGGCCCTGTTCTTGTGCAAACCACTTGCAGGCTCTGTTCTTGTGCAAAACACTTGCAGGACCTGCTCTTGTGCAAAACATTTGGAGGCCCTGTTCTTGCACAAAACACTTGGATACCCAGTTCTTGTGCAATACACTTTTAGACCCTCTTCTTCTGCAAAACATTTGGAGGCCCTGTTCTTGCACAAAACACTTGGATACCCAGTTCTTGTGCAATACACTTTTAGACCCTCTTCTTCTGCAAAACATTTGGAGGCCCTGTTCTTGCACAAAACACTTGGATACCCAGTTCCTGTGCAATACACTTTTAGACCCTCTTCTTGTGCAAAAGATTTGCAGGCCCTGTTCTTGTGCAAACCACTTGCAGGCCCTGTTCTTGTGCAAAACCTTTGCAGGCCCTGTTCTTGGTCAAAACACTTGCAGGCTCTGTTTTTGTGCAAAACGCATGCAGGCACTCTTCTTGTGTAAAGATTTGCAGGCACTCTTCTTGTTCAACACACTTGCAGGTCATGTTCTTGTGCAAAACACTTACAGGCCCTTTTGTCGTGCAAAACACTTGCAGACCCTCTTCTTCTGCAACACACTTTCAGGCTTTGTTCTTGTTGAAAACACTTGCAGGCCCTGTTCTTGTGCAAAACACTTGCAGGCCCTGTTCTTGTGCAAAACACTTGCAGACCCTGTTCTTGTGCAATACACTTTTAGACCCTCTTCTTGTGCAAAACATTTGGAGGCACAAAACACTTGGATACCCAGTTCTTGTGCAATACACTTTTAGACCCTCTTCTTGTGCAAAACATTTGAAGGCCCTGTTCTTATGCAAACCACTTGCAGGCTCTGTTTTTGTGCAAAACGCATGCAGGCACTCTTCTTGTGTAAAGATTTGCAGGCACTCTTCTTGTTCAACACACTTGCAGGTCATGTTCTTGTGCAAAACACTTACAGGCCCTTTTGTCGTGCAAAACACTTGCAGACCCTCTTCTTCTGCAAAACACTTTCAGGCTTTGTTCTTGTTGAAAACACTTGCAGGCCCTGTTCTTGTGCAAAACACTTGGAGGCACTGTTATTGTGCAATGCACTTGCAGGCCCTGTTGTTGTGGAAAACACTTGTAGGACCTGTTCTTGTGCAATACACTTTCGAACCCTTTTCTTGTTCTAAACAGTTGCATGATCTGTTTTTGTGCAAAAGACTTGCAAGTTCTGTTTTTGTGCAAAACAATTGCAGGACCTGTTCTTGTGCAATACACTTTTAGACCCTCTTCTTGTGCAAAACATTTGCAGGACCTGTTCTTGTGCAAAACACTTGCAGGCCCTGTTCTTGTGCAAAACACTTGCAGACCCTGTTCTTGTGCAATACATTTTTAGACCCTCTTCTTGTGCAAAACATTTGGAGGCCCTGTTCTTGCACAAAACACTTGGATACCCAGTTCTTGTGCAATACACTTTTAGACCCTCTTCTTGTGCAAAACATTTGAAGGCCCTGTTCTTATGCAAACCACTTGCAGGCTCTGTTTTTGTGCAAAACGCATGCAGGCACTCTTCTTGTGTAAAGATTTGCAGGCACTCTTCTTGTTCAACACACTTGCAGGTCATGTTCTTGTGCAAAACACTTACAGGCCCTTTTGTCGTGCAAAACACTTGCAGACCCTCTTCTTCTGCAAAACACTTTCAGGCTTTGTTCTTGTTGAAAACACTTGCAGGCCCTGTTCTTGTGCAAAACACTTGGAGGCACTGTTATTGTGCAATGCACTTGCAGGCCCTGTTGTTGTGGAAAACACTTGTAGGACCTGTTCTTGTGCAATACACTTTCGAACCCTTTTCTTGTTCTAAACAGTTGCATGATCTGTTTTTGTGCAAAAGACTTGCAAGTTCTGTTTTTGTGCAAAACACTTGCAGGACCTGTTCTTGTGCAATACACTTTTAGACCCTCTTCTTGTGCAAAACATTTGCAGGACCTGTTCTTGTGCAAAACACTTGCAGGCCCTGTTCTTGTGCAAAACACTTGCAGACCCTGTTCTTGTGCAATACATTTTTAGACCCTCTTCTTGTGCAAAACATTTGGAGGCCCTGTTCTTGCACAAAACACTTGGATACCCAGTTCTTGTGCAATACACTTTTAGACCCTCTTCTTGTGCAAAACATTTGAAGGCCCTGTTCTTATGCAAACCACTTGCAGGCTCTGTTTTTGTGCAAAACGCATGCAGGCACTCTTCTTGTGTAAAGATTTGCAGGCACTCTTCTTGTTCAACACACTTGCAGGTCATGTTCTTGTGCAAAACACTTGCAGGCCCTGTTCTTGTGCAAAACCCTTGCAGGCCCTGTTCTTGTGCAAAACACTTGCAGGCCCTGTTCTTGTGCAAAATATTTGGAGGCCCTGTTCTTGCACAAAACACTTGGATACCCAGTTGTTGTGCAATACACTTTTAGACCCTCTTCTTCTGCAAAACATTTGCAGGCCCTGTTCTTGTGCAAACCACTTGCAGCCTCTGTTCTTGTGCAAAACACTTGCAGGCCCTGGTCTTGTGCAAAACAGTTGCAGGCCCTGTTGATGTGCAATACATGTACAGGCTCTGGTCTTTTGCAAAACACTTGCAGGCCCTGTTATTGTGCAATGCACTTGCAGGCCCTGTTGTTGTGAAAAACACTTGTAGGACCTGTTCTTGTGCAATACACTTTCGAAACCTTTTCTTGTTCTAAACAGTTGCATGATCTGTTCTTGTGCAAAACACTTGCAGGCCCTGTTCTTGTGCAAAATATTTGCAAATTCTGTTCTTGTGCAAAACAGTTGGAGGACCTGTTCTTGTGCAAAACCCTTGCAGGCCCTGTTCTTGTGCAATACACTTTTAGACCCTCTTCTTGTGCAAAACATTTGGAGGCCCTGTTCTTGCACAAAACACTTGGATACCCAGTTCCTGTGCAATACACTTTTAGACCCTCTTCTTGAGCAAAACATTTGCAGGCCCTGTTCTTGTTGAAACCACTTGCAGGCTCTCTTCTTGTGCAAAACCCTTGCAGGCCCTGTTCTTGTGCAATACACTTTTAGACCCTTGTCTTGTGCAAAACATTTGGAGGCCCTGTTCTTGTGCAAACCACTTGCAGCCTCTGTTCTTGTGCAAAACATTTGGAGGCCCTGTTCTTGTGCAAAACACTTGCAGGCCCTGGTCTTGTGCAATAAACTTTTACACCCTCTTCTTGTGCAAAACATTTGGAGGCCCTGTTCTTGTGCAAACCACTTGGATACCCAGTTCTTGTGCAAAACCCTTGCAGGCCCTGTTGTAGTCCAAAATATTTGCAACTTCTGTTCTTGTGCAAAACACATGAAGGCCCTGTTTTTGTGCAAAACACATGCAGGCCCTGTTTTTGTGCAAAACACTTCCAGGCCCTGTTCTTGTGCAAAACACTTCCAGGCCCTGTTGTAGTGCAAAATATTTGCAACTTCTGTTCTTGTGCAAAACACATGCAGGCCCTGTTTTTGTGCAAAACACATGCAGGCCCTGTTTTTGTGCAAAACACTTCCAGGCCCTGTTCTTGTGCAAAACACTTCCAGGCCCTGTTGTAGTGCAAAATATTTGCAACTTCTGTTCTTGTGCAAAACACTTGCAGGCCCTGTTGATGTGCAATACATGTACAGGCTCTGGTCTTTTGCAAAACACTTGCAGGACCTGTTATTGTGCAAAACAATTGCACGACCTGTTCTTGTGCAAAACACTTCCAGGCCCTGTTCTTGTGCAATACACATTTAGACCCTGTTCTTGTGCAATACACATTTAGACCCTGTTCTTGTGCAAAACATTTGGAGGCCCTGTTTTTGTGCAATACACTTTTAGACCCTATTCTTCTGCAAAACATTTGCAGGCCCTGTTCTTGTGCAAAAGAATTGCAGGCCCTGTTCTTGTGCAAAACACTTGCAGGCCCTGTTCTTGTGCAAAACACTTGCAGGCCCTGTTCTTGTGCAATACACTTTTAGACCCTTGTCTTGTGCAAAACATTTGGAGGCCCTGTTCTTGTGCAAACCACTTGCAGCCTCTGTTCTTGTGCAAAACATTTGGAGGCCCTGTTCTTGTGCAAAACACTTGCAGGCCCTGGTCTTGTGCAATAAACTTTTACACCCTCTTCTTGTGCAAAACATTTGGAGGCCCTGTTCTTGTGCAAACCACTTGGATACCCAGTTCTTGTGCAAAACCCTTGCAGGCCCTGTTGTAGTCCAAAATATTTGCAACTTCTGTTCTTGTGCAAAACACATGAAGGCCCTGTTTTTGTGCAAAACACATGCAGGCCCTGTTTTTGTGCAAAACACTTCCAGGCCCTGTTCTTGTGCAAAACACTTCCAGGCCCTGTTGTAGTGCAAAATATTTGCAACTTCTGTTCTTGTGCAAAACACATGCAGGCCCTGTTTTTGTGCAAAACACATGCAGGCCCTGTTTTTGTGCAAAACACTTCCAGGCCCTGTTCTTGTGCAAAACACTTCCAGGCCCTGTTGTAGTGCAAAATATTTGCAACTTCTGTTCTTGTGCAAAACACTTGCAGGCCCTGTTGATGTGCAATACATGTACAGGCTCTGGTCTTTTGCAAAACACTTGCAGGACCTGTTATTGTGCAAAACAATTGCACGACCTGTTCTTGTGCAAAACACTTCCAGGCCCTGTTCTTGTGCAATACACATTTAGACCCTGTTCTTGTGCAATACACATTTAGACCCTGTTCTTGTGCAAAACATTTGGAGGCCCTGTTTTTGTGCAATACACTTTTAGACCCTATTCTTCTGCAAAACATTTGCAGGCCCTGTTCTTGTGCAAAAGAATTGCAGGCCCTGTTCTTGTGCAAAACACTTGCAGCCTCTGTTCTTGTGCAAAACACTTGCAGGCCCTGGTCTTGTGCAAAACAGTTGCAGGCCCTGTTGATGTGCAATACATGTACAGGCTCTGGTCTTTTGCAAAACACTTGCAGGCCCTGTTATTGTGCAATGCACTTGCAGGCCCTGTTGTTGTGAAAAACACTTGTAGGACCTGTTCTTGTGCAATACACTTTCGAAACCTTTTCTTGTTCTAAACAGTTGCATGATCTGTTCTTGTGCAAAACACTTGCAGGCCCTGTTCTTGTGCAAAATATTTGCAAATTCTGTTCTTGTGCAAAACAGTTGGAGGACCTGTTCTTGTGCAAAACCCTTGCAGGCCCTGTTCTTGTGCAATACACTTTTAGACCCTCTTCTTGTGCAAAACATTTGGAGGCCCTGTTCTTGCACAAAACACTTGGATACCCAGTTCCTGTGCAATACACTTTTAGACCCTCTTCTTGAGCAAAACATTTGCAGGCCCTGTTCTTGTTGAAACCACTTGCAGGCTCTCTTCTTGTGCAAAACCCTTGCAGGCCCTGTTCTTGTGCAATACACTTTTAGACCCTTGTCTTGTGCAAAACATTTGGAGGCCCTGTTCTTGTGCAAACCACTTGCAGCCTCTGTTCTTGTGCAAAACATTTGGAGGCCCTGTTCTTGTGCAAAACACTTGCAGGCCCTGGTCTTGTGCAATAAACTTTTACACCCTCTTCTTGTGCAAAACATTTGGAGGCCCTGTTCTTGTGCAAACCACTTGGATACCCAGTTCTTGTGCAAAACCCTTGCAGGCCCTGTTGTAGTCCAAAATATTTGCAACTTCTGTTCTTGTGCAAAACACATGAAGGCCCTGTTTTTGTGCAAAACACATGCAGGCCCTGTTTTTGTGCAAAACACTTCCAGGCCCTGTTCTTGTGCAAAACACTTCCAGGCCCTGTTGTAGTGCAAAATATTTGCAACTTCTGTTCTTGTGCAAAACACATGCAGGCCCTGTTTTTGTGCAAAACACATGCAGGCCCTGTTTTTGTGCAAAACACTTCCAGGCCCTGTTCTTGTGCAAAACACTTCCAGGCCCTGTTGTAGTGCAAAATATTTGCAACTTCTGTTCTTGTGCAAAACACTTGCAGGCCCTGTTGATGTGCAATACATGTACAGGCTCTGGTCTTTTGCAAAACACTTGCAGGACCTGTTATTGTGCAAAACAATTGCACGACCTGTTCTTGTGCAAAACACTTCCAGGCCCTGTTCTTGTGCAATACACATTTAGACCCTGTTCTTGTGCAATACACATTTAGACCCTGTTCTTGTGCAAAACATTTGGAGGCCCTGTTTTTGTGCAATACACTTTTAGACCCTATTCTTCTGCAAAACATTTGCAGGCCCTGTTCTTGTGCAAAAGAATTGCAGGCCCTGTTCTTGTGCAAAACACTTGCAGGCCCTGTTCTTGTGCAAAACACTTGCAGGCCCTGTTCTTGTGCAATACACTTTTAGACCCTTGTCTTGTGCAAAACATTTGGAGGCCCTGTTCTTGTGCAAACCACTTGCAGCCTCTGTTCTTGTGCAAAACATTTGGAGGCCCTGTTCTTGTGCAAAACACTTGCAGGCCCTGGTCTTGTGCAATAAACTTTTACACCCTCTTCTTGTGCAAAACATTTGGAGGCCCTGTTCTTGTGCAAACCACTTGGATACCCAGTTCTTGTGCAAAACCCTTGCAGGCCCTGTTGTAGTCCAAAATATTTGCAACTTCTGTTCTTGTGCAAAACACATGAAGGCCCTGTTTTTGTGCAAAACACATGCAGGCCCTGTTTTTGTGCAAAACACTTCCAGGCCCTGTTCTTGTGCAAAACACTTCCAGGCCCTGTTGTAGTGCAAAATATTTGCAACTTCTGTTCTTGTGCAAAACACATGCAGGCCCTGTTTTTGTGCAAAACACATGCAGGCCCTGTTTTTGTGCAAAACACTTCCAGGCCCTGTTCTTGTGCAAAACACTTCCAGGCCCTGTTGTAGTGCAAAATATTTGCAACTTCTGTTCTTGTGCAAAACACTTGCAGGCCCTGTTGATGTGCAATACATGTACAGGCTCTGGTCTTTTGCAAAACACTTGCAGGACCTGTTATTGTGCAAAACAATTGCACGACCTGTTCTTGTGCAAAACACTTCCAGGCCCTGTTCTTGTGCAATACACATTTAGACCCTGTTCTTGTGCAATACACATTTAGACCCTGTTCTTGTGCAAAACATTTGGAGGCCCTGTTTTTGTGCAATACACTTTTAGACCCTATTCTTCTGCAAAACATTTGCAGGCCCTGTTCTTGTGCAAAAGAATTGCAGGCCCTGTTCTTGTGCAAAACACTTGCAGGCCCTGTTCTTGTGCAAAACACTTGCAGGCCCTGTTCTTGTGCAATACACTTTTAGACCCTTGTCTTGTGCAAAACATTTGGAGGCCCTGTTCTTGTGCAAACCACTTGCAGCCTCTGTTCTTGTGCAAAACACTTGCAGGCCCTGGTCTTGTGCAATAAACTTTTAGACCCTTGTCTTGTGCAAAACATTTGGAGGCCCTGTTCTTGTGCAAACCACTTGCAGCCTCTGTTCTTGTGCAAAACATTTGGAGGCCCTGTTCTTGTGCAAACCACTTGGATACCCAGTTCTTGTGCAAAACCCTTGCAGGCCCTGTTCTTGGTCAAAACAATTGCAGGACCTGTTGATGTGCAATACATGTACAGGCTCTGGTCTTTTGCAAAACACTTGCAGGACCTGTTCTTGTGCAAAACACTTGCAGGCCCTGTTCTTGTGCAAAATATTTGCAACTTCTGTTCTTGTGCAAAACACTTGCAGGCCCTGTTCTTTTGCAAAACACTTGCAGGCCCTGTTCTTGTGCAAAACACTTGCAGGCCCTGTTCTTGTGCAATACGCTTTTAGACCCTCTTCTTCTGCAAAACATTTGCAGGCCCTGTTCTTGTGCAAACCACTTGCAGGCCCTGTTGATGTGCAATACATGTACAGGCTCTGGTCTTTTGCAAAACACTTGCAGGACCTGTTCTTGTGCAAAACACTTGCAGGCCCTGTTTTTGTGCAAAACGCATGCAGGCACTCTTCTTGTGTAAAGATTTGCAGGCACTCTTCTTGTTCAACACACTTGCAGGTCATGTTCTTGTGCAAAACACTTACAGGCTCTTTTGTCGTGTAAAACACTTGCAGACCCTCTTCTTCTGCAAAACACTTTCAGGCTTTGTTCTTGTTGAAAACACTTGCAGGCCCTGTTCTTGTACAAACCACTTGCAGGACCTGTTCTTGTGCAAAACACTTGCAGGACCGGTTCTTGTGCAATACACTTTTAGACCCTCTTCTTGTGCAAAATATTTGGAGGCCCTGTTCTTGCACAAAACACTTGGATACCCAGTTCCTGTGCAATACACTTTTAGACCCTCTTCTTGTGCAAAACATTTGCAGGCCCTGTTCTTGTGCAAAACCCTTGCAGGCCCTGTTCTTGGTCAAAACACTTGCAGGCTCTGTTTTTGTGCAAAACGCATGCAGGCACTCTTCTTGTGTAAAGATTTGCAGGCACTCTTCTTGTTCAACACACTTGCAGGTCATGTTCTTGTGCAAAAGACTTTCAGGCTTTGTTCTTGTTGAAAACACTTGCAGACCCTGTTCTTGTGCAAACCACTTGCAGGCCCTGTTCTTGTACAAAACACTTGCAGACCCTGTTCTTCTGCAAAATACTTGCAGCCATTTTTCTTGTGCAAAACACTCGCAGTCCCTGTTCCTCTTTAAAAGACTGGTAGGGCTTGTTGTTGTGAACAACACTTGCAGGCCCTGTTCTTCTGCAATACACTTTCAGACCCTGTTCTTGTACAAAATAGTTGAAAGCTATGTTCTAGTGCAAAACACTTGCAGGCCCTCTTCTTCTGCAAAACACTTTCAGGCTTTGTTCTTGTGCAAAACACTTGCAGGCCCTGTTCTTGTGCAAAACACTTGCAGGCCCTGTTTTTGTGCAAAACGCATGCAGGCACTCTTCTTGTGTAAAGATTTGCAGGCACTCTTCTTGTTCAACACACTTGCAGGTCATGTTCTTGTGCAAAACACTTACAGGCCCTTTTGTCGTGCAAAACACTTGCAGACCCTCTTCTTCTGCAAAACACTTTCATGCTTTTTTCTTGTTGAAAACACTTGCAGGCCCTGTTCTTGTACAAACCACTTGCAGGACCTGTTCTTGTGCAAAACACTTGCAGGCCCTGTTCTTGTACAAACCACTTGCAGGACCTGTTCTTGTGCAAAACACTTGCAGGACCTGTTCTTGTGCAAAACAATTGCAGGACCTGTTCTTGTGCAAAACACTTCCAGGCCCTGTTCTTGTGCAATACACATTTAGACCCTGTTCTTGTGCAAAACATTTGGAGGCCCTGTTTTTGTGCAATACACTTTTAGACCCTATTCTTCTGCAAAACATTTGCAGGCCCTGTTCTTGTGCAATACACTTTTAGACCCTCTTCTTCTGCAAAACATTTGCAGGCCCTGTTCTTGTGCAAACCACTTGCAGCCTCTGTTCTTGTGCAAAACACTTGCAGGCCCTGGTCTTGTGCAAAACACTTGCAGGCCCTGTTGATGTGCAATACATGTACAGGCTCTGGTCTTTTGCAAAACACTTGCAGGACCTGTTATTGTGCAAAACAATTGCACGACCTGTTCTTGTGGAAAACACTTCCACGCCCTGTTCTTGTGCAATACACATTTAGACCCTGTTCTTGTGCAAAACATTTGGAGGCCCTGTTGTTGTGCAATACACTTTTAGACCCTCTTCTTCTGCAAAACATTTGCAGGCCCTGTTCTTGTGCAAACCACTTGCAGCCTCTATTCTTGTGCAAAACACTTGCAGGCCCTGGTCTTGTGCAAAACACTTGCAGGCCCTGTTGATGTGCAATACATGTACAGGCTCTGGTCTTTTGCAAAACACTTGCAGGACCTGTTATTGTGCAAAACAATTGCACGACCTGTTCTTGTGCAAAACACTTCCAGGCCCTGTTCTTGTGCAATACACATTTAGACCCTGTTCTTGTGCAAAACATTTGGAGGCCCTGTTTTTGTGCAATACACTTTTAGACCCTATTCTTCTGCAAAACATTTGCAGGCCCTGTTCTTGTGCAAAAGAATTGCAGGCCCTGTTCTTGTGCAAAACACTTGCAGGCCCTGTTCTTGTGCAAAACACTTGCAGGCCCTGTTCTTGTGCAATACACTTTTAGACCCTTGTCTTGTGCAAAACATTTGGAGGCCCTGTTCTTGTGCAAACCACTTGCAGCCTCTGTTCTTGTGCAAAACACTTGCAGGCCCTGGTCTTGTGCAATAAAATTTTAGACCCTTGTCTTGTGCAAAACATTTGGAGGCCCTGTTCTTGTGCAAACCACTTGCAGCCTCTGTTCTTGTGCAAAACATTTGGAGGCCCTGTTCTTGTGCAAACCACTTGGATACCCAGTTCTTGTGCAAAACCCTTGCAGGCCCTGTTCTTGTGCAAAACCCTTGCAGGCCCTGTTGTAGTCCAAAATATTTGCAACTTCTGTTCTTGTGCAAAACACATGAAGGCCCTGTTTTTGTGCAAAACACATGCAGGCCCTGTTTTTGTGCAAAACACTTCCAGGCCCTGTTCTTGTGCAAAACACTTCCAGGCCCTGTTGTAGTGCAAAATATTTGCAACTTCTGTTCTTGTGCAAAACATTTGGAGGCCCTGTTGTTGTGCAATACACTTTTAGACCCTCTTCTTCTGCAAAACATTTGCAGGCCCTGTTCTTGTGCAAACCACTTGCAGCCTCTATTCTTGTGCAAAACACTTGCACGCCCTGGTCTTGTGCAAAACACTTGCAGGCCCTGTTGATGTGCAATACATGTACAGGCTCTGGTCTTTTGCAAAACACTTGCAGGACCTGTTATTGTGCAAAACAATTGCACGACCTGTTCTTGTGCAAAACACTTCCAGGCCCTGTTCTTGTGCAATACACATTTAGACCCTGTTCTTGTGCAAAACATTTGGAGGCCCTGTTTTTGTGCAATACACTTTTAGACCCTATTCTTCTGCAAAACATTTGCAGGCCCTGTTCTTGTGCAAAAGAATTGCAGGCCCTGTTCTTGTGCAAAACACTTGCAGGCCCTGTTCTTGTGCAAAACACTTGCAGGCCCTGTTCTTGTGCAATACACTTTTAGACCCTTGTCTTGTGCAAAACATTTGGAGGCCCTGTTCTTGTGCAAACCACTTGCAGCCTCTGTTCTTGTGCAAAACACTTGCAGGCCCTGGTCTTGTGCAATAAACTTTTAGACCCTTGTCTTGTGCAAAACATTTGGAGGCCCTGTTCTTGTGCAAACCACTTGCAGCCTCTGTTCTTGTGCAAAACATTTGGAGGCCCTGTTCTTGTGCAAACCACTTGGATACCCAGTTCTTGTGCAAAACCCTTGCAGGCCCTGTTCTTGGTCAAAACAATTGCAGGACCTGTTGATGTGCAATACATGTACAGGCTCTGGTCTTTTGCAAAACACTTGCAGGACCTGTTCTTGTGCAAAACACTTGCAGGCCCTGTTCTTGTGCAAAATATTTGCAACTTCTGTTCTTGTGCAAAACACTTGCAGGCCCTGTTCTTTTGCAAAACACTTGCAGGCCCTGTTCTTGTGCAAAACACTTGCAGGCCCTGTTCTTGTGCAATACGCTTTTAGACCCTCTTCTTCTGCAAAACATTTGCAGGCCCTGTTCTTGTGCAAACCACTTGCAGGCCCTGTTGATGTGCAATACATGTACAGGCTCTGGTCTTTTGCAAAACACTTGCAGGACCTGTTCTTGTGCAAAACACTTGCAGGCCCTGTTTTTGTGCAAAACGCATGCAGGCACTCTTCTTGTGTAAAGATTTGCAGGCACTCTTCTTGTTCAACACACTTGCAGGTCATGTTCTTGTGCAAAACACTTACAGGCCCTTTTGTCGTGTAAAACACTTGCAGACCCTCTTCTTCTGCAAAACACTTTCAGGCTTTGTTCTTGTTGAAAACACTTGCAGGCCCTGTTCTTGTACAAACCACTTGCAGGACCTGTTCTTGTGCAAAACACTTGCAGGACCGGTTCTTGTGCAATACACTTTTAGACCCTCTTCTTGTGCAAAACATTTGGAGGCCCTGTTCTTGCACAAAACACTTGGATACCCAGTTCCTGTGCAATACACTTTTAGACCCTCTTCTTGTGCAAAACATTTGCAGGCCCTGTTCTTGTGCAAAACCCTTGCAGGCCCTGTTCTTGGTCAAAACACTTGCAGGCTCTGTTTTTGTGCAAAACGCATGCAGGCACTCTTCTTGTGTAAAGATTTGCAGGCACTCTTCTTGTTCAACACACTTGCAGGTCATGTTCTTGTGCAAAAGACTTTCAGGCTTTGTTCTTGTTGAAAACACTTGCAGACCCTGTTCTTGTGCAAACCACCTGCAGGCCCTGTTCTTGTACAAAACACTTGCAGACCCTGTTCTTCTGCAAAATACTTGCAGCCATTTTTCTTGTGCAAAACACTCGCAGTCCCTGTTCCTCTTTAAAAGACTGGTAGGGCTTGTTGTTGTGAACAACACTTGCAGGCCCTGTTCTTCTGCAATACACTTTCAGACCCTGTTCTTGTACAAAATAGTTGAAAGCTATGTTCTAGTGCAAAACACTTGCAGGCCCTCTTCTTCTGCAAAACACTTTCAGGCTTTGTTCTTGTGCAAAACACTTGCAGGCCCTGTTCTTGTGCAAAACACTTGCAGGCCCTGTTTTTGTGCAAAACGCATGCAGGCACTCTTCTTGTGTAAAGATTTGCAGGCACTCTTCTTGTTCAACACACTTGCAGGTCATGTTCTTGTGCAAAACACTTACAGGCCCTTTTGTCGTGCAAAACACTTGCAGACCCTCTTCTTCTGCAAAACACTTTCATGCTTTTTTCTTGTTGAAAACACTTGCAGGCCCTGTTCTTGTACAAACCACTTGCAGGACCTGTTCTTGTGCAAAACACTTGCAGGACCTGTTCTTGTGCAAAACAATTGCAGGACCTGTTCTTGTGCAAAACACTTCCAGGCCCTGTTCTTGTGCAATACACATTTAGACCCTGTTCTTGTGCAAAACATTTGGAGGCCCTGTTTTTGTGCAATACACTTTTAGACCCTATTCTTCTGCAAAACATTTGCAGGCCCTGTTCTTGTGCAATACACTTTTAGACCCTCTTCTTCTGCAAAACATTTGCAGGCCCTGTTCTTGTGCAAACCACTTGCAGCCTCTGTTCTTGTGCAAAACACTTGCAGGCCCTGGTCTTGTGCAAAACACTTGCAGGCCCTGTTGATGTGCAATACATGTACAGGCTCTGGTCTTTTGCAAAACACTTGCAGGACCTGTTATTGTGCAAAACAATTGCACGACCTGTTCTTGTGGAAAACACTTCCACGCCCTGTTCTTGTGCAATACACATTTAGACCCTGTTCTTGTGCAAAACATTTGGAGGCCCTGTTGTTGTGCAATACACTTTTAGACCCTCTTCTTCTGCAAAACATTTGCAGGCCCTGTTCTTGTGCAAACCACTTGCAGCCTCTATTCTTGTGCAAAACACTTGCAGGCCCTGGTCTTGTGCAAAACACTTGCAGGCCCTGTTGATGTGCAATACATGTACAGGCTCTGGTCTTTTGCAAAACACTTGCAGGACCTGTTATTGTGCAAAACAATTGCACGACCTGTTCTTGTGCAAAACACTTCCAGGCCCTGTTCTTGTGCAATACACATTTAGACCCTGTTCTTGTGCAAAACATTTGGAGGCCCTGTTTTTGTGCAATACACTTTTAGACCCTATTCTTCTGCAAAACATTTGCAGGCCCTGTTCTTGTGCAAAAGAATTGCAGGCCCTGTTCTTGTGCAAAACACTTGCAGGCCCTGTTCTTGTGCAAAACACTTGCAGGCCCTCTTCTTGTGCAATACACTTTTAGACCCTTGTCTTGTGCAAAACATTTGGAGGCCCTGTTCTTGTGCAAACCACTTGCAGCCTCTGTTCTTGTGCAAAACACTTGCAGGCCCTGGTCTTGTGCAATAAAATTTTAGACCCTTGTCTTGTGCAAAACATTTGGAGGCCCTGTTCTTGTGCAAACCACTTGCAGCCTCTGTTCTTGTGCAAAACATTTGGAGGCCCTGTTCTTGTGCAAACCACTTGGATACCCAGTTCTTGTGCAAAACCCTTGCAGGCCCTGTTCTTGGTCAAAACAGTTGCAGGACCTGTTGATGTGCAATACATGTACAGGCTCTGGTCTTTTGCAAAACACTTGCAGGACCTGTTCTTGTGCAAAACACTTGCAGGCCCTGTTCTTGTGCAAAATATTTGCAACTTCTGTTCTTGTGCAAAACACTTGCAGGCCCTGTTCTTTTGCAAAACACTTGCAGGCCCTGTTCTTGTGCAAAACACTTGCAGGCCCTGTTCTTGTGCAATACGCTTTTAGACCCTCTTCTTCTGCAAAACATTTGCAGGCCCTGTTCTTGTGCAAACCACTTGCAGGCCCTGTTGATGTGCAATACATGTACAGGCTCTGGTCTTTTGCAAAACACTTGCAGGACCTGTTCTTGTGCAAAACACTTGCAGGCCCTGTTTTTGTGCAAAACGCATGCAGGCACTCTTCTTGTGTAAAGATTTGCAGGCACTCTTCTTGTTCAACACACTTGCAGGTCATGTTCTTGTGCAAAACACTTACAGGCCCTTTTGTCGTGTAAAACACTTGCAGACCCTCTTCTTCTGCAAAACACTTTCAGGCTTTGTTCTTGTTGAAAACACTTGCAGGCCCTGTTCTTGTACAAACCACTTGCAGGACCTGTTCTTGTGCAAAACACTTGCAGGACCGGTTCTTGTGCAATACACTTTTAGACCCTCTTCTTGTGCAAAACATTTGGAGGCCCTGTTCTTGCACAAAACAGTTGGATACCCAGTTCCTGTGCAATACACTTTTAGACCCTCTTCTTGTGCAAAACATTTGCAGGCCCTGTTCTTGTGCAAAACCCTTGCAGGCCCTGTTCTTGGTCAAAACACTTGCAGGCTCTGTTTTTGTGCAAAACGCATGCAGGCACTCTTCTTGTGTAAAGATTTGCAGGCACTCTTCTTGTTCAACACACTTGCAGGTCATGTTCTTGTGCAAAAGACTTTCAGGCTTTGTTCTTGTTGAAAACACTTGCAGACCCTGTTCTTGTGCAAACCACCTGCAGGCCCTGTTCTTGTACAAAACACTTGCAGACCCTGTTCTTCTGCAAAATACTTGCAGCCATTTTTCTTGTGCAAAACACTTGCAGTCCCTGTTCCTCTTTAAAAGACTGGTAGGGCTTGTTGTTGTGAACAACACTTGCGGGCCCTGTTCTTCTGCAATACACTTTCAGACCCTGTTCTTGTACAAAATAGTTGAAAGCTATGTTCTAGTGCAAAACACTTGCAGGCCCTCTTCTTCTGCAAAACACTTTCAGGCTTTGTTCTTGTGCAAAACACTTGCAGGCCCTGTTCTTGTGCAAAACACTTGCAGGCCCTGTATTTGTGCAAAACGCATGCAGGCACTCTTCTTGTGTAAAGATTTGCAGGCACTCTTCTTGTTCAACACACTTGCAGGTCATGTTCTTGTGCAAAACACTTACAGGCCCCTTTGTCGTGCAAAACACTTGCAGACCCTCTTCTTCTGCAAAACACTTTCATGCTTTTTTCTTGTTGAAAACACTTGCAGGCCCTGTTCTTGTACAAACCACTTGCAGGACCTGTTCTTGTGCAAAACACTTGCAGGACCTGTTCTTGTGCAAAACAATTGCAGGACCTGTTCTTGTGCAAAACACTTCCAGGCCCTGTTCTTGTGCAATACACATTTAGACCCTGTTCTTGTGCAAAACATTTGGAGGCCCTGTTTTTGTGCAATACACTTTTAGACCCTATTCTTCTGCAAAACATTTGCAGGCCCTGTTCTTGTGCAATACACTTTTAGACCCTCTTCTTCTGCAAAACATTTGCAGGCCCTGTTCTTGTGCAAACCACTTGCAGCCTCTGTTCTTGTGCAAAACACTTGCAGGCCCTGGTCTTGTGCAAAACACTTGCAGGCCCTGTTGATGTGCAATACATGTACAGGCTCTGGTCTTTTGCAAAACACTTGCAGGACCTGTTATTGTGCAAAACAATTGCACGACCTGTTCTTGTGGAAAACACTTCCACGCCCTGTTCTTGTGCAATACACATTTAGACCCTGTTCTTGTGCAAAACATTTGGAGGCCCTGTTGTTGTGCAATACACTTTTAGACCCTCTTCTTCTGCAAAACATTTGGAGGCCCTGTTCTTGCACAAAACACTTGGATACCCAGTTCTTGTGCAATACACTTTTAGACCCTCTTCTTCTGCAAAACATTTGGAGGCCCTGTTCTTGCACAAAACACTTGGATACCCAGTTCTTGTGCAATACACTTTTAGACCCTCTTCTTCTGCAAAACATTTGGAGGCCCTGTTCTTGCACAAAACACTTGGATACCCAGTTCCTGTGCAATACACTTTTAGACCCTCTTCTTGTGCAAAAGATTTGCAGGCCCTGTTCTTGTGCAAACCACTTGCAGGCCCTGTTCTTGTGCAAAACCTTTGCAGGCCCTGTTCTTGGTCAAAACACTTGCAGGCTCTGTTTTTGTGCAAAACGCATGCAGGCACTCTTCTTGTGTAAAGATTTGCAGGCACTCTTCTTGTTCAACACACTTGCAGGTCATGTTCTTGTGCAAAACACTTACAGGCCCTTTTGTCGTGCAAAACACTTGCAGACCCTCTTCTTCTGCAACACACTTTCAGGCTTTGTTCTTGTTGAAAACACTTGCAGGCCCTGTTCTTGTGCAAAACACTTGCAGGCCCTGTTCTTGTGCAAAACACTTGCAGACCCTGTTCTTGTGCAATACACTTTTAGACCCTCTTCTTGTGCAAAACATTTGGAGGCCCTGTTCTTGCACAAAACACTTGGATACCCAGTTCTTGTGCAATACACTTTTAGACCCTCTTCTTGTGCAAAACATTTGAAGGCCCTGTTCTTATGCAAACCACTTGCAGGCTCTGTTTTTGTGCAAAACGCACGCAGGCACTCTTCTTGTGTAAAGATTTGCAGGCACTCTTCTTGTTCAACACACTTGCAGGTCATGTTCTTGTGCAAAACACTTACAGGCCCTGTTCTTGTGCAAAACACTTGCAGGCCCTGTTGTAGTGCAAAATATTTGCAACTTCTGTTCTTGTGCAAAACACATGGAGGCACTGTTATTGTGCAATGCACTTGCAGGCCCTGTTGTTGTGAAAAACACTTGTAGGACCTGTTCTTGTGCAGTACACTTTCGAACCCTTTTCTTGTTCTAAACAGTTGCATGATCTGTTCTTGTGCAAAACCCTTGCAGGCCCTGTTCTTGTGCAAAACACTTGCAGGCCCTGTTCTTGTGCAAAACACTTGCAGGCCCTGTTCTTGGTCCAAACACTTGCAGGCTCTGTTTTTGTGCAAACCACTGGCAGGCTCTGTTCTTGTTTAAAACATTTGTAGGCACTGTTTTTGGGCAAACCACTTGCAGGCCCTGTTCTGGTGCAAAATATTTGCAACTTCTGTTCCTCGGCAAAACACATGCAGGCCCTATTCTTGTGCAAACCACTTGCAGGCCCTGTTCTTGTGCAAACCACTGGCAGGCCCTATTGTTGTGAAAAATACTTGCAGGCTCTGTTCTTGTGCAAAAAACTTGCAGTCCCTGTTTTTGTGCAAAACACTTGTAGGCCCTGTTGATGTGTAATCTATGTACAGACTCTGTTCTTTTGCAAAACACTTGTAGGATATGTTGATGTGCAATACATGTACAGGCTCTGGTCTTGTGCAAAACACTTGGAGGACATGTTCTTGTGCAAAACATTTGGAGGCCCTGTTCTTGCACAAAACACTTGGATACCCAGTTCTTGTGCAATACACTTTTACACCCTCTTCTTCTGCAAAACATTTGCAGGCCCCATTTTTGTGCAAAACAATTGCAGGACCTGTTCTTGTGCAAAACAGTTGCAGGCCCTGTTGTAGTGCAAAATATTTGCAACTTCAGTTCTTGTGCAAAACACTTGCAGGACCTTGTCTTGTGCAAAAAAATTGCAGGCCCTGTTCTTGTGCAATACACTTTTAGACCCTCTTCTTGTGCAAAACATTTGGAGGCCCTGTTCTTGCAGAAAACACTTGGATACCCAGTTCTTATGCAATACACTTTTAGACCCTCTTCTTGTGCAAAACATTTGAAGGCCCTGTTCTTGTGCAAACCACTTGCAGGCTCTGTTCTTGTGCAAAACACTTGCAGGACCTGCTCTTGTGCAAAACATTTGGAGGCCCTGTTCTTGCACAAAACACTTGGATACCCAGTTCTTGTGCAATACACTTTTAGACCCTCTTCTTCTGCAAAACATTTGGAGGCCCTGTTCTTGCACAAAACACTTGGATACCCAGTTCTTGTGCAATACACTTTTAGACCCTCTTCTTCTGCAAAACATTTGGAGGCCCTGTTCTTGCACAAAACACTTGGATACCCAGTTCCTGTGCAATACACTTTTAGACCCTCTTCTTGTGCAAAAGATTTGCAGGCCCTGTTCTTGTGCAAACCACTTGCAGGCCCTGTTCTTGTGCAAAACCTTTGCAGGCCCTGTTCTTGGTCAAAACACTTGCAGGCTCTGTTTTTGTGCAAAACGCATGCAGGCACTCTTCTTGTGTAAAGATTTGCAGGCACTCTTCTTGTTCAACACACTTGCAGGTCATGTTCTTGTGCAAAACACTTACAGGCCCTGTTCTTGTGCAAAACACTTGCAGGCCCTGTTGTAGTGCAAAATATTTGCAACTTCTGTTCTTGTGCAAAACACATGGAGGCACTGTTATTGTGCAATGCACTTGCAGGCCCTGTTGTTGTGAAAAACACTTGTAGGACCTGTTCTTGTGCAGTACACTTTCGAACCCTTTTCTTGTTCTAAACAGTTGCATGATCTGTTCTTGTGCAAAACCCTTGCAGGCCCTGTTCTTGTGCAAAACACTTGCAGGCCCTGTTCTTGTGCAAAACACTTGCAGGCCCTGTTCTTGGTCCAAACACTTGCAGGCTCTGTTTTTGTGCAAACCACTGGCAGGCTCTGTTCTTGTTTAAAACATTTGTAGGCACTGTTTTTGGGCAAACCACTTGCAGGCCCTGTTCTGGTGCAAAATATTTGCAACTTCTGTTCCTCGGCAAAACACATGCAGGCCCTATTCTTGTGCAAACCACTTGCAGGCCCTGTTCTTGTGCAAACCACTGGCAGGCCCTATTGTTGTGAAAAATACTTGCAGGCTCTGTTCTTGTGCAAAAAACTTGCAGTCCCTGTTTTTGTGCAAAACACTTGTAGGCCCTGTTGATGTGTAATCTATGTACAGGCTCTGTTCTTTTGCAAAACACTTGTAGGATATGTTGATGTGCAATACATGTACAGGCTCTGGTCTTGTGCAAAACACTTGGAGGACATGTTCTTGTGCAAAACATTTGGAGGCCCTGTTCTTGCACAAAACACTTGGATACCCAGTTCTTGTGCAATACACTTTTACACCCTCTTCTTCTGCAAAACATTTGCAGGCCCCATTTTTGTGCAAAACAATTGCAGGACCTGTTCTTGTGCAAAACAGTTGCAGGCCCTGTTGTAGTGCAAAATATTTGCAACTTCAGTTCTTGTGCAAAACACTTGCAGGACCTTGTCTTGTGCAAAAAAATTGCAGGCCCTGTTCTTGTGCAATACACTTTTAGACCCTCTTCTTGTGCAAAACATTTGGAGGCCCTGTTCTTGCAGAAAACACTTGGATACCCAGTTCTTATGCAATACACTTTTAGACCCTCTTCTTGTGCAAAACATTTGAAGGCCCTGTTCTTGTGCAAACCACTTGCAGGCTCTGTTCTTGTGCAAAACACTTGCAGGACCTGCTCTTGTGCAAAACATTTGGAGGCCCTGTTCTTGCACAAAACACTTGGATACCCAGTTCTTGTGCAATACACTTTTAGACCCTCTTCTTCTGCAAAACATTTGGAGGCCCTGTTCTTGCACAAAACACTTGGATACCCAGTTCTTGTGCAATACACTTTTAGACCCTCTTCTTCTGCAAAACATTTGGAGGCCCTGTTCTTGCACAAAACACTTGGATACCCAGTTCCTGTGCAATACACTTTTAGACCCTCTTCTTGTGCAAAAGATTTGCAGGCCCTGTTCTTGTGCAAACCACTTGCAGGCCCTGTTCTTGTGCAAAACCTTTGCAGGCCCTGTTCTTGGTCAAAACACTTGCAGGCTCTGTTTTTGTGCAAAACGCATGCAGGCACTCTTCTTGTGTAAAGATTTGCAGGCACTCTTCTTGTTCAACACACTTGCAGGTCATGTTCTTGTGCAAAACACTTACAGGCCCTTTTGTCGTGCAAAACACTTGCAGACCCTCTTCTTCTGCAACACACTTTCAGGCTTTGTTCTTGTTGAAAACACTTGCAGGCCCTGTTCTTGTGCAAAACACTTGCAGGCCCTGTTCTTGTGCAAAACACTTGCAGACCCTGTTCTTGTGCAATACACTTTTAGACCCTCTTCTTGTGCAAAACATTTGGAGGCACAAAACACTTGGATACCCAGTTCTTGTGCAATACACTTTTAGACCCTCTTCTTCTGCAAAACATTTGGAGGCCCTGTTCTTGCACAAAACACTTGGATACCCAGTTCTTGTGCAATACACTTTTAGACCCTCTTCTTCTGCAAAACATTTGGAGGCCCTGTTCTTGCACAAAACACTTGGATACCCAGTTCCTGTGCAATACACTTTTAGACCCTCTTCTTGTGCAAAAGATTTGCAGGCCCTGTTCTTGTGCAAACCACTTGCAGGCCCTGTTCTTGTGCAAAACCTTTGCAGGCCCTGTTCTTGGTCAAAACACTTGCAGGCTCTGTTTTTGTGCAAAACGCATGCAGGCACTCTTCTTGTGTAAAGATTTGCAGGCACTCTTCTTGTTCAACACACTTGCAGGTCATGTTCTTGTGCAAAACACTTACAGGCCCTTTTGTCGTGCAAAACACTTGCAGACCCTCTTCTTCTGCAACACACTTTCAGGCTTTGTTCTTGTTGAAAACACTTGCAGGCCCTGTTCTTGTGCAAAACACTTGCAGGCCCTGTTCTTGTGCAAAACACTTGCAGACCCTGTTCTTGTGCAATACACTTTTAGACCCTCTTCTTGTGCAAAACATTTGGAGGCACAAAACACTTGGATACCCAGTTCTTGTGCAATACACTTTTAGACCCTCTTCTTGTGCAAAACATTTGAAGGCCCTGTTCTTATGCAAACCACTTGCAGGCTCTGTTTTTGTGCAAAACGCATGCAGGCACTCTTCTTGTGTAAAGATTTGCAGGCACTCTTCTTGTTCAACACACTTGCAGGTCATGTTCTTGTGCAAAACACTTACAGGCCCTTTTGTCGTGCAAAACACTTGCAGACCCTCTTCTTCTGCAAAACACTTTCAGGCTTTGTTCTTGTTGAAAACACTTGCAGGCCCTGTTCTTGTGCAAAACACTTGGAGGCACTGTTATTGTGCAATGCACTTGCAGGCCCTGTTGTTGTGGAAAACACTTGTAGGACCTGTTCTTGTGCAATACACTTTCGAACCCTTTTCTTGTTCTAAACAGTTGCATGATCTGTTTTTGTGCAAAAGACTTGCAAGTTCTGTTTTTGTGCAAAACACTTGCAGGACCTGTTCTTGTGCAATACACTTTTAGACCCTCTTCTTGTGCAAAACATTTGCAGGACCTGTTCTTGTGCAAAACACTTGCAGGCCCTGTTCTTGTGCAAAACACTTGCAGACCCTGTTCTTGTGCAATACATTTTTAGACCCTCTTCTTGTGCAAAACATTTGGAGGCCCTGTTCTTGCACAAAACACTTGGATACCCAGTTCTTGTGCAATACACTTTTAGACCCTCTTCTTGTGCAAAACATTTGAAGGCCCTGTTCTTATGCAAACCACTTGCAGGCTCTGTTTTTGTGCAAAACGCATGCAGGCACTCTTCTTGTGTAAAGATTTGCAGGCACTCTTCTTGTTCAACACACTTGCAGGTCATGTTCTTGTGCAAAACACTTGCAGGCCCTGTTCTTGTGCAAAACCCTTGCAGGCCCTGTTCTTGTGCAAAACACTTGCAGGCCCTGTTCTTGTGCAAAATATTTGGAGGCCCTGTTCTTGCACAAAACACTTGGATACCCAGTTGTTGTGCAATACACTTTTAGACCCTCTTCTTCTGCAAAACATTTGCAGGCCCTGTTCTTGTGCAAACCACTTGCAGCCTCTGTTCTTGTGCAAAACACTTGCAGGCCCTGGTCTTGTGCAAAACAGTTGCAGGCCCTGTTGATGTGCAATACATGTACAGGCTCTGGTCTTTTGCAAAACACTTGCAGGCCCTGTTATTGTGCAATGCACTTGCAGGCCCTGTTGTTGTGAAAAACACTTGTAGGACCTGTTCTTGTGCAATACACTTTCGAACCCTTTTCTTGTTCTAAACAGTTGCATAATCTGTTCTTGTGTAAAACACTTGCAGGCCCTGTTCTTGTGCAAAATATTTGCAAATTCTGTTCTTGTGCAAAACATTTGGAGGCCCTGTTGTTGTGCAATACACTTTTAGACCCTCTTCTTCTGCAAAACATTTGCAGGCCCTGTTCTTGTGCAAACCACTTGCAGCCTCTATTCTTGTGCAAAACACTTGCAGGCCCTGGTCTTGTGCAAAACACTTGCAGGCCCTGTTGATGTGCAATACATGTACAGGCTCTGGTCTTTTGCAAAACACTTGCAGGACCTGTTATTGTGCAAAACAATTGCACGACCTGTTCTTGTGCAAAACACTTCCAGGCCCTGTTCTTGTGCAATACACATTTAGACCCTGTTCTTGTGCAAAACATTTGGAGGCCCTGTTTTTGTGCAATACACTTTTAGACCCTATTCTTCTGCAAAACATTTGCAGGCCCTGTTCTTGTGCAAAAGAATTGCAGGCCCTGTTCTTGTGCAAAACACTTGCAGGCCCTGTTCTTGTGCAAAACACTTGCAGGCCCTGTTCTTGTGCAATACACTTTTAGACCCTCTTCTTGTGCAAAACATTTGGAGGCCCTGTTCTTGCAGAAAACACTTGGATACCCAGTTCTTATGCAATACACTTTTAGACCCTCTTCTTGTGCAAAACATTTGAAGGCCCTGTTCTTGTGCAAACCACTTGCAGGCTCTGTTCTTGTGCAAAACACTTGCAGGACCTGCTCTTGTGCAAAACATTTGGAGGCCCTGTTCTTGCACAAAACACTTGGATACCCAGTTCTTGTGCAATACACTTTTAGACCCTCTTCTTCTGCAAAACATTTGGAGGCCCTGTTCTTGCACAAAACACTTGGATACCCAGTTCTTGTGCAATACACTTTTAGACCCTCTTCTTCTGCAAAACATTTGGAGGCCCTGTTCTTGCACAAAACACTTGGATACCCAGTTCCTGTGCAATACACTTTTAGACCCTCTTCTTGTGCAAAAGATTTGCAGGCCCTGTTCTTGTGCAAACCACTTGCAGGCCCTGTTCTTGTGCAAAACCTTTGCAGGCCCTGTTCTTGGTCAAAACACTTGCAGGCTCTGTTTTTGTGCAAAACGCATGCAGGCACTCTTCTTGTGTAAAGATTTGCAGGCACTCTTCTTGTTCAACACACTTGCAGGTCATGTTCTTGTGCAAAACACTTACAGGCCCTTTTGTCGTGCAAAACACTTGCAGACCCTCTTCTTCTGCAACACACTTTCAGGCTTTGTTCTTGTTGAAAACACTTGCAGGCCCTGTTCTTGTGCAAAACACTTGCAGGCCCTGTTCTTGTGCAAAACACTTGCAGACCCTGTTCTTGTGCAATACACTTTTAGACCCTCTTCTTGTGCAAAACATTTGGAGGCCCTGTTCTTGCACAAAACACTTGGATACCCAGTTCTTGTGCAATACACTTTTAGACCCTCTTCTTGTGCAAAACATTTGAAGGCCCTGTTCTTATGCAAACCACTTGCAGGCTCTGTTTTTGTGCAAAACGCACGCAGGCACTCTTCTTGTGTAAAGATTTGCAGGCACTCTTCTTGTTCAACACACTTGCAGGTCATGTTCTTGTGCAAAACACTTACAGGCCCTGTTCTTGTGCAAAACACTTGCAGGCCCTGTTGTAGTGCAAAATATTTGCAACTTCTGTTCTTGTGCAAAACACATGGAGGCACTGTTATTGTGCAATGCACTTGCAGGCCCTGTTGTTGTGAAAAACACTTGTAGGACCTGTTCTTGTGCAGTACACTTTCGAACCCTTTTCTTGTTCTAAACAGTTGCATGATCTGTTCTTGTGCAAAACCCTTGCAGGCCCTGTTCTTGTGCAAAACACTTGCAGGCCCTGTTCTTGTGCAAAACACTTGCAGGCCCTGTTCTTGGTCCAAACACTTGCAGGCTCTGTTTTTGTGCAAACCACTGGCAGGCTCTGTTCTTGTTTAAAACATTTGTAGGCACTGTTTTTGGGCAAACCACTTGCAGGCCCTGTTCTGGTGCAAAATATTTGCAACTTCTGTTCCTCGGCAAAACACATGCAGGCCCTATTCTTGTGCAAACCACTTGCAGGCCCTGTTCTTGTGCAAACCACTGGCAGGCCCTATTGTTGTGAAAAATACTTGCAGGCTCTGTTCTTGTGCAAAAAACTTGCAGTCCCTGTTTTTGTGCAAAACACTTGTAGGCCCTGTTGATGTGTAATCTATGTACAGGCTCTGTTCTTTTGCAAAACACTTGTAGGATATGTTGATGTGCAATACATGTACAGGCTCTGGTCTTGTGCAAAACACTTGGAGGACATGTTCTTGTGCAAAACATTTGGAGGCCCTGTTCTTGCACAAAACACTTGGATACCCAGTTCTTGTGCAATACACTTTTACACCCTCTTCTTCTGCAAAACATTTGCAGGCCCCATTTTTGTGCAAAACAATTGCAGGACCTGTTCTTGTGCAAAACAGTTGCAGGCCCTGTTGTAGTGCAAAATATTTGCAACTTCAGTTCTTGTGCAAAACACTTGCAGGACCTTGTCTTGTGCAAAAAAATTGCAGGCCCTGTTCTTGTGCAATACACTTTTAGACCCTCTTCTTGTGCAAAACATTTGGAGGCCCTGTTCTTGCAGAAAACACTTGGATACCCAGTTCTTATGCAATACACTTTTAGACCCTCTTCTTGTGCAAAACATTTGAAGGCCCTGTTCTTGTGCAAACCACTTGCAGGCTCTGTTCTTGTGCAAAACACTTGCAGGACCTGCTCTTGTGCAAAACATTTGGAGGCCCTGTTCTTGCACAAAACACTTGGATACCCAGTTCTTGTGCAATACACTTTTAGACCCTCTTCTTCTGCAAAACATTTGGAGGCCCTGTTCTTGCACAAAACACTTGGATACCCAGTTCTTGTGCAATACACTTTTAGACCCTCTTCTTCTGCAAAACATTTGGAGGCCCTGTTCTTGCACAAAACACTTGGATACCCAGTTCCTGTGCAATACACTTTTAGACCCTCTTCTTGTGCAAAAGATTTGCAGGCCCTGTTCTTGTGCAAACCACTTGCAGGCCCTGTTCTTGTGCAAAACCTTTGCAGGCCCTGTTCTTGGTCAAAACACTTGCAGGCTCTGTTTTTGTGCAAAACGCATGCAGGCACTCTTCTTGTGTAAAGATTTGCAGGCACTCTTCTTGTTCAACACACTTGCAGGTCATGTTCTTGTGCAAAACACTTACAGGCCCTTTTGTCGTGCAAAACACTTGCAGACCCTCTTCTTCTGCAACACACTTTCAGGCTTTGTTCTTGTTGAAAACACTTGCAGGCCCTGTTCTTGTGCAAAACACTTGCAGGCCCTGTTCTTGTGCAAAACACTTGCAGACCCTGTTCTTGTGCAATACACTTTTAGACCCTCTTCTTGTGCAAAACATTTGGAGGCACAAAACACTTGGATACCCAGTTCTTGTGCAATACACTTTTAGACCCTCTTCTTGTGCAAAACATTTGAAGGCCCTGTTCTTATGCAAACCACTTGCAGGCTCTGTTTTTGTGCAAAACGCATGCAGGCACTCTTCTTGTGTAAAGATTTGCAGGCACTCTTCTTGTTCAACACACTTGCAGGTCATGTTCTTGTGCAAAACACTTACAGGCCCTTTTGTCGTGCAAAACACTTGCAGACCCTCTTCTTCTGCAAAACACTTTCAGGCTTTGTTCTTGTTGAAAACACTTGCAGGCCCTGTTCTTGTGCAAAACACTTGGAGGCACTGTTATTGTGCAATGCACTTGCAGGCCCTGTTGTTGTGGAAAACACTTGTAGGACCTGTTCTTGTGCAATACACTTTCGAACCCTTTTCTTGTTCTAAACAGTTGCATGATCTGTTTTTGTGCAAAAGACTTGCAAGTTCTGTTTTTGTGCAAAACAATTGCAGGACCTGTTCTTGTGCAATACACTTTTAGACCCTCTTCTTGTGCAAAACATTTGCAGGACCTGTTCTTGTGCAAAACACTTGCAGGCCCTGTTCTTGTGCAAAACACTTGCAGACCCTGTTCTTGTGCAATACATTTTTAGACCCTCTTCTTGTGCAAAACATTTGGAGGCCCTGTTCTTGCACAAAACACTTGGATACCCAGTTCTTGTGCAATACACTTTTAGACCCTCTTCTTGTGCAAAACATTTGAAGGCCCTGTTCTTATGCAAACCACTTGCAGGCTCTGTTTTTGTGCAAAACGCATGCAGGCACTCTTCTTGTGTAAAGATTTGCAGGCACTCTTCTTGTTCAACACACTTGCAGGTCATGTTCTTGTGCAAAACACTTGCAGGCCCTGTTCTTGTGCAAAACCCTTGCAGGCCCTGTTCTTGTGCAAAACACTTGCAGGCCCTGTTCTTGTGCAAAATATTTGGAGGCCCTGTTCTTGCACAAAACACTTGGATACCCAGTTGTTGTGCAATACACTTTTAGACCCTCTTCTTCTGCAAAACATTTGCAGGCCCTGTTCTTGTGCAAACCACTTGCAGCCTCTGTTCTTGTGCAAAACACTTGCAGGCCCTGGTCTTGTGCAAAACAGTTGCAGGCCCTGTTGATGTGCAATACATGTACAGGCTCTGGTCTTTTGCAAAACACTTGCAGGCCCTGTTATTGTGCAATGCACTTGCAGGCCCTGTTGTTGTGAAAAACACTTGTAGGACCTGTTCTTGTGCAATACACTTTCGAACCCTTTTCTTGTTCTAAACAGTTGCATGATCTGTTCTTGTGCAAAACACTTGCAGGCCCTGTTCTTGTGCAAAATATTTGCAAATTCTGTTCTTGTGCAAAACAGTTGGAGGACCTGTTCTTGTGCAAAACCCTTGCAGGCCCTGTTCTTGTGCAATACACTTTTAGACCCTCTTCTTGTGCAAAACATTTGGAGGCCCTGTTCTTGCACAAAACACTTGGATACCCAGTTCCTGTGCAATACACTTTTAGACCCTCTTCTTGAGCAAAACATTTGCAGGCCCTGTTCTTGTTGAAACCACTTGCAGGCTCTCTTCTTGTGCAAAACCCTTGCAGGCCCTGTTCTTGTGCAATACACTTTTAGACCCTTGTCTTGTGCAAAACGTTTGGAGGCCCTGTTCTTGTGCAAAACACTTGCAGGCCCTGGTCTTGTGCAATAAACTTTTACACCCTCTTCTTGTGCAAAACATTTGGAGGCCCTGTTCTTGTGCAAACCACTTGGATACCCAGTTCTTGTGCAAAACCCTTGCAGGCCCTGTTGTAGTCCAAAATATTTGCAACTTCTGTTCTTGTGCAAAACACATGAAGGCCCTGTTTTTGTGCAAAACACATGCAGGCCCTGTTTTTGTGCAAAACACTTCCAGGCCCTGTTCTTGTGCAAAACACTTCCAGGCCCTGTTGTAGTGCAAAATATTTGCAACTTCTGTTCTTGTGCAAAACACATGCAGGCCCTGTTTTTGTGCAAAACACATGCAGGCCCTGTTTTTGTGCAAAACACTTCCAGGCCCTGTTCTTGTGCAAAACACTTCCAGGCCCTGTTGTAGTGCAAAATATTTGCAACTTCTGTTCTTGTGCAAAACACTTGCAGGCCCTGTTGATGTGCAATACATGTACAGGCTCTGGTCTTTTGCAAAACACTTGCAGGACCTGTTATTGTGCAAAACAATTGCACGACCTGTTCTTGTGCAAAACACTTCCAGGCCCTGTTCTTGTGCAATACACATTTAGACCCTGTTCTTGTGCAAAACATTTGGAGGCCCTGTTTTTGTGCAATACACTTTTAGACCCTATTCTTCTGCAAAACATTTGCAGGCCCTGTTCTTGTGCAAAAGAATTGCAGGCCCTGTTCTTGTGCAAAACACTTGCAGGCCCTGTTCTTGTGCAAAACACTTGCAGGCCCTGTTCTTGTGCAATACACTTTTAGACCCTTGTCTTGTGCAAAACATTTGGAGGCCCTGTTCTTGTGCAAACCACTTGCAGCCTCTGTTCTTGTGCAAAACACTTGCAGGCCCTGGTCTTGTGCAATAAACTTTTAGACCCTTGTCTTGTGCAAAACATTTGGAGGCCCTGTTCTTGTGCAAACCACTTGCAGCCTCTGTTCTTGTGCAAAACATTTGGAGGCCCTGTTCTTGTGCAAACCACTTGGATACCCAGTTCTTGTGCAAAACCCTTGCAGGCCCTGTTCTTGGTCAAAACAATTGCAGGACCTGTTGATGTGCAATACATGTACAGGCTCTGGTCTTTTGCAAAACACTTGCAGGACCTGTTCTTGTGCAAAACACTTGCAGGCCCTGTTCTTGTGCAAAATATTTGCAACTTCTGTTCTTGTGCAAAACACTTGCAGGCCCTGTTCTTTTGCAAAACACTTGCAGGCCCTGTTCTTGTGCAAAACACTTGCAGGCCCTGTTCTTGTGCAATACGCTTTTAGACCCTCTTCTTCTGCAAAACATTTGCAGGCCCTGTTCTTGTGCAAACCACTTGCAGGCCCTGTTGATGTGCAATACATGTACAGGCTCTGGTCTTTTGCAAAACACTTGCAGGACCTGTTCTTGTGCAAAACACTTGCAGGCCCTGTTTTTGTGCAAAACGCATGCAGGCACTCTTCTTGTGTAAAGATTTGCAGGCACTCTTCTTGTTCAACACACTTGCAGGTCATGTTCTTGTGCAAAACACTTACAGGCCCTTTTGTCGTGTAAAACACTTGCAGACCCTCTTCTTCTGCAAAACACTTTCAGGCTTTGTTCTTGTTGAAAACACTTGCAGGCCCTGTTCTTGTACAAACCACTTGCAGGACCTGTTCTTGTGCAAAACACTTGCAGGACCGGTTCTTGTGCAATACACTTTTAGACCCTCTTCTTGTGCAAAATATTTGGAGGCCCTGTTCTTGCACAAAACACTTGGATACCCAGTTCCTGTGCAATACACTTTTAGACCCTCTTCTTGTGCAAAACATTTGCAGGCCCTGTTCTTGTGCAAAACCCTTGCAGGCCCTGTTCTTGGTCAAAACACTTGCAGGCTCTGTTTTTGTGCAAAACGCATGCAGGCACTCTTCTTGTGTAAAGATTTGCAGGCACTCTTCTTGTTCAACACACTTGCAGGTCATGTTCTTGTGCAAAAGACTTTCAGGCTTTGTTCTTGTTGAAAACACTTGCAGACCCTGTTCTTGTGCAAACCACTTGCAGGCCCTGTTCTTGTACAAAACACTTGCAGACCCTGTTCCTCTTTAAAAGACTGGTAGGGCTTGTTGTTGTGAACAACACTTGCAGGCCCTGTTCTTCTGCAATACACTTTCAGACCCTGTTCTTGTACAAAATAGTTGAAAGCTATGTTCTAGTGCAAAACACTTGCAGGCCCTCTTCTTCTGCAAAACACTTTCAGGCTTTGTTCTTGTGCAAAACACTTGCAGGCCCTGTTCTTGTGCAAAACACTTGCAGGCCCTGTTTTTGTGCAAAACGCATGCAGGCACTCTTCTTGTGTAAAGATTTGCAGGCACTCTTCTTGTTCAACACACTTGCAGGTCATGTTCTTGTGCAAAACACTTACAGGCCCTTTTGTCGTGCAAAACACTTGCAGACCCTCTTCTTCTGCAAAACACTTTCATGCTTTTTTCTTGTTGAAAACACTTGCAGGCCCTGTTCTTGTACAAACCACTTGCAGGACCTGTTCTTGTGCAAAACACTTGCAGGCCCTGTTCTTGTACAAACCACTTGCAGGACCTGTTCTTGTGCAAAACACTTGCAGGACCTGTTCTTGTGCAAAACAATTGCAGGACCTGTTCTTGTGCAAAACACTTCCAGGCCCTGTTCTTGTGCAATACACATTTAGACCCTGTTCTTGTGCAAAACATTTGGAGGCCCTGTTTTTGTGCAATACACTTTTAGACCCTATTCTTCTGCAAAACATTTGCAGGCCCTGTTCTTGTGCAATACACTTTTAGACCCTCTTCTTCTGCAAAACATTTGCAGGCCCTGTTCTTGTGCAAACCACTTGCAGCCTCTGTTCTTGTGCAAAACACTTGCAGGCCCTGGTCTTGTGCAAAACACTTGCAGGCCCTGTTGATGTGCAATACATGTACAGGCTCTGGTCTTTTGCAAAACACTTGCAGGACCTGTTATTGTGCAAAACAATTGCACGACCTGTTCTTGTGGAAAACACTTCCACGCCCTGTTCTTGTGCAATACACATTTAGACCCTGTTCTTGTGCAAAACATTTGGAGGCCCTGTTGTTGTGCAATACACTTTTAGACCCTCTTCTTCTGCAAAACATTTGCAGGCCCTGTTCTTGTGCAAACCACTTGCAGCCTCTATTCTTGTGCAAAACACTTGCAGGCCCTGGTCTTGTGCAAAACACTTGCAGGCCCTGTTGATGTGCAATACATGTACAGGCTCTGGTCTTTTGCAAAACACTTGCAGGCCCTGTTATTGTGCAATGCACTTGCAGGCCCTGTTGTTGTGAAAAACACTTGTAGGACCTGTTCTTGTGCAATACACTTTCGAACCCTTTTCTTGTTCTAAACAGTTGCATAATCTGTTCTTGTGTAAAACACTTGCAGGCCCTGTTCTTGTGCAAAATATTTGCAAATTCTGTTCTTGTGCAAAACATTTGGAGGCCCTGTTGTTGTGCAATACACTTTTAGACCCTCTTCTTCTGCAAAACATTTGCAGGCCCTGTTCTTGTGCAAACCACTTGCAGCCTCTATTCTTGTGCAAAACACTTGCAGGCCCTGGTCTTGTGCAAAACACTTGCAGGCCCTGTTGATGTGCAATACATGTACAGGCTCTGGTCTTTTGCAAAACACTTGCAGGACCTGTTATTGTGCAAAACAATTGCACGACCTGTTCTTGTGCAAAACACTTCCAGGCCCTGTTCTTGTGCAATACACATTTAGACCCTGTTCTTGTGCAAAACATTTGGAGGCCCTGTTTTTGTGCAATACACTTTTAGACCCTATTCTTCTGCAAAACATTTGCAGGCCCTGTTCTTGTGCAAAAGAATTGCAGGCCCTGTTCTTGTGCAAAACACTTGCAGGCCCTGTTCTTGTGCAAAACACTTGCAGGCCCTGTTCTTGTGCAATACACTTTTAGACCCTCTTCTTGTGCAAAACATTTGGAGGCCCTGTTCTTGCAGAAAACACTTGGATACCCAGTTCTTATGCAATACACTTTTAGACCCTCTTCTTGTGCAAAACATTTGAAGGCCCTGTTCTTGTGCAAACCACTTGCAGGCTCTGTTCTTGTGCAAAACACTTGCAGGACCTGCTCTTGTGCAAAACATTTGGAGGCCCTGTTCTTGCACAAAACACTTGGATACCCAGTTCTTGTGCAATACACTTTTAGACCCTCTTCTTCTGCAAAACATTTGGAGGCCCTGTTCTTGCACAAAACACTTGGATACCCAGTTCTTGTGCAATACACTTTTAGACCCTCTTCTTCTGCAAAACATTTGGAGGCCCTGTTCTTGCACAAAACACTTGGATACCCAGTTCCTGTGCAATACACTTTTAGACCCTCTTCTTGTGCAAAAGATTTGCAGGCCCTGTTCTTGTGCAAACCACTTGCAGGCCCTGTTCTTGTGCAAAACCTTTGCAGGCCCTGTTCTTGGTCAAAACACTTGCAGGCTCTGTTTTTGTGCAAAACGCATGCAGGCACTCTTCTTGTGTAAAGATTTGCAGGCACTCTTCTTGTTCAACACACTTGCAGGTCATGTTCTTGTGCAAAACACTTACAGGCCCTTTTGTCGTGCAAAACACTTGCAGACCCTCTTCTTCTGCAACACACTTTCAGGCTTTGTTCTTGTTGAAAACACTTGCAGGCCCTGTTCTTGTGCAAAACACTTGGAGGCACTGTTATTGTGCAATGCACTTGCAGGCCCTGTTGTTGTGGAAAACACTTGTAGGACCTGTTCTTGTGCAATACACTTTCGAACCCTTTTCTTGTTCTAAACAGTTGCATGATCTGTTTTTGTGCAAAAGACTTGCAAGTTCTGTTTTTGTGCAAAACAATTGCAGGACCTGTTCTTGTGCAATACACTTTTAGACCCTCTTCTTGTGCAAAACATTTGCAGGACCTGTTCTTGTGCAAAACACTTGCAGGCCCTGTTCTTGTGCAAAACACTTGCAGACCCTGTTCTTGTGCAATACATTTTTAGACCCTCTTCTTGTGCAAAACATTTGGAGGCCCTGTTCTTGCACAAAACACTTGGATACCCAGTTCTTGTGCAATACACTTTTAGACCCTCTTCTTGTGCAAAACATTTGAAGGCCCTGTTCTTATGCAAACCACTTGCAGGCTCTGTTTTTGTGCAAAACGCATGCAGGCACTCTTCTTGTGTAAAGATTTGCAGGCACTCTTCTTGTTCAACACACTTGCAGGTCATGTTCTTGTGCAAAACACTTGCAGGCCCTGTTCTTGTGCAAAACCCTTGCAGGCCCTGTTCTTGTGCAAAACACTTGCAGGCCCTGTTCTTGTGCAAAATATTTGGAGGCCCTGTTCTTGCACAAAACACTTGGATACCCAGTTGTTGTGCAATACACTTTTAGACCCTCTTCTTCTGCAAAACATTTGCAGGCCCTGTTCTTGTGCAAACCACTTGCAGCCTCTGTTCTTGTGCAAAACACTTGCAGGCCCTGGTCTTGTGCAAAACAGTTGCAGGCCCTGTTGATGTGCAATACATGTACAGGCTCTGGTCTTTTGCAAAACACTTGCAGGCCCTGTTATTGTGCAATGCACTTGCAGGCCCTGTTGTTGTGAAAAACACTTGTAGGACCTGTTCTTGTGCAGTACACTTTCGAACCCTTTTCTTGTTCTAAACAGTTGCATGATCTGTTCTTGTGCAAAACCCTTGCAGGCCCTGTTCTTGTGCAAAACACTTGGATACCCAGTTCCTGTGCAATACACTTTTAGACCCTCTTCTTGTGCAAAACATTTGGAGGCCCCGTTCTTGGTCAAAACACTTGCAGGCCCTGTTCTTGTGCAAAACACTTGCAGGCCCTGTTCTTGGTCCAAACACTTGCAGGCTCTGTTTTTGTGCAAACCACTGGCAGGCTCTGTTCTTGTTTAAAACATTTGTAGGCACTGTTTTTGGGCAAACCACTTGCAGGCCCTGTTCTGGTGCAAAATATTTGCAACTTCTGTTCCTCGGCAAAACACATGCAGGCCCTATTCTTGTGCAAACCACTTGCAGGCCCTGTTCTTGTGCAAACCACTGGCAGGCCCTAATGTTGTGAAAAATACTTGCAGGCTCTGTTCTTGTGCAAAAAACTTGCAGTCCCTGTTTTTGTGCAAAACACTTGTAGGCCCTGTTGATGTGTAATCTATGTACAGGCTCTGTTCTTTTGCAAAACACTTGCAGGATCTGTTGATGTGCAATACATGTACAGGCTCTGGTCTTGTGCAAAACACTTGCAGGACCTGTTCTTGTGCAAAACATTTGGAGGCCCTGTTCTTGCACAAAACACTTGGATACCCAGTTCTTGTGCAATACACTTTTACACCCTCTTCTTCTGCAAAACATTTGCAGGCCCCATTTTTGTGCAAAACAATTGCAGGACCTGTTCTTGTGCAAAACAGTTGCAGGCCCTGTTGTAGTGCAAAATATTTGCAACTTCAGTTCTTGTGCAAAACACTTGCAGGACCTTGTCTTGTGCAAAAAAATTGCAGGCCCTGTTCTTGTGCAATACACTTTTAGACCCTCTTCTTGTGCAAAACATTTGGAGGCCCTGTTCTTGCAGAAAACACTTGGATACCCAGTTCTTATGCAATACACTTTTAGACCCTCTTCTTGTGCAAAACATTTGAAGGCCCTGTTCTTGTGCAAACCACTTGCAGGCTCTGTTCTTGTGCAAAACACTTGCAGGACCTGCTCTTGTGCAAAACATTTGGAGGCCCTGTTCTTGCACAAAACACTTGGATACCCAGTTCTTGTGCAATACACTTTTAGACCCTCTTCTTCTGCAAAACATTTGGAGGCCCTGTTCTTGCACAAAACACTTGGATACCCAGTTCTTGTGCAATACACTTTTAGACCCTCTTCTTCTGCAAAACATTTGGAGGCCCTGTTCTTGCACAAAACACTTGGATACCCAGTTCCTGTGCAATACACTTTTAGACCCTCTTCTTGTGCAAAAGATTTGCAGGCCCTGTTCTTGTGCAAACCACTTGCAGGCCCTGTTCTTGTGCAAAACCTTTGCAGGCCCTGTTCTTGGTCAAAACACTTGCAGGCTCTGTTTTTGTGCAAAACGCATGCAGGCACTCTTCTTGTGTAAAGATTTGCAGGCACTCTTCTTGTTCAACACACTTGCAGGTCATGTTCTTGTGCAAAACACTTACAGGCCCTTTTGTCGTGCAAAACACTTGCAGACCCTCTTCTTCTGCAACACACTTTCAGGCTTTGTTCTTGTTGAAAACACTTGCAGGCCCTGTTCTTGTGCAAAACACTTGCAGGCCCTGTTCTTGTGCAAAACACTTGCAGACCCTGTTCTTGTGCAATACACTTTTAGACCCTCTTCTTGTGCAAAACATTTGGAGGCCCTGTTCTTGCACAAAACACTTGGATACCCAGTTCTTGTGCAATACACTTTTAGACCCTCTTCTTGTGCAAAACATTTGAAGGCCCTGTTCTTATGCAAACCACTTGCAGGCTCTGTTTTTGTGCAAAACGCACGCAGGCACTCTTCTTGTGTAAAGATTTGCAGGCACTCTTCTTGTTCAACACACTTGCAGGTCATGTTCTTGTGCAAAACACTTACAGGCCCTGTTCTTGTGCAAAACACTTGCAGGCCCTGTTGTAGTGCAAAATATTTGCAACTTCTGTTCTTGTGCAAAACACATGGAGGCACTGTTATTGTGCAATGCACTTGCAGGCCCTGTTGTTGTGAAAAACACTTGTAGGACCTGTTCTTGTGCAGTACACTTTCGAACCCTTTTCTTGTTCTAAACAGTTGCATGATCTGTTCTTGTGCAAAACCCTTGCAGGCCCTGTTCTTGTGCAAAACACTTGCAGGCCCTGTTCTTGTGCAAAACACTTGCAGGCCCTGTTCTTGGTCCAAACACTTGCAGGCTCTGTTTTTGTGCAAACCACTGGCAGGCTCTGTTCTTGTTTAAAACATTTGTAGGCACTGTTTTTGGGCAAACCACTTGCAGGCCCTGTTCTGGTGCAAAATATTTGCAACTTCTGTTCCTCGGCAAAACACATGCAGGCCCTATTCTTGTGCAAACCACTTGCAGGCCCTGTTCTTGTGCAAACCACTGGCAGGCCCTATTGTTGTGAAAAATACTTGCAGGCTCTGTTCTTGTGCAAAAAACTTGCAGTCCCTGTTTTTGTGCAAAACACTTGTAGGCCCTGTTGATGTGTAATCTATGTACAGGCTCTGTTCTTTTGCAAAACACTTGTAGGATATGTTGATGTGCAATACATGTACAGGCTCTGGTCTTGTGCAAAACACTTGGAGGACATGTTCTTGTGCAAAACATTTGGAGGCCCTGTTCTTGCACAAAACACTTGGATACCCAGTTCTTGTGCAATACACTTTTACACCCTCTTCTTCTGCAAAACATTTGCAGGCCCCATTTTTGTGCAAAACAATTGCAGGACCTGTTCTTGTGCAAAACAGTTGCAGGCCCTGTTGTAGTGCAAAATATTTGCAACTTCAGTTCTTGTGCAAAACACTTGCAGGACCTTGTCTTGTGCAAAAAAATTGCAGGCCCTGTTCTTGTGCAATACACTTTTAGACCCTCTTCTTGTGCAAAACATTTGGAGGCCCTGTTCTTGCAGAAAACACTTGGATACCCAGTTCTTATGCAATACACTTTTAGACCCTCTTCTTGTGCAAAACATTTGAAGGCCCTGTTCTTGTGCAAACCACTTGCAGGCTCTGTTCTTGTGCAAAACACTTGCAGGACCTGCTCTTGTGCAAAACATTTGGAGGCCCTGTTCTTGCACAAAACACTTGGATACCCAGTTCTTGTGCAATACACTTTTAGACCCTCTTCTTCTGCAAAACATTTGGAGGCCCTGTTCTTGCACAAAACACTTGGATACCCAGTTCTTGTGCAATACACTTTTAGACCCTCTTCTTCTGCAAAACATTTGGAGGCCCTGTTCTTGCACAAAACACTTGGATACCCAGTTCCTGTGCAATACACTTTTAGACCCTCTTCTTGTGCAAAAGATTTGCAGGCCCTGTTCTTGTGCAAACCACTTGCAGGCCCTGTTCTTGTGCAAAACCTTTGCAGGCCCTGTTCTTGGTCAAAACACTTGCAGGCTCTGTTTTTGTGCAAAACGCATGCAGGCACTCTTCTTGTGTAAAGATTTGCAGGCACTCTTCTTGTTCAACACACTTGCAGGTCATGTTCTTGTGCAAAACACTTACAGGCCCTTTTGTCGTGCAAAACACTTGCAGACCCTCTTCTTCTGCAACACACTTTCAGGCTTTGTTCTTGTTGAAAACACTTGCAGGCCCTGTTCTTGTGCAAAACACTTGCAGGCCCTGTTCTTGTGCAAAACACTTGCAGACCCTGTTCTTGTGCAATACACTTTTAGACCCTCTTCTTGTGCAAAACATTTGGAGGCACAAAACACTTGGATACCCAGTTCTTGTGCAATACACTTTTAGACCCTCTTCTTGTGCAAAACATTTGAAGGCCCTGTTCTTATGCAAACCACTTGCAGGCTCTGTTTTTGTGCAAAACGCATGCAGGCACTCTTCTTGTGTAAAGATTTGCAGGCACTCTTCTTGTTCAACACACTTGCAGGTCATGTTCTTGTGCAAAACACTTACAGGCCCTTTTGTCGTGCAAAACACTTGCAGACCCTCTTCTTCTGCAAAACACTTTCAGGCTTTGTTCTTGTTGAAAACACTTGCAGGCCCTGTTCTTGTGCAAAACACTTGGAGGCACTGTTATTGTGCAATGCACTTGCAGGCCCTGTTGTTGTGGAAAACACTTGTAGGACCTGTTCTTGTGCAATACACTTTCGAACCCTTTTCTTGTTCTAAACAGTTGCATGATCTGTTTTTGTGCAAAAGACTTGCAAGTTCTGTTTTTGTGCAAAACAATTGCAGGACCTGTTCTTGTGCAATACACTTTTAGACCCTCTTCTTGTGCAAAACATTTGCAGGACCTGTTCTTGTGCAAAACACTTGCAGGCCCTGTTCTTGTGCAAAACACTTGCAGACCCTGTTCTTGTGCAATACATTTTTAGACCCTCTTCTTGTGCAAAACATTTGGAGGCCCTGTTCTTGCACAAAACACTTGGATACCCAGTTCTTGTGCAATACACTTTTAGACCCTCTTCTTGTGCAAAACATTTGAAGGCCCTGTTCTTATGCAAACCACTTGCAGGCTCTGTTTTTGTGCAAAACGCATGCAGGCACTCTTCTTGTGTAAAGATTTGCAGGCACTCTTCTTGTTCAACACACTTGCAGGTCATGTTCTTGTGCAAAACACTTACAGGCCCTTTTGTCGTGCAAAACACTTGCAGACCCTCTTCTTCTGCAAAACACTTTCAGGCTTTGTTCTTGTTGAAAACACTTGCAGGCCCTGTTCTTGTGCAAAACACTTGGAGGCACTGTTATTGTGCAATGCACTTGCAGGCCCTGTTGTTGTGGAAAACACTTGTAGGACCTGTTCTTGTGCAATACACTTTCGAACCCTTTTCTTGTTCTAAACAGTTGCATGATCTGTTTTTGTGCAAAAGACTTGCAAGTTCTGTTTTTGTGCAAAACAATTGCAGGACCTGTTCTTGTGCAATACACTTTTAGACCCTCTTCTTGTGCAAAACATTTGCAGGACCTGTTCTTGTGCAAAACACTTGCAGGCCCTGTTCTTGTGCAAAACACTTGCAGACCCTGTTCTTGTGCAATACATTTTTAGACCCTCTTCTTGTGCAAAACATTTGGAGGCCCTGTTCTTGCACAAAACACTTGGATACCCAGTTCTTGTGCAATACACTTTTAGACCCTCTTCTTGTGCAAAACATTTGAAGGCCCTGTTCTTATGCAAACCACTTGCAGGCTCTGTTTTTGTGCAAAACGCATGCAGGCACTCTTCTTGTGTAAAGATTTGCAGGCACTCTTCTTGTTCAACACACTTGCAGGTCATGTTCTTGTGCAAAACACTTGCAGGCCCTGTTCTTGTGCAAAACCCTTGCAGGCCCTGTTCTTGTGCAAAACACTTGCAGGCCCTGTTCTTGTGCAAAATATTTGGAGGCCCTGTTCTTGCACAAAACACTTGGATACCCAGTTGTTGTGCAATACACTTTTAGACCCTCTTCTTCTGCAAAACATTTGCAGGCCCTGTTCTTGTGCAAACCACTTGCAGCCTCTGTTCTTGTGCAAAACACTTGCAGGCCCTGGTCTTGTGCAAAACAGTTGCAGGCCCTGTTGATGTGCAATACATGTACAGGCTCTGGTCTTTTGCAAAACACTTGCAGGCCCTGTTATTGTGCAATGCACTTGCAGGCCCTGTTGTTGTGAAAAACACTTGTAGGACCTGTTCTTGTGCAATACACTTTCGAAACCTTTTCTTGTTCTAAACAGTTGCATGATCTGTTCTTGTGCAAAACACTTGCAGGCCCTGTTCTTGTGCAAAATATTTGCAAATTCTGTTCTTGTGCAAAACAGTTGGAGGACCTGTTCTTGTGCAAAACCCTTGCAGGCCCTGTTCTTGTGCAATACACTTTTAGACCCTCTTCTTGTGCAAAACATTTGGAGGCCCTGTTCTTGCACAAAACACTTGGATACCCAGTTCCTGTGCAATACACTTTTAGACCCTCTTCTTGAGCAAAACATTTGCAGGCCCTGTTCTTGTTGAAACCACTTGCAGGCTCTCTTCTTGTGCAAAACCCTTGCAGGCCCTGTTCTTGTGCAATACACTTTTAGACCCTTGTCTTGTGCAAAACGTTTGGAGGCCCTGTTCTTGTGCAAAACACTTGCAGGCCCTGGTCTTGTGCAATAAACTTTTACACCCTCTTCTTGTGCAAAACATTTGGAGGCCCTGTTCTTGTGCAAACCACTTGGATACCCAGTTCTTGTGCAAAACCCTTGCAGGCCCTGTTGTAGTCCAAAATATTTGCAACTTCTGTTCTTGTGCAAAACACATGAAGGCCCTGTTTTTGTGCAAAACACATGCAGGCCCTGTTTTTGTGCAAAACACTTCCAGGCCCTGTTCTTGTGCAAAACACTTCCAGGCCCTGTTGTAGTGCAAAATATTTGCAACTTCTGTTCTTGTGCAAAACACATGCAGGCCCTGTTTTTGTGCAAAACACATGCAGGCCCTGTTTTTGTGCAAAACACTTCCAGGCCCTGTTCTTGTGCAAAACACTTCCAGGCCCTGTTGTAGTGCAAAATATTTGCAACTTCTGTTCTTGTGCAAAACACTTGCAGGCCCTGTTGATGTGCAATACATGTACAGGCTCTGGTCTTTTGCAAAACACTTGCAGGACCTGTTATTGTGCAAAACAATTGCACGACCTGTTCTTGTGCAAAACACTTCCAGGCCCTGTTCTTGTGCAATACACATTTAGACCCTGTTCTTGTGCAAAACATTTGGAGGCCCTGTTGTTGTGCAATACACTTTTAGACCCTCTTCTTCTGCAAAACATTTGGAGGCCCTGTTCTTGCACAAAACACTTGGATACCCAGTTCTTGTGCAATACACTTTTAGACCCTCTTCTTCTGCAAAACATTTGGAGGCCCTGTTCTTGCACAAAACACTTGGATACCCAGTTCTTGTGCAATACACTTTTAGACCCTCTTCTTCTGCAAAACATTTGGAGGCCCTGTTCTTGCACAAAACACTTGGATACCCAGTTCCTGTGCAATACACTTTTAGACCCTCTTCTTGTGCAAAAGATTTGCAGGCCCTGTTCTTGTGCAAACCACTTGCAGGCCCTGTTCTTGTGCAAAACCTTTGCAGGCCCTGTTCTTGGTCAAAACACTTGCAGGCTCTGTTTTTGTGCAAAACGCATGCAGGCACTCTTCTTGTGTAAAGATTTGCAGGCACTCTTCTTGTTCAACACACTTGCAGGTCATGTTCTTGTGCAAAACACTTACAGGCCCTTTTGTCGTGCAAAACACTTGCAGACCCTCTTCTTCTGCAACACACTTTCAGGCTTTGTTCTTGTTGAAAACACTTGCAGGCCCTGTTCTTGTGCAAAACACTTGCAGGCCCTGTTCTTGTGCAAAACACTTGCAGACCCTGTTCTTGTGCAATACACTTTTAGACCCTCTTCTTGTGCAAAACATTTGGAGGCCCTGTTCTTGCACAAAACACTTGGATACCCAGTTCTTGTGCAATACACTTTTAGACCCTCTTCTTGTGCAAAACATTTGAAGGCCCTGTTCTTATGCAAACCACTTGCAGGCTCTGTTTTTGTGCAAAACGCACGCAGGCACTCTTCTTGTGTAAAGATTTGCAGGCACTCTTCTTGTTCAACACACTTGCAGGTCATGTTCTTGTGCAAAACACTTACAGGCCCTGTTCTTGTGCAAAACACTTGCAGGCCCTGTTGTAGTGCAAAATATTTGCAACTTCTGTTCTTGTGCAAAACACATGGAGGCACTGTTATTGTGCAATGCACTTGCAGGCCCTGTTGTTGTGAAAAACACTTGTAGGACCTGTTCTTGTGCAGTACACTTTCGAACCCTTTTCTTGTTCTAAACAGTTGCATGATCTGTTCTTGTGCAAAACCCTTGCAGGCCCTGTTCTTGTGCAAAACACTTGCAGGCCCTGTTCTTGTGCAAAACACTTGCAGGCCCTGTTCTTGGTCCAAACACTTGCAGGCTCTGTTTTTGTGCAAACCACTGGCAGGCTCTGTTCTTGTTTAAAACATTTGTAGGCACTGTTTTTGGGCAAACCACTTGCAGGCCCTGTTCTGGTGCAAAATATTTGCAACTTCTGTTCCTCGGCAAAACACATGCAGGCCCTATTCTTGTGCAAACCACTTGCAGGCCCTGTTCTTGTGCAAACCACTGGCAGGCCCTATTGTTGTGAAAAATACTTGCAGGCTCTGTTCTTGTGCAAAAAACTTGCAGTCCCTGTTTTTGTGCAAAACACTTGTAGGCCCTGTTGATGTGTAATCTATGTACAGACTCTGTTCTTTTGCAAAACACTTGTAGGATATGTTGATGTGCAATACATGTACAGGCTCTGGTCTTGTGCAAAACACTTGGAGGACATGTTCTTGTGCAAAACATTTGGAGGCCCTGTTCTTGCACAAAACACTTGGATACCCAGTTCTTGTGCAATACACTTTTACACCCTCTTCTTCTGCAAAACATTTGCAGGCCCCATTTTTGTGCAAAACAATTGCAGGACCTGTTCTTGTGCAAAACAGTTGCAGGCCCTGTTGTAGTGCAAAATATTTGCAACTTCAGTTCTTGTGCAAAACACTTGCAGGACCTTGTCTTGTGCAAAAAAATTGCAGGCCCTGTTCTTGTGCAATACACTTTTAGACCCTCTTCTTGTGCAAAACATTTGGAGGCCCTGTTCTTGCAGAAAACACTTGGATACCCAGTTCTTATGCAATACACTTTTAGACCCTCTTCTTGTGCAAAACATTTGAAGGCCCTGTTCTTGTGCAAACCACTTGCAGGCTCTGTTCTTGTGCAAAACACTTGCAGGACCTGCTCTTGTGCAAAACATTTGGAGGCCCTGTTCTTGCACAAAACACTTGGATACCCAGTTCTTGTGCAATACACTTTTAGACCCTCTTCTTCTGCAAAACATTTGGAGGCCCTGTTCTTGCACAAAACACTTGGATACCCAGTTCTTGTGCAATACACTTTTAGACCCTCTTCTTCTGCAAAACATTTGGAGGCCCTGTTCTTGCACAAAACACTTGGATACCCAGTTCCTGTGCAATACACTTTTAGACCCTCTTCTTGTGCAAAAGATTTGCAGGCCCTGTTCTTGTGCAAACCACTTGCAGGCCCTGTTCTTGTGCAAAACCTTTGCAGGCCCTGTTCTTGGTCAAAACACTTGCAGGCTCTGTTTTTGTGCAAAACGCATGCAGGCACTCTTCTTGTGTAAAGATTTGCAGGCACTCTTCTTGTTCAACACACTTGCAGGTCATGTTCTTGTGCAAAACACTTACAGGCCCTGTTCTTGTGCAAAACACTTGCAGGCCCTGTTGTAGTGCAAAATATTTGCAACTTCTGTTCTTGTGCAAAACACATGGAGGCACTGTTATTGTGCAATGCACTTGCAGGCCCTGTTGTTGTGAAAAACACTTGTAGGACCTGTTCTTGTGCAGTACACTTTCGAACCCTTTTCTTGTTCTAAACAGTTGCATGATCTGTTCTTGTGCAAAACCCTTGCAGGCCCTGTTCTTGTGCAAAACACTTGCAGGCCCTGTTCTTGTGCAAAACACTTGCAGGCCCTGTTCTTGGTCCAAACACTTGCAGGCTCTGTTTTTGTGCAAACCACTGGCAGGCTCTGTTCTTGTTTAAAACATTTGTAGGCACTGTTTTTGGGCAAACCACTTGCAGGCCCTGTTCTGGTGCAAAATATTTGCAACTTCTGTTCCTCGGCAAAACACATGCAGGCCCTATTCTTGTGCAAACCACTTGCAGGCCCTGTTCTTGTGCAAACCACTGGCAGGCCCTATTGTTGTGAAAAATACTTGCAGGCTCTGTTCTTGTGCAAAAAACTTGCAGTCCCTGTTTTTGTGCAAAACACTTGTAGGCCCTGTTGATGTGTAATCTATGTACAGGCTCTGTTCTTTTGCAAAACACTTGTAGGATATGTTGATGTGCAATACATGTACAGGCTCTGGTCTTGTGCAAAACACTTGGAGGACATGTTCTTGTGCAAAACATTTGGAGGCCCTGTTCTTGCACAAAACACTTGGATACCCAGTTCTTGTGCAATACACTTTTACACCCTCTTCTTCTGCAAAACATTTGCAGGCCCCATTTTTGTGCAAAACAATTGCAGGACCTGTTCTTGTGCAAAACAGTTGCAGGCCCTGTTGTAGTGCAAAATATTTGCAACTTCAGTTCTTGTGCAAAACACTTGCAGGACCTTGTCTTGTGCAAAAAAATTGCAGGCCCTGTTCTTGTGCAATACACTTTTAGACCCTCTTCTTGTGCAAAACATTTGGAGGCCCTGTTCTTGCAGAAAACACTTGGATACCCAGTTCTTATGCAATACACTTTTAGACCCTCTTCTTGTGCAAAACATTTGAAGGCCCTGTTCTTGTGCAAACCACTTGCAGGCTCTGTTCTTGTGCAAAACACTTGCAGGACCTGCTCTTGTGCAAAACATTTGGAGGCCCTGTTCTTGCACAAAACACTTGGATACCCAGTTCTTGTGCAATACACTTTTAGACCCTCTTCTTCTGCAAAACATTTGGAGGCCCTGTTCTTGCACAAAACACTTGGATACCCAGTTCTTGTGCAATACACTTTTAGACCCTCTTCTTCTGCAAAACATTTGGAGGCCCTGTTCTTGCACAAAACACTTGGATACCCAGTTCCTGTGCAATACACTTTTAGACCCTCTTCTTGTGCAAAAGATTTGCAGGCCCTGTTCTTGTGCAAACCACTTGCAGGCCCTGTTCTTGTGCAAAACCTTTGCAGGCCCTGTTCTTGGTCAAAACACTTGCAGGCTCTGTTTTTGTGCAAAACGCATGCAGGCACTCTTCTTGTGTAAAGATTTGCAGGCACTCTTCTTGTTCAACACACTTGCAGGTCATGTTCTTGTGCAAAACACTTACAGGCCCTTTTGTCGTGCAAAACACTTGCAGACCCTCTTCTTCTGCAACACACTTTCAGGCTTTGTTCTTGTTGAAAACACTTGCAGGCCCTGTTCTTGTGCAAAACACTTGCAGGCCCTGTTCTTGTGCAAAACACTTGCAGACCCTGTTCTTGTGCAATACACTTTTAGACCCTCTTCTTGTGCAAAACATTTGGAGGCACAAAACACTTGGATACCCAGTTCTTGTGCAATACACTTTTAGACCCTCTTCTTCTGCAAAACATTTGGAGGCCCTGTTCTTGCACAAAACACTTGGATACCCAGTTCTTGTGCAATACACTTTTAGACCCTCTTCTTCTGCAAAACATTTGGAGGCCCTGTTCTTGCACAAAACACTTGGATACCCAGTTCCTGTGCAATACACTTTTAGACCCTCTTCTTGTGCAAAAGATTTGCAGGCCCTGTTCTTGTGCAAACCACTTGCAGGCCCTGTTCTTGTGCAAAACCTTTGCAGGCCCTGTTCTTGGTCAAAACACTTGCAGGCTCTGTTTTTGTGCAAAACGCATGCAGGCACTCTTCTTGTGTAAAGATTTGCAGGCACTCTTCTTGTTCAACACACTTGCAGGTCATGTTCTTGTGCAAAACACTTACAGGCCCTTTTGTCGTGCAAAACACTTGCAGACCCTCTTCTTCTGCAACACACTTTCAGGCTTTGTTCTTGTTGAAAACACTTGCAGGCCCTGTTCTTGTGCAAAACACTTGCAGGCCCTGTTCTTGTGCAAAACACTTGCAGACCCTGTTCTTGTGCAATACACTTTTAGACCCTCTTCTTGTGCAAAACATTTGGAGGCACAAAACACTTGGATACCCAGTTCTTGTGCAATACACTTTTAGACCCTCTTCTTGTGCAAAACATTTGAAGGCCCTGTTCTTATGCAAACCACTTGCAGGCTCTGTTTTTGTGCAAAACGCATGCAGGCACTCTTCTTGTGTAAAGATTTGCAGGCACTCTTCTTGTTCAACACACTTGCAGGTCATGTTCTTGTGCAAAACACTTACAGGCCCTTTTGTCGTGCAAAACACTTGCAGACCCTCTTCTTCTGCAAAACACTTTCAGGCTTTGTTCTTGTTGAAAACACTTGCAGGCCCTGTTCTTGTGCAAAACACTTGGAGGCACTGTTATTGTGCAATGCACTTGCAGGCCCTGTTGTTGTGGAAAACACTTGTAGGACCTGTTCTTGTGCAATACACTTTCGAACCCTTTTCTTGTTCTAAACAGTTGCATGATCTGTTTTTGTGCAAAAGACTTGCAAGTTCTGTTTTTGTGCAAAACACTTGCAGGACCTGTTCTTGTGCAATACACTTTTAGACCCTCTTCTTGTGCAAAACATTTGCAGGACCTGTTCTTGTGCAAAACACTTGCAGGCCCTGTTCTTGTGCAAAACACTTGCAGACCCTGTTCTTGTGCAATACATTTTTAGACCCTCTTCTTGTGCAAAACATTTGGAGGCCCTGTTCTTGCACAAAACACTTGGATACCCAGTTCTTGTGCAATACACTTTTAGACCCTCTTCTTGTGCAAAACATTTGAAGGCCCTGTTCTTATGCAAACCACTTGCAGGCTCTGTTTTTGTGCAAAACGCATGCAGGCACTCTTCTTGTGTAAAGATTTGCAGGCACTCTTCTTGTTCAACACACTTGCAGGTCATGTTCTTGTGCAAAACACTTGCAGGCCCTGTTCTTGTGCAAAACCCTTGCAGGCCCTGTTCTTGTGCAAAACACTTGCAGGCCCTGTTCTTGTGCAAAATATTTGGAGGCCCTGTTCTTGCACAAAACACTTGGATACCCAGTTGTTGTGCAATACACTTTTAGACCCTCTTCTTCTGCAAAACATTTGCAGGCCCTGTTCTTGTGCAAACCACTTGCAGCCTCTGTTCTTGTGCAAAACACTTGCAGGCCCTGGTCTTGTGCAAAACAGTTGCAGGCCCTGTTGATGTGCAATACATGTACAGGCTCTGGTCTTTTGCAAAACACTTGCAGGCCCTGTTATTGTGCAATGCACTTGCAGGCCCTGTTGTTGTGAAAAACACTTGTAGGACCTGTTCTTGTGCAATACACTTTCGAACCCTTTTCTTGTTCTAAACAGTTGCATAATCTGTTCTTGTGTAAAACACTTGCAGGCCCTGTTCTTGTGCAAAATATTTGCAAATTCTGTTCTTGTGCAAAACATTTGGAGGCCCTGTTGTTGTGCAATACACTTTTAGACCCTCTTCTTCTGCAAAACATTTGCAGGCCCTGTTCTTGTGCAAACCACTTGCAGCCTCTATTCTTGTGCAAAACACTTGCAGGCCCTGGTCTTGTGCAAAACACTTGCAGGCCCTGTTGATGTGCAATACATGTACAGGCTCTGGTCTTTTGCAAAACACTTGCAGGACCTGTTATTGTGCAAAACAATTGCACGACCTGTTCTTGTGCAAAACACTTCCAGGCCCTGTTCTTGTGCAATACACATTTAGACCCTGTTCTTGTGCAAAACATTTGGAGGCCCTGTTTTTGTGCAATACACTTTTAGACCCTATTCTTCTGCAAAACATTTGCAGGCCCTGTTCTTGTGCAAAAGAATTGCAGGCCCTGTTCTTGTGCAAAACACTTGCAGGCCCTGTTCTTGTGCAAAACACTTGCAGGCCCTGTTCTTGTGCAATACACTTTTAGACCCTCTTCTTGTGCAAAACATTTGGAGGCCCTGTTCTTGCAGAAAACACTTGGATACCCAGTTCTTATGCAATACACTTTTAGACCCTCTTCTTGTGCAAAACATTTGAAGGCCCTGTTCTTGTGCAAACCACTTGCAGGCTCTGTTCTTGTGCAAAACACTTGCAGGACCTGCTCTTGTGCAAAACATTTGGAGGCCCTGTTCTTGCACAAAACACTTGGATACCCAGTTCTTGTGCAATACACTTTTAGACCCTCTTCTTCTGCAAAACATTTGGAGGCCCTGTTCTTGCACAAAACACTTGGATACCCAGTTCTTGTGCAATACACTTTTAGACCCTCTTCTTCTGCAAAACATTTGGAGGCCCTGTTCTTGCACAAAACACTTGGATACCCAGTTCCTGTGCAATACACTTTTAGACCCTCTTCTTGTGCAAAAGATTTGCAGGCCCTGTTCTTGTGCAAACCACTTGCAGGCCCTGTTCTTGTGCAAAACCTTTGCAGGCCCTGTTCTTGGTCAAAACACTTGCAGGCTCTGTTTTTGTGCAAAACGCATGCAGGCACTCTTCTTGTGTAAAGATTTGCAGGCACTCTTCTTGTTCAACACACTTGCAGGTCATGTTCTTGTGCAAAACACTTACAGGCCCTTTTGTCGTGCAAAACACTTGCAGACCCTCTTCTTCTGCAACACACTTTCAGGCTTTGTTCTTGTTGAAAACACTTGCAGGCCCTGTTCTTGTGCAAAACACTTGCAGGCCCTGTTCTTGTGCAAAACACTTGCAGACCCTGTTCTTGTGCAATACACTTTTAGACCCTCTTCTTGTGCAAAACATTTGGAGGCCCTGTTCTTGCACAAAACACTTGGATACCCAGTTCTTGTGCAATACACTTTTAGACCCTCTTCTTGTGCAAAACATTTGAAGGCCCTGTTCTTATGCAAACCACTTGCAGGCTCTGTTTTTGTGCAAAACGCACGCAGGCACTCTTCTTGTGTAAAGATTTGCAGGCACTCTTCTTGTTCAACACACTTGCAGGTCATGTTCTTGTGCAAAACACTTACAGGCCCTGTTCTTGTGCAAAACACTTGCAGGCCCTGTTGTAGTGCAAAATATTTGCAACTTCTGTTCTTGTGCAAAACACATGGAGGCACTGTTATTGTGCAATGCACTTGCAGGCCCTGTTGTTGTGAAAAACACTTGTAGGACCTGTTCTTGTGCAGTACACTTTCGAACCCTTTTCTTGTTCTAAACAGTTGCATGATCTGTTCTTGTGCAAAACCCTTGCAGGCCCTGTTCTTGTGCAAAACACTTGCAGGCCCTGTTCTTGTGCAAAACACTTGCAGGCCCTGTTCTTGGTCCAAACACTTGCAGGCTCTGTTTTTGTGCAAACCACTGGCAGGCTCTGTTCTTGTTTAAAACATTTGTAGGCACTGTTTTTGGGCAAACCACTTGCAGGCCCTGTTCTGGTGCAAAATATTTGCAACTTCTGTTCCTCGGCAAAACACATGCAGGCCCTATTCTTGTGCAAACCACTTGCAGGCCCTGTTCTTGTGCAAACCACTGGCAGGCCCTATTGTTGTGAAAAATACTTGCAGGCTCTGTTCTTGTGCAAAAAACTTGCAGTCCCTGTTTTTGTGCAAAACACTTGTAGGCCCTGTTGATGTGTAATCTATGTACAGGCTCTGTTCTTTTGCAAAACACTTGTAGGATATGTTGATGTGCAATACATGTACAGGCTCTGGTCTTGTGCAAAACACTTGGAGGACATGTTCTTGTGCAAAACATTTGGAGGCCCTGTTCTTGCACAAAACACTTGGATACCCAGTTCTTGTGCAATACACTTTTACACCCTCTTCTTCTGCAAAACATTTGCAGGCCCCATTTTTGTGCAAAACAATTGCAGGACCTGTTCTTGTGCAAAACAGTTGCAGGCCCTGTTGTAGTGCAAAATATTTGCAACTTCAGTTCTTGTGCAAAACACTTGCAGGACCTTGTCTTGTGCAAAAAAATTGCAGGCCCTGTTCTTGTGCAATACACTTTTAGACCCTCTTCTTGTGCAAAACATTTGGAGGCCCTGTTCTTGCAGAAAACACTTGGATACCCAGTTCTTATGCAATACACTTTTAGACCCTCTTCTTGTGCAAAACATTTGAAGGCCCTGTTCTTGTGCAAACCACTTGCAGGCTCTGTTCTTGTGCAAAACACTTGCAGGACCTGCTCTTGTGCAAAACATTTGGAGGCCCTGTTCTTGCACAAAACACTTGGATACCCAGTTCTTGTGCAATACACTTTTAGACCCTCTTCTTCTGCAAAACATTTGGAGGCCCTGTTCTTGCACAAAACACTTGGATACCCAGTTCTTGTGCAATACACTTTTAGACCCTCTTCTTCTGCAAAACATTTGGAGGCCCTGTTCTTGCACAAAACACTTGGATACCCAGTTCCTGTGCAATACACTTTTAGACCCTCTTCTTGTGCAAAAGATTTGCAGGCCCTGTTCTTGTGCAAACCACTTGCAGGCCCTGTTCTTGTGCAAAACCTTTGCAGGCCCTGTTCTTGGTCAAAACACTTGCAGGCTCTGTTTTTGTGCAAAACGCATGCAGGCACTCTTCTTGTGTAAAGATTTGCAGGCACTCTTCTTGTTCAACACACTTGCAGGTCATGTTCTTGTGCAAAACACTTACAGGCCCTTTTGTCGTGCAAAACACTTGCAGACCCTCTTCTTCTGCAACACACTTTCAGGCTTTGTTCTTGTTGAAAACACTTGCAGGCCCTGTTCTTGTGCAAAACACTTGCAGGCCCTGTTCTTGTGCAAAACACTTGCAGACCCTGTTCTTGTGCAATACACTTTTAGACCCTCTTCTTGTGCAAAACATTTGGAGGCACAAAACACTTGGATACCCAGTTCTTGTGCAATACACTTTTAGACCCTCTTCTTGTGCAAAACATTTGAAGGCCCTGTTCTTATGCAAACCACTTGCAGGCTCTGTTTTTGTGCAAAACGCATGCAGGCACTCTTCTTGTGTAAAGATTTGCAGGCACTCTTCTTGTTCAACACACTTGCAGGTCATGTTCTTGTGCAAAACACTTACAGGCCCTTTTGTCGTGCAAAACACTTGCAGACCCTCTTCTTCTGCAAAACACTTTCAGGCTTTGTTCTTGTTGAAAACACTTGCAGGCCCTGTTCTTGTGCAAAACACTTGGAGGCACTGTTATTGTGCAATGCACTTGCAGGCCCTGTTGTTGTGGAAAACACTTGTAGGACCTGTTCTTGTGCAATACACTTTCGAACCCTTTTCTTGTTCTAAACAGTTGCATGATCTGTTTTTGTGCAAAAGACTTGCAAGTTCTGTTTTTGTGCAAAACAATTGCAGGACCTGTTCTTGTGCAATACACTTTTAGACCCTCTTCTTGTGCAAAACATTTGCAGGACCTGTTCTTGTGCAAAACACTTGCAGGCCCTGTTCTTGTGCAAAACACTTGCAGACCCTGTTCTTGTGCAATACATTTTTAGACCCTCTTCTTGTGCAAAACATTTGGAGGCCCTGTTCTTGCACAAAACACTTGGATACCCAGTTCTTGTGCAATACACTTTTAGACCCTCTTCTTGTGCAAAACATTTGAAGGCCCTGTTCTTATGCAAACCACTTGCAGGCTCTGTTTTTGTGCAAAACGCATGCAGGCACTCTTCTTGTGTAAAGATTTGCAGGCACTCTTCTTGTTCAACACACTTGCAGGTCATGTTCTTGTGCAAAACACTTGCAGGCCCTGTTCTTGTGCAAAACCCTTGCAGGCCCTGTTCTTGTGCAAAACACTTGCAGGCCCTGTTCTTGTGCAAAATATTTGGAGGCCCTGTTCTTGCACAAAACACTTGGATACCCAGTTGTTGTGCAATACACTTTTAGACCCTCTTCTTCTGCAAAACATTTGCAGGCCCTGTTCTTGTGCAAACCACTTGCAGCCTCTGTTCTTGTGCAAAACACTTGCAGGCCCTGGTCTTGTGCAAAACAGTTGCAGGCCCTGTTGATGTGCAATACATGTACAGGCTCTGGTCTTTTGCAAAACACTTGCAGGCCCTGTTATTGTGCAATGCACTTGCAGGCCCTGTTGTTGTGAAAAACACTTGTAGGACCTGTTCTTGTGCAATACACTTTCGAACCCTTTTCTTGTTCTAAACAGTTGCATGATCTGTTCTTGTGCAAAACACTTGCAGGCCCTGTTCTTGTGCAAAATATTTGCAAATTCTGTTCTTGTGCAAAACAGTTGGAGGACCTGTTCTTGTGCAAAACCCTTGCAGGCCCTGTTCTTGTGCAATACACTTTTAGACCCTCTTCTTGTGCAAAACATTTGGAGGCCCTGTTCTTGCACAAAACACTTGGATACCCAGTTCCTGTGCAATACACTTTTAGACCCTCTTCTTGAGCAAAACATTTGCAGGCCCTGTTCTTGTTGAAACCACTTGCAGGCTCTCTTCTTGTGCAAAACCCTTGCAGGCCCTGTTCTTGTGCAATACACTTTTAGACCCTTGTCTTGTGCAAAACGTTTGGAGGCCCTGTTCTTGTGCAAAACACTTGCAGGCCCTGGTCTTGTGCAATAAACTTTTACACCCTCTTCTTGTGCAAAACATTTGGAGGCCCTGTTCTTGTGCAAACCACTTGGATACCCAGTTCTTGTGCAAAACCCTTGCAGGCCCTGTTGTAGTCCAAAATATTTGCAACTTCTGTTCTTGTGCAAAACACATGAAGGCCCTGTTTTTGTGCAAAACACATGCAGGCCCTGTTTTTGTGCAAAACACTTCCAGGCCCTGTTCTTGTGCAAAACACTTCCAGGCCCTGTTGTAGTGCAAAATATTTGCAACTTCTGTTCTTGTGCAAAACACATGCAGGCCCTGTTTTTGTGCAAAACACATGCAGGCCCTGTTTTTGTGCAAAACACTTCCAGGCCCTGTTCTTGTGCAAAACACTTCCAGGCCCTGTTGTAGTGCAAAATATTTGCAACTTCTGTTCTTGTGCAAAACACTTGCAGGCCCTGTTGATGTGCAATACATGTACAGGCTCTGGTCTTTTGCAAAACACTTGCAGGACCTGTTATTGTGCAAAACAATTGCACGACCTGTTCTTGTGCAAAACACTTCCAGGCCCTGTTCTTGTGCAATACACATTTAGACCCTGTTCTTGTGCAAAACATTTGGAGGCCCTGTTTTTGTGCAATACACTTTTAGACCCTATTCTTCTGCAAAACATTTGCAGGCCCTGTTCTTGTGCAAAAGAATTGCAGGCCCTGTTCTTGTGCAAAACACTTGCAGGCCCTGTTCTTGTGCAAAACACTTGCAGGCCCTGTTCTTGTGCAATACACTTTTAGACCCTTGTCTTGTGCAAAACATTTGGAGGCCCTGTTCTTGTGCAAACCACTTGCAGCCTCTGTTCTTGTGCAAAACACTTGCAGGCCCTGGTCTTGTGCAATAAACTTTTAGACCCTTGTCTTGTGCAAAACATTTGGAGGCCCTGTTCTTGTGCAAACCACTTGCAGCCTCTGTTCTTGTGCAAAACATTTGGAGGCCCTGTTCTTGTGCAAACCACTTGGATACCCAGTTCTTGTGCAAAACCCTTGCAGGCCCTGTTCTTGGTCAAAACAATTGCAGGACCTGTTGATGTGCAATACATGTACAGGCTCTGGTCTTTTGCAAAACACTTGCAGGACCTGTTCTTGTGCAAAACACTTGCAGGCCCTGTTCTTGTGCAAAATATTTGCAACTTCTGTTCTTGTGCAAAACACTTGCAGGCCCTGTTCTTTTGCAAAACACTTGCAGGCCCTGTTCTTGTGCAAAACACTTGCAGGCCCTGTTCTTGTGCAATACGCTTTTAGACCCTCTTCTTCTGCAAAACATTTGCAGGCCCTGTTCTTGTGCAAACCACTTGCAGGCCCTGTTGATGTGCAATACATGTACAGGCTCTGGTCTTTTGCAAAACACTTGCAGGACCTGTTCTTGTGCAAAACACTTGCAGGCCCTGTTTTTGTGCAAAACGCATGCAGGCACTCTTCTTGTGTAAAGATTTGCAGGCACTCTTCTTGTTCAACACACTTGCAGGTCATGTTCTTGTGCAAAACACTTACAGGCCCTTTTGTCGTGTAAAACACTTGCAGACCCTCTTCTTCTGCAAAACACTTTCAGGCTTTGTTCTTGTTGAAAACACTTGCAGGCCCTGTTCTTGTACAAACCACTTGCAGGACCTGTTCTTGTGCAAAACACTTGCAGGACCGGTTCTTGTGCAATACACTTTTAGACCCTCTTCTTGTGCAAAATATTTGGAGGCCCTGTTCTTGCACAAAACACTTGGATACCCAGTTCCTGTGCAATACACTTTTAGACCCTCTTCTTGTGCAAAACATTTGCAGGCCCTGTTCTTGTGCAAAACCCTTGCAGGCCCTGTTCTTGGTCAAAACACTTGCAGGCTCTGTTTTTGTGCAAAACGCATGCAGGCACTCTTCTTGTGTAAAGATTTGCAGGCACTCTTCTTGTTCAACACACTTGCAGGTCATGTTCTTGTGCAAAAGACTTTCAGGCTTTGTTCTTGTTGAAAACACTTGCAGACCCTGTTCTTGTGCAAACCACTTGCAGGCCCTGTTCTTGTACAAAACACTTGCAGACCCTGTTCCTCTTTAAAAGACTGGTAGGGCTTGTTGTTGTGAACAACACTTGCAGGCCCTGTTCTTCTGCAATACACTTTCAGACCCTGTTCTTGTACAAAATAGTTGAAAGCTATGTTCTAGTGCAAAACACTTGCAGGCCCTCTTCTTCTGCAAAACACTTTCAGGCTTTGTTCTTGTGCAAAACACTTGCAGGCCCTGTTCTTGTGCAAAACACTTGCAGGCCCTGTTTTTGTGCAAAACGCATGCAGGCACTCTTCTTGTGTAAAGATTTGCAGGCACTCTTCTTGTTCAACACACTTGCAGGTCATGTTCTTGTGCAAAACACTTACAGGCCCTTTTGTCGTGCAAAACACTTGCAGACCCTCTTCTTCTGCAAAACACTTTCATGCTTTTTTCTTGTTGAAAACACTTGCAGGCCCTGTTCTTGTACAAACCACTTGCAGGACCTGTTCTTGTGCAAAACACTTGCAGGCCCTGTTCTTGTACAAACCACTTGCAGGACCTGTTCTTGTGCAAAACACTTGCAGGACCTGTTCTTGTGCAAAACAATTGCAGGACCTGTTCTTGTGCAAAACACTTCCAGGCCCTGTTCTTGTGCAATACACATTTAGACCCTGTTCTTGTGCAAAACATTTGGAGGCCCTGTTTTTGTGCAATACACTTTTAGACCCTATTCTTCTGCAAAACATTTGCAGGCCCTGTTCTTGTGCAATACACTTTTAGACCCTCTTCTTCTGCAAAACATTTGCAGGCCCTGTTCTTGTGCAAACCACTTGCAGCCTCTGTTCTTGTGCAAAACACTTGCAGGCCCTGGTCTTGTGCAAAACACTTGCAGGCCCTGTTGATGTGCAATACATGTACAGGCTCTGGTCTTTTGCAAAACACTTGCAGGACCTGTTATTGTGCAAAACAATTGCACGACCTGTTCTTGTGGAAAACACTTCCACGCCCTGTTCTTGTGCAATACACATTTAGACCCTGTTCTTGTGCAAAACATTTGGAGGCCCTGTTGTTGTGCAATACACTTTTAGACCCTCTTCTTCTGCAAAACATTTGCAGGCCCTGTTCTTGTGCAAACCACTTGCAGCCTCTATTCTTGTGCAAAACACTTGCAGGCCCTGGTCTTGTGCAAAACACTTGCAGGCCCTGTTGATGTGCAATACATGTACAGGCTCTGGTCTTTTGCAAAACACTTGCAGGCCCTGTTATTGTGCAATGCACTTGCAGGCCCTGTTGTTGTGAAAAACACTTGTAGGACCTGTTCTTGTGCAATACACTTTCGAACCCTTTTCTTGTTCTAAACAGTTGCATAATCTGTTCTTGTGTAAAACACTTGCAGGCCCTGTTCTTGTGCAAAATATTTGCAAATTCTGTTCTTGTGCAAAACATTTGGAGGCCCTGTTGTTGTGCAATACACTTTTAGACCCTCTTCTTCTGCAAAACATTTGCAGGCCCTGTTCTTGTGCAAACCACTTGCAGCCTCTATTCTTGTGCAAAACACTTGCAGGCCCTGGTCTTGTGCAAAACACTTGCAGGCCCTGTTGATGTGCAATACATGTACAGGCTCTGGTCTTTTGCAAAACACTTGCAGGACCTGTTATTGTGCAAAACAATTGCACGACCTGTTCTTGTGCAAAACACTTCCAGGCCCTGTTCTTGTGCAATACACATTTAGACCCTGTTCTTGTGCAAAACATTTGGAGGCCCTGTTTTTGTGCAATACACTTTTAGACCCTATTCTTCTGCAAAACATTTGCAGGCCCTGTTCTTGTGCAAAAGAATTGCAGGCCCTGTTCTTGTGCAAAACACTTGCAGGCCCTGTTCTTGTGCAAAACACTTGCAGGCCCTGTTCTTGTGCAATACACTTTTAGACCCTCTTCTTGTGCAAAACATTTGGAGGCCCTGTTCTTGCAGAAAACACTTGGATACCCAGTTCTTATGCAATACACTTTTAGACCCTCTTCTTGTGCAAAACATTTGAAGGCCCTGTTCTTGTGCAAACCACTTGCAGGCTCTGTTCTTGTGCAAAACACTTGCAGGACCTGCTCTTGTGCAAAACATTTGGAGGCCCTGTTCTTGCACAAAACACTTGGATACCCAGTTCTTGTGCAATACACTTTTAGACCCTCTTCTTCTGCAAAACATTTGGAGGCCCTGTTCTTGCACAAAACACTTGGATACCCAGTTCTTGTGCAATACACTTTTAGACCCTCTTCTTCTGCAAAACATTTGGAGGCCCTGTTCTTGCACAAAACACTTGGATACCCAGTTCCTGTGCAATACACTTTTAGACCCTCTTCTTGTGCAAAAGATTTGCAGGCCCTGTTCTTGTGCAAACCACTTGCAGGCCCTGTTCTTGTGCAAAACCTTTGCAGGCCCTGTTCTTGGTCAAAACACTTGCAGGCTCTGTTTTTGTGCAAAACGCATGCAGGCACTCTTCTTGTGTAAAGATTTGCAGGCACTCTTCTTGTTCAACACACTTGCAGGTCATGTTCTTGTGCAAAACACTTACAGGCCCTTTTGTCGTGCAAAACACTTGCAGACCCTCTTCTTCTGCAACACACTTTCAGGCTTTGTTCTTGTTGAAAACACTTGCAGGCCCTGTTCTTGTGCAAAACACTTGGAGGCACTGTTATTGTGCAATGCACTTGCAGGCCCTGTTGTTGTGGAAAACACTTGTAGGACCTGTTCTTGTGCAATACACTTTCGAACCCTTTTCTTGTTCTAAACAGTTGCATGATCTGTTTTTGTGCAAAAGACTTGCAAGTTCTGTTTTTGTGCAAAACAATTGCAGGACCTGTTCTTGTGCAATACACTTTTAGACCCTCTTCTTGTGCAAAACATTTGCAGGACCTGTTCTTGTGCAAAACACTTGCAGGCCCTGTTCTTGTGCAAAACACTTGCAGACCCTGTTCTTGTGCAATACATTTTTAGACCCTCTTCTTGTGCAAAACATTTGGAGGCCCTGTTCTTGCACAAAACACTTGGATACCCAGTTCTTGTGCAATACACTTTTAGACCCTCTTCTTGTGCAAAACATTTGAAGGCCCTGTTCTTATGCAAACCACTTGCAGGCTCTGTTTTTGTGCAAAACGCATGCAGGCACTCTTCTTGTGTAAAGATTTGCAGGCACTCTTCTTGTTCAACACACTTGCAGGTCATGTTCTTGTGCAAAACACTTGCAGGCCCTGTTCTTGTGCAAAACCCTTGCAGGCCCTGTTCTTGTGCAAAACACTTGCAGGCCCTGTTCTTGTGCAAAATATTTGGAGGCCCTGTTCTTGCACAAAACACTTGGATACCCAGTTGTTGTGCAATACACTTTTAGACCCTCTTCTTCTGCAAAACATTTGCAGGCCCTGTTCTTGTGCAAACCACTTGCAGCCTCTGTTCTTGTGCAAAACACTTGCAGGCCCTGGTCTTGTGCAAAACAGTTGCAGGCCCTGTTGATGTGCAATACATGTACAGGCTCTGGTCTTTTGCAAAACACTTGCAGGCCCTGTTATTGTGCAATGCACTTGCAGGCCCTGTTGTTGTGAAAAACACTTGTAGGACCTGTTCTTGTGCAGTACACTTTCGAACCCTTTTCTTGTTCTAAACAGTTGCATGATCTGTTCTTGTGCAAAACCCTTGCAGGCCCTGTTCTTGTGCAAAACACTTGGATACCCAGTTCCTGTGCAATACACTTTTAGACCCTCTTCTTGTGCAAAACATTTGGAGGCCCCGTTCTTGGTCAAAACACTTGCAGGCCCTGTTCTTGTGCAAAACACTTGCAGGCCCTGTTCTTGGTCCAAACACTTGCAGGCTCTGTTTTTGTGCAAACCACTGGCAGGCTCTGTTCTTGTTTAAAACATTTGTAGGCACTGTTTTTGGGCAAACCACTTGCAGGCCCTGTTCTGGTGCAAAATATTTGCAACTTCTGTTCCTCGGCAAAACACATGCAGGCCCTATTCTTGTGCAAACCACTTGCAGGCCCTGTTCTTGTGCAAACCACTGGCAGGCCCTAATGTTGTGAAAAATACTTGCAGGCTCTGTTCTTGTGCAAAAAACTTGCAGTCCCTGTTTTTGTGCAAAACACTTGTAGGCCCTGTTGATGTGTAATCTATGTACAGGCTCTGTTCTTTTGCAAAACACTTGCAGGATCTGTTGATGTGCAATACATGTACAGGCTCTGGTCTTGTGCAAAACACTTGCAGGACCTGTTCTTGTGCAAAACATTTGGAGGCCCTGTTCTTGCACAAAACACTTGGATACCCAGTTCTTGTGCAATACACTTTTACACCCTCTTCTTCTGCAAAACATTTGCAGGCCCCATTTTTGTGCAAAACAATTGCAGGACCTGTTCTTGTGCAAAACAGTTGCAGGCCCTGTTGTAGTGCAAAATATTTGCAACTTCAGTTCTTGTGCAAAACACTTGCAGGACCTTGTCTTGTGCAAAAAAATTGCAGGCCCTGTTCTTGTGCAATACACTTTTAGACCCTCTTCTTGTGCAAAACATTTGGAGGCCCTGTTCTTGCAGAAAACACTTGGATACCCAGTTCTTATGCAATACACTTTTAGACCCTCTTCTTGTGCAAAACATTTGAAGGCCCTGTTCTTGTGCAAACCACTTGCAGGCTCTGTTCTTGTGCAAAACACTTGCAGGACCTGCTCTTGTGCAAAACATTTGGAGGCCCTGTTCTTGCACAAAACACTTGGATACCCAGTTCTTGTGCAATACACTTTTAGACCCTCTTCTTCTGCAAAACATTTGGAGGCCCTGTTCTTGCACAAAACACTTGGATACCCAGTTCTTGTGCAATACACTTTTAGACCCTCTTCTTCTGCAAAACATTTGGAGGCCCTGTTCTTGCACAAAACACTTGGATACCCAGTTCCTGTGCAATACACTTTTAGACCCTCTTCTTGTGCAAAAGATTTGCAGGCCCTGTTCTTGTGCAAACCACTTGCAGGCCCTGTTCTTGTGCAAAACCTTTGCAGGCCCTGTTCTTGGTCAAAACACTTGCAGGCTCTGTTTTTGTGCAAAACGCATGCAGGCACTCTTCTTGTGTAAAGATTTGCAGGCACTCTTCTTGTTCAACACACTTGCAGGTCATGTTCTTGTGCAAAACACTTACAGGCCCTTTTGTCGTGCAAAACACTTGCAGACCCTCTTCTTCTGCAACACACTTTCAGGCTTTGTTCTTGTTGAAAACACTTGCAGGCCCTGTTCTTGTGCAAAACACTTGCAGGCCCTGTTCTTGTGCAAAACACTTGCAGACCCTGTTCTTGTGCAATACACTTTTAGACCCTCTTCTTGTGCAAAACATTTGGAGGCCCTGTTCTTGCACAAAACACTTGGATACCCAGTTCTTGTGCAATACACTTTTAGACCCTCTTCTTGTGCAAAACATTTGAAGGCCCTGTTCTTATGCAAACCACTTGCAGGCTCTGTTTTTGTGCAAAACGCACGCAGGCACTCTTCTTGTGTAAAGATTTGCAGGCACTCTTCTTGTTCAACACACTTGCAGGTCATGTTCTTGTGCAAAACACTTACAGGCCCTGTTCTTGTGCAAAACACTTGCAGGCCCTGTTGTAGTGCAAAATATTTGCAACTTCTGTTCTTGTGCAAAACACATGGAGGCACTGTTATTGTGCAATGCACTTGCAGGCCCTGTTGTTGTGAAAAACACTTGTAGGACCTGTTCTTGTGCAGTACACTTTCGAACCCTTTTCTTGTTCTAAACAGTTGCATGATCTGTTCTTGTGCAAAACCCTTGCAGGCCCTGTTCTTGTGCAAAACACTTGCAGGCCCTGTTCTTGTGCAAAACACTTGCAGGCCCTGTTCTTGGTCCAAACACTTGCAGGCTCTGTTTTTGTGCAAACCACTGGCAGGCTCTGTTCTTGTTTAAAACATTTGTAGGCACTGTTTTTGGGCAAACCACTTGCAGGCCCTGTTCTGGTGCAAAATATTTGCAACTTCTGTTCCTCGGCAAAACACATGCAGGCCCTATTCTTGTGCAAACCACTTGCAGGCCCTGTTCTTGTGCAAACCACTGGCAGGCCCTATTGTTGTGAAAAATACTTGCAGGCTCTGTTCTTGTGCAAAAAACTTGCAGTCCCTGTTTTTGTGCAAAACACTTGTAGGCCCTGTTGATGTGTAATCTATGTACAGGCTCTGTTCTTTTGCAAAACACTTGTAGGATATGTTGATGTGCAATACATGTACAGGCTCTGGTCTTGTGCAAAACACTTGGAGGACATGTTCTTGTGCAAAACATTTGGAGGCCCTGTTCTTGCACAAAACACTTGGATACCCAGTTCTTGTGCAATACACTTTTACACCCTCTTCTTCTGCAAAACATTTGCAGGCCCCATTTTTGTGCAAAACAATTGCAGGACCTGTTCTTGTGCAAAACAGTTGCAGGCCCTGTTGTAGTGCAAAATATTTGCAACTTCAGTTCTTGTGCAAAACACTTGCAGGACCTTGTCTTGTGCAAAAAAATTGCAGGCCCTGTTCTTGTGCAATACACTTTTAGACCCTCTTCTTGTGCAAAACATTTGGAGGCCCTGTTCTTGCAGAAAACACTTGGATACCCAGTTCTTATGCAATACACTTTTAGACCCTCTTCTTGTGCAAAACATTTGAAGGCCCTGTTCTTGTGCAAACCACTTGCAGGCTCTGTTCTTGTGCAAAACACTTGCAGGACCTGCTCTTGTGCAAAACATTTGGAGGCCCTGTTCTTGCACAAAACACTTGGATACCCAGTTCTTGTGCAATACACTTTTAGACCCTCTTCTTCTGCAAAACATTTGGAGGCCCTGTTCTTGCACAAAACACTTGGATACCCAGTTCTTGTGCAATACACTTTTAGACCCTCTTCTTCTGCAAAACATTTGGAGGCCCTGTTCTTGCACAAAACACTTGGATACCCAGTTCCTGTGCAATACACTTTTAGACCCTCTTCTTGTGCAAAAGATTTGCAGGCCCTGTTCTTGTGCAAACCACTTGCAGGCCCTGTTCTTGTGCAAAACCTTTGCAGGCCCTGTTCTTGGTCAAAACACTTGCAGGCTCTGTTTTTGTGCAAAACGCATGCAGGCACTCTTCTTGTGTAAAGATTTGCAGGCACTCTTCTTGTTCAACACACTTGCAGGTCATGTTCTTGTGCAAAACACTTACAGGCCCTTTTGTCGTGCAAAACACTTGCAGACCCTCTTCTTCTGCAACACACTTTCAGGCTTTGTTCTTGTTGAAAACACTTGCAGGCCCTGTTCTTGTGCAAAACACTTGCAGGCCCTGTTCTTGTGCAAAACACTTGCAGACCCTGTTCTTGTGCAATACACTTTTAGACCCTCTTCTTGTGCAAAACATTTGGAGGCACAAAACACTTGGATACCCAGTTCTTGTGCAATACACTTTTAGACCCTCTTCTTGTGCAAAACATTTGAAGGCCCTGTTCTTATGCAAACCACTTGCAGGCTCTGTTTTTGTGCAAAACGCATGCAGGCACTCTTCTTGTGTAAAGATTTGCAGGCACTCTTCTTGTTCAACACACTTGCAGGTCATGTTCTTGTGCAAAACACTTACAGGCCCTTTTGTCGTGCAAAACACTTGCAGACCCTCTTCTTCTGCAAAACACTTTCAGGCTTTGTTCTTGTTGAAAACACTTGCAGGCCCTGTTCTTGTGCAAAACACTTGGAGGCACTGTTATTGTGCAATGCACTTGCAGGCCCTGTTGTTGTGGAAAACACTTGTAGGACCTGTTCTTGTGCAATACACTTTCGAACCCTTTTCTTGTTCTAAACAGTTGCATGATCTGTTTTTGTGCAAAAGACTTGCAAGTTCTGTTTTTGTGCAAAACAATTGCAGGACCTGTTCTTGTGCAATACACTTTTAGACCCTCTTCTTGTGCAAAACATTTGCAGGACCTGTTCTTGTGCAAAACACTTGCAGGCCCTGTTCTTGTGCAAAACACTTGCAGACCCTGTTCTTGTGCAATACATTTTTAGACCCTCTTCTTGTGCAAAACATTTGGAGGCCCTGTTCTTGCACAAAACACTTGGATACCCAGTTCTTGTGCAATACACTTTTAGACCCTCTTCTTGTGCAAAACATTTGAAGGCCCTGTTCTTATGCAAACCACTTGCAGGCTCTGTTTTTGTGCAAAACGCATGCAGGCACTCTTCTTGTGTAAAGATTTGCAGGCACTCTTCTTGTTCAACACACTTGCAGGTCATGTTCTTGTGCAAAACACTTACAGGCCCTTTTGTCGTGCAAAACACTTGCAGACCCTCTTCTTCTGCAAAACACTTTCAGGCTTTGTTCTTGTTGAAAACACTTGCAGGCCCTGTTCTTGTGCAAAACACTTGGAGGCACTGTTATTGTGCAATGCACTTGCAGGCCCTGTTGTTGTGGAAAACACTTGTAGGACCTGTTCTTGTGCAATACACTTTCGAACCCTTTTCTTGTTCTAAACAGTTGCATGATCTGTTTTTGTGCAAAAGACTTGCAAGTTCTGTTTTTGTGCAAAACAATTGCAGGACCTGTTCTTGTGCAATACACTTTTAGACCCTCTTCTTGTGCAAAACATTTGCAGGACCTGTTCTTGTGCAAAACACTTGCAGGCCCTGTTCTTGTGCAAAACACTTGCAGACCCTGTTCTTGTGCAATACATTTTTAGACCCTCTTCTTGTGCAAAACATTTGGAGGCCCTGTTCTTGCACAAAACACTTGGATACCCAGTTCTTGTGCAATACACTTTTAGACCCTCTTCTTGTGCAAAACATTTGAAGGCCCTGTTCTTATGCAAACCACTTGCAGGCTCTGTTTTTGTGCAAAACGCATGCAGGCACTCTTCTTGTGTAAAGATTTGCAGGCACTCTTCTTGTTCAACACACTTGCAGGTCATGTTCTTGTGCAAAACACTTGCAGGCCCTGTTCTTGTGCAAAACCCTTGCAGGCCCTGTTCTTGTGCAAAACACTTGCAGGCCCTGTTCTTGTGCAAAATATTTGGAGGCCCTGTTCTTGCACAAAACACTTGGATACCCAGTTGTTGTGCAATACACTTTTAGACCCTCTTCTTCTGCAAAACATTTGCAGGCCCTGTTCTTGTGCAAACCACTTGCAGCCTCTGTTCTTGTGCAAAACACTTGCAGGCCCTGGTCTTGTGCAAAACAGTTGCAGGCCCTGTTGATGTGCAATACATGTACAGGCTCTGGTCTTTTGCAAAACACTTGCAGGCCCTGTTATTGTGCAATGCACTTGCAGGCCCTGTTGTTGTGAAAAACACTTGTAGGACCTGTTCTTGTGCAATACACTTTCGAAACCTTTTCTTGTTCTAAACAGTTGCATGATCTGTTCTTGTGCAAAACACTTGCAGGCCCTGTTCTTGTGCAAAATATTTGCAAATTCTGTTCTTGTGCAAAACAGTTGGAGGACCTGTTCTTGTGCAAAACCCTTGCAGGCCCTGTTCTTGTGCAATACACTTTTAGACCCTCTTCTTGTGCAAAACATTTGGAGGCCCTGTTCTTGCACAAAACACTTGGATACCCAGTTCCTGTGCAATACACTTTTAGACCCTCTTCTTGAGCAAAACATTTGCAGGCCCTGTTCTTGTTGAAACCACTTGCAGGCTCTCTTCTTGTGCAAAACCCTTGCAGGCCCTGTTCTTGTGCAATACACTTTTAGACCCTTGTCTTGTGCAAAACGTTTGGAGGCCCTGTTCTTGTGCAAAACACTTGCAGGCCCTGGTCTTGTGCAATAAACTTTTACACCCTCTTCTTGTGCAAAACATTTGGAGGCCCTGTTCTTGTGCAAACCACTTGGATACCCAGTTCTTGTGCAAAACCCTTGCAGGCCCTGTTGTAGTCCAAAATATTTGCAACTTCTGTTCTTGTGCAAAACACATGAAGGCCCTGTTTTTGTGCAAAACACATGCAGGCCCTGTTTTTGTGCAAAACACTTCCAGGCCCTGTTCTTGTGCAAAACACTTCCAGGCCCTGTTGTAGTGCAAAATATTTGCAACTTCTGTTCTTGTGCAAAACACATGCAGGCCCTGTTTTTGTGCAAAACACATGCAGGCCCTGTTTTTGTGCAAAACACTTCCAGGCCCTGTTCTTGTGCAAAACACTTCCAGGCCCTGTTGTAGTGCAAAATATTTGCAACTTCTGTTCTTGTGCAAAACACTTGCAGGCCCTGTTGATGTGCAATACATGTACAGGCTCTGGTCTTTTGCAAAACACTTGCAGGACCTGTTATTGTGCAAAACAATTGCACGACCTGTTCTTGTGCAAAACACTTCCAGGCCCTGTTCTTGTGCAATACACATTTAGACCCTGTTCTTGTGCAAAACATTTGGAGGCCCTGTTTTTGTGCAATACACTTTTAGACCCTATTCTTCTGCAAAACATTTGCAGGCCCTGTTCTTGTGCAAAAGAATTGCAGGCCCTGTTCTTGTGCAAAACACTTGCAGGCCCTGTTCTTGTGCAAAACACTTGCAGGCCCTGTTCTTGTGCAATACACTTTTAGACCCTTGTCTTGTGCAAAACATTTGGAGGCCCTGTTCTTGTGCAAACCACTTGCAGCCTCTGTTCTTGTGCAAAACACTTGCAGGCCCTGGTCTTGTGCAATAAACTTTTAGACCCTTGTCTTGTGCAAAACATTTGGAGGCCCTGTTCTTGTGCAAACCACTTGCAGCCTCTGTTCTTGTGCAAAACATTTGGAGGCCCTGTTCTTGTGCAAACCACTTGGATACCCAGTTCTTGTGCAAAACCCTTGCAGGCCCTGTTCTTGGTCAAAACAATTGCAGGACCTGTTGATGTGCAATACATGTACAGGCTCTGGTCTTTTGCAAAACACTTGCAGGACCTGTTCTTGTGCAAAACACTTGCAGGCCCTGTTCTTGTGCAAAATATTTGCAACTTCTGTTCTTGTGCAAAACACTTGCAGGCCCTGTTCTTTTGCAAAACACTTGCAGGCCCTGTTCTTGTGCAAAACACTTGCAGGCCCTGTTCTTGTGCAATACGCTTTTAGACCCTCTTCTTCTGCAAAACATTTGCAGGCCCTGTTCTTGTGCAAACCACTTGCAGGCCCTGTTGATGTGCAATACATGTACAGGCTCTGGTCTTTTGCAAAACACTTGCAGGACCTGTTCTTGTGCAAAACACTTGCAGGCCCTGTTTTTGTGCAAAACGCATGCAGGCACTCTTCTTGTGTAAAGATTTGCAGGCACTCTTCTTGTTCAACACACTTGCAGGTCATGTTCTTGTGCAAAACACTTACAGGCTCTTTTGTCGTGTAAAACACTTGCAGACCCTCTTCTTCTGCAAAACACTTTCAGGCTTTGTTCTTGTTGAAAACACTTGCAGGCCCTGTTCTTGTACAAACCACTTGCAGGACCTGTTCTTGTGCAAAACACTTGCAGGACCGGTTCTTGTGCAATACACTTTTAGACCCTCTTCTTGTGCAAAATATTTGGAGGCCCTGTTCTTGCACAAAACACTTGGATACCCAGTTCCTGTGCAATACACTTTTAGACCCTCTTCTTGTGCAAAACATTTGCAGGCCCTGTTCTTGTGCAAAACCCTTGCAGGCCCTGTTCTTGGTCAAAACACTTGCAGGCTCTGTTTTTGTGCAAAACGCATGCAGGCACTCTTCTTGTGTAAAGATTTGCAGGCACTCTTCTTGTTCAACACACTTGCAGGTCATGTTCTTGTGCAAAAGACTTTCAGGCTTTGTTCTTGTTGAAAACACTTGCAGACCCTGTTCTTGTGCAAACCACTTGCAGGCCCTGTTCTTGTACAAAACACTTGCAGACCCTGTTCTTCTGCAAAATACTTGCAGCCATTTTTCTTGTGCAAAACACTCGCAGTCCCTGTTCCTCTTTAAAAGACTGGTAGGGCTTGTTGTTGTGAACAACACTTGCAGGCCCTGTTCTTCTGCAATACACTTTCAGACCCTGTTCTTGTACAAAATAGTTGAAAGCTATGTTCTAGTGCAAAACACTTGCAGGCCCTCTTCTTCTGCAAAACACTTTCAGGCTTTGTTCTTGTGCAAAACACTTGCAGGCCCTGTTCTTGTGCAAAACACTTGCAGGCCCTGTTTTTGTGCAAAACGCATGCAGGCACTCTTCTTGTGTAAAGATTTGCAGGCACTCTTCTTGTTCAACACACTTGCAGGTCATGTTCTTGTGCAAAACACTTACAGGCCCTTTTGTCGTGCAAAACACTTGCAGACCCTCTTCTTCTGCAAAACACTTTCATGCTTTTTTCTTGTTGAAAACACTTGCAGGCCCTGTTCTTGTACAAACCACTTGCAGGACCTGTTCTTGTGCAAAACACTTGCAGGCCCTGTTCTTGTACAAACCACTTGCAGGACCTGTTCTTGTGCAAAACACTTGCAGGACCTGTTCTTGTGCAAAACAATTGCAGGACCTGTTCTTGTGCAAAACACTTCCAGGCCCTGTTCTTGTGCAATACACATTTAGACCCTGTTCTTGTGCAAAACATTTGGAGGCCCTGTTTTTGTGCAATACACTTTTAGACCCTATTCTTCTGCAAAACATTTGCAGGCCCTGTTCTTGTGCAATACACTTTTAGACCCTCTTCTTCTGCAAAACATTTGCAGGCCCTGTTCTTGTGCAAACCACTTGCAGCCTCTGTTCTTGTGCAAAACACTTGCAGGCCCTGGTCTTGTGCAAAACACTTGCAGGCCCTGTTGATGTGCAATACATGTACAGGCTCTGGTCTTTTGCAAAACACTTGCAGGACCTGTTATTGTGCAAAACAATTGCACGACCTGTTCTTGTGGAAAACACTTCCACGCCCTGTTCTTGTGCAATACACATTTAGACCCTGTTCTTGTGCAAAACATTTGGAGGCCCTGTTGTTGTGCAATACACTTTTAGACCCTCTTCTTCTGCAAAACATTTGCAGGCCCTGTTCTTGTGCAAACCACTTGCAGCCTCTATTCTTGTGCAAAACACTTGCAGGCCCTGGTCTTGTGCAAAACACTTGCAGGCCCTGTTGATGTGCAATACATGTACAGGCTCTGGTCTTTTGCAAAACACTTGCAGGACCTGTTATTGTGCAAAACAATTGCACGACCTGTTCTTGTGCAAAACACTTCCAGGCCCTGTTCTTGTGCAATACACATTTAGACCCTGTTCTTGTGCAAAACATTTGGAGGCCCTGTTTTTGTGCAATACACTTTTAGACCCTATTCTTCTGCAAAACATTTGCAGGCCCTGTTCTTGTGCAAAAGAATTGCAGGCCCTGTTCTTGTGCAAAACACTTGCAGGCCCTGTTCTTGTGCAAAACACTTGCAGGCCCTGTTCTTGTGCAATACACTTTTAGACCCTTGTCTTGTGCAAAACATTTGGAGGCCCTGTTCTTGTGCAAACCACTTGCAGCCTCTGTTCTTGTGCAAAACACTTGCAGGCCCTGGTCTTGTGCAATAAAATTTTAGACCCTTGTCTTGTGCAAAACATTTGGAGGCCCTGTTCTTGTGCAAACCACTTGCAGCCTCTGTTCTTGTGCAAAACATTTGGAGGCCCTGTTCTTGTGCAAACCACTTGGATACCCAGTTCTTGTGCAAAACCCTTGCAGGCCCTGTTCTTGTGCAAAACCCTTGCAGGCCCTGTTGTAGTCCAAAATATTTGCAACTTCTGTTCTTGTGCAAAACACATGAAGGCCCTGTTTTTGTGCAAAACACATGCAGGCCCTGTTTTTGTGCAAAACACTTCCAGGCCCTGTTCTTGTGCAAAACACTTCCAGGCCCTGTTGTAGTGCAAAATATTTGCAACTTCTGTTCTTGTGCAAAACATTTGGAGGCCCTGTTGTTGTGCAATACACTTTTAGACCCTCTTCTTCTGCAAAACATTTGCAGGCCCTGTTCTTGTGCAAACCACTTGCAGCCTCTATTCTTGTGCAAAACACTTGCACGCCCTGGTCTTGTGCAAAACACTTGCAGGCCCTGTTGATGTGCAATACATGTACAGGCTCTGGTCTTTTGCAAAACACTTGCAGGACCTGTTATTGTGCAAAACAATTGCACGACCTGTTCTTGTGCAAAACACTTCCAGGCCCTGTTCTTGTGCAATACACATTTAGACCCTGTTCTTGTGCAAAACATTTGGAGGCCCTGTTTTTGTGCAATACACTTTTAGACCCTATTCTTCTGCAAAACATTTGCAGGCCCTGTTCTTGTGCAAAAGAATTGCAGGCCCTGTTCTTGTGCAAAACACTTGCAGGCCCTGTTCTTGTGCAAAACACTTGCAGGCCCTGTTCTTGTGCAATACACTTTTAGACCCTTGTCTTGTGCAAAACATTTGGAGGCCCTGTTCTTGTGCAAACCACTTGCAGCCTCTGTTCTTGTGCAAAACACTTGCAGGCCCTGGTCTTGTGCAATAAACTTTTAGACCCTTGTCTTGTGCAAAACATTTGGAGGCCCTGTTCTTGTGCAAACCACTTGCAGCCTCTGTTCTTGTGCAAAACATTTGGAGGCCCTGTTCTTGTGCAAACCACTTGGATACCCAGTTCTTGTGCAAAACCCTTGCAGGCCCTGTTCTTGGTCAAAACAATTGCAGGACCTGTTGATGTGCAATACATGTACAGGCTCTGGTCTTTTGCAAAACACTTGCAGGACCTGTTCTTGTGCAAAACACTTGCAGGCCCTGTTCTTGTGCAAAATATTTGCAACTTCTGTTCTTGTGCAAAACACTTGCAGGCCCTGTTCTTTTGCAAAACACTTGCAGGCCCTGTTCTTGTGCAAAACACTTGCAGGCCCTGTTCTTGTGCAATACGCTTTTAGACCCTCTTCTTCTGCAAAACATTTGCAGGCCCTGTTCTTGTGCAAACCACTTGCAGGCCCTGTTGATGTGCAATACATGTACAGGCTCTGGTCTTTTGCAAAACACTTGCAGGACCTGTTCTTGTGCAAAACACTTGCAGGCCCTGTTTTTGTGCAAAACGCATGCAGGCACTCTTCTTGTGTAAAGATTTGCAGGCACTCTTCTTGTTCAACACACTTGCAGGTCATGTTCTTGTGCAAAACACTTACAGGCCCTTTTGTCGTGTAAAACACTTGCAGACCCTCTTCTTCTGCAAAACACTTTCAGGCTTTGTTCTTGTTGAAAACACTTGCAGGCCCTGTTCTTGTACAAACCACTTGCAGGACCTGTTCTTGTGCAAAACACTTGCAGGACCGGTTCTTGTGCAATACACTTTTAGACCCTCTTCTTGTGCAAAACATTTGGAGGCCCTGTTCTTGCACAAAACACTTGGATACCCAGTTCCTGTGCAATACACTTTTAGACCCTCTTCTTGTGCAAAACATTTGCAGGCCCTGTTCTTGTGCAAAACCCTTGCAGGCCCTGTTCTTGGTCAAAACACTTGCAGGCTCTGTTTTTGTGCAAAACGCATGCAGGCACTCTTCTTGTGTAAAGATTTGCAGGCACTCTTCTTGTTCAACACACTTGCAGGTCATGTTCTTGTGCAAAAGACTTTCAGGCTTTGTTCTTGTTGAAAACACTTGCAGACCCTGTTCTTGTGCAAACCACCTGCAGGCCCTGTTCTTGTACAAAACACTTGCAGACCCTGTTCTTCTGCAAAATACTTGCAGCCATTTTTCTTGTGCAAAACACTCGCAGTCCCTGTTCCTCTTTAAAAGACTGGTAGGGCTTGTTGTTGTGAACAACACTTGCAGGCCCTGTTCTTCTGCAATACACTTTCAGACCCTGTTCTTGTACAAAATAGTTGAAAGCTATGTTCTAGTGCAAAACACTTGCAGGCCCTCTTCTTCTGCAAAACACTTTCAGGCTTTGTTCTTGTGCAAAACACTTGCAGGCCCTGTTCTTGTGCAAAACACTTGCAGGCCCTGTTTTTGTGCAAAACGCATGCAGGCACTCTTCTTGTGTAAAGATTTGCAGGCACTCTTCTTGTTCAACACACTTGCAGGTCATGTTCTTGTGCAAAACACTTACAGGCCCTTTTGTCGTGCAAAACACTTGCAGACCCTCTTCTTCTGCAAAACACTTTCATGCTTTTTTCTTGTTGAAAACACTTGCAGGCCCTGTTCTTGTACAAACCACTTGCAGGACCTGTTCTTGTGCAAAACACTTGCAGGACCTGTTCTTGTGCAAAACAATTGCAGGACCTGTTCTTGTGCAAAACACTTCCAGGCCCTGTTCTTGTGCAATACACATTTAGACCCTGTTCTTGTGCAAAACATTTGGAGGCCCTGTTTTTGTGCAATACACTTTTAGACCCTATTCTTCTGCAAAACATTTGCAGGCCCTGTTCTTGTGCAATACACTTTTAGACCCTCTTCTTCTGCAAAACATTTGCAGGCCCTGTTCTTGTGCAAACCACTTGCAGCCTCTGTTCTTGTGCAAAACACTTGCAGGCCCTGGTCTTGTGCAAAACACTTGCAGGCCCTGTTGATGTGCAATACATGTACAGGCTCTGGTCTTTTGCAAAACACTTGCAGGACCTGTTATTGTGCAAAACAATTGCACGACCTGTTCTTGTGGAAAACACTTCCACGCCCTGTTCTTGTGCAATACACATTTAGACCCTGTTCTTGTGCAAAACATTTGGAGGCCCTGTTGTTGTGCAATACACTTTTAGACCCTCTTCTTCTGCAAAACATTTGCAGGCCCTGTTCTTGTGCAAACCACTTGCAGCCTCTATTCTTGTGCAAAACACTTGCAGGCCCTGGTCTTGTGCAAAACACTTGCAGGCCCTGTTGATGTGCAATACATGTACAGGCTCTGGTCTTTTGCAAAACACTTGCAGGACCTGTTATTGTGCAAAACAATTGCACGACCTGTTCTTGTGCAAAACACTTCCAGGCCCTGTTCTTGTGCAATACACATTTAGACCCTGTTCTTGTGCAAAACATTTGGAGGCCCTGTTTTTGTGCAATACACTTTTAGACCCTATTCTTCTGCAAAACATTTGCAGGCCCTGTTCTTGTGCAAAAGAATTGCAGGCCCTGTTCTTGTGCAAAACACTTGCAGGCCCTGTTCTTGTGCAAAACACTTGCAGGCCCTCTTCTTGTGCAATACACTTTTAGACCCTTGTCTTGTGCAAAACATTTGGAGGCCCTGTTCTTGTGCAAACCACTTGCAGCCTCTGTTCTTGTGCAAAACACTTGCAGGCCCTGGTCTTGTGCAATAAAATTTTAGACCCTTGTCTTGTGCAAAACATTTGGAGGCCCTGTTCTTGTGCAAACCACTTGCAGCCTCTGTTCTTGTGCAAAACATTTGGAGGCCCTGTTCTTGTGCAAACCACTTGGATACCCAGTTCTTGTGCAAAACCCTTGCAGGCCCTGTTCTTGGTCAAAACAGTTGCAGGACCTGTTGATGTGCAATACATGTACAGGCTCTGGTCTTTTGCAAAACACTTGCAGGACCTGTTCTTGTGCAAAACACTTGCAGGCCCTGTTCTTGTGCAAAATATTTGCAACTTCTGTTCTTGTGCAAAACACTTGCAGGCCCTGTTCTTTTGCAAAACACTTGCAGGCCCTGTTCTTGTGCAAAACACTTGCAGGCCCTGTTCTTGTGCAATACGCTTTTAGACCCTCTTCTTCTGCAAAACATTTGCAGGCCCTGTTCTTGTGCAAACCACTTGCAGGCCCTGTTGATGTGCAATACATGTACAGGCTCTGGTCTTTTGCAAAACACTTGCAGGACCTGTTCTTGTGCAAAACACTTGCAGGCCCTGTTTTTGTGCAAAACGCATGCAGGCACTCTTCTTGTGTAAAGATTTGCAGGCACTCTTCTTGTTCAACACACTTGCAGGTCATGTTCTTGTGCAAAACACTTACAGGCCCTTTTGTCGTGTAAAACACTTGCAGACCCTCTTCTTCTGCAAAACACTTTCAGGCTTTGTTCTTGTTGAAAACACTTGCAGGCCCTGTTCTTGTACAAACCACTTGCAGGACCTGTTCTTGTGCAAAACACTTGCAGGACCGGTTCTTGTGCAATACACTTTTAGACCCTCTTCTTGTGCAAAACATTTGGAGGCCCTGTTCTTGCACAAAACAGTTGGATACCCAGTTCCTGTGCAATACACTTTTAGACCCTCTTCTTGTGCAAAACATTTGCAGGCCCTGTTCTTGTGCAAAACCCTTGCAGGCCCTGTTCTTGGTCAAAACACTTGCAGGCTCTGTTTTTGTGCAAAACGCATGCAGGCACTCTTCTTGTGTAAAGATTTGCAGGCACTCTTCTTGTTCAACACACTTGCAGGTCATGTTCTTGTGCAAAAGACTTTCAGGCTTTGTTCTTGTTGAAAACACTTGCAGACCCTGTTCTTGTGCAAACCACCTGCAGGCCCTGTTCTTGTACAAAACACTTGCAGACCCTGTTCTTCTGCAAAATACTTGCAGCCATTTTTCTTGTGCAAAACACTTGCAGTCCCTGTTCCTCTTTAAAAGACTGGTAGGGCTTGTTGTTGTGAACAACACTTGCGGGCCCTGTTCTTCTGCAATACACTTTCAGACCCTGTTCTTGTACAAAATAGTTGAAAGCTATGTTCTAGTGCAAAACACTTGCAGGCCCTCTTCTTCTGCAAAACACTTTCAGGCTTTGTTCTTGTGCAAAACACTTGCAGGCCCTGTTCTTGTGCAAAACACTTGCAGGCCCTGTATTTGTGCAAAACGCATGCAGGCACTCTTCTTGTGTAAAGATTTGCAGGCACTCTTCTTGTTCAACACACTTGCAGGTCATGTTCTTGTGCAAAACACTTACAGGCCCCTTTGTCGTGCAAAACACTTGCAGACCCTCTTCTTCTGCAAAACACTTTCATGCTTTTTTCTTGTTGAAAACACTTGCAGGCCCTGTTCTTGTACAAACCACTTGCAGGACCTGTTCTTGTGCAAAACACTTGCAGGACCTGTTCTTGTGCAAAACAATTGCAGGACCTGTTCTTGTGCAAAACACTTCCAGGCCCTGTTCTTGTGCAATACACATTTAGACCCTGTTCTTGTGCAAAACATTTGGAGGCCCTGTTTTTGTGCAATACACTTTTAGACCCTATTCTTCTGCAAAACATTTGCAGGCCCTGTTCTTGTGCAATACACTTTTAGACCCTCTTCTTCTGCAAAACATTTGCAGGCCCTGTTCTTGTGCAAACCACTTGCAGCCTCTGTTCTTGTGCAAAACACTTGCAGGCCCTGGTCTTGTGCAAAACACTTGCAGGCCCTGTTGATGTGCAATACATGTACAGGCTCTGGTCTTTTGCAAAACACTTGCAGGACCTGTTATTGTGCAAAACAATTGCACGACCTGTTCTTGTGGAAAACACTTCCACGCCCTGTTCTTGTGCAATACACATTTAGACCCTGTTCTTGTGCAAAACATTTGGAGGCCCTGTTGTTGTGCAATACACTTTTAGACCCTCTTCTTCTGCAAAACATTTGGAGGCCCTGTTCTTGCACAAAACACTTGGATACCCAGTTCTTGTGCAATACACTTTTAGACCCTCTTCTTCTGCAAAACATTTGGAGGCCCTGTTCTTGCACAAAACACTTGGATACCCAGTTCTTGTGCAATACACTTTTAGACCCTCTTCTTCTGCAAAACATTTGGAGGCCCTGTTCTTGCACAAAACACTTGGATACCCAGTTCCTGTGCAATACACTTTTAGACCCTCTTCTTGTGCAAAAGATTTGCAGGCCCTGTTCTTGTGCAAACCACTTGCAGGCCCTGTTCTTGTGCAAAACCTTTGCAGGCCCTGTTCTTGGTCAAAACACTTGCAGGCTCTGTTTTTGTGCAAAACGCATGCAGGCACTCTTCTTGTGTAAAGATTTGCAGGCACTCTTCTTGTTCAACACACTTGCAGGTCATGTTCTTGTGCAAAACACTTACAGGCCCTTTTGTCGTGCAAAACACTTGCAGACCCTCTTCTTCTGCAACACACTTTCAGGCTTTGTTCTTGTTGAAAACACTTGCAGGCCCTGTTCTTGTGCAAAACACTTGCAGGCCCTGTTCTTGTGCAAAACACTTGCAGACCCTGTTCTTGTGCAATACACTTTTAGACCCTCTTCTTGTGCAAAACATTTGGAGGCCCTGTTCTTGCACAAAACACTTGGATACCCAGTTCTTGTGCAATACACTTTTAGACCCTCTTCTTGTGCAAAACATTTGAAGGCCCTGTTCTTATGCAAACCACTTGCAGGCTCTGTTTTTGTGCAAAACGCACGCAGGCACTCTTCTTGTGTAAAGATTTGCAGGCACTCTTCTTGTTCAACACACTTGCAGGTCATGTTCTTGTGCAAAACACTTACAGGCCCTGTTCTTGTGCAAAACACTTGCAGGCCCTGTTGTAGTGCAAAATATTTGCAACTTCTGTTCCTCGGCAAAACACATGCAGGCCCTATTCTTGTGCAAACCACTTGCAGGCCCTGTTCTTGTGCAAACCACTGGCAGGCCCTATTGTTGTGAAAAATACTTGCAGGCTCTGTTCTTGTGCAAAAAACTTGCAGTCCCTGTTTTTGTGCAAAACACTTGTAGGCCCTGTTGATGTGTAATCTATGTACAGACTCTGTTCTTTTGCAAAACACTTGTAGGATATGTTGATGTGCAATACATGTACAGGCTCTGGTCTTGTGCAAAACACTTGGAGGACATGTTCTTGTGCAAAACATTTGGAGGCCCTGTTCTTGCACAAAACACTTGGATACCCAGTTCTTGTGCAATACACTTTTACACCCTCTTCTTCTGCAAAACATTTGCAGGCCCCATTTTTGTGCAAAACAATTGCAGGACCTGTTCTTGTGCAAAACAGTTGCAGGCCCTGTTGTAGTGCAAAATATTTGCAACTTCAGTTCTTGTGCAAAACACTTGCAGGACCTTGTCTTGTGCAAAAAAATTGCAGGCCCTGTTCTTGTGCAATACACTTTTAGACCCTCTTCTTGTGCAAAACATTTGGAGGCCCTGTTCTTGCAGAAAACACTTGGATACCCAGTTCTTATGCAATACACTTTTAGACCCTCTTCTTGTGCAAAACATTTGAAGGCCCTGTTCTTGTGCAAACCACTTGCAGGCTCTGTTCTTGTGCAAAACACTTGCAGGACCTGCTCTTGTGCAAAACATTTGGAGGCCCTGTTCTTGCACAAAACACTTGGATACCCAGTTCTTGTGCAATACACTTTTAGACCCTCTTCTTCTGCAAAACATTTGGAGGCCCTGTTCTTGCACAAAACACTTGGATACCCAGTTCTTGTGCAATACACTTTTAGACCCTCTTCTTCTGCAAAACATTTGGAGGCCCTGTTCTTGCACAAAACACTTGGATACCCAGTTCCTGTGCAATACACTTTTAGACCCTCTTCTTGTGCAAAAGATTTGCAGGCCCTGTTCTTGTGCAAACCACTTGCAGGCCCTGTTCTTGTGCAAAACCTTTGCAGGCCCTGTTCTTGGTCAAAACACTTGCAGGCTCTGTTTTTGTGCAAAACGCACGCAGGCACTCTTCTTGTGTAAAGATTTGCAGGCACTCTTCTTGTTCAACACACTTGCAGGTCATGTTCTTGTGCAAAACACTTACAGGCCCTGTTCTTGTGCAAAACACTTGCAGGCCCTGTTGTAGTGCAAAATATTTGCAACTTCTGTTCTTGTGCAAAACACATGGAGGCACTGTTATTGTGCAATGCACTTGCAGGCCCTGTTGTTGTGAAAAACACTTGTAGGACCTGTTCTTGTGCAGTACACTTTCGAACCCTTTTCTTGTTCTAAACAGTTGCATGATCTGTTCTTGTGCAAAACCCTTGCAGGCCCTGTTCTTGTGCAAAACACTTGCAGGCCCTGTTCTTGTGCAAAACACTTGCAGGCCCTGTTCTTGGTCCAAACACTTGCAGGCTCTGTTTTTGTGCAAACCACTGGCAGGCTCTGTTCTTGTTTAAAACATTTGTAGGCACTGTTTTTGGGCAAACCACTTGCAGGCCCTGTTCTGGTGCAAAATATTTGCAACTTCTGTTCCTCGGCAAAACACATGCAGGCCCTATTCTTGTGCAAACCACTTGCAGGCCCTGTTCTTGTGCAAACCACTGGCAGGCCCTATTGTTGTGAAAAATACTTGCAGGCTCTGTTCTTGTGCAAAAAACTTGCAGTCCCTGTTTTTGTGCAAAACACTTGTAGGCCCTGTTGATGTGTAATCTATGTACAGGCTCTGTTCTTTTGCAAAACACTTGTAGGATATGTTGATGTGCAATACATGTACAGGCTCTGGTCTTGTGCAAAACACTTGGAGGACATGTTCTTGTGCAAAACATTTGGAGGCCCTGTTCTTGCACAAAACACTTGGATACCCAGTTCTTGTGCAATACACTTTTACACCCTCTTCTTCTGCAAAACATTTGCAGGCCCCATTTTTGTGCAAAACAATTGCAGGACCTGTTCTTGTGCAAAACAGTTGCAGGCCCTGTTGTAGTGCAAAATATTTGCAACTTCAGTTCTTGTGCAAAACACTTGCAGGACCTTGTCTTGTGCAAAAAAATTGCAGGCCCTGTTCTTGTGCAATACACTTTTAGACCCTCTTCTTGTGCAAAACATTTGGAGGCCCTGTTCTTGCAGAAAACACTTGGATACCCAGTTCTTATGCAATACACTTTTAGACCCTCTTCTTGTGCAAAACATTTGAAGGCCCTGTTCTTGTGCAAACCACTTGCAGGCTCTGTTCTTGTGCAAAACACTTGCAGGACCTGCTCTTGTGCAAAACATTTGGAGGCCCTGTTCTTGCACAAAACACTTGGATACCCAGTTCTTGTGCAATACACTTTTAGACCCTCTTCTTCTGCAAAACATTTGGAGGCCCTGTTCTTGCACAAAACACTTGGATACCCAGTTCTTGTGCAATACACTTTTAGACCCTCTTCTTCTGCAAAACATTTGGAGGCCCTGTTCTTGCACAAAACACTTGGATACCCAGTTCCTGTGCAATACACTTTTAGACCCTCTTCTTGTGCAAAAGATTTGCAGGCCCTGTTCTTGTGCAAACCACTTGCAGGCCCTGTTCTTGTGCAAAACCTTTGCAGGCCCTGTTCTTGGTCAAAACACTTGCAGGCTCTGTTTTTGTGCAAAACGCATGCAGGCACTCTTCTTGTGTAAAGATTTGCAGGCACTCTTCTTGTTCAACACACTTGCAGGTCATGTTCTTGTGCAAAACACTTACAGGCCCTTTTGTCGTGCAAAACACTTGCAGACCCTCTTCTTCTGCAACACACTTTCAGGCTTTGTTCTTGTTGAAAACACTTGCAGGCCCTGTTCTTGTGCAAAACACTTGCAGGCCCTGTTCTTGTGCAAAACACTTGCAGACCCTGTTCTTGTGCAATACACTTTTAGACCCTCTTCTTGTGCAAAACATTTGGAGGCACAAAACACTTGGATACCCAGTTCTTGTGCAATACACTTTTAGACCCTCTTCTTCTGCAAAACATTTGGAGGCCCTGTTCTTGCACAAAACACTTGGATACCCAGTTCTTGTGCAATACACTTTTAGACCCTCTTCTTCTGCAAAACATTTGGAGGCCCTGTTCTTGCACAAAACACTTGGATACCCAGTTCCTGTGCAATACACTTTTAGACCCTCTTCTTGTGCAAAAGATTTGCAGGCCCTGTTCTTGTGCAAACCACTTGCAGGCCCTGTTCTTGTGCAAAACCTTTGCAGGCCCTGTTCTTGGTCAAAACACTTGCAGGCTCTGTTTTTGTGCAAAACGCATGCAGGCACTCTTCTTGTGTAAAGATTTGCAGGCACTCTTCTTGTTCAACACACTTGCAGGTCATGTTCTTGTGCAAAACACTTACAGGCCCTTTTGTCGTGCAAAACACTTGCAGACCCTCTTCTTCTGCAACACACTTTCAGGCTTTGTTCTTGTTGAAAACACTTGCAGGCCCTGTTCTTGTGCAAAACACTTGCAGGCCCTGTTCTTGTGCAAAACACTTGCAGACCCTGTTCTTGTGCAATACACTTTTAGACCCTCTTCTTGTGCAAAACATTTGGAGGCACAAAACACTTGGATACCCAGTTCTTGTGCAATACACTTTTAGACCCTCTTCTTGTGCAAAACATTTGAAGGCCCTGTTCTTATGCAAACCACTTGCAGGCTCTGTTTTTGTGCAAAACGCATGCAGGCACTCTTCTTGTGTAAAGATTTGCAGGCACTCTTCTTGTTCAACACACTTGCAGGTCATGTTCTTGTGCAAAACACTTACAGGCCCTTTTGTCGTGCAAAACACTTGCAGACCCTCTTCTTCTGCAAAACACTTTCAGGCTTTGTTCTTGTTGAAAACACTTGCAGGCCCTGTTCTTGTGCAAAACACTTGGAGGCACTGTTATTGTGCAATGCACTTGCAGGCCCTGTTGTTGTGGAAAACACTTGTAGGACCTGTTCTTGTGCAATACACTTTCGAACCCTTTTCTTGTTCTAAACAGTTGCATGATCTGTTTTTGTGCAAAAGACTTGCAAGTTCTGTTTTTGTGCAAAACACTTGCAGGACCTGTTCTTGTGCAATACACTTTTAGACCCTCTTCTTGTGCAAAACATTTGCAGGACCTGTTCTTGTGCAAAACACTTGCAGGCCCTGTTCTTGTGCAAAACACTTGCAGACCCTGTTCTTGTGCAATACATTTTTAGACCCTCTTCTTGTGCAAAACATTTGGAGGCCCTGTTCTTGCACAAAACACTTGGATACCCAGTTCTTGTGCAATACACTTTTAGACCCTCTTCTTGTGCAAAACATTTGAAGGCCCTGTTCTTATGCAAACCACTTGCAGGCTCTGTTTTTGTGCAAAACGCATGCAGGCACTCTTCTTGTGTAAAGATTTGCAGGCACTCTTCTTGTTCAACACACTTGCAGGTCATGTTCTTGTGCAAAACACTTGCAGGCCCTGTTCTTGTGCAAAACCCTTGCAGGCCCTGTTCTTGTGCAAAACACTTGCAGGCCCTGTTCTTGTGCAAAATATTTGGAGGCCCTGTTCTTGCACAAAACACTTGGATACCCAGTTGTTGTGCAATACACTTTTAGACCCTCTTCTTCTGCAAAACATTTGCAGGCCCTGTTCTTGTGCAAACCACTTGCAGCCTCTGTTCTTGTGCAAAACACTTGCAGGCCCTGGTCTTGTGCAAAACAGTTGCAGGCCCTGTTGATGTGCAATACATGTACAGGCTCTGGTCTTTTGCAAAACACTTGCAGGCCCTGTTATTGTGCAATGCACTTGCAGGCCCTGTTGTTGTGAAAAACACTTGTAGGACCTGTTCTTGTGCAATACACTTTCGAACCCTTTTCTTGTTCTAAACAGTTGCATAATCTGTTCTTGTGTAAAACACTTGCAGGCCCTGTTCTTGTGCAAAATATTTGCAAATTCTGTTCTTGTGCAAAACATTTGGAGGCCCTGTTGTTGTGCAATACACTTTTAGACCCTCTTCTTCTGCAAAACATTTGCAGGCCCTGTTCTTGTGCAAACCACTTGCAGCCTCTATTCTTGTGCAAAACACTTGCAGGCCCTGGTCTTGTGCAAAACACTTGCAGGCCCTGTTGATGTGCAATACATGTACAGGCTCTGGTCTTTTGCAAAACACTTGCAGGACCTGTTATTGTGCAAAACAATTGCACGACCTGTTCTTGTGCAAAACACTTCCAGGCCCTGTTCTTGTGCAATACACATTTAGACCCTGTTCTTGTGCAAAACATTTGGAGGCCCTGTTTTTGTGCAATACACTTTTAGACCCTATTCTTCTGCAAAACATTTGCAGGCCCTGTTCTTGTGCAAAAGAATTGCAGGCCCTGTTCTTGTGCAAAACACTTGCAGGCCCTGTTCTTGTGCAAAACACTTGCAGGCCCTGTTCTTGTGCAATACACTTTTAGACCCTCTTCTTGTGCAAAACATTTGGAGGCCCTGTTCTTGCAGAAAACACTTGGATACCCAGTTCTTATGCAATACACTTTTAGACCCTCTTCTTGTGCAAAACATTTGAAGGCCCTGTTCTTGTGCAAACCACTTGCAGGCTCTGTTCTTGTGCAAAACACTTGCAGGACCTGCTCTTGTGCAAAACATTTGGAGGCCCTGTTCTTGCACAAAACACTTGGATACCCAGTTCTTGTGCAATACACTTTTAGACCCTCTTCTTCTGCAAAACATTTGGAGGCCCTGTTCTTGCACAAAACACTTGGATACCCAGTTCTTGTGCAATACACTTTTAGACCCTCTTCTTCTGCAAAACATTTGGAGGCCCTGTTCTTGCACAAAACACTTGGATACCCAGTTCCTGTGCAATACACTTTTAGACCCTCTTCTTGTGCAAAAGATTTGCAGGCCCTGTTCTTGTGCAAACCACTTGCAGGCCCTGTTCTTGTGCAAAACCTTTGCAGGCCCTGTTCTTGGTCAAAACACTTGCAGGCTCTGTTTTTGTGCAAAACGCATGCAGGCACTCTTCTTGTGTAAAGATTTGCAGGCACTCTTCTTGTTCAACACACTTGCAGGTCATGTTCTTGTGCAAAACACTTACAGGCCCTTTTGTCGTGCAAAACACTTGCAGACCCTCTTCTTCTGCAACACACTTTCAGGCTTTGTTCTTGTTGAAAACACTTGCAGGCCCTGTTCTTGTGCAAAACACTTGCAGGCCCTGTTCTTGTGCAAAACACTTGCAGACCCTGTTCTTGTGCAATACACTTTTAGACCCTCTTCTTGTGCAAAACATTTGGAGGCCCTGTTCTTGCACAAAACACTTGGATACCCAGTTCTTGTGCAATACACTTTTAGACCCTCTTCTTGTGCAAAACATTTGAAGGCCCTGTTCTTATGCAAACCACTTGCAGGCTCTGTTTTTGTGCAAAACGCACGCAGGCACTCTTCTTGTGTAAAGATTTGCAGGCACTCTTCTTGTTCAACACACTTGCAGGTCATGTTCTTGTGCAAAACACTTACAGGCCCTGTTCTTGTGCAAAACACTTGCAGGCCCTGTTGTAGTGCAAAATATTTGCAACTTCTGTTCTTGTGCAAAACACATGGAGGCACTGTTATTGTGCAATGCACTTGCAGGCCCTGTTGTTGTGAAAAACACTTGTAGGACCTGTTCTTGTGCAGTACACTTTCGAACCCTTTTCTTGTTCTAAACAGTTGCATGATCTGTTCTTGTGCAAAACCCTTGCAGGCCCTGTTCTTGTGCAAAACACTTGCAGGCCCTGTTCTTGTGCAAAACACTTGCAGGCCCTGTTCTTGGTCCAAACACTTGCAGGCTCTGTTTTTGTGCAAACCACTGGCAGGCTCTGTTCTTGTTTAAAACATTTGTAGGCACTGTTTTTGGGCAAACCACTTGCAGGCCCTGTTCTGGTGCAAAATATTTGCAACTTCTGTTCCTCGGCAAAACACATGCAGGCCCTATTCTTGTGCAAACCACTTGCAGGCCCTGTTCTTGTGCAAACCACTGGCAGGCCCTATTGTTGTGAAAAATACTTGCAGGCTCTGTTCTTGTGCAAAAAACTTGCAGTCCCTGTTTTTGTGCAAAACACTTGTAGGCCCTGTTGATGTGTAATCTATGTACAGGCTCTGTTCTTTTGCAAAACACTTGTAGGATATGTTGATGTGCAATACATGTACAGGCTCTGGTCTTGTGCAAAACACTTGGAGGACATGTTCTTGTGCAAAACATTTGGAGGCCCTGTTCTTGCACAAAACACTTGGATACCCAGTTCTTGTGCAATACACTTTTACACCCTCTTCTTCTGCAAAACATTTGCAGGCCCCATTTTTGTGCAAAACAATTGCAGGACCTGTTCTTGTGCAAAACAGTTGCAGGCCCTGTTGTAGTGCAAAATATTTGCAACTTCAGTTCTTGTGCAAAACACTTGCAGGACCTTGTCTTGTGCAAAAAAATTGCAGGCCCTGTTCTTGTGCAATACACTTTTAGACCCTCTTCTTGTGCAAAACATTTGGAGGCCCTGTTCTTGCAGAAAACACTTGGATACCCAGTTCTTATGCAATACACTTTTAGACCCTCTTCTTGTGCAAAACATTTGAAGGCCCTGTTCTTGTGCAAACCACTTGCAGGCTCTGTTCTTGTGCAAAACACTTGCAGGACCTGCTCTTGTGCAAAACATTTGGAGGCCCTGTTCTTGCACAAAACACTTGGATACCCAGTTCTTGTGCAATACACTTTTAGACCCTCTTCTTCTGCAAAACATTTGGAGGCCCTGTTCTTGCACAAAACACTTGGATACCCAGTTCTTGTGCAATACACTTTTAGACCCTCTTCTTCTGCAAAACATTTGGAGGCCCTGTTCTTGCACAAAACACTTGGATACCCAGTTCCTGTGCAATACACTTTTAGACCCTCTTCTTGTGCAAAAGATTTGCAGGCCCTGTTCTTGTGCAAACCACTTGCAGGCCCTGTTCTTGTGCAAAACCTTTGCAGGCCCTGTTCTTGGTCAAAACACTTGCAGGCTCTGTTTTTGTGCAAAACGCATGCAGGCACTCTTCTTGTGTAAAGATTTGCAGGCACTCTTCTTGTTCAACACACTTGCAGGTCATGTTCTTGTGCAAAACACTTACAGGCCCTTTTGTCGTGCAAAACACTTGCAGACCCTCTTCTTCTGCAACACACTTTCAGGCTTTGTTCTTGTTGAAAACACTTGCAGGCCCTGTTCTTGTGCAAAACACTTGCAGGCCCTGTTCTTGTGCAAAACACTTGCAGACCCTGTTCTTGTGCAATACACTTTTAGACCCTCTTCTTGTGCAAAACATTTGGAGGCACAAAACACTTGGATACCCAGTTCTTGTGCAATACACTTTTAGACCCTCTTCTTGTGCAAAACATTTGAAGGCCCTGTTCTTATGCAAACCACTTGCAGGCTCTGTTTTTGTGCAAAACGCATGCAGGCACTCTTCTTGTGTAAAGATTTGCAGGCACTCTTCTTGTTCAACACACTTGCAGGTCATGTTCTTGTGCAAAACACTTACAGGCCCTTTTGTCGTGCAAAACACTTGCAGACCCTCTTCTTCTGCAAAACACTTTCAGGCTTTGTTCTTGTTGAAAACACTTGCAGGCCCTGTTCTTGTGCAAAACACTTGGAGGCACTGTTATTGTGCAATGCACTTGCAGGCCCTGTTGTTGTGGAAAACACTTGTAGGACCTGTTCTTGTGCAATACACTTTCGAACCCTTTTCTTGTTCTAAACAGTTGCATGATCTGTTTTTGTGCAAAAGACTTGCAAGTTCTGTTTTTGTGCAAAACAATTGCAGGACCTGTTCTTGTGCAATACACTTTTAGACCCTCTTCTTGTGCAAAACATTTGCAGGACCTGTTCTTGTGCAAAACACTTGCAGGCCCTGTTCTTGTGCAAAACACTTGCAGACCCTGTTCTTGTGCAATACATTTTTAGACCCTCTTCTTGTGCAAAACATTTGGAGGCCCTGTTCTTGCACAAAACACTTGGATACCCAGTTCTTGTGCAATACACTTTTAGACCCTCTTCTTGTGCAAAACATTTGAAGGCCCTGTTCTTATGCAAACCACTTGCAGGCTCTGTTTTTGTGCAAAACGCATGCAGGCACTCTTCTTGTGTAAAGATTTGCAGGCACTCTTCTTGTTCAACACACTTGCAGGTCATGTTCTTGTGCAAAACACTTGCAGGCCCTGTTCTTGTGCAAAACCCTTGCAGGCCCTGTTCTTGTGCAAAACACTTGCAGGCCCTGTTCTTGTGCAAAATATTTGGAGGCCCTGTTCTTGCACAAAACACTTGGATACCCAGTTGTTGTGCAATACACTTTTAGACCCTCTTCTTCTGCAAAACATTTGCAGGCCCTGTTCTTGTGCAAACCACTTGCAGCCTCTGTTCTTGTGCAAAACACTTGCAGGCCCTGGTCTTGTGCAAAACAGTTGCAGGCCCTGTTGATGTGCAATACATGTACAGGCTCTGGTCTTTTGCAAAACACTTGCAGGCCCTGTTATTGTGCAATGCACTTGCAGGCCCTGTTGTTGTGAAAAACACTTGTAGGACCTGTTCTTGTGCAATACACTTTCGAACCCTTTTCTTGTTCTAAACAGTTGCATGATCTGTTCTTGTGCAAAACACTTGCAGGCCCTGTTCTTGTGCAAAATATTTGCAAATTCTGTTCTTGTGCAAAACAGTTGGAGGACCTGTTCTTGTGCAAAACCCTTGCAGGCCCTGTTCTTGTGCAATACACTTTTAGACCCTCTTCTTGTGCAAAACATTTGGAGGCCCTGTTCTTGCACAAAACACTTGGATACCCAGTTCCTGTGCAATACACTTTTAGACCCTCTTCTTGAGCAAAACATTTGCAGGCCCTGTTCTTGTTGAAACCACTTGCAGGCTCTCTTCTTGTGCAAAACCCTTGCAGGCCCTGTTCTTGTGCAATACACTTTTAGACCCTTGTCTTGTGCAAAACGTTTGGAGGCCCTGTTCTTGTGCAAAACACTTGCAGGCCCTGGTCTTGTGCAATAAACTTTTACACCCTCTTCTTGTGCAAAACATTTGGAGGCCCTGTTCTTGTGCAAACCACTTGGATACCCAGTTCTTGTGCAAAACCCTTGCAGGCCCTGTTGTAGTCCAAAATATTTGCAACTTCTGTTCTTGTGCAAAACACATGAAGGCCCTGTTTTTGTGCAAAACACATGCAGGCCCTGTTTTTGTGCAAAACACTTCCAGGCCCTGTTCTTGTGCAAAACACTTCCAGGCCCTGTTGTAGTGCAAAATATTTGCAACTTCTGTTCTTGTGCAAAACACATGCAGGCCCTGTTTTTGTGCAAAACACATGCAGGCCCTGTTTTTGTGCAAAACACTTCCAGGCCCTGTTCTTGTGCAAAACACTTCCAGGCCCTGTTGTAGTGCAAAATATTTGCAACTTCTGTTCTTGTGCAAAACACTTGCAGGCCCTGTTGATGTGCAATACATGTACAGGCTCTGGTCTTTTGCAAAACACTTGCAGGACCTGTTATTGTGCAAAACAATTGCACGACCTGTTCTTGTGCAAAACACTTCCAGGCCCTGTTCTTGTGCAATACACATTTAGACCCTGTTCTTGTGCAAAACATTTGGAGGCCCTGTTTTTGTGCAATACACTTTTAGACCCTATTCTTCTGCAAAACATTTGCAGGCCCTGTTCTTGTGCAAAAGAATTGCAGGCCCTGTTCTTGTGCAAAACACTTGCAGGCCCTGTTCTTGTGCAAAACACTTGCAGGCCCTGTTCTTGTGCAATACACTTTTAGACCCTTGTCTTGTGCAAAACATTTGGAGGCCCTGTTCTTGTGCAAACCACTTGCAGCCTCTGTTCTTGTGCAAAACACTTGCAGGCCCTGGTCTTGTGCAATAAACTTTTAGACCCTTGTCTTGTGCAAAACATTTGGAGGCCCTGTTCTTGTGCAAACCACTTGCAGCCTCTGTTCTTGTGCAAAACATTTGGAGGCCCTGTTCTTGTGCAAACCACTTGGATACCCAGTTCTTGTGCAAAACCCTTGCAGGCCCTGTTCTTGGTCAAAACAATTGCAGGACCTGTTGATGTGCAATACATGTACAGGCTCTGGTCTTTTGCAAAACACTTGCAGGACCTGTTCTTGTGCAAAACACTTGCAGGCCCTGTTCTTGTGCAAAATATTTGCAACTTCTGTTCTTGTGCAAAACACTTGCAGGCCCTGTTCTTTTGCAAAACACTTGCAGGCCCTGTTCTTGTGCAAAACACTTGCAGGCCCTGTTCTTGTGCAATACGCTTTTAGACCCTCTTCTTCTGCAAAACATTTGCAGGCCCTGTTCTTGTGCAAACCACTTGCAGGCCCTGTTGATGTGCAATACATGTACAGGCTCTGGTCTTTTGCAAAACACTTGCAGGACCTGTTCTGGTGCAAAATATTTGCAACTTCTGTTCCTCGGCAAAACACATGCAGGCCCTATTCTTGTGCAAACCACTTGCAGGCCCTGTTCTTGTGCAAACCACTGGCAGGCCCTATTGTTGTGAAAAATACTTGCAGGCTCTGTTCTTGTGCAAAAAACTTGCAGTCCCTGTTTTTGTGCAAAACACTTGTAGGCCCTGTTGATGTGTAATCTATGTACAGGCTCTGTTCTTTTGCAAAACACTTGTAGGATATGTTGATGTGCAATACATGTACAGGCTCTGGTCTTGTGCAAAACACTTGGAGGACATGTTCTTGTGCAAAACATTTGGAGGCCCTGTTCTTGCACAAAACACTTGGATACCCAGTTCTTGTGCAATACACTTTTACACCCTCTTCTTCTGCAAAACATTTGCAGGCCCCATTTTTGTGCAAAACAATTGCAGGACCTGTTCTTGTGCAAAACAGTTGCAGGCCCTGTTGTAGTGCAAAATATTTGCAACTTCAGTTCTTGTGCAAAACACTTGCAGGACCTTGTCTTGTGCAAAAAAATTGCAGGCCCTGTTCTTGTGCAATACACTTTTAGACCCTCTTCTTGTGCAAAACATTTGGAGGCCCTGTTCTTGCAGAAAACACTTGGATACCCAGTTCTTATGCAATACACTTTTAGACCCTCTTCTTGTGCAAAACATTTGAAGGCCCTGTTCTTGTGCAAACCACTTGCAGGCTCTGTTCTTGTGCAAAACACTTGCAGGACCTGCTCTTGTGCAAAACATTTGGAGGCCCTGTTCTTGCACAAAACACTTGGATACCCAGTTCTTGTGCAATACACTTTTAGACCCTCTTCTTCTGCAAAACATTTGGAGGCCCTGTTCTTGCACAAAACACTTGGATACCCAGTTCTTGTGCAATACACTTTTAGACCCTCTTCTTCTGCAAAACATTTGGAGGCCCTGTTCTTGCACAAAACACTTGGATACCCAGTTCCTGTGCAATACACTTTTAGACCCTCTTCTTGTGCAAAAGATTTGCAGGCCCTGTTCTTGTGCAAACCACTTGCAGGCCCTGTTCTTGTGCAAAACCTTTGCAGGCCCTGTTCTTGGTCAAAACACTTGCAGGCTCTGTTTTTGTGCAAAACGCATGCAGGCACTCTTCTTGTGTAAAGATTTGCAGGCACTCTTCTTGTTCAACACACTTGCAGGTCATGTTCTTGTGCAAAACACTTACAGGCCCTTTTGTCGTGCAAAACACTTGCAGACCCTCTTCTTCTGCAACACACTTTCAGGCTTTGTTCTTGTTGAAAACACTTGCAGGCCCTGTTCTTGTGCAAAACACTTGCAGGCCCTGTTCTTGTGCAAAACACTTGCAGACCCTGTTCTTGTGCAATACACTTTTAGACCCTCTTCTTGTGCAAAACATTTGGAGGCACAAAACACTTGGATACCCAGTTCTTGTGCAATACACTTTTAGACCCTCTTCTTCTGCAAAACATTTGGAGGCCCTGTTCTTGCACAAAACACTTGGATACCCAGTTCTTGTGCAATACACTTTTAGACCCTCTTCTTCTGCAAAACATTTGGAGGCCCTGTTCTTGCACAAAACACTTGGATACCCAGTTCCTGTGCAATACACTTTTAGACCCTCTTCTTGTGCAAAAGATTTGCAGGCCCTGTTCTTGTGCAAACCACTTGCAGGCCCTGTTCTTGTGCAAAACCTTTGCAGGCCCTGTTCTTGGTCAAAACACTTGCAGGCTCTGTTTTTGTGCAAAACGCATGCAGGCACTCTTCTTGTGTAAAGATTTGCAGGCACTCTTCTTGTTCAACACACTTGCAGGTCATGTTCTTGTGCAAAACACTTACAGGCCCTTTTGTCGTGCAAAACACTTGCAGACCCTCTTCTTCTGCAACACACTTTCAGGCTTTGTTCTTGTTGAAAACACTTGCAGGCCCTGTTCTTGTGCAAAACACTTGCAGGCCCTGTTCTTGTGCAAAACACTTGCAGACCCTGTTCTTGTGCAATACACTTTTAGACCCTCTTCTTGTGCAAAACATTTGGAGGCACAAAACACTTGGATACCCAGTTCTTGTGCAATACACTTTTAGACCCTCTTCTTGTGCAAAACATTTGAAGGCCCTGTTCTTATGCAAACCACTTGCAGGCTCTGTTTTTGTGCAAAACGCATGCAGGCACTCTTCTTGTGTAAAGATTTGCAGGCACTCTTCTTGTTCAACACACTTGCAGGTCATGTTCTTGTGCAAAACACTTACAGGCCCTTTTGTCGTGCAAAACACTTGCAGACCCTCTTCTTCTGCAAAACACTTTCAGGCTTTGTTCTTGTTGAAAACACTTGCAGGCCCTGTTCTTGTGCAAAACACTTGGAGGCACTGTTATTGTGCAATGCACTTGCAGGCCCTGTTGTTGTGGAAAACACTTGTAGGACCTGTTCTTGTGCAATACACTTTCGAACCCTTTTCTTGTTCTAAACAGTTGCATGATCTGTTTTTGTGCAAAAGACTTGCAAGTTCTGTTTTTGTGCAAAACACTTGCAGGACCTGTTCTTGTGCAATACACTTTTAGACCCTCTTCTTGTGCAAAACATTTGCAGGACCTGTTCTTGTGCAAAACACTTGCAGGCCCTGTTCTTGTGCAAAACACTTGCAGACCCTGTTCTTGTGCAATACATTTTTAGACCCTCTTCTTGTGCAAAACATTTGGAGGCCCTGTTCTTGCACAAAACACTTGGATACCCAGTTCTTGTGCAATACACTTTTAGACCCTCTTCTTGTGCAAAACATTTGAAGGCCCTGTTCTTATGCAAACCACTTGCAGGCTCTGTTTTTGTGCAAAACGCATGCAGGCACTCTTCTTGTGTAAAGATTTGCAGGCACTCTTCTTGTTCAACACACTTGCAGGTCATGTTCTTGTGCAAAACACTTGCAGGCCCTGTTCTTGTGCAAAACCCTTGCAGGCCCTGTTCTTGTGCAAAACACTTGCAGGCCCTGTTCTTGTGCAAAATATTTGGAGGCCCTGTTCTTGCACAAAACACTTGGATACCCAGTTGTTGTGCAATACACTTTTAGACCCTCTTCTTCTGCAAAACATTTGCAGGCCCTGTTCTTGTGCAAACCACTTGCAGCCTCTGTTCTTGTGCAAAACACTTGCAGGCCCTGGTCTTGTGCAAAACAGTTGCAGGCCCTGTTGATGTGCAATACATGTACAGGCTCTGGTCTTTTGCAAAACACTTGCAGGCCCTGTTATTGTGCAATGCACTTGCAGGCCCTGTTGTTGTGAAAAACACTTGTAGGACCTGTTCTTGTGCAATACACTTTCGAACCCTTTTCTTGTTCTAAACAGTTGCATAATCTGTTCTTGTGTAAAACACTTGCAGGCCCTGTTCTTGTGCAAAATATTTGCAAATTCTGTTCTTGTGCAAAACATTTGGAGGCCCTGTTGTTGTGCAATACACTTTTAGACCCTCTTCTTCTGCAAAACATTTGCAGGCCCTGTTCTTGTGCAAACCACTTGCAGCCTCTATTCTTGTGCAAAACACTTGCAGGCCCTGGTCTTGTGCAAAACACTTGCAGGCCCTGTTGATGTGCAATACATGTACAGGCTCTGGTCTTTTGCAAAACACTTGCAGGACCTGTTATTGTGCAAAACAATTGCACGACCTGTTCTTGTGCAAAACACTTCCAGGCCCTGTTCTTGTGCAATACACATTTAGACCCTGTTCTTGTGCAAAACATTTGGAGGCCCTGTTTTTGTGCAATACACTTTTAGACCCTATTCTTCTGCAAAACATTTGCAGGCCCTGTTCTTGTGCAAAAGAATTGCAGGCCCTGTTCTTGTGCAAAACACTTGCAGGCCCTGTTCTTGTGCAAAACACTTGCAGGCCCTGTTCTTGTGCAATACACTTTTAGACCCTCTTCTTGTGCAAAACATTTGGAGGCCCTGTTCTTGCAGAAAACACTTGGATACCCAGTTCTTATGCAATACACTTTTAGACCCTCTTCTTGTGCAAAACATTTGAAGGCCCTGTTCTTGTGCAAACCACTTGCAGGCTCTGTTCTTGTGCAAAACACTTGCAGGACCTGCTCTTGTGCAAAACATTTGGAGGCCCTGTTCTTGCACAAAACACTTGGATACCCAGTTCTTGTGCAATACACTTTTAGACCCTCTTCTTCTGCAAAACATTTGGAGGCCCTGTTCTTGCACAAAACACTTGGATACCCAGTTCTTGTGCAATACACTTTTAGACCCTCTTCTTCTGCAAAACATTTGGAGGCCCTGTTCTTGCACAAAACACTTGGATACCCAGTTCCTGTGCAATACACTTTTAGACCCTCTTCTTGTGCAAAAGATTTGCAGGCCCTGTTCTTGTGCAAACCACTTGCAGGCCCTGTTCTTGTGCAAAACCTTTGCAGGCCCTGTTCTTGGTCAAAACACTTGCAGGCTCTGTTTTTGTGCAAAACGCATGCAGGCACTCTTCTTGTGTAAAGATTTGCAGGCACTCTTCTTGTTCAACACACTTGCAGGTCATGTTCTTGTGCAAAACACTTACAGGCCCTTTTGTCGTGCAAAACACTTGCAGACCCTCTTCTTCTGCAACACACTTTCAGGCTTTGTTCTTGTTGAAAACACTTGCAGGCCCTGTTCTTGTGCAAAACACTTGCAGGCCCTGTTCTTGTGCAAAACACTTGCAGACCCTGTTCTTGTGCAATACACTTTTAGACCCTCTTCTTGTGCAAAACATTTGGAGGCCCTGTTCTTGCACAAAACACTTGGATACCCAGTTCTTGTGCAATACACTTTTAGACCCTCTTCTTGTGCAAAACATTTGAAGGCCCTGTTCTTATGCAAACCACTTGCAGGCTCTGTTTTTGTGCAAAACGCACGCAGGCACTCTTCTTGTGTAAAGATTTGCAGGCACTCTTCTTGTTCAACACACTTGCAGGTCATGTTCTTGTGCAAAACACTTACAGGCCCTGTTCTTGTGCAAAACACTTGCAGGCCCTGTTGTAGTGCAAAATATTTGCAACTTCTGTTCTTGTGCAAAACACATGGAGGCACTGTTATTGTGCAATGCACTTGCAGGCCCTGTTGTTGTGAAAAACACTTGTAGGACCTGTTCTTGTGCAGTACACTTTCGAACCCTTTTCTTGTTCTAAACAGTTGCATGATCTGTTCTTGTGCAAAACCCTTGCAGGCCCTGTTCTTGTGCAAAACACTTGCAGGCCCTGTTCTTGTGCAAAACACTTGCAGGCCCTGTTCTTGGTCCAAACACTTGCAGGCTCTGTTTTTGTGCAAACCACTGGCAGGCTCTGTTCTTGTTTAAAACATTTGTAGGCACTGTTTTTGGGCAAACCACTTGCAGGCCCTGTTCTGGTGCAAAATATTTGCAACTTCTGTTCCTCGGCAAAACACATGCAGGCCCTATTCTTGTGCAAACCACTTGCAGGCCCTGTTCTTGTGCAAACCACTGGCAGGCCCTATTGTTGTGAAAAATACTTGCAGGCTCTGTTCTTGTGCAAAAAACTTGCAGTCCCTGTTTTTGTGCAAAACACTTGTAGGCCCTGTTGATGTGTAATCTATGTACAGGCTCTGTTCTTTTGCAAAACACTTGTAGGATATGTTGATGTGCAATACATGTACAGGCTCTGGTCTTGTGCAAAACACTTGGAGGACATGTTCTTGTGCAAAACATTTGGAGGCCCTGTTCTTGCACAAAACACTTGGATACCCAGTTCTTGTGCAATACACTTTTACACCCTCTTCTTCTGCAAAACATTTGCAGGCCCCATTTTTGTGCAAAACAATTGCAGGACCTGTTCTTGTGCAAAACAGTTGCAGGCCCTGTTGTAGTGCAAAATATTTGCAACTTCAGTTCTTGTGCAAAACACTTGCAGGACCTTGTCTTGTGCAAAAAAATTGCAGGCCCTGTTCTTGTGCAATACACTTTTAGACCCTCTTCTTGTGCAAAACATTTGGAGGCCCTGTTCTTGCAGAAAACACTTGGATACCCAGTTCTTATGCAATACACTTTTAGACCCTCTTCTTGTGCAAAACATTTGAAGGCCCTGTTCTTGTGCAAACCACTTGCAGGCTCTGTTCTTGTGCAAAACACTTGCAGGACCTGCTCTTGTGCAAAACATTTGGAGGCCCTGTTCTTGCACAAAACACTTGGATACCCAGTTCTTGTGCAATACACTTTTAGACCCTCTTCTTCTGCAAAACATTTGGAGGCCCTGTTCTTGCACAAAACACTTGGATACCCAGTTCTTGTGCAATACACTTTTAGACCCTCTTCTTCTGCAAAACATTTGGAGGCCCTGTTCTTGCACAAAACACTTGGATACCCAGTTCCTGTGCAATACACTTTTAGACCCTCTTCTTGTGCAAAAGATTTGCAGGCCCTGTTCTTGTGCAAACCACTTGCAGGCCCTGTTCTTGTGCAAAACCTTTGCAGGCCCTGTTCTTGGTCAAAACACTTGCAGGCTCTGTTTTTGTGCAAAACGCATGCAGGCACTCTTCTTGTGTAAAGATTTGCAGGCACTCTTCTTGTTCAACACACTTGCAGGTCATGTTCTTGTGCAAAACACTTACAGGCCCTTTTGTCGTGCAAAACACTTGCAGACCCTCTTCTTCTGCAACACACTTTCAGGCTTTGTTCTTGTTGAAAACACTTGCAGGCCCTGTTCTTGTGCAAAACACTTGCAGGCCCTGTTCTTGTGCAAAACACTTGCAGACCCTGTTCTTGTGCAATACACTTTTAGACCCTCTTCTTGTGCAAAACATTTGGAGGCACAAAACACTTGGATACCCAGTTCTTGTGCAATACACTTTTAGACCCTCTTCTTGTGCAAAACATTTGAAGGCCCTGTTCTTATGCAAACCACTTGCAGGCTCTGTTTTTGTGCAAAACGCATGCAGGCACTCTTCTTGTGTAAAGATTTGCAGGCACTCTTCTTGTTCAACACACTTGCAGGTCATGTTCTTGTGCAAAACACTTACAGGCCCTTTTGTCGTGCAAAACACTTGCAGACCCTCTTCTTCTGCAAAACACTTTCAGGCTTTGTTCTTGTTGAAAACACTTGCAGGCCCTGTTCTTGTGCAAAACACTTGGAGGCACTGTTATTGTGCAATGCACTTGCAGGCCCTGTTGTTGTGGAAAACACTTGTAGGACCTGTTCTTGTGCAATACACTTTCGAACCCTTTTCTTGTTCTAAACAGTTGCATGATCTGTTTTTGTGCAAAAGACTTGCAAGTTCTGTTTTTGTGCAAAACAATTGCAGGACCTGTTCTTGTGCAATACACTTTTAGACCCTCTTCTTGTGCAAAACATTTGCAGGACCTGTTCTTGTGCAAAACACTTGCAGGCCCTGTTCTTGTGCAAAACACTTGCAGACCCTGTTCTTGTGCAATACATTTTTAGACCCTCTTCTTGTGCAAAACATTTGGAGGCCCTGTTCTTGCACAAAACACTTGGATACCCAGTTCTTGTGCAATACACTTTTAGACCCTCTTCTTGTGCAAAACATTTGAAGGCCCTGTTCTTATGCAAACCACTTGCAGGCTCTGTTTTTGTGCAAAACGCATGCAGGCACTCTTCTTGTGTAAAGATTTGCAGGCACTCTTCTTGTTCAACACACTTGCAGGTCATGTTCTTGTGCAAAACACTTGCAGGCCCTGTTCTTGTGCAAAACCCTTGCAGGCCCTGTTCTTGTGCAAAACACTTGCAGGCCCTGTTCTTGTGCAAAATATTTGGAGGCCCTGTTCTTGCACAAAACACTTGGATACCCAGTTGTTGTGCAATACACTTTTAGACCCTCTTCTTCTGCAAAACATTTGCAGGCCCTGTTCTTGTGCAAACCACTTGCAGCCTCTGTTCTTGTGCAAAACACTTGCAGGCCCTGGTCTTGTGCAAAACAGTTGCAGGCCCTGTTGATGTGCAATACATGTACAGGCTCTGGTCTTTTGCAAAACACTTGCAGGCCCTGTTATTGTGCAATGCACTTGCAGGCCCTGTTGTTGTGAAAAACACTTGTAGGACCTGTTCTTGTGCAATACACTTTCGAACCCTTTTCTTGTTCTAAACAGTTGCATGATCTGTTCTTGTGCAAAACACTTGCAGGCCCTGTTCTTGTGCAAAATATTTGCAAATTCTGTTCTTGTGCAAAACAGTTGGAGGACCTGTTCTTGTGCAAAACCCTTGCAGGCCCTGTTCTTGTGCAATACACTTTTAGACCCTCTTCTTGTGCAAAACATTTGGAGGCCCTGTTCTTGCACAAAACACTTGGATACCCAGTTCCTGTGCAATACACTTTTAGACCCTCTTCTTGAGCAAAACATTTGCAGGCCCTGTTCTTGTTGAAACCACTTGCAGGCTCTCTTCTTGTGCAAAACCCTTGCAGGCCCTGTTCTTGTGCAATACACTTTTAGACCCTTGTCTTGTGCAAAACGTTTGGAGGCCCTGTTCTTGTGCAAAACACTTGCAGGCCCTGGTCTTGTGCAATAAACTTTTACACCCTCTTCTTGTGCAAAACATTTGGAGGCCCTGTTCTTGTGCAAACCACTTGGATACCCAGTTCTTGTGCAAAACCCTTGCAGGCCCTGTTGTAGTCCAAAATATTTGCAACTTCTGTTCTTGTGCAAAACACATGAAGGCCCTGTTTTTGTGCAAAACACATGCAGGCCCTGTTTTTGTGCAAAACACTTCCAGGCCCTGTTCTTGTGCAAAACACTTCCAGGCCCTGTTGTAGTGCAAAATATTTGCAACTTCTGTTCTTGTGCAAAACACATGCAGGCCCTGTTTTTGTGCAAAACACATGCAGGCCCTGTTTTTGTGCAAAACACTTCCAGGCCCTGTTCTTGTGCAAAACACTTCCAGGCCCTGTTGTAGTGCAAAATATTTGCAACTTCTGTTCTTGTGCAAAACACTTGCAGGCCCTGTTGATGTGCAATACATGTACAGGCTCTGGTCTTTTGCAAAACACTTGCAGGACCTGTTATTGTGCAAAACAATTGCACGACCTGTTCTTGTGCAAAACACTTCCAGGCCCTGTTCTTGTGCAATACACATTTAGACCCTGTTCTTGTGCAAAACATTTGGAGGCCCTGTTTTTGTGCAATACACTTTTAGACCCTATTCTTCTGCAAAACATTTGCAGGCCCTGTTCTTGTGCAAAAGAATTGCAGGCCCTGTTCTTGTGCAAAACACTTGCAGGCCCTGTTCTTGTGCAAAACACTTGCAGGCCCTGTTCTTGTGCAATACACTTTTAGACCCTTGTCTTGTGCAAAACATTTGGAGGCCCTGTTCTTGTGCAAACCACTTGCAGCCTCTGTTCTTGTGCAAAACACTTGCAGGCCCTGGTCTTGTGCAATAAACTTTTAGACCCTTGTCTTGTGCAAAACATTTGGAGGCCCTGTTCTTGTGCAAACCACTTGCAGCCTCTGTTCTTGTGCAAAACATTTGGAGGCCCTGTTCTTGTGCAAACCACTTGGATACCCAGTTCTTGTGCAAAACCCTTGCAGGCCCTGTTCTTGGTCAAAACAATTGCAGGACCTGTTGATGTGCAATACATGTACAGGCTCTGGTCTTTTGCAAAACACTTGCAGGACCTGTTCTTGTGCAAAACACTTGCAGGCCCTGTTCTTGTGCAAAATATTTGCAACTTCTGTTCTTGTGCAAAACACTTGCAGGCCCTGTTCTTTTGCAAAACACTTGCAGGCCCTGTTCTTGTACAAACCACTTGCAGGACCTGTTCTTGTGCAAAACACTTGCAGGACCGGTTCTTGTGCAATACACTTTTAGACCCTCTTCTTGTGCAAAACATTTGGAGGCCCTGTTCTTGCACAAAACACTTGGATACCCAGTTCCTGTGCAATACACTTTTAGACCCTCTTCTTGTGCAAAACATTTGCAGGCCCTGTTCTTGTGCAAAACCCTTGCAGGCCCTGTTCTTGGTCAAAACACTTGCAGGCTCTGTTTTTGTGCAAAACGCATGCAGGCACTCTTCTTGTGTAAAGATTTGCAGGCACTCTTCTTGTTCAACACACTTGCAGGTCATGTTCTTGTGCAAAAGACTTTCAGGCTTTGTTCTTGTTGAAAACACTTGCAGACCCTGTTCTTGTGCAAACCACCTGCAGGCCCTGTTCTTGTACAAAACACTTGCAGACCCTGTTCTTCTGCAAAATACTTGCAGCCATTTTTCTTGTGCAAAACACTCGCAGTCCCTGTTCCTCTTTAAAAGACTGGTAGGGCTTGTTGTTGTGAACAACACTTGCAGGCCCTGTTCTTCTGCAATACACTTTCAGACCCTGTTCTTGTACAAAATAGTTGAAAGCTATGTTCTAGTGCAAAACACTTGCAGGCCCTCTTCTTCTGCAAAACACTTTCAGGCTTTGTTCTTGTGCAAAACACTTGCAGGCCCTGTTCTTGTGCAAAACACTTGCAGGCCCTGTTTTTGTGCAAAACGCATGCAGGCACTCTTCTTGTGTAAAGATTTGCAGGCACTCTTCTTGTTCAACACACTTGCAGGTCATGTTCTTGTGCAAAACACTTACAGGCCCTTTTGTCGTGCAAAACACTTGCAGACCCTCTTCTTCTGCAAAACACTTTCATGCTTTTTTCTTGTTGAAAACACTTGCAGGCCCTGTTCTTGTACAAACCACTTGCAGGACCTGTTCTTGTGCAAAACACTTGCAGGACCTGTTCTTGTGCAAAACAATTGCAGGACCTGTTCTTGTGCAAAACACTTCCAGGCCCTGTTCTTGTGCAATACACATTTAGACCCTGTTCTTGTGCAAAACATTTGGAGGCCCTGTTTTTGTGCAATACACTTTTAGACCCTATTCTTCTGCAAAACATTTGCAGGCCCTGTTCTTGTGCAATACACTTTTAGACCCTCTTCTTCTGCAAAACATTTGCAGGCCCTGTTCTTGTGCAAACCACTTGCAGCCTCTGTTCTTGTGCAAAACACTTGCAGGCCCTGGTCTTGTGCAAAACACTTGCAGGCCCTGTTGATGTGCAATACATGTACAGGCTCTGGTCTTTTGCAAAACACTTGCAGGACCTGTTATTGTGCAAAACAATTGCACGACCTGTTCTTGTGGAAAACACTTCCACGCCCTGTTCTTGTGCAATACACATTTAGACCCTGTTCTTGTGCAAAACATTTGGAGGCCCTGTTGTTGTGCAATACACTTTTAGACCCTCTTCTTCTGCAAAACATTTGCAGGCCCTGTTCTTGTGCAAACCACTTGCAGCCTCTATTCTTGTGCAAAACACTTGCAGGCCCTGGTCTTGTGCAAAACACTTGCAGGCCCTGTTGATGTGCAATACATGTACAGGCTCTGGTCTTTTGCAAAACACTTGCAGGACCTGTTATTGTGCAAAACAATTGCACGACCTGTTCTTGTGCAAAACACTTCCAGGCCCTGTTCTTGTGCAATACACATTTAGACCCTGTTCTTGTGCAAAACATTTGGAGGCCCTGTTTTTGTGCAATACACTTTTAGACCCTATTCTTCTGCAAAACATTTGCAGGCCCTGTTCTTGTGCAAAAGAATTGCAGGCCCTGTTCTTGTGCAAAACACTTGCAGGCCCTGTTCTTGTGCAAAACACTTGCAGGCCCTGTTCTTGTGCAATACACTTTTAGACCCTTGTCTTGTGCAAAACATTTGGAGGCCCTGTTCTTGTGCAAACCACTTGCAGCCTCTGTTCTTGTGCAAAACACTTGCAGGCCCTGGTCTTGTGCAATAAACTTTTAGACCCTTGTCTTGTGCAAAACATTTGGAGGCCCTGTTCTTGTGCAAACCACTTGCAGCCTCTGTTCTTGTGCAAAACATTTGGAGGCCCTGTTCTTGTGCAAACCACTTGGATACCCAGTTCTTGTGCAAAACCCTTGCAGGCCCTGTTCTTGGTCAAAACAATTGCAGGACCTGTTGATGTGCAATACATGTACAGGCTCTGGTCTTTTGCAAAACACTTGCAGGACCTGTTCTTGTGCAAAACACTTGCAGGCCCTGTTCTTGTGCAAAATATTTGCAACTTCTGTTCTTGTGCAAAACACTTGCAGGCCCTGTTGTTTTGCAAAACACTTGCAGGCCCTGTTCTTGTGCAATACGCTTTTAGACCCTCTTCTTCTGCAAAACATTTGCAGGCCCTGTTCTTGTGCAAACCACTTGCAGGCCCTGTTGATGTGCAATACATGTACAGGCTCTGGTCTTTTGCAAAACACTTGCAGGACCTGTTCTTGTGCAAAACACTTGCAGGCCCTGTTTTTGTGCAAAACGCATGCAGGCACTCTTCTTGTGTAAAGATTTGCAGGCACTCTTCTTGTTCAACACACTTGCAGGTCATGTTCTTGTGCAAAACACTTACAGGCCCTTTTGTCGTGTAAAACACTTGCAGACCCTCTTCTTCTGCAAAACACTTTCAGGCTTTGTTCTTGTTGAAAACACTTGCAGGCCCTGTTCTTGTACAAACCACTTGCAGGACCTGTTCTTGTGCAAAACACTTGCAGGACCGGTTCTTGTGCAATACACTTTTAGACCCTCTTCTTGTGCAAAACATTTGGAGGCCCTGTTCTTGCACAAAACACTTGGATACCCAGTTCCTGTGCAATACACTTTTAGACCCTCTTCTTGTGCAAAACATTTGCAGGCCCTGTTCTTGTGCAAAACCCTTGCAGGCCCTGTTCTTGGTCAAAACACTTGCAGGCTCTGTTTTTGTGCAAAACGCATGCAGGCACTCTTCTTGTGTAAAGATTTGCAGGCACTCTTCTTGTTCAACACACTTGCAGGTCATGTTCTTGTGCAAAAGACTTTCAGGCTTTGTTCTTGTTGAAAACACTTGCAGACCCTGTTCTTGTGCAAACCACCTGCAGGCCCTGTTCTTGTACAAAACACTTGCAGACCCTGTTCTTGTGCAAAATACTTGCAGCCATTTTTCTTGTGCAAAACACTCACAGTCCCTGTTCCTCTTTAAAAGACTGGTAGGGCTTGTTGTTGTGAACAACACTTGCAGGCCCTGTTCTTCTGCAATACACTTTCAGACGCTGTTCTTGTACAAAATAGTTGAAAGCTATGTTCTAGTGCAAAACACTTGCAGGCCCTCTTCTTCTGCAAAACACTTTCAGGCTTTGTTCTTGTGCAAAACACTTGCAGGCCCTGTTCTTGTGCAAAACACTTGCAGGCCCTGTTTTTGTGCAAAACGCATGCAGGCACTCTTCTTCTGCAAAACACTTTCATGCTTTTTTCTTGTTGAAAACACTTGCAGGCCCTGTTCTTGTACAAACCACTTGCAGGACCTGTTCTTGTGCAAAACACTTGTAGGACCTGTTCTTGTGCAAAACAATTGCAGGACCTGTTCTTGTGCAAAACACTTCCAGGCCCTGTTCTTGTGCAATACACATTTAGACCCTGTTCTTGTGCAAAACATTTGGAGGCCCTGTTTTTGTGCAATACACTTTTAGACCCTATTCTTCTGCAAAACATTTGCAGGCCCTGTTCTTGTGCAATACACTTTTAGACCCTCTTCTTCTGCAAAACATTTGCAGGCCCTGTTCTTGTGCAAACCACTTGCAGCCTCTGTTCTTGTGCAAAACACTTGGAGGCCCTGGTCTTGTGCAAAACACTTGCAGGCCCTGTTGATGTGCAATACATGTACAGGCTCTGGTCTTTTGCAAAACACTTGCAGGACCTGTTATTGTGCAAAACAATTGCACGACCTGTTCTTGTGGAAAACACTTCCACGCCCTGTTCTTGTGCAATACACATTTAGACCCTGTTCTTGTGCAAAACATTTGGAGGCCCTGTTGTTGTGCAATACACTTTTAGACCCTCTTCTTCTGCAAAACATTTGCAGGCCCTGTTCTTGTGCAAACCACTTGCAGCCTCTATTCTTGTGCAAAACACTTGCAGGCCCTGGTCTTGTGCAAAACACTTGCAGGCCCTGTTGATGTGCAATACATGTACAGGCTCTGGTCTTTTGCAAAACACTTGCAGGACCTGTTATTGTGCAAAACAATTGCACGACCTGTTCTTGTGCAAAACACTTCCAGGCCCTGTTCTTGTGCAATACACATTTAGACCCTGTTCTTGTGCAAAACATTTGGAGGCCCTGTTTTTGTGCAATACACTTTTAGACCCTATTCTTCTGCAAAACATTTGCAGGCCCTGTTCTTGTGCAAAAGAATTGCAGGCCCTGTTCTTGTGCAAAACACTTGCAGGCCCTGTTCTTGTGCAAAACACTTGCAGGCCCTGTTCTTGTGCAATACACTTGCAGGCCCTGGTCTTGTGCAATAAACTTTTAGACCCTTGTCTTGTGCAAAACATTTGGAGGCCCTGTTCTTGTGCAAACCACTTGCAGCCTCTGTTGTTGTGCAAAACATTTGGAGGCCCTGTTCTTGTGCAAACCACTTGGATACCCAGTTCTTGTGCAAAACCCTTGGAGGCCCTGTTCTTGGTCAAAACAATTGCAGGACCTGTTGATGTGCAATACATGTACAGGCTCTGGTCTTTTGCAAAACACTTGCAGGCCCTGTTCTTGTGCAAAACCCTTGCAGGCCCTGTTCTTGTGCAATACACTTTTAGACCCTCTTCTTGTGCAAAACATTTGGAGGCCCTGTTCTTGTGCAATACACATTTAGACCCTATTCTTCTGCAAAACACTTGCAGGCCCTGTTCTTGTGCAATACACATTTAGACCCTATTCTTCTGCAAAACACTTGCAGGCCCTGTTCTTGTGCAAAACACTTGCAGGCCCTGTTCTTGTGCAAAATATTTGGAGCCCCTGTTCTTGCACAAAACACTTGGATACCCATGTGTTGTGCAATACACTATTAGACCCTCTTCTTCTGCAAAACATTTGCAGGCCCTGTTCTTGTGCAAAACACTTGCAGGCCCTGTTCTTGCACAAAACACTTGGATACCCAGTTGTTGTGAAATACACTTTTAGACCCTCTTCTTCTGCAAAACATTTGCAGGCCCTGTTCTTGTGCAAAACACTTGCAGGCCCTGGTCTTGTGCAAAACACTTGCAGGCCCTGTTGATGTGCAATACATGTACAGGCTCTGGTCTTTTGCAAAACACTTGCAGGACCTGTTTTTGTGCAAAACACTTGTAGGCCCTGTTCTTGTGCAAAACACTTGGATACCCAGTTCTTGTGCAATACACTTTTAGACCCTCTTCTTGTGCAAAACATTTGCAGGACCTGTTCTTGTGCAAAACATTTGGAGGCCCTGTTGTTGTGCAAAACACTTGCAGGCCCTGTTCTTTTGCAAAACACTTGGAGGCACTGTTATTGTGCAATGCACTTGCAGGCCCTGTTGTTGTGAAAAACACTTGTAGGACCTGTTCTTGTGCAAAATATTTGCGACTTCTGTTCTTGTGCAAAACACTTGCAGGCCCTGTTCTTGTGCAAAATATTTGCAACTTCTGTTCTTGTGCAAAACACTTGCAGGCCCTGTTCTTTTGCAAAACACTTGCAGGCCCTGTTCTTGTGCAAAACACTTGCAGGCCCTGTTCTTGTGCAATACGCTTTTAGACCCTCTTCTTGTGCAAAACATTTGCAGGCACTGTTCTTGTGCAAAACACTTGCAGGCCCTGTTCTTGTGCAAAACACTTACAGGCTCTGGTCTTTTGCAAACCACCTGCAGGCCCTGTTCTTGTGCAAAACACTTGCAGACCCTGTTCTTGTGCAAAACACATGCATGCCCTGTTCTTGTGCAAAACCGTTGCAGGCCCTGTTCTTGTGCAAAACACTTGCAGGCCCTGTTGTTGTGCAAAACATTTGGAGGCCCTGTTTTTGTGCAATACACTTTTAGACCCTATTCTTCTGCAAAACATTTGCAGGCCCTGTTCTTGTGCAAAAGAATTGCAGGCCCTGTTCTTGTGCAAAACACTTGCAGGCCCTGTTCTTGTGCAAAACACTTGCAGGCCCTGTTCTTGTGCAATACACTTGCAGGCCCTGGTCTTGTGCAATAAACTTTTAGACCCTTGTCTTGTGCAAAACATTTGGAGGCCCTGTTCTTGTGCAAACCACTTGCAGCCTCTGTTGTTGTGCAAAACATTTGGAGGCCCTGTTCTTGTGCAAACCACTTGGATACCCAGTTCTTGTGCAAAACCCTTGCAGGCCCTGTTCTTGGTCAAAACAATTGCAGGACCTGTTGATGTGCAATACATGTACAGGCTCTGGTCTTTTGCAAAACACTTGCAGGCCCTGTTCTTGTGCAAAACCCTTGCAGGCCCTGTTCTTGTGCAATACACTTTTAGACCCTCTTCTTGTGCAAAACATTTGGAGGCCCTGTTCTTGTGCAATACACATTTAGACCCTATTCTTCTGCAAAACACTTGCAGGCCCTGTTCTTGTGCAAAACACTTGCAGGCCCTGTTCTTGTGCAAAATATTTGGAGCCCCTGTTCTTGCACAAAACACTTGGATACCCATGTGTTGTGCAATACACTATTAGACCCTCTTCTTCTGCAAAACATTTGCAGGCCCTGTTCTTGTGCAAAACACTTGCAGGCCCTGTTCTTGCACAAAACACTTGGATACCCAGTTGTTGTGAAATACACTTTTAGACCCTCTTCTTCTGCAAAACATTTGCAGGCCCTGTTCTTGTGCAAACCACTTGCAGCCTCTGTTCTTGTGCAAAACACTTGCAGGCCCTGTTGATGTGCAATACATGTACAGGCTCTGGTCTTTTGCAAAACACTTGCAGGACCTGTTTTTGTGCAAAACACTTGTAGGCCCTGTTCTTGTGAAAAACCCTTGCAGGCCCTGTTATTGTGCAATACACTTGCAGGCCCTGTTCTTGCACAAAACACTTGGATACCCAGTTCTTGTGCAATACACTTTTAGACCCTCTTCTTGTGCAAAACATTTGCAGGACCTGTTCTTGTGCAAAACATTTGGAGGCCCTGTTGTTGTGCAAAACACTTGCAGGCCCTGTTCTTTTGCAAAACACTTGGAGGCACTGTTATTGTGCAATGCACTTGCAGGCCCTGTTGTTGTGAAAAACACTTGTAGGACCTGTTCTTGTGCAAAATATTTGCGACTTCTGTTCTTGTGCAAAACACTTGCAGGCCCTGTTCTTGTGCAAAATATTTGCAACTTCTGTTCTTGTGCAAAACACTTGCAGGCCCTGTTCTTTTGCAAAACACTTGCAGGCCCTGTTCTTGTGCAAAACACTTGCAGGCCCTGTTCTTGTGCAATACGCTTTTAGACCCTCTTCTTGTGCAAAACATTTGCAGGCACTGTTCTTGTGCAAAACACTTGCAGGCCCTGTTCTTGTGCAAAACACTTACAGGCTCTGGTCTTTTGCAAACCACCTGCAGGCCCTGTTCTTGTGCAAAACACTTGCAGACCCTGTTCTTGTGCAAAACACATGCATGCCCTGTTCTTGTGCAAAACCGTTGCAGGCCCTGTTCTTGTGCAAAACACTTGCAGGCCCTGTTCTTGTGCAAAACACTTGCAGGCCCTGTTCTTGTGCAAAACAGTTGGAGGACCTGTTCTTGTGCAAAACACTTGCAGGCCCTGTTCTTGTGAAATACACTTTTAGACCCTCTTCTTGTGCAAAACATTTGCAGGCCCTGTTCTTGTGCAAACCACTTGCAGGCTCTCTTCTTGTGCAAAACCCTTGCAGGCCCTGTTCTTGTGCAATACAGTTTTAGACCCTTGTCTTGTGCAAAACATTTGGAGGCCCTGTTCTTGTGCAAACCACTTGCAGCCTCTGTTCTTGTGCAAAACACTTGCAGGCCCTGGTCTTGTGCAATAAACTTTTACACCCTCTTCTTGTGCAAAACATTTGGAGGCCCTGTTCTTGTGCAAACCACTTGGATACCCAGTTCTTGTGCAAAACCCTTGCAGGCCCTGTTCTTGGTCAAAACAATTGCAGGCCCTGTTCTTGTGCAAAACACTTGCAGGCCCTGTTCTTGTGTAATACACTTTTAGACCCTCTTCTTGTGCAAAACATTTGGAGGCCCTGTTCTTGTGCAAACCACTTGGATATCCAGTTCTTGTGCAAAACCCTTGCAGGCCCTGTTCTTGGTCAAAACAATTGGAGGACCTGTTCTTGGTCAAAACACTTGCAGGCCCTGTTCTTGTGCAATACACTTTCGAACCCTTTTCTTGTTCTAAACAGTTGCATGATCTTTTTTTGTTCAAAAGACTTGCAAGTTCTGTTTTTGTGCAAAACACTTGCAGGACCTGTTCTTGTGCAATACACTTTCAGACCCTGTTCTTGTGCAATATACTTGCAAGTTCTATTGTTGTGAAAAACACTTGCAGTCACTGTTCTTGTGCAAAACACTTGCAGGCCCTGTTGTTGTGCAAAACACTTGAAGACCCTGTTCTTGTGCAAAATACTTGCAGCCATTTTTCTTGTGCAAAACACTCGCAGTCCCTGTTCCTCTTTAAAAGACTGGTAGGGCTTGTTGTTGTGAACAACACTTGCAGGCCCTGTTCTTGTGCAAAATATTTGGAGGCCCTGTTCTTGCACAAAACACTTGGATACCCAGTTCCTGTGCAATACACTTTTAGACCCTCTTCTTGTGCAAAACATTTGCAGGCCCTGTTCTTGTGCAAACCACTTGCAGGCTCTGTTCTTGTGCAAAACCCTTGCAGGCCCTGTTCTTGTGCAAAACACTTGCAGGCCCTGGTCTTGTGCAATAAACTTTTACACCCTCTTCTTGTGCAAAACATTTGGAGGCCCTGTTCTTGGTCAAAACAATTGCAGGACCTGTTCTTGTGCAAAACACTTGCAGGCCCTGTTCTTGTGTAATACACTTTTAGACCCTCTTCTTGTGCAAAACATTTGGAGGCCCTGTTCTTGTGCAAACCACTTGGATACCCAGTTCTTGTGCAAAACCCTTGCAGGCCCTGTTCTTGGTCAAAACAATTGCAGGACCTGTTCTTGTGCAAAACACTTGCAGGCCCTGTTCTTGTGTAATACACTTTTAGACCCTCTTCTTGTGCAAAACATTTGGAGGCCCTGTTCTTGTGCAAACCACTTGGATACCCAGTTCTTGTGCAAAACCCTTGCAGGCCCTGTTCTTGGTCAAAACAATTGCAGGACCTGTTCTTGTGCAAAACACTTGGAGGCCCTGTTGTAGTGCAAAATATTTGCAACTTCTGTTCTTGTACAAAACACATGCAGGCTCTGTTCTTGTGTAATACACTTTTAGACCCTCTTCTTGTGCAAAACATTTGCAGGCCCTGTTCTTGTGCAAACCACTTGCAGCCTCTGTTCTTGTGCAAAACACTTGCAGGCCCTGGTCTTGTGCAAAACACTTGCAGGCCCTGTTGATGTGCAATACATGTACAGGCTCTGGTCTTTTGCAAAACACTTGCAGGACCTGTTTTTGTGCAAAACACTTGTAGGCCCTGTTCTTGTGCAAAACCCTTGCAGGCCCTGTTATTGTGCAATACACTTGCAGGCCCTGTTCTTGCACAAAACACTTGGATACCCAGTTCTTGTGCAATACACTTTTAGACCCTCTTCTTGTGCAAAACATTTGCAGGACCTGTTCTTGTGCAAAACATTTGCAGGCCCTGTTGTTGTGAAAAACACTTGTAGGACCTGTTCTTGTGCAAAATATTTGCGACTTCTGTTCTTGTGCAAAACACTTGCAGGCCCTGTTCTTGTGCAAAATATTTGCAACTTCTGTTCTTGTGCAAAAAACTTGCAGGCCCTGTTCTTTTGCAAAACACTTGCAGGCCCTGTTCTTGTGCAAAACACTTGCAGGCCCTGTTCTTGTGCAATACGCTTTTAGACCCTCTTCTTGTGCAAAACATTTGCAGGCACTGTTCTTGTGCAAAACACTTGCAGGCCCTGTTCTTGTGCAAAACACTTACAGGCTCTGGTCTTTTGCAAACCACCTGCAGGCCCTGTTCTTGTGCAAAACACTTGCAGACCCTGTTCTTGTGCAAAACACATGCATGCCCTGTTCTTGTGCAAAACCGTTGCAGGCCCTGTTCTTGTGCAAAACACTTGCAGGCCCTGTTGTTGTGCAAAACATTTGGAGGCCCTGTTTTTGTGCAATACACTTTTAGACCCTATTCTTCTGCAAAACATTTGCAGGCCCTGTTCTTGTGCAAAAGAATTGCAGGCCCTGTTCTTGTGCAAAACACTTGCAGGCCCTGTTCTTGTGCAAAACACTTGCAGGCCCTGTTCTTGTGCAAAACACTTGCAGGCCCTGTTCTTGCACAAAACACTTGGATACCCAGTTCTTGTGCAATACACTTTTAGACCCTCTTCTTGTGCAAAACACTTGCAGGCCCTGGTCTTGTGCAAAACACTTGCAGGCCCTGTTGATGTGCAATACATGTACAGGCTCTGGTCTTTTGCAAAACACTTGCAGGACCTGTTTTTGTGCAAAACACTTGTAGGCCCTGTTCTTGTGCAAAACCCTTGCAGGCCCTGTTATTGTGCAATACACTTGCAGGCCCTGTTCTTGCACAAAACACTTGGATACCCAGTTCTTGTGCAATACACTTTTAGACCCTCTTCTTGTGCAAAACATTTGCAGGACCTGTTCTTGTGCAAAACATTTGGAGGCCCTGTTGTTGTGCAAAACACTTGCAGGCCCTGTTCTTTTGCAAAACACTTGGAGGCACTGTTATTGTGCAATGCACTTGCAGGCCCTGTTGTTGTGAAAAACACTTGTAGGACCTGTTCTTGTGCAAAATATTTGCGACTTCTGTTCTTGTGCAAAACACTTGCAGGCCCTGTTCTTGTGCAAAATATTTGCAACTTCTTTTCTTGTGCAAAACACTTGCAGGCCCTGTTCTTTTGCAAAACACTTGCAGGCCCTGTTCTTTTGCAAAACACTTGCAGGCCCTGTTCTTGTGCAAAACACTTGCAGGCCCTGTTCTTGTGCAATACGCTTTTAGACCCTCTTCTTGTGCAAAACATTTGCAGGCACTGTTCTTGTGCAAAACACTTGCAGGCCCTGTTCTTGTGCAAAACACTTACAGGCTCTGGTCTTTTGCAAACCACCTGCAGGCCCTGTTCTTGTGCAAAACACTTGCAGACCCTGTTCTTGTGCAAAACACATGCATGCCCTGTTCTTGTGCAAAACCGTTGCAGGCCCTGTTCTTGTGCAAAACACTTGCAGGCCCTGTTCTTGTGCAAAACACTTGGAGGCCCTGTTCTTGTGCAAAACAGTTGGAGGACCTGTTCTTGTGCAAAACACTTGCAGGCCCTGTTCTTGCACAAAACACTTGGATACCCAGTTCTTGTGCAATACACTTTTAGACCCTCTTCTTGTGCAAAACATTTGCAGGACCTGTTCTTGTGCAAAACATTTGGAGGCCCTGTTGTTGTGCAAAACACTTGCAGGCCCTGTTCTTTTGCAAAACACTTGGAGGCACTGTTATTGTGCAATGCACTTGCAGGCCCTGTTGTTGTGAAAAACACTTGTAGGACCTGTTCTTGTGCAAAATATTTGCGACTTCTGTTCTTGTGCAAAACACTTGCAGGCCCTGTTCTTGTGCAAAATATTTGCAACTTCTGTTCTTGTGCAAAACACTTGCAGGCCCTGTTCTTTTTCAAAACACTTGCAGGCCCTGTTCTTGTGCAAAACACTTGCAGGCCCTGTTCTTGTGCAATACGCTTTTAGACCCTCTTCTTGTGCAAAACATTTGCAGGCACTGTTCTTGTGCAAAACACTTGCAGGCCCTGTTCTTGTGCAAAACACTTACAGGCTCTGGTCTTTTGCAAACCACCTGCAGGCCCTGTTCTTGTGCAAAACACTTGCAGACCCTGTTCTTGTGCAAAACACATGCATGCCCTGTTCTTGTGCAAAACCGTTGCAGGCCCTGTTCTTGTGCAAAACACTTGCAGGCCCTGTTCTTGTGCAAAACACTTGGAGGCCCTGTTCTTGTGCAAAACAGTTGGAGGACCTGTTCTTGTGCAAAACACTTGCAGGCCCTGTTCTTGTGAAATACACTTTTAGACCCTCTTCTTGTGCAAAACATTTGCAGGCCCTGTTCTTGTGCAAACCACTTGCAGGCTCTCTTCTTGTGCAAAACCCTTGCAGGCCCTGTTCTTGTGCAATACAGTTTTAGACCCTTGTCTTGTGCAAAACATTTGGAGGCCCTGTTCTTGTGCAAACCACTTGCAGCCTCTGTTCTTGTGCAAAACACTTGCAGGCCCTGGTCTTGTGCAATAAACTTTTACACCCTCTTCTTGTGCAAAACATTTGGAGGCCCTGTTCTTGTGCAAACCACTTGGATACCCAGTTCTTGTGCAAAACCCTTGCAGGCCCTGTTCTTGGTCAAAACAATTGCAGGCCCTGTTCTTGTGCAAAACACTTGCAGGCCCTGTTCTTGTGTAATACACTTTTAGACCCTCTTCTTGTGCAAAACATTTGGAGGCCCTGTTCTTGTGCAAACCACTTGGATATCCAGTTCTTGTGCAAAACCCTTGCAGGCCCTGTTCTTGGTCAAAACAATTGGAGGACCTGTTCTTGGTCAAAACACTTGCAGGCCCTGTTCTTGTGCAATACACTTTCGAACCCTTTTCTTGTTCTAAACAGTTGCATGATCTTTTTTTGTTCAAAAGACTTGCAAGTTCTGTTTTTGTGCAAAACACTTGCAGGACCTGTTCTTGTGCAATACACTTTCAGACCCTGTTCTTGTGCAATATACTTGCAAGTTCTATTGTTGTGAAAAACACTTGCAGTCACTGTTCTTGTGCAAAACACTTGCAGGCCCTGTTGTTGTGCAAAACACTTGTAGGCCCTGTTCTTGTGCAAAACCCTTGCAGGCCCTGTTATTGTGCAATACACTTGCAGGCCCTGTTCTTGCACAAAACACTTGGATACCCAGTTCTTGTGCAATACACTTTTAGACCCTCTTCTTGTGCAAAACATTTGCAGGACCTGTTCTTGTGCAAAACATTTGGAGGCCCTGTTGTTGTGCAAAACACTTGCAGGCCCTGTTCTTTTGCAAAACACTTGGAGGCACTGTTATTGTGCAATGCACTTGCAGGCCCTGTTGTTGTGAAAAACACTTGTAGGACCTGTTCTTGTGCAAAATATTTGCGACTTCTGTTCTTGTGCAAAACACTTGCAGGCCCTGTTCTTGTGCAAAACCCTTGCAGGCCCTGTTATTGTGCAATACACTTGCAGGCCCTGTTCTTGCACAAAACACTTGGATACCCAGTTCTTGTGCAATACACTTTTAGACCCTCTTCTTGTGCAAAACATTTGCAGGACCTGTTCTTGTGCAAAACATTTGGAGGCCCTGTTGTTGTGCAAAACACTTGCAGGCCCTGTTCTTTTGCAAAACACTTGGAGGCACTGTTATTGTGCAATGCACTTGCAGGCCCTGTTGTTGTGAAAAACACTTGTAGGACCTGTTCTTGTGCAAAATATTTGCGACTTCTGTTCTTGTGCAAAACACTTGCAGGCCCTGTTCTTGTGCAAAATATTTGCAACTTCTTTTCTTGTGCAAAACACTTGCAGGCCCTGTTCTTTTGCAAAACACTTGCAGGCCCTGTTGATGTGCAATACATGTACAGGCTCTGGTCTTTTGCAAAACACTTGCAGGACCTGTTATTGTGCAAAACAATTGCACGACCTGTTCTTGTGCAAAACACTTCCAGGCCCTGTTCTTGTGCAATACACATTTAGACCCTGTTCTTGTGCAAAACATTTGGAGGCCCTGTTTTTGTGCAATACACTTTTAGACCCTATTCTTCTGCAAAACATTTGCAGGCCCTGTTCTTGTGCAAAAGAATTGCAGGCCCTGTTCTTGTGCAAAACACTTGCAGGCCCTGTTCTTGTGCAAAACACTTGCAGGCCCTGTTCTTGTGCAATACACTTTTAGACCCTTGTCTTGTGCAAAACATTTGGAGGCCCTGTTCTTGTGCAAACCACTTGCAGCCTCTGTTCTTGTGCAAAACACTTGCAGGCCCTGGTCTTGTGCAATAAACTTTTAGACCCTTGTCTTGTGCAAAACATTTGGAGGCCCTGTTCTTGTGCAAACCACTTGCAGCCTCTGTTCTTGTGCAAAACATTTGGAGGCCCTGTTCTTGTGCAAACCACTTGGATACCCAGTTCTTGTGCAAAACCCTTGCAGGCCCTGTTCTTGGTCAAAACAATTGCAGGACCTGTTGATGTGCAATACATGTACAGGCTCTGGTCTTTTGCAAAACACTTGCAGGACCTGTTCTTGTGCAAAACACTTGCAGGCCCTGTTCTTGTGCAAAATATTTGCAACTTCTGTTCTTGTGCAAAACACTTGCAGGCCCTGTTCTTTTGCAAAACACTTGCAGGCCCTGTTCTTGTGCAAAACACTTGCAGGCCCTGTTCTTGTGCAATACGCTTTTAGACCCTCTTCTTCTGCAAAACATTTGCAGGCCCTGTTCTTGTGCAAACCACTTGCAGGCCCTGTTGATGTGCAATACATGTACAGGCTCTGGTCTTTTGCAAAACACTTGCAGGACCTGTTCTTGTGCAAAACACTTGCAGGCCCTGTTTTTGTGCAAAACGCATGCAGGCACTCTTCTTGTGTAAAGATTTGCAGGCACTCTTCTTGTTCAACACACTTGCAGGTCATGTTCTTGTGCAAAACACTTACAGGCCCTTTTGTCGTGTAAAACACTTGCAGACCCTCTTCTTCTGCAAAACACTTTCAGGCTTTGTTCTTGTTGAAAACACTTGCAGGCCCTGTTCTTGTACAAACCACTTGCAGGACCTGTTCTTGTGCAAAACACTTGCAGGACCGGTTCTTGTGCAATACACTTTTAGACCCTCTTCTTGTGCAAAACATTTGGAGGCCCTGTTCTTGCACAAAACACTTGGATACCCAGTTCCTGTGCAATACACTTTTAGACCCTCTTCTTGTGCAAAACATTTGCAGGCCCTGTTCTTGTGCAAAACCCTTGCAGGCCCTGTTCTTGGTCAAAACACTTGCAGGCTCTGTTTTTGTGCAAAACGCATGCAGGCACTCTTCTTGTGTAAAGATTTGCAGGCACTCTTCTTGTTCAACACACTTGCAGGTCATGTTCTTGTGCAAAAGACTTTCAGGCTTTGTTCTTGTTGAAAACACTTGCAGACCCTGTTCTTGTGCAAACCACCTGCAGGCCCTGTTCTTGTACAAAACACTTGCAGACCCTGTTCTTCTGCAAAATACTTGCAGCCATTTTTCTTGTGCAAAACACTCGCAGTCCCTGTTCCTCTTTAAAAGACTGGTAGGGCTTGTTGTTGTGAACAACACTTGCAGGCCCTGTTCTTCTGCAATACACTTTCAGACCCTGTTCTTGTACAAAATAGTTGAAAGCTATGTTCTAGTGCAAAACACTTGCAGGCCCTCTTCTTCTGCAAAACACTTTCAGGCTTTGTTCTTGTGCAAAACACTTGCAGGCCCTGTTCTTGTGCAAAACACTTGCAGGCCCTGTTTTTGTGCAAAACGCATGCAGGCACTCTTCTTGTGTAAAGATTTGCAGGCACTCTTCTTGTTCAACACACTTGCAGGTCATGTTCTTGTGCAAAACACTTACAGGCCCTTTTGTCGTGCAAAACACTTGCAGACCCTCTTCTTCTGCAAAACACTTTCATGCTTTTTTCTTGTTGAAAACACTTGCAGGCCCTGTTCTTGTACAAACCACTTGCAGGACCTGTTCTTGTGCAAAACACTTGCAGGACCTGTTCTTGTGCAAAACAATTGCAGGACCTGTTCTTGTGCAAAACACTTCCAGGCCCTGTTCTTGTGCAATACACATTTAGACCCTGTTCTTGTGCAAAACATTTGGAGGCCCTGTTTTTGTGCAATACACTTTTAGACCCTATTCTTCTGCAAAACATTTGCAGGCCCTGTTCTTGTGCAATACACTTTTAGACCCTCTTCTTCTGCAAAACATTTGCAGGCCCTGTTCTTGTGCAAACCACTTGCAGCCTCTGTTCTTGTGCAAAACACTTGCAGGCCCTGGTCTTGTGCAAAACACTTGCAGGCCCTGTTGATGTGCAATACATGTACAGGCTCTGGTCTTTTGCAAAACACTTGCAGGACCTGTTATTGTGCAAAACAATTGCACGACCTGTTCTTGTGGAAAACACTTCCACGCCCTGTTCTTGTGCAATACACATTTAGACCCTGTTCTTGTGCAAAACATTTGGAGGCCCTGTTGTTGTGCAATACACTTTTAGACCCTCTTCTTCTGCAAAACATTTGCAGGCCCTGTTCTTGTGCAAACCACTTGCAGCCTCTATTCTTGTGCAAAACACTTGCAGGCCCTGGTCTTGTGCAAAACACTTGCAGGCCCTGTTGATGTGCAATACATGTACAGGCTCTGGTCTTTTGCAAAACACTTGCAGGACCTGTTATTGTGCAAAACAATTGCACGACCTGTTCTTGTGCAAAACACTTCCAGGCCCTGTTCTTGTGCAATACACATTTAGACCCTGTTCTTGTGCAAAACATTTGGAGGCCCTGTTTTTGTGCAATACACTTTTAGACCCTATTCTTCTGCAAAACATTTGCAGGCCCTGTTCTTGTGCAAAAGAATTGCAGGCCCTGTTCTTGTGCAAAACACTTGCAGGCCCTGTTCTTGTGCAAAACACTTGCAGGCCCTCTTCTTGTGCAATACACTTTTAGACCCTTGTCTTGTGCAAAACATTTGGAGGCCCTGTTCTTGTGCAAACCACTTGCAGCCTCTGTTCTTGTGCAAAACACTTGCAGGCCCTGGTCTTGTGCAATAAAATTTTAGACCCTTGTCTTGTGCAAAACATTTGGAGGCCCTGTTCTTGTGCAAACCACTTGCAGCCTCTGTTCTTGTGCAAAACATTTGGAGGCCCTGTTCTTGTGCAAACCACTTGGATACCCAGTTCTTGTGCAAAACCCTTGCAGGCCCTGTTCTTGGTCAAAACAGTTGCAGGACCTGTTGATGTGCAATACATGTACAGGCTCTGGTCTTTTGCAAAACACTTGCAGGACCTGTTCTTGTGCAAAACACTTGCAGGCCCTGTTCTTGTGCAAAATATTTGCAACTTCTGTTCTTGTGCAAAACACTTGCAGGCCCTGTTCTTTTGCAAAACACTTGCAGGCCCTGTTCTTGTGCAAAACACTTGCAGGCCCTGTTCTTGTGCAATACGCTTTTAGACCCTCTTCTTCTGCAAAACATTTGCAGGCCCTGTTCTTGTGCAAACCACTTGCAGGCCCTGTTGATGTGCAATACATGTACAGGCTCTGGTCTTTTGCAAAACACTTGCAGGCCCTGTTCTTTTGCAAAACACTTGCAGGCCCTGTTCTTGTGCAAAACACTTGCAGGCCCTGTTCTTGTGCAATACGCTTTTAGACCCTCTTCTTCTGCAAAACATTTGCAGGCCCTGTTCTTGTGCAAACCACTTGCAGGCCCTGTTGATGTGCAATACATGTACAGGCTCTGGTCTTTTGCAAAACACTTGCAGGACCTGTTCTTGTGCAAAACACTTGCAGGCCCTGTTTTTGTGCAAAACGCATGCAGGCACTCTTCTTGTGTAAAGATTTGCAGGCACTCTTCTTGTTCAACACACTTGCAGGTCATGTTCTTGTGCAAAACACTTACAGGCCCTTTTGTCGTGTAAAACACTTGCAGACCCTCTTCTTCTGCAAAACACTTTCAGGCTTTGTTCTTGTTGAAAACACTTGCAGGCCCTGTTCTTGTACAAACCACTTGCAGGACCTGTTCTTGTGCAAAACACTTGCAGGACCGGTTCTTGTGCAATACACTTTTAGACCCTCTTCTTGTGCAAAACATTTGGAGGCCCTGTTCTTGCACAAAACACTTGGATACCCAGTTCCTGTGCAATACACTTTTAGACCCTCTTCTTGTGCAAAACATTTGCAGGCCCTGTTCTTGTGCAAAACCCTTGCAGGCCCTGTTCTTGGTCAAAACACTTGCAGGCTCTGTTTTTGTGCAAAACGCATGCAGGCACTCTTCTTGTGTAAAGATTTGCAGGCACTCTTCTTGTTCAACACACTTGCAGGTCATGTTCTTGTGCAAAAGACTTTCAGGCTTTGTTCTTGTTGAAAACACTTGCAGACCCTGTTCTTGTGCAAACCACCTGCAGGCCCTGTTCTTGTACAAAACACTTGCAGACCCTGTTCTTCTGCAAAATACTTGCAGCCATTTTTCTTGTGCAAAACACTCGCAGTCCCTGTTCCTCTTTAAAAGACTGGTAGGGCTTGTTGTTGTGAACAACACTTGCGGGCCCTGTTCTTCTGCAATACACTTTCAGACCCTGTTCTTGTACAAAATAGTTGAAAGCTATGTTCTAGTGCAAAACACTTGCAGGCCCTCTTCTTCTGCAAAACACTTTCAGGCTTTGTTCTTGTGCAAAACACTTGCAGGCCCTGTTCTTGTGCAAAACACTTGCAGGCCCTGTTTTTGTGCAAAACGCATGCAGGCACTCTTCTTGTGTAAAGATTTGCAGGCACTCTTCTTGTTCAACACACTTGCAGGTCATGTTCTTGTGCAAAACACTTACAGGCCCTTTTGTCGTGCAAAACACTTGCAGACCCTCTTCTTCTGCAAAACACTTTCATGCTTTTTTCTTGTTGAAAACACTTGCAGGCCCTGTTCTTGTACAAACCACTTGCAGGACCTGTTCTTGTGCAAAACACTTGCAGGACCTGTTCTTGTGCAAAACAATTGCAGGACCTGTTCTTGTGCAAAACACTTCCAGGCCCTGTTCTTGTGCAATACACATTTAGACCCTGTTCTTGTGCAAAACATTTGGAGGCCCTGTTTTTGTGCAATACACTTTTAGACCCTATTCTTCTGCAAAACATTTGCAGGCCCTGTTCTTGTGCAATACACTTTTAGACCCTCTTCTTCTGCAAAACATTTGCAGGCCCTGTTCTTGTGCAAACCACTTGCAGCCTCTGTTCTTGTGCAAAACACTTGCAGGCCCTGGTCTTGTGCAAAACACTTGCAGGCCCTGTTGATGTGCAATACATGTACAGGCTCTGGTCTTTTGCAAAACACTTGCAGGACCTGTTATTGTGCAAAACAATTGCACGACCTGTTCTTGTGGAAAACACTTCCACGCCCTGTTCTTGTGCAATACACATTTAGACCCTGTTCTTGTGCAAAACATTTGGAGGCCCTGTTGTTGTGCAATACACTTTTAGACCCTCTTCTTCTGCAAAACATTTGGAGGCCCTGTTCTTGCACAAAACACTTGGATACCCAGTTCTTGTGCAATACACTTTTAGACCCTCTTCTTCTGCAAAACATTTGGAGGCCCTGTTCTTGCACAAAACACTTGGATACCCAGTTCTTGTGCAATACACTTTTAGACCCTCTTCTTCTGCAAAACATTTGGAGGCCCTGTTCTTGCACAAAACACTTGGATACCCAGTTCCTGTGCAATACACTTTTAGACCCTCTTCTTGTGCAAAAGATTTGCAGGCCCTGTTCTTGTGCAAACCACTTGCAGGCCCTGTTCTTGTGCAAAACCTTTGCAGGCCCTGTTCTTGGTCAAAACACTTGCAGGCTCTGTTTTTGTGCAAAACGCATGCAGGCACTCTTCTTGTGTAAAGATTTGCAGGCACTCTTCTTGTTCAACACACTTGCAGGTCATGTTCTTGTGCAAAACACTTACAGGCCCTTTTGTCGTGCAAAACACTTGCAGACCCTCTTCTTCTGCAACACACTTTCAGGCTTTGTTCTTGTTGAAAACACTTGCAGGCCCTGTTCTTGTGCAAAACACTTGCAGGCCCTGTTCTTGTGCAAAACACTTGCAGACCCTGTTCTTGTGCAATACACTTTTAGACCCTCTTCTTGTGCAAAACATTTGGAGGCCCTGTTCTTGCACAAAACACTTGGATACCCAGTTCTTGTGCAATACACTTTTAGACCCTCTTCTTGTGCAAAACATTTGAAGGCCCTGTTCTTATGCAAACCACTTGCAGGCTCTGTTTTTGTGCAAAACGCACGCAGGCACTCTTCTTGTGTAAAGATTTGCAGGCACTCTTCTTGTTCAACACACTTGCAGGTCATGTTCTTGTGCAAAACACTTACAGGCCCTGTTCTTGTGCAAAACACTTGCAGGCCCTGTTGTAGTGCAAAATATTTGCAACTTCTGTTCTTGTGCAAAACACATGGAGGCACTGTTATTGTGCAATGCACTTGCAGGCCCTGTTGTTGTGAAAAACACTTGTAGGACCTGTTCTTGTGCAGTACACTTTCGAACCCTTTTCTTGTTCTAAACAGTTGCATGATCTGTTCTTGTGCAAAACCCTTGCAGGCCCTGTTCTTGTGCAAAACACTTGCAGGCCCTGTTCTTGTGCAAAACACTTGCAGGCCCTGTTCTTGGTCCAAACACTTGCAGGCTCTGTTTTTGTGCAAACCACTGGCAGGCTCTGTTCTTGTTTAAAACATTTGTAGGCACTGTTTTTGGGCAAACCACTTGCAGGCCCTGTTCTGGTGCAAAATATTTGCAACTTCTGTTCCTCGGCAAAACACATGCAGGCCCTATTCTTGTGCAAACCACTTGCAGGCCCTGTTCTTGTGCAAACCACTGGCAGGCCCTATTGTTGTGAAAAATACTTGCAGGCTCTGTTCTTGTGCAAAAAACTTGCAGTCCCTGTTTTTGTGCAAAACACTTGTAGGCCCTGTTGATGTGTAATCTATGTACAGACTCTGTTCTTTTGCAAAACACTTGTAGGATATGTTGATGTGCAATACATGTACAGGCTCTGGTCTTGTGCAAAACACTTGGAGGACATGTTCTTGTGCAAAACATTTGGAGGCCCTGTTCTTGCACAAAACACTTGGATACCCAGTTCTTGTGCAATACACTTTTACACCCTCTTCTTCTGCAAAACATTTGCAGGCCCCATTTTTGTGCAAAACAATTGCAGGACCTGTTCTTGTGCAAAACAGTTGCAGGCCCTGTTGTAGTGCAAAATATTTGCAACTTCAGTTCTTGTGCAAAACACTTGCAGGACCTTGTCTTGTGCAAAAAAATTGCAGGCCCTGTTCTTGTGCAATACACTTTTAGACCCTCTTCTTGTGCAAAACATTTGGAGGCCCTGTTCTTGCAGAAAACACTTGGATACCCAGTTCTTATGCAATACACTTTTAGACCCTCTTCTTGTGCAAAACATTTGAAGGCCCTGTTCTTGTGCAAACCACTTGCAGGCTCTGTTCTTGTGCAAAACACTTGCAGGACCTGCTCTTGTGCAAAACATTTGGAGGCCCTGTTCTTGCACAAAACACTTGGATACCCAGTTCTTGTGCAATACACTTTTAGACCCTCTTCTTCTGCAAAACATTTGGAGGCCCTGTTCTTGCACAAAACACTTGGATACCCAGTTCTTGTGCAATACACTTTTAGACCCTCTTCTTCTGCAAAACATTTGGAGGCCCTGTTCTTGCACAAAACACTTGGATACCCAGTTCCTGTGCAATACACTTTTAGACCCTCTTCTTGTGCAAAAGATTTGCAGGCCCTGTTCTTGTGCAAACCACTTGCAGGCCCTGTTCTTGTGCAAAACCTTTGCAGGCCCTGTTCTTGGTCAAAACACTTGCAGGCTCTGTTTTTGTGCAAAACGCATGCAGGCACTCTTCTTGTGTAAAGATTTGCAGGCACTCTTCTTGTTCAACACACTTGCAGGTCATGTTCTTGTGCAAAACACTTACAGGCCCTGTTCTTGTGCAAAACACTTGCAGGCCCTGTTGTAGTGCAAAATATTTGCAACTTCTGTTCTTGTGCAAAACACATGGAGGCACTGTTATTGTGCAATGCACTTGCAGGCCCTGTTGTTGTGAAAAACACTTGTAGGACCTGTTCTTGTGCAGTACACTTTCGAACCCTTTTCTTGTTCTAAACAGTTGCATGATCTGTTCTTGTGCAAAACCCTTGCAGGGCCTGTTCTTGTGCAAAACACTTGCAGGCCCTGTTCTTGTGCAAAACACTTGCAGGCCCTGTTCTTGGTCCAAACACTTGCAGGCTCTGTTTTTGTGCAAACCACTGGCAGGCTCTGTTCTTGTTTAAAACATTTGTAGGCACTGTTTTTGGGCAAACCACTTGCAGGCCCTGTTCTGGTGCAAAATATTTGCAACTTCTGTTCCTCGGCAAAACACATGCAGGCCCTATTCTTGTGCAAACCACTTGCAGGCCCTGTTCTTGTGCAAACCACTGGCAGGCCCTATTGTTGTGAAAAATACTTGCAGGCTCTGTTCTTGTGCAAAAAACTTGCAGTCCCTGTTTTTGTGCAAAACACTTGTAGGCCCTGTTGATGTGTAATCTATGTACAGGCTCTGTTCTTTTGCAAAACACTTGTAGGATATGTTGATGTGCAATACATGTACAGGCTCTGGTCTTGTGCAAAACACTTGGAGGACATGTTCTTGTGCAAAACATTTGGAGGCCCTGTTCTTGCACAAAACACTTGGATACCCAGTTCTTGTGCAATACACTTTTACACCCTCTTCTTCTGCAAAACATTTGCAGGCCCCATTTTTGTGCAAAACAATTGCAGGACCTGTTCTTGTGCAAAACAGTTGCAGGCCCTGTTGTAGTGCAAAATATTTGCAACTTCAGTTCTTGTGCAAAACACTTGCAGGACCTTGTCTTGTGCAAAAAAATTGCAGGCCCTGTTCTTGTGCAATACACTTTTAGACCCTCTTCTTGTGCAAAACATTTGGAGGCCCTGTTCTTGCAGAAAACACTTGGATACCCAGTTCTTATGCAATACACTTTTAGACCCTCTTCTTGTGCAAAACATTTGAAGGCCCTGTTCTTGTGCAAACCACTTGCAGGCTCTGTTCTTGTGCAAAACACTTGCAGGACCTGCTCTTGTGCAAAACATTTGGAGGCCCTGTTCTTGCACAAAACACTTGGATACCCAGTTCTTGTGCAATACACTTTTAGACCCTCTTCTTCTGCAAAACATTTGGAGGCCCTGTTCTTGCACAAAACACTTGGATACCCAGTTCTTGTGCAATACACTTTTAGACCCTCTTCTTCTGCAAAACATTTGGAGGCCCTGTTCTTGCACAAAACACTTGGATACCCAGTTCCTGTGCAATACACTTTTAGACCCTCTTCTTGTGCAAAAGATTTGCAGGCCCTGTTCTTGTGCAAACCACTTGCAGGCCCTGTTCTTGTGCAAAACCTTTGCAGGCCCTGTTCTTGGTCAAAACACTTGCAGGCTCTGTTTTTGTGCAAAACGCATGCAGGCACTCTTCTTGTGTAAAGATTTGCAGGCACTCTTCTTGTTCAACACACTTGCAGGTCATGTTCTTGTGCAAAACACTTACAGGCCCTTTTGTCGTGCAAAACACTTGCAGACCCTCTTCTTCTGCAACACACTTTCAGGCTTTGTTCTTGTTGAAAACACTTGCAGGCCCTGTTCTTGTGCAAAACACTTGCAGGCCCTGTTCTTGTGCAAAACACTTGCAGACCCTGTTCTTGTGCAATACACTTTTAGACCCTCTTCTTGTGCAAAACATTTGGAGGCACAAAACACTTGGATACCCAGTTCTTGTGCAATACACTTTTAGACCCTCTTCTTCTGCAAAACATTTGGAGGCCCTGTTCTTGCACAAAACACTTGGATACCCAGTTCTTGTGCAATACACTTTTAGACCCTCTTCTTCTGCAAAACATTTGGAGGCCCTGTTCTTGCACAAAACACTTGGATACCCAGTTCCTGTGCAATACACTTTTAGACCCTCTTCTTGTGCAAAAGATTTGCAGGCCCTGTTCTTGTGCAAACCACTTGCAGGCCCTGTTCTTGTGCAAAACCTTTGCAGGCCCTGTTCTTGGTCAAAACACTTGTAGGCTCTGTTTTTGTGCAAAACGCATGCAGGCACTCTTCTTGTGTAAAGATTTGCAGGCACTCTTCTTGTTCAACACACTTGCAGGTCATGTTCTTGTGCAAAACACTTACAGGCCCTTTTGTCGTGCAAAACACTTGCAGACCCTCTTCTTCTGCAACACACTTTCAGGCTTTGTTCTTGTTGAAAACACTTGCAGGCCCTGTTCTTGTGCAAAACACTTGCAGGCCCTGTTCTTGTGCAAAACACTTGCAGACCCTGTTCTTGTGCAATACACTTTTAGACCCTCTTCTTGTGCAAAACATTTGGAGGCACAAAACACTTGGATACCCAGTTCTTGTGCAATACACTTTTAGACCCTCTTCTTGTGCAAAACATTTGAAGGCTCTGTTTTTGTGCAAAACGCATGCAGGCACTCTTCTTGTGTAAAGATTTGCAGGCACTCTTCTTGTTCAACACACTTGCAGGTCATGTTCTTGTGCAAAACACTTACAGGCCCTTTTGTCGTGCAAAACACTTGCAGACCCTCTTCTTCTGCAAAACACTTTCAGGCTTTGTTCTTGTTGAAAACACTTGCAGGCCCTGTTCTTGTGCAAAACACTTGGAGGCACTGTTATTGTGCAATGCACTTGCAGGCCCTGTTGTTGTGGAAAACACTTGTAGGACCTGTTCTTGTGCAATACACTTTCGAACCCTTTTCTTGTTCTAAACAGTTGCATGATCTGTTTTTGTGCAAAAGACTTGCAAGTTCTGTTTTTGTGCAAAACACTTGCAGGACCTGTTCTTGTGCAATACACTTTTAGACCCTCTTCTTGTGCAAAACATTTGCAGGACCTGTTCTTGTGCAAAACACTTGCAGGCCCTGTTCTTGTGCAAAACACTTGCAGACCCTGTTCTTGTGCAATACATTTTTAGACCCTCTTCTTGTGCAAAACATTTGGAGGCCCTGTTCTTGCACAAAACACTTGGATACCCAGTTCTTGTGCAATACACTTTTAGACCCTCTTCTTGTGCAAAACATTTGAAGGCCCTGTTCTTATGCAAACCACTTGCAGGCTCTGTTTTTGTGCAAAACGCATGCAGGCACTCTTCTTGTGTAAAGATTTGCAGGCACTCTTCTTGTTCAACACACTTGCAGGTCATGTTCTTGTGCAAAACACTTGCAGGCCCTGTTCTTGTGCAAAACCCTTGCAGGCCCTGTTCTTGTGCAAAACACTTGCAGGCCCTGTTCTTGTGCAAAATATTTGGAGGCCCTGTTCTTGCACAAAACACTTGGATACCCAGTTGTTGTGCAATACACTTTTAGACCCTCTTCTTCTGCAAAACATTTGCAGGCCCTGTTCTTGTGCAAACCACTTGCAGCCTCTGTTCTTGTGCAAAACACTTGCAGGCCCTGGTCTTGTGCAAAACAGTTGCAGGCCCTGTTGATGTGCAATACATGTACAGGCTCTGGTCTTTTGCAAAACACTTGCAGGCCCTGTTATTGTGCAATGCACTTGCAGGCCCTGTTGTTGTGAAAAACACTTGTAGGACCTGTTCTTGTGCAATACACTTTCGAACCCTTTTCTTGTTCTAAACAGTTGCATAATCTGTTCTTGTGTAAAACACTTGCAGGCCCTGTTCTTGTGCAAAATATTTGCAAATTCTGTTCTTGTGCAAAACATTTGGAGGCCCTGTTGTTGTGCAATACACTTTTAGACCCTCTTCTTCTGCAAAACATTTGCAGGCCCTGTTCTTGTGCAAACCACTTGCAGCCTCTATTCTTGTGCAAAACACTTGCAGGCCCTGGTCTTGTGCAAAACACTTGCAGGCCCTGTTGATGTGCAATACATGTACAGGCTCTGGTCTTTTGCAAAACACTTGCAGGACCTGTTATTGTGCAAAACAATTGCACGACCTGTTCTTGTGCAAAACACTTCCAGGCCCTGTTCTTGTGCAATACACATTTAGACCCTGTTCTTGTGCAAAACATTTGGAGGCCCTGTTTTTGTGCAATACACTTTTAGACCCTATTCTTCTGCAAAACATTTGCAGGCCCTGTTCTTGTGCAAAAGAATTGCAGGCCCTGTTCTTGTGCAAAACACTTGCAGGCCCTGTTCTTGTGCAAAACACTTGCAGGCCCTGTTCTTGTGCAATACACTTTTAGACCCTCTTCTTGTGCAAAACATTTGGAGGCCCTGTTCTTGCAGAAAACACTTGGATACCCAGTTCTTATGCAATACACTTTTAGACCCTCTTCTTGTGCAAAACATTTGAAGGCCCTGTTCTTGTGCAAACCACTTGCAGGCTCTGTTCTTGTGCAAAACACTTGCAGGACCTGCTCTTGTGCAAAACATTTGGAGGCCCTGTTCTTGCACAAAACACTTGGATACCCAGTTCTTGTGCAATACACTTTTAGACCCTCTTCTTCTGCAAAACATTTGGAGGCCCTGTTCTTGCACAAAACACTTGGATACCCAGTTCTTGTGCAATACACTTTTAGACCCTCTTCTTCTGCAAAACATTTGGAGGCCCTGTTCTTGCACAAAACACTTGGATACCCAGTTCCTGTGCAATACACTTTTAGACCCTCTTCTTGTGCAAAAGATTTGCAGGCCCTGTTCTTGTGCAAACCACTTGCAGGCCCTGTTCTTGTGCAAAACCTTTGCAGGCCCTGTTCTTGGTCAAAACACTTGCAGGCTCTGTTTTTGTGCAAAACGCATGCAGGCACTCTTCTTGTGTAAAGATTTGCAGGCACTCTTCTTGTTCAACACACTTGCAGGTCATGTTCTTGTGCAAAACACTTACAGGCCCTTTTGTCGTGCAAAACACTTGCAGACCCTCTTCTTCTGCAACACACTTTCAGGCTTTGTTCTTGTTGAAAACACTTGCAGGCCCTGTTCTTGTGCAAAACACTTGCAGGCCCTGTTCTTGTGCAAAACACTTGCAGACCCTGTTCTTGTGCAATACACTTTTAGACCCTCTTCTTGTGCAAAACATTTGGAGGCCCTGTTCTTGCACAAAACACTTGGATACCCAGTTCTTGTGCAATACACTTTTAGACCCTCTTCTTGTGCAAAACATTTGAAGGCCCTGTTCTTATGCAAACCACTTGCAGGCTCTGTTTTTGTGCAAAACGCACGCAGGCACTCTTCTTGTGTAAAGATTTGCAGGCACTCTTCTTGTTCAACACACTTGCAGGTCATGTTCTTGTGCAAAACACTTACAGGCCCTGTTCTTGTGCAAAACACTTGCAGGCCCTGTTGTAGTGCAAAATATTTGCAACTTCTGTTCTTGTGCAAAACACATGGAGGCACTGTTATTGTGCAATGCACTTGCAGGCCCTGTTGTTGTGAAAAACACTTGTAGGACCTGTTCTTGTGCAGTACACTTTCGAACCCTTTTCTTGTTCTAAACAGTTGCATGATCTGTTCTTGTGCAAAACCCTTGCAGGCCCTGTTCTTGTGCAAAACACTTGCAGGCCCTGTTCTTGTGCAAAACACTTGCAGGCCCTGTTCTTGGTCCAAACACTTGCAGGCTCTGTTTTTGTGCAAACCACTGGCAGGCTCTGTTCTTGTTTAAAACATTTGTAGGCACTGTTTTTGGGCAAACCACTTGCAGGCCCTGTTCTGGTGCAAAATATTTGCAACTTCTGTTCCTCGGCAAAACACATGCAGGCCCTATTCTTGTGCAAACCACTTGCAGGCCCTGTTCTTGTGCAAACCACTGGCAGGCCCTATTGTTGTGAAAAATACTTGCAGGCTCTGTTCTTGTGCAAAAAACTTGCAGTCCCTGTTTTTGTGCAAAACACTTGTAGGCCCTGTTGATGTGTAATCTATGTACAGGCTCTGTTCTTTTGCAAAACACTTGTAGGATATGTTGATGTGCAATACATGTACAGGCTCTGGTCTTGTGCAAAACACTTGGAGGACATGTTCTTGTGCAAAACATTTGGAGGCCCTGTTCTTGCACAAAACACTTGGATACCCAGTTCTTGTGCAATACACTTTTACACCCTCTTCTTCTGCAAAACATTTGCAGGCCCCATTTTTGTGCAAAACAATTGCAGGACCTGTTCTTGTGCAAAACAGTTGCAGGCCCTGTTGTAGTGCAAAATATTTGCAACTTCAGTTCTTGTGCAAAACACTTGCAGGACCTTGTCTTGTGCAAAAAAATTGCAGGCCCTGTTCTTGTGCAATACACTTTTAGACCCTCTTCTTGTGCAAAACATTTGGAGGCCCTGTTCTTGCAGAAAACACTTGGATACCCAGTTCTTATGCAATACACTTTTAGACCCTCTTCTTGTGCAAAACATTTGAAGGCCCTGTTCTTGTGCAAACCACTTGCAGGCTCTGTTCTTGTGCAAAACACTTGCAGGACCTGCTCTTGTGCAAAACATTTGGAGGCCCTGTTCTTGCACAAAACACTTGGATACCCAGTTCCTGTGCAATACACTTTTAGACCCTCTTCTTGTGCAAAAGATTTGCAGGCCCTGTTCTTGTGCAAACCACTTGCAGGCCCTGTTCTTGTGCAAAACCTTTGCAGGCCCTGTTCTTGGTCAAAACACTTGCAGGCTCTGTTTTTGTGCAAAACGCATGCAGGCACTCTTCTTGTGTAAAGATTTGCAGGCACTCTTCTTGTTCAACACACTTGCAGGTCATGTTCTTGTGCAAAACACTTACAGGCCCTTTTGTCGTGCAAAACACTTGCAGACCCTCTTCTTCTGCAACACACTTTCAGGCTTTGTTCTTGTTGAAAACACTTGCAGGCCCTGTTCTTGTGCAAAACACTTGCAGGCCCTGTTCTTGTGCAAAACACTTGCAGACCCTGTTCTTGTGCAATACACTTTTAGACCCTCTTCTTGTGCAAAACATTTGGAGGCACAAAACACTTGGATACCCAGTTCTTGTGCAATACACTTTTAGACCCTCTTCTTGTGCAAAACATTTGAAGGCCCTGTTCTTATGCAAACCACTTGCAGGCTCTGTTTTTGTGCAAAACGCATGCAGGCACTCTTCTTGTGTAAAGATTTGCAGGCACTCTTCTTGTTCAACACACTTGCAGGTCATGTTCTTGTGCAAAACACTTACAGGCCCTTTTGTCGTGCAAAACACTTGCAGACCCTCTTCTTCTGCAAAACACTTTCAGGCTTTGTTCTTGTTGAAAACACTTGCAGGCCCTGTTCTTGTGCAAAACACTTGGAGGCACTGTTATTGTGCAATGCACTTGCAGGCCCTGTTGTTGTGGAAAACACTTGTAGGACCTGTTCTTGTGCAATACACTTTCGAACCCTTTTCTTGTTCTAAACAGTTGCATGATCTGTTTTTGTGCAAAAGACTTGCAAGTTCTGTTTTTGTGCAAAACAATTGCAGGACCTGTTCTTGTGCAATACACTTTTAGACCCTCTTCTTGTGCAAAACATTTGCAGGACCTGTTCTTGTGCAAAACACTTGCAGGCCCTGTTCTTGTGCAAAACACTTGCAGACCCTGTTCTTGTGCAATACATTTTTAGACCCTCTTCTTGTGCAAAACATTTGGAGGCCCTGTTCTTGCACAAAACACTTGGATACCCAGTTCTTGTGCAATACACTTTTAGACCCTCTTCTTGTGCAAAACATTTGAAGGCCCTGTTCTTATGCAAACCACTTGCAGGCTCTGTTTTTGTGCAAAACGCATGCAGGCACTCTTCTTGTGTAAAGATTTGCAGGCACTCTTCTTGTTCAACACACTTGCAGGTCATGTTCTTGTGCAAAACACTTGCAGGCCCTGTTCTTGTGCAAAACCCTTGCAGGCCCTGTTCTTGTGCAAAACACTTGCAGGCCCTGTTCTTGTGCAAAATATTTGGAGGCCCTGTTCTTGCACAAAACACTTGGATACCCAGTTGTTGTGCAATACACTTTTAGACCCTCTTCTTCTGCAAAACATTTGCAGGCCCTGTTCTTGTGCAAACCACTTGCAGCCTCTGTTCTTGTGCAAAACACTTGCAGGCCCTGGTCTTGTGCAAAACAGTTGCAGGCCCTGTTGATGTGCAATACATGTACAGGCTCTGGTCTTTTGCAAAACACTTGCAGGCCCTGTTATTGTGCAATGCACTTGCAGGCCCTGTTGTTGTGAAAAACACTTGTAGGACCTGTTCTTGTGCAATACACTTTCGAACCCTTTTCTTGTTCTAAACAGTTGCATGATCTGTTCTTGTGCAAAACACTTGCAGGCCCTGTTCTTGTGCAAAATATTTGCAAATTCTGTTCTTGTGCAAAACAGTTGGAGGACCTGTTCTTGTGCAAAACCCTTGCAGGCCCTGTTCTTGTGCAATACACTTTTAGACCCTCTTCTTGTGCAAAACATTTGGAGGCCCTGTTCTTGCACAAAACACTTGGATACCCAGTTCCTGTGCAATACACTTTTAGACCCTCTTCTTGAGCAAAACATTTGCAGGCCCTGTTCTTGTTGAAACCACTTGCAGGCTCTCTTCTTGTGCAAAACCCTTGCAGGCCCTGTTCTTGTGCAATACACTTTTAGACCCTTGTCTTGTGCAAAACGTTTGGAGGCCCTGTTCTTGTGCAAAACACTTGCAGGCCCTGGTCTTGTGCAATAAACTTTTACACCCTCTTCTTGTGCAAAACATTTGGAGGCCCTGTTCTTGTGCAAACCACTTGGATACCCAGTTCTTGTGCAAAACCCTTGCAGGCCCTGTTGTAGTCCAAAATATTTGCAACTTCTGTTCTTGTGCAAAACACATGAAGGCCCTGTTTTTGTGCAAAACACATGCAGGCCCTGTTTTTGTGCAAAACACTTCCAGGCCCTGTTCTTGTGCAAAACACTTCCAGGCCCTGTTGTAGTGCAAAATATTTGCAACTTCTGTTCTTGTGCAAAACACATGCAGGCCCTGTTTTTGTGCAAAACACATGCAGGCCCTGTTTTTGTGCAAAACACTTCCAGGCCCTGTTCTTGTGCAAAACACTTCCAGGCCCTGTTGTAGTGCAAAATATTTGCAACTTCTGTTCTTGTGCAAAACACTTGCAGGCCCTGTTGATGTGCAATACATGTACAGGCTCTGGTCTTTTGCAAAACACTTGCAGGACCTGTTATTGTGCAAAACAATTGCACGACCTGTTCTTGTGCAAAACACTTCCAGGCCCTGTTCTTGTGCAATACACATTTAGACCCTGTTCTTGTGCAAAACATTTGGAGGCCCTGTTTTTGTGCAATACACTTTTAGACCCTATTCTTCTGCAAAACATTTGCAGGCCCTGTTCTTGTGCAAAAGAATTGCAGGCCCTGTTCTTGTGCAAAACACTTGCAGGCCCTGTTCTTGTGCAAAACACTTGCAGGCCCTGTTCTTGTGCAATACACTTTTAGACCCTTGTCTTGTGCAAAACATTTGGAGGCCCTGTTCTTGTGCAAACCACTTGCAGCCTCTGTTCTTGTGCAAAACACTTGCAGGCCCTGGTCTTGTGCAATAAACTTTTAGACCCTTGTCTTGTGCAAAACATTTGGAGGCCCTGTTCTTGTGCAAACCACTTGCAGCCTCTGTTCTTGTGCAAAACATTTGGAGGCCCTGTTCTTGTGCAAACCACTTGGATACCCAGTTCTTGTGCAAAACCCTTGCAGGCCCTGTTCTTGGTCAAAACAATTGCAGGACCTGTTGATGTGCAATACATGTACAGGCTCTGGTCTTTTGCAAAACACTTGCAGGACCTGTTCTTGTGCAAAACACTTGCAGGCCCTGTTCTTGTGCAAAATATTTGCAACTTCTGTTCTTGTGCAAAACACTTGCAGGCCCTGTTCTTTTGCAAAACACTTGCAGGCCCTGTTCTTGTACAAACCACTTGCAGGACCTGTTCTTGTGCAAAACACTTGCAGGACCGGTTCTTGTGCAATACACTTTTAGACCCTCTTCTTGTGCAAAACATTTGGAGGCCCTGTTCTTGCACAAAACACTTGGATACCCAGTTCCTGTGCAATACACTTTTAGACCCTCTTCTTGTGCAAAACATTTGCAGGCCCTGTTCTTGTGCAAAACCCTTGCAGGCCCTGTTCTTGGTCAAAACACTTGCAGGCTCTGTTTTTGTGCAAAACGCATGCAGGCACTCTTCTTGTGTAAAGATTTGCAGGCACTCTTCTTGTTCAACACACTTGCAGGTCATGTTCTTGTGCAAAAGACTTTCAGGCTTTGTTCTTGTTGAAAACACTTGCAGACCCTGTTCTTGTGCAAACCACCTGCAGGCCCTGTTCTTGTACAAAACACTTGCAGACCCTGTTCTTCTGCAAAATACTTGCAGCCATTTTTCTTGTGCAAAACACTCGCAGTCCCTGTTCCTCTTTAAAAGACTGGTAGGGCTTGTTGTTGTGAACAACACTTGCAGGCCCTGTTCTTCTGCAATACACTTTCAGACCCTGTTCTTGTACAAAATAGTTGAAAGCTATGTTCTAGTGCAAAACACTTGCAGGCCCTCTTCTTCTGCAAAACACTTTCAGGCTTTGTTCTTGTGCAAAACACTTGCAGGCCCTGTTCTTGTGCAAAACACTTGCAGGCCCTGTTTTTGTGCAAAACGCATGCAGGCACTCTTCTTGTGTAAAGATTTGCAGGCACTCTTCTTGTTCAACACACTTGCAGGTCATGTTCTTGTGCAAAACACTTACAGGCCCTTTTGTCGTGCAAAACACTTGCAGACCCTCTTCTTCTGCAAAACACTTTCATGCTTTTTTCTTGTTGAAAACACTTGCAGGCCCTGTTCTTGTACAAACCACTTGCAGGACCTGTTCTTGTGCAAAACACTTGCAGGACCTGTTCTTGTGCAAAACAATTGCAGGACCTGTTCTTGTGCAAAACACTTCCAGGCCCTGTTCTTGTGCAATACACATTTAGACCCTGTTCTTGTGCAAAACATTTGGAGGCCCTGTTTTTGTGCAATACACTTTTAGACCCTATTCTTCTGCAAAACATTTGCAGGCCCTGTTCTTGTGCAATACACTTTTAGACCCTCTTCTTCTGCAAAACATTTGCAGGCCCTGTTCTTGTGCAAACCACTTGCAGCCTCTGTTCTTGTGCAAAACACTTGCAGGCCCTGGTCTTGTGCAAAACACTTGCAGGCCCTGTTGATGTGCAATACATGTACAGGCTCTGGTCTTTTGCAAAACACTTGCAGGACCTGTTATTGTGCAAAACAATTGCACGACCTGTTCTTGTGGAAAACACTTCCACGCCCTGTTCTTGTGCAATACACATTTAGACCCTGTTCTTGTGCAAAACATTTGGAGGCCCTGTTGTTGTGCAATACACTTTTAGACCCTCTTCTTCTGCAAAACATTTGCAGGCCCTGTTCTTGTGCAAACCACTTGCAGCCTCTATTCTTGTGCAAAACACTTGCAGGCCCTGGTCTTGTGCAAAACACTTGCAGGCCCTGTTGATGTGCAATACATGTACAGGCTCTGGTCTTTTGCAAAACACTTGCAGGACCTGTTATTGTGCAAAACAATTGCACGACCTGTTCTTGTGCAAAACACTTCCAGGCCCTGTTCTTGTGCAATACACATTTAGACCCTGTTCTTGTGCAAAACATTTGGAGGCCCTGTTTTTGTGCAATACACTTTTAGACCCTATTCTTCTGCAAAACATTTGCAGGCCCTGTTCTTGTGCAAAAGAATTGCAGGCCCTGTTCTTGTGCAAAACACTTGCAGGCCCTGTTCTTGTGCAAAACACTTGCAGGCCCTGTTCTTGTGCAATACACTTTTAGACCCTTGTCTTGTGCAAAACATTTGGAGGCCCTGTTCTTGTGCAAACCACTTGCAGCCTCTGTTCTTGTGCAAAACACTTGCAGGCCCTGGTCTTGTGCAATAAACTTTTAGACCCTTGTCTTGTGCAAAACATTTGGAGGCCCTGTTCTTGTGCAAACCACTTGCAGCCTCTGTTCTTGTGCAAAACATTTGGAGGCCCTGTTCTTGTGCAAACCACTTGGATACCCAGTTCTTGTGCAAAACCCTTGCAGGCCCTGTTCTTGGTCAAAACAATTGCAGGACCTGTTGATGTGCAATACATGTACAGGCTCTGGTCTTTTGCAAAACACTTGCAGGACCTGTTCTTGTGCAAAACACTTGCAGGCCCTGTTCTTGTGCAAAATATTTGCAACTTCTGTTCTTGTGCAAAACACTTGCAGGCCCTGTTGTTTTGCAAAACACTTGCAGGCCCTGTTCTTGTGCAATACGCTTTTAGACCCTCTTCTTCTGCAAAACATTTGCAGGCCCTGTTCTTGTGCAAACCACTTGCAGGCCCTGTTGATGTGCAATACATGTACAGGCTCTGGTCTTTTGCAAAACACTTGCAGGACCTGTTCTTGTGCAAAACACTTGCAGGCCCTGTTTTTGTGCAAAACGCATGCAGGCACTCTTCTTGTGTAAAGATTTGCAGGCACTCTTCTTGTTCAACACACTTGCAGGTCATGTTCTTGTGCAAAACACTTACAGGCCCTTTTGTCGTGTAAAACACTTGCAGACCCTCTTCTTCTGCAAAACACTTTCAGGCTTTGTTCTTGTTGAAAACACTTGCAGGCCCTGTTCTTGTACAAACCACTTGCAGGACCTGTTCTTGTGCAAAACACTTGCAGGACCGGTTCTTGTGCAATACACTTTTAGACCCTCTTCTTGTGCAAAACATTTGGAGGCCCTGTTCTTGCACAAAACACTTGGATACCCAGTTCCTGTGCAATACACTTTTAGACCCTCTTCTTGTGCAAAACATTTGCAGGCCCTGTTCTTGTGCAAAACCCTTGCAGGCCCTGTTCTTGGTCAAAACACTTGCAGGCTCTGTTTTTGTGCAAAACGCATGCAGGCACTCTTCTTGTGTAAAGATTTGCAGGCACTCTTCTTGTTCAACACACTTGCAGGTCATGTTCTTGTGCAAAAGACTTTCAGGCTTTGTTCTTGTTGAAAACACTTGCAGACCCTGTTCTTGTGCAAACCACCTGCAGGCCCTGTTCTTGTACAAAACACTTGCAGACCCTGTTCTTGTGCAAAATACTTGCAGCCATTTTTCTTGTGCAAAACACTCACAGTCCCTGTTCCTCTTTAAAAGACTGGTAGGGCTTGTTGTTGTGAACAACACTTGCAGGCCCTGTTCTTCTGCAATACACTTTCAGACGCTGTTCTTGTACAAAATAGTTGAAAGCTATGTTCTAGTGCAAAACACTTGCAGGCCCTCTTCTTCTGCAAAACACTTTCAGGCTTTGTTCTTGTGCAAAACACTTGCAGGCCCTGTTCTTGTGCAAAACACTTGCAGGCCCTGTTTTTGTGCAAAACGCATGCAGGCACTCTTCTTCTGCAAAACACTTTCATGCTTTTTTCTTGTTGAAAACACTTGCAGGCCCTGTTCTTGTACAAACCACTTGCAGGACCTGTTCTTGTGCAAAACACTTGTAGGACCTGTTCTTGTGCAAAACAATTGCAGGACCTGTTCTTGTGCAAAACACTTCCAGGCCCTGTTCTTGTGCAATACACATTTAGACCCTGTTCTTGTGCAAAACATTTGGAGGCCCTGTTTTTGTGCAATACACTTTTAGACCCTATTCTTCTGCAAAACATTTGCAGGCCCTGTTCTTGTGCAATACACTTTTAGACCCTCTTCTTCTGCAAAACATTTGCAGGCCCTGTTCTTGTGCAAACCACTTGCAGCCTCTGTTCTTGTGCAAAACACTTGGAGGCCCTGGTCTTGTGCAAAACACTTGCAGGCCCTGTTGATGTGCAATACATGTACAGGCTCTGGTCTTTTGCAAAACACTTGCAGGACCTGTTATTGTGCAAAACAATTGCACGACCTGTTCTTGTGGAAAACACTTCCACGCCCTGTTCTTGTGCAATACACATTTAGACCCTGTTCTTGTGCAAAACATTTGGAGGCCCTGTTGTTGTGCAATACACTTTTAGACCCTCTTCTTCTGCAAAACATTTGCAGGCCCTGTTCTTGTGCAAACCACTTGCAGCCTCTATTCTTGTGCAAAACACTTGCAGGCCCTGGTCTTGTGCAAAACACTTGCAGGCCCTGTTGATGTGCAATACATGTACAGGCTCTGGTCTTTTGCAAAACACTTGCAGGACCTGTTATTGTGCAAAACAATTGCACGACCTGTTCTTGTGCAAAACACTTCCAGGCCCTGTTCTTGTGCAATACACATTTAGACCCTGTTCTTGTGCAAAACATTTGGAGGCCCTGTTTTTGTGCAATACACTTTTAGACCCTATTCTTCTGCAAAACATTTGCAGGCCCTGTTCTTGTGCAAAAGAATTGCAGGCCCTGTTCTTGTGCAAAACACTTGCAGGCCCTGTTCTTGTGCAAAACACTTGCAGGCCCTGTTCTTGTGCAATACACTTGCAGGCCCTGGTCTTGTGCAATAAACTTTTAGACCCTTGTCTTGTGCAAAACATTTGGAGGCCCTGTTCTTGTGCAAACCACTTGCAGCCTCTGTTGTTGTGCAAAACATTTGGAGGCCCTGTTCTTGTGCAAACCACTTGGATACCCAGTTCTTGTGCAAAACCCTTGGAGGCCCTGTTCTTGGTCAAAACAATTGCAGGACCTGTTGATGTGCAATACATGTACAGGCTCTGGTCTTTTGCAAAACACTTGCAGGCCCTGTTCTTGTGCAAAACCCTTGCAGGCCCTGTTCTTGTGCAATACACTTTTAGACCCTCTTCTTGTGCAAAACATTTGGAGGCCCTGTTCTTGTGCAATACACATTTAGACCCTATTCTTCTGCAAAACACTTGCAGGCCCTGTTCTTGTGCAATACACATTTAGACCCTATTCTTCTGCAAAACACTTGCAGGCCCTGTTCTTGTGCAAAACACTTGCAGGCCCTGTTCTTGTGCAAAATATTTGGAGCCCCTGTTCTTGCACAAAACACTTGGATACCCATGTGTTGTGCAATACACTATTAGACCCTCTTCTTCTGCAAAACATTTGCAGGCCCTGTTCTTGTGCAAAACACTTGCAGGCCCTGTTCTTGCACAAAACACTTGGATACCCAGTTGTTGTGAAATACACTTTTAGACCCTCTTCTTCTGCAAAACATTTGCAGGCCCTGTTCTTGTGCAAAACACTTGCAGGCCCTGGTCTTGTGCAAAACACTTGCAGGCCCTGTTGATGTGCAATACATGTACAGGCTCTGGTCTTTTGCAAAACACTTGCAGGACCTGTTTTTGTGCAAAACACTTGTAGGCCCTGTTCTTGTGCAAAACACTTGGATACCCAGTTCTTGTGCAATACACTTTTAGACCCTCTTCTTGTGCAAAACATTTGCAGGACCTGTTCTTGTGCAAAACATTTGGAGGCCCTGTTGTTGTGCAAAACACTTGCAGGCCCTGTTCTTTTGCAAAACACTTGGAGGCACTGTTATTGTGCAATGCACTTGCAGGCCCTGTTGTTGTGAAAAACACTTGTAGGACCTGTTCTTGTGCAAAATATTTGCGACTTCTGTTCTTGTGCAAAACACTTGCAGGCCCTGTTCTTGTGCAAAATATTTGCAACTTCTGTTCTTGTGCAAAACACTTGCAGGCCCTGTTCTTTTGCAAAACACTTGCAGGCCCTGTTCTTGTGCAAAACACTTGCAGGCCCTGTTCTTGTGCAATACGCTTTTAGACCCTCTTCTTGTGCAAAACATTTGCAGGCACTGTTCTTGTGCAAAACACTTGCAGGCCCTGTTCTTGTGCAAAACACTTACAGGCTCTGGTCTTTTGCAAACCACCTGCAGGCCCTGTTCTTGTGCAAAACACTTGCAGACCCTGTTCTTGTGCAAAACACATGCATGCCCTGTTCTTGTGCAAAACCGTTGCAGGCCCTGTTCTTGTGCAAAACACTTGCAGGCCCTGTTGTTGTGCAAAACATTTGGAGGCCCTGTTTTTGTGCAATACACTTTTAGACCCTATTCTTCTGCAAAACATTTGCAGGCCCTGTTCTTGTGCAAAAGAATTGCAGGCCCTGTTCTTGTGCAAAACACTTGCAGGCCCTGTTCTTGTGCAAAACACTTGCAGGCCCTGTTCTTGTGCAATACACTTGCAGGCCCTGGTCTTGTGCAATAAACTTTTAGACCCTTGTCTTGTGCAAAACATTTGGAGGCCCTGTTCTTGTGCAAACCACTTGCAGCCTCTGTTGTTGTGCAAAACATTTGGAGGCCCTGTTCTTGTGCAAACCACTTGGATACCCAGTTCTTGTGCAAAACCCTTGCAGGCCCTGTTCTTGGTCAAAACAATTGCAGGACCTGTTGATGTGCAATACATGTACAGGCTCTGGTCTTTTGCAAAACACTTGCAGGCCCTGTTCTTGTGCAAAACCCTTGCAGGCCCTGTTCTTGTGCAATACACTTTTAGACCCTCTTCTTGTGCAAAACATTTGGAGGCCCTGTTCTTGTGCAATACACATTTAGACCCTATTCTTCTGCAAAACACTTGCAGGCCCTGTTCTTGTGCAAAACACTTGCAGGCCCTGTTCTTGTGCAAAATATTTGGAGCCCCTGTTCTTGCACAAAACACTTGGATACCCATGTGTTGTGCAATACACTATTAGACCCTCTTCTTCTGCAAAACATTTGCAGGCCCTGTTCTTGTGCAAAACACTTGCAGGCCCTGTTCTTGCACAAAACACTTGGATACCCAGTTGTTGTGAAATACACTTTTAGACCCTCTTCTTCTGCAAAACATTTGCAGGCCCTGTTCTTGTGCAAACCACTTGCAGCCTCTGTTCTTGTGCAAAACACTTGCAGGCCCTGTTGATGTGCAATACATGTACAGGCTCTGGTCTTTTGCAAAACACTTGCAGGACCTGTTTTTGTGCAAAACACTTGTAGGCCCTGTTCTTGTGAAAAACCCTTGCAGGCCCTGTTATTGTGCAATACACTTGCAGGCCCTGTTCTTGCACAAAACACTTGGATACCCAGTTCTTGTGCAATACACTTTTAGACCCTCTTCTTGTGCAAAACATTTGCAGGACCTGTTCTTGTGCAAAACATTTGGAGGCCCTGTTGTTGTGCAAAACACTTGCAGGCCCTGTTCTTTTGCAAAACACTTGGAGGCACTGTTATTGTGCAATGCACTTGCAGGCCCTGTTGTTGTGAAAAACACTTGTAGGACCTGTTCTTGTGCAAAATATTTGCGACTTCTGTTCTTGTGCAAAACACTTGCAGGCCCTGTTCTTGTGCAAAATATTTGCAACTTCTGTTCTTGTGCAAAACACTTGCAGGCCCTGTTCTTTTGCAAAACACTTGCAGGCCCTGTTCTTGTGCAAAACACTTGCAGGCCCTGTTCTTGTGCAATACGCTTTTAGACCCTCTTCTTGTGCAAAACATTTGCAGGCACTGTTCTTGTGCAAAACACTTGCAGGCCCTGTTCTTGTGCAAAACACTTACAGGCTCTGGTCTTTTGCAAACCACCTGCAGGCCCTGTTCTTGTGCAAAACACTTGCAGACCCTGTTCTTGTGCAAAACACATGCATGCCCTGTTCTTGTGCAAAACCGTTGCAGGCCCTGTTCTTGTGCAAAACACTTGCAGGCCCTGTTCTTGTGCAAAACACTTGCAGGCCCTGTTCTTGTGCAAAACAGTTGGAGGACCTGTTCTTGTGCAAAACACTTGCAGGCCCTGTTCTTGTGAAATACACTTTTAGACCCTCTTCTTGTGCAAAACATTTGCAGGCCCTGTTCTTGTGCAAACCACTTGCAGGCTCTCTTCTTGTGCAAAACCCTTGCAGGCCCTGTTCTTGTGCAATACAGTTTTAGACCCTTGTCTTGTGCAAAACATTTGGAGGCCCTGTTCTTGTGCAAACCACTTGCAGCCTCTGTTCTTGTGCAAAACACTTGCAGGCCCTGGTCTTGTGCAATAAACTTTTACACCCTCTTCTTGTGCAAAACATTTGGAGGCCCTGTTCTTGTGCAAACCACTTGGATACCCAGTTCTTGTGCAAAACCCTTGCAGGCCCTGTTCTTGGTCAAAACAATTGCAGGCCCTGTTCTTGTGCAAAACACTTGCAGGCCCTGTTCTTGTGTAATACACTTTTAGACCCTCTTCTTGTGCAAAACATTTGGAGGCCCTGTTCTTGTGCAAACCACTTGGATATCCAGTTCTTGTGCAAAACCCTTGCAGGCCCTGTTCTTGGTCAAAACAATTGGAGGACCTGTTCTTGGTCAAAACACTTGCAGGCCCTGTTCTTGTGCAATACACTTTCGAACCCTTTTCTTGTTCTAAACAGTTGCATGATCTTTTTTTGTTCAAAAGACTTGCAAGTTCTGTTTTTGTGCAAAACACTTGCAGGACCTGTTCTTGTGCAATACACTTTCAGACCCTGTTCTTGTGCAATATACTTGCAAGTTCTATTGTTGTGAAAAACACTTGCAGTCACTGTTCTTGTGCAAAACACTTGCAGGCCCTGTTGTTGTGCAAAACACTTGAAGACCCTGTTCTTGTGCAAAATACTTGCAGCCATTTTTCTTGTGCAAAACACTCGCAGTCCCTGTTCCTCTTTAAAAGACTGGTAGGGCTTGTTGTTGTGAACAACACTTGCAGGCCCTGTTCTTGTGCAAAATATTTGGAGGCCCTGTTCTTGCACAAAACACTTGGATACCCAGTTCCTGTGCAATACACTTTTAGACCCTCTTCTTGTGCAAAACATTTGCAGGCCCTGTTCTTGTGCAAACCACTTGCAGGCTCTGTTCTTGTGCAAAACCCTTGCAGGCCCTGTTCTTGTGCAAAACACTTGCAGGCCCTGGTCTTGTGCAATAAACTTTTACACCCTCTTCTTGTGCAAAACATTTGGAGGCCCTGTTCTTGGTCAAAACAATTGCAGGACCTGTTCTTGTGCAAAACACTTGCAGGCCCTGTTCTTGTGTAATACACTTTTAGACCCTCTTCTTGTGCAAAACATTTGGAGGCCCTGTTCTTGTGCAAACCACTTGGATACCCAGTTCTTGTGCAAAACCCTTGCAGGCCCTGTTCTTGGTCAAAACAATTGCAGGACCTGTTCTTGTGCAAAACACTTGCAGGCCCTGTTCTTGTGTAATACACTTTTAGACCCTCTTCTTGTGCAAAACATTTGGAGGCCCTGTTCTTGTGCAAACCACTTGGATACCCAGTTCTTGTGCAAAACCCTTGCAGGCCCTGTTCTTGGTCAAAACAATTGCAGGACCTGTTCTTGTGCAAAACACTTGGAGGCCCTGTTGTAGTGCAAAATATTTGCAACTTCTGTTCTTGTACAAAACACATGCAGGCTCTGTTCTTGTGTAATACACTTTTAGACCCTCTTCTTGTGCAAAACATTTGCAGGCCCTGTTCTTGTGCAAACCACTTGCAGCCTCTGTTCTTGTGCAAAACACTTGCAGGCCCTGGTCTTGTGCAAAACACTTGCAGGCCCTGTTGATGTGCAATACATGTACAGGCTCTGGTCTTTTGCAAAACACTTGCAGGACCTGTTTTTGTGCAAAACACTTGTAGGCCCTGTTCTTGTGCAAAACCCTTGCAGGCCCTGTTATTGTGCAATACACTTGCAGGCCCTGTTCTTGCACAAAACACTTGGATACCCAGTTCTTGTGCAATACACTTTTAGACCCTCTTCTTGTGCAAAACATTTGCAGGACCTGTTCTTGTGCAAAACATTTGCAGGCCCTGTTGTTGTGAAAAACACTTGTAGGACCTGTTCTTGTGCAAAATATTTGCGACTTCTGTTCTTGTGCAAAACACTTGCAGGCCCTGTTCTTGTGCAAAATATTTGCAACTTCTGTTCTTGTGCAAAAAACTTGCAGGCCCTGTTCTTTTGCAAAACACTTGCAGGCCCTGTTCTTGTGCAAAACACTTGCAGGCCCTGTTCTTGTGCAATACGCTTTTAGACCCTCTTCTTGTGCAAAACATTTGCAGGCACTGTTCTTGTGCAAAACACTTGCAGGCCCTGTTCTTGTGCAAAACACTTACAGGCTCTGGTCTTTTGCAAACCACCTGCAGGCCCTGTTCTTGTGCAAAACACTTGCAGACCCTGTTCTTGTGCAAAACACATGCATGCCCTGTTCTTGTGCAAAACCGTTGCAGGCCCTGTTCTTGTGCAAAACACTTGCAGGCCCTGTTGTTGTGCAAAACATTTGGAGGCCCTGTTTTTGTGCAATACACTTTTAGACCCTATTCTTCTGCAAAACATTTGCAGGCCCTGTTCTTGTGCAAAAGAATTGCAGGCCCTGTTCTTGTGCAAAACACTTGCAGGCCCTGTTCTTGTGCAAAACACTTGCAGGCCCTGTTCTTGTGCAAAACACTTGCAGGCCCTGTTCTTGCACAAAACACTTGGATACCCAGTTCTTGTGCAATACACTTTTAGACCCTCTTCTTGTGCAAAACACTTGCAGGCCCTGGTCTTGTGCAAAACACTTGCAGGCCCTGTTGATGTGCAATACATGTACAGGCTCTGGTCTTTTGCAAAACACTTGCAGGACCTGTTTTTGTGCAAAACACTTGTAGGCCCTGTTCTTGTGCAAAACCCTTGCAGGCCCTGTTATTGTGCAATACACTTGCAGGCCCTGTTCTTGCACAAAACACTTGGATACCCAGTTCTTGTGCAATACACTTTTAGACCCTCTTCTTGTGCAAAACATTTGCAGGACCTGTTCTTGTGCAAAACATTTGGAGGCCCTGTTGTTGTGCAAAACACTTGCAGGCCCTGTTCTTTTGCAAAACACTTGGAGGCACTGTTATTGTGCAATGCACTTGCAGGCCCTGTTGTTGTGAAAAACACTTGTAGGACCTGTTCTTGTGCAAAATATTTGCGACTTCTGTTCTTGTGCAAAACACTTGCAGGCCCTGTTCTTGTGCAAAATATTTGCAACTTCTTTTCTTGTGCAAAACACTTGCAGGCCCTGTTCTTTTGCAAAACACTTGCAGGCCCTGTTCTTTTGCAAAACACTTGCAGGCCCTGTTCTTGTGCAAAACACTTGCAGGCCCTGTTCTTGTGCAATACGCTTTTAGACCCTCTTCTTGTGCAAAACATTTGCAGGCACTGTTCTTGTGCAAAACACTTGCAGGCCCTGTTCTTGTGCAAAACACTTACAGGCTCTGGTCTTTTGCAAACCACCTGCAGGCCCTGTTCTTGTGCAAAACACTTGCAGACCCTGTTCTTGTGCAAAACACATGCATGCCCTGTTCTTGTGCAAAACCGTTGCAGGCCCTGTTCTTGTGCAAAACACTTGCAGGCCCTGTTCTTGTGCAAAACACTTGGAGGCCCTGTTCTTGTGCAAAACAGTTGGAGGACCTGTTCTTGTGCAAAACACTTGCAGGCCCTGTTCTTGCACAAAACACTTGGATACCCAGTTCTTGTGCAATACACTTTTAGACCCTCTTCTTGTGCAAAACATTTGCAGGACCTGTTCTTGTGCAAAACATTTGGAGGCCCTGTTGTTGTGCAAAACACTTGCAGGCCCTGTTCTTTTGCAAAACACTTGGAGGCACTGTTATTGTGCAATGCACTTGCAGGCCCTGTTGTTGTGAAAAACACTTGTAGGACCTGTTCTTGTGCAAAATATTTGCGACTTCTGTTCTTGTGCAAAACACTTGCAGGCCCTGTTCTTGTGCAAAATATTTGCAACTTCTGTTCTTGTGCAAAACACTTGCAGGCCCTGTTCTTTTGCAAAACACTTGCAGGCCCTGTTCTTGTGCAAAACACTTGCAGGCCCTGTTCTTGTGCAATACGCTTTTAGACCCTCTTCTTGTGCAAAACATTTGCAGGCACTGTTCTTGTGCAAAACACTTGCAGGCCCTGTTCTTGTGCAAAACACTTACAGGCTCTGGTCTTTTGCAAACCACCTGCAGGCCCTGTTCTTGTGCAAAACACTTGCAGACCCTGTTCTTGTGCAAAACACATGCATGCCCTGTTCTTGTGCAAAACCGTTGCAGGCCCTGTTCTTGTGCAAAACACTTGCAGGCCCTGTTCTTGTGCAAAACACTTGGAGGCCCTGTTCTTGTGCAAAACAGTTGGAGGACCTGTTCTTGTGCAAAACACTTGCAGGCCCTGTTCTTGTGAAATACACTTTTAGACCCTCTTCTTGTGCAAAACATTTGCAGGCCCTGTTCTTGTGCAAACCACTTGCAGGCTCTCTTCTTGTGCAAAACCCTTGCAGGCCCTGTTCTTGTGCAATACAGTTTTAGACCCTTGTCTTGTGCAAAACATTTGGAGGCCCTGTTCTTGTGCAAACCACTTGCAGCCTCTGTTCTTGTGCAAAACACTTGCAGGCCCTGGTCTTGTGCAATAAACTTTTACACCCTCTTCTTGTGCAAAACATTTGGAGGCCCTGTTCTTGTGCAAACCACTTGGATACCCAGTTCTTGTGCAAAACCCTTGCAGGCCCTGTTCTTGGTCAAAACAATTGCAGGCCCTGTTCTTGTGCAAAACACTTGCAGGCCCTGTTCTTGTGTAATACACTTTTAGACCCTCTTCTTGTGCAAAACATTTGGAGGCCCTGTTCTTGTGCAAACCACTTGGATATCCAGTTCTTGTGCAAAACCCTTGCAGGCCCTGTTCTTGGTCAAAACAATTGGAGGACCTGTTCTTGGTCAAAACACTTGCAGGCCCTGTTCTTGTGCAATACACTTTCGAACCCTTTTCTTGTTCTAAACAGTTGCATGATCTTTTTTTGTTCAAAAGACTTGCAAGTTCTGTTTTTGTGCAAAACACTTGCAGGACCTGTTCTTGTGCAATACACTTTCAGACCCTGTTCTTGTGCAATATACTTGCAAGTTCTATTGTTGTGAAAAACACTTGCAGTCACTGTTCTTGTGCAAAACACTTGCAGGCCCTGTTGTTGTGCAAAACACTTGTAGGCCCTGTTCTTGTGCAAAACCCTTGCAGGCCCTGTTATTGTGCAATACACTTGCAGGCCCTGTTCTTGCACAAAACACTTGGATACCCAGTTCTTGTGCAATACACTTTTAGACCCTCTTCTTGTGCAAAACATTTGCAGGACCTGTTCTTGTGCAAAACATTTGGAGGCCCTGTTGTTGTGCAAAACACTTGCAGGCCCTGTTCTTTTGCAAAACACTTGGAGGCACTGTTATTGTGCAATGCACTTGCAGGCCCTGTTGTTGTGAAAAACACTTGTAGGACCTGTTCTTGTGCAAAATATTTGCGACTTCTGTTCTTGTGCAAAACACTTGCAGGCCCTGTTCTTGTGCAAAACCCTTGCAGGCCCTGTTATTGTGCAATACACTTGCAGGCCCTGTTCTTGCACAAAACACTTGGATACCCAGTTCTTGTGCAATACACTTTTAGACCCTCTTCTTGTGCAAAACATTTGCAGGACCTGTTCTTGTGCAAAACATTTGGAGGCCCTGTTGTTGTGCAAAACACTTGCAGGCCCTGTTCTTTTGCAAAACACTTGGAGGCACTGTTATTGTGCAATGCACTTGCAGGCCCTGTTGTTGTGAAAAACACTTGTAGGACCTGTTCTTGTGCAAAATATTTGCGACTTCTGTTCTTGTGCAAAACACTTGCAGGCCCTGTTCTTGTGCAAAATATTTGCAACTTCTTTTCTTGTGCAAAACACTTGCAGGCCCTGTTCTTTTGCAAAACACTTGCAGGCCCTGTTCTTGTGCAAAACACTTGCAGGCCCTGTTCTTGTGCAATACGCTTTTAGACCCTCTTCTTGTGCAAAACATTTGCAGGCACTGTTCTTGTGCAAAACACTTGCAGGCCCTGTTCTTGTGCAAAACACTTACAGGCTCTGGTCTTTTGCAAACCACCTGCAGGCCCTGTTCTTGTGCAAAACACTTGCAGACCCTGTTCTTGTGCAAAACACATGCATGCCCTGTTCTTGTGCAAAACCGTTGCAGGCCCTGTTCTTGTGCAAAACACTTGCAGGCCCTGTTCTTGTGCAAAACACTTGGAGGCCCTGTTCTTGTGCAAAACAGTTGGAGGACCTGTTCTTGTGCAAAACACTTGCAGGCCCTGTTCTTGTGAAATACACTTTTAGACCCTCTTCTTGTGCAAAACATTTGCAGGCCCTGTTCTTGTGCAAACCACTTGCAGGCTCTCTTCTTGTGCAAAACCCTTGCAGGCCCTGTTCTTGTGCAATACAGTTTTAGACCCTTGTCTTGTGCAAAACATTTGGAGGCCCTGTTCTTGTGCAAACCACTTGCAGCCTCTGTTCTTGTGCAAAACACTTGCAGGCCCTGGTCTTGTGCAATAAACTTTTACACCCTCTTCTTGTGCAAAACATTTGGAGGCCCTGTTCTTGTGCAAACCACTTGGATACCCAGTTCTTGTGCAAAACCCTTGCAGGCCCTGTTCTTGGTCAAAACAATTGCAGGCCCTGTTCTTGTGCAAAACACTTGCAGGCCCTGTTCTTGTGTAATACACTTTTAGACCCTCTTCTTGTGCAAAACATTTGGAGGCCCTGTTCTTGTGCAAACCACTTGGATATCCAGTTCTTGTGCAAAACCCTTGCAGGCCCTGTTCTTGGTCAAAACAATTGGAGGACCTGTTCTTGGTCAAAACACTTGCAGGCCCTGTTCTTGTGCAATACACTTTCGAACCCTTTTCTTGTTCTAAACAGTTGCATGATCTTTTTTTGTTCAAAAGACTTGCAAGTTCTGTTTTTGTGCAAAACACTTGCAGGACCTGTTCTTGTGCAATACACTTTCAGACCCTGTTCTTGTGCAATATACTTGCAAGTTCTATTGTTGTGAAAAACACTTGCAGTCACTGTTCTTGTGCAAAACACTTGCAGGCCCTGTTGTTGTGCAAAACACTTGAAGACCCTGTTCTTGTGCAAAATACTTGCAGCCATTTTTCTTGTGCAAAACACTCGCAGTCCCTGTTCCTCTTTAAAAGACTGGTAGGGCTTGTTGTTGTGAACAACACTTGCAGGCCCTGTTCTTGTGCAAAATATTTGGAGGCCCTGTTCTTGCACAAAACACTTGGATACCCAGTTCCTGTGCAATACACTTTTAGACCCTCTTCTTGTGCAAAACATTTGCAGGCCCTGTTCTTGTGCAAACCACTTGCAGGCTCTGTTCTTGTGCAAAACCCTTGCAGGCCCTGTTCTTGTGCAAAACACTTGCAGGCCCTGGTCTTGTGCAATAAACTTTTACACCCTCTTCTTGTGCAAAACATTTGGAGGCCCTGTTCTTGTGCAAACCACTTGGATACCCAGTTCTTGTGCAAAACCCTTGCAGGCCCTGTTCTTGGTCAAAACAATTGCAGGACCTGTTCTTGTGCAAAACACTTGCAGGCCCTGTTCTTGTGCAATACACTTTTACACCCTCTTCTTGTGCAAAACATTTGGAGGCCCTGTTCTTGTGCAAACCACTTGGATACCCAGTTCTTGTGCAAAACCCTTGCAGGCCCTGTTCTTGGTCAAAACAATTGCAGGACCTGTTCTTGTGCAAAACACTTGCAGGCCCTGTTGTAGTGCAAAATATTTGCAACTTCTGTTCTTGTACAAAACACATGCAGGCTCTGTTCTTGTGTAATACACTTTTAGACCCTCTTCTTGTGCAAAACATTTGCAGGCCCTGTTCTTGTGCAAACCACTTGCAGCCTCTGTTCTTGTGCAAAACACTTGCAGGCCCTGGTCTTGTGCAAAACACTTGCAGGCCCTGTTGATGTGCAATACATGTACAGGCTCTGGTCTTTTGCAAAACACTTGCAGGACCTGTTTTTGTGCAAAACACTTGTAGGCCCTGTTCTTGTGCAAAACCCTTGCAGGCCCTGTTATTGTGCAATACACTTGCAGGCCCTGTTCTTGCACAAAACACTTGGATACCCAGTTCTTGTGCAATACACTTTTAGACCCTCTTCTTGTGCAAAACATTTGCAGGACCTGTTCTTGTGCAAAACATTTGCAGGCCCTGTTGTTGTGAAAAACACTTGTAGGACCTGTTCTTGTGCAAAATATTTGCGACTTCTGTTCTTGTGCAAAACACTTGCAGGCCCTGTTCTTGTGCAAAATATTTGCAACTTCTGTTCTTGTGCAAAAAACTTGCAGGCCCTGTTCTTTTGCAAAACACTTGCAGGCCCTGTTCTTGTGCAAAACACTTGCAGGCCCTGTTCTTGTGCAAAACACTTACAGGCTCTGGTCTTTTGCAAACCACCTGCAGGCCCTGTTCTTGTGCAAAACACTTGCAGACCCTGTTCTTGTGCAAAACACATGCATGCCCTGTTCTTGTGCAAAACCGTTGCAGGCCCTGTTCTTGTGCAAAACACTTGCAGGCCCTGTTGTTGTGCAAAACATTTGGAGGCCCTGTTTTTGTGCAATACACTTTTAGACCCTATTCTTCTGCAAAACATTTGCAGGCCCTGTTCTTGTGCAAAAGAATTGCAGGCCCTGTTCTTGTGCAAAACACTTGCAGGCCCTGTTCTTGTGCAAAACACTTGCAGGCCCTGTTCTTGTGCAATACACTTGCAGGCCCTGGTCTTGTGCAATAAACTTTTAGACCCTTGTCTTGTGCAAAACATTTGGAGGCCCTGTTCTTGTGCAAACCACTTGCAGCCTCTGTTGTTGTGCAAAACATTTGGAGGCCCTGTTCTTGTTCAAACCACTTGGATACCCAGTTCTTGTGCAAAACCCTTGCAGGCCCTGTTCTTGGTCAAAACAATTGCAGGACCTGTTGATGTGCAATACATGTACAGGCTCTGGTCTTTTGCAAAACACTTGCAGGCCCTGTTCTTGTGCAAAACCCTTGCAGGCCCTGTTCTTGTGCAATACACTTTTAGACCCTCTTCTTGTGCAAAACATTTGGAGGCCCTGTTCTTGTGCAATACACATTTAGACCCTATTCTTCTGCAAAACACTTGCAGGCCCTGTTCTTGTGCAAAACACTTGCAGGCCCTGTTCTTGTGCAAAATATTTGGAGCCCCTGTTCTTGCACAAAACACTTGGATACCCATGTGTTGTGCAATACACTATTAGACCCTCTTCTTCTGCAAAACATTTGCAGGCCCTGTTCTTGTGCAAAACACTTGCAGGCCCTGTTCTTGCACAAAACACTTGGATACCCAGTTGTTGTGAAATACACTTTTAGACCCTCTTCTTCTGCAAAACATTTGCAGGCCCTGTTCTTGTGCAAACCACTTGCAGCCTCTGTTCTTGTGCAAAACACTTGCAGGCCCTGGTCTTGTGCAAAACACTTGCAGGCCCTGTTGATGTGCAATACATGTACAGGCTCTGGTCTTTTGCAAAACACTTGCAGGACCTGTTTTTGTGCAAAACACTTGTAGGCCCTGTTCTTGTGCAAAACCCTTGCAGGCCCTGTTATTGTGCAATACACTTGCAGGCCCTGTTCTTGCACAAAACACTTGGATACCCAGTTCTTGTGCAATACACTTTTAGACCCTCTTCTTGTGCAAAACATTTGCAGGACCTGTTCTTGTGCAAAACATTTGGAGGCCCTGTTGTTGTGCAAAACACTTGCAGGCCCTGTTCTTTTGCAAAACACTTGGAGGCACTGTTATTGTGCAATGCACTTGCAGGCCCTGTTGTTGTGAAAAACACTTGTAGGACCTGTTCTTGTGCAAAATATTTGCGACTTCTGTTCTTGTGCAAAACACTTGCAGGCCCTGTTCTTGTGCAAAATATTTGCAACTTCTGTTCTTGTGCAAAACACTTGCAGGCCCTGTTCTTTTGCAAAACACTTGCAGGCCCTGTTCTTGTGCAAAACACTTGCAGGCCCTGTTCTTGTGCAATACGCTTTTAGACCCTCTTCTTGTGCAAAACATTTGCAGGCACTGTTCTTGTGCAAAACACTTGCAGGCCCTGTTCTTGTGCAAAACACTTACAGGCTCTGGTCTTTTGCAAACCACCTGCAGGCCCTGTTCTTGTGCAAAACACTTGCAGACCCTGTTCTTGTGCAAAACACATGCATGCCCTGTTCTTGTGCAAAACCGTTGCAGGCCCTGTTCTTGTGCAAAACACTTGCAGGCCCTGTTCTTGTGCAAAACACTTGGAGGCCCTGTTCTTGTGCAAAACAGTTGGAGGACCTGTTCTTGTGCAAAACACTTGCAGGCCCTGTTCTTGTGAAATACACTTTTAGACCCTCTTCTTGTGCAAAACATTTGCAGGCCCTGTTCTTGTGCAAACCACTTGCAGGCTCTCTTCTTGTGCAAAACCCTTGCAGGCCCTGTTCTTGTGCAATACAGTTTTAGACCCTTGTCTTGTGCAAAACATTTGGAGGCCCTGTTCTTGTGCAAACCACTTGCAGCCTCTGTTCTTGTGCAAAACACTTGCAGGCCCTGGTCTTGTGCAATAAACTTTTACACCCTCTTCTTGTGCAAAACATTTGGAGGCCCTGTTCTTGTGCAAACCACTTGGATACCCAGTTCTTGTGCAAAACCCTTGCAGGCCCTGTTCTTGGTCAAAACAATTGCAGGCCCTGTTCTTGTGCAAAACACTTGCAGGCCCTGTTCTTGTGTAATACACTTTTAGACCCTCTTCTTGTGCAAAACATTTGGAGGCCCTGTTCTTGTGCAAACCACTTGGATATCCAGTTCTTGTGCAAAACCCTTGCAGGCCCTGTTCTTGGTCAAAACAATTGGAGGACCTGTTCTTGGTCAAAACACTTGCAGGCCCTGTTCTTGTGCAATACACTTTCGAACCCTTTTCTTGTTCTAAACAGTTGCATGATCTTTTTTTGTTCAAAAGACTTGCAAGTTCTGTTTTTGTGCAAAACACTTGCAGGACCTGTTCTTGTGCAATACACTTTCAGACCCTGTTCTTGTGCAATATACTTGCAAGTTCTATTGTTGTGAAAAACACTTGCAGTCACTGTTCTTGTGCAAAACACTTGCAGGCCCTGTTGTTGTGCAAAACACTTGAAGACCCTGTTCTTGTGCAAAATACTTGCAGCCATTTTTCTTGTGCAAAACACTCGCAGTCCCTGTTCCTCTTTAAAAGACTGGTAGGGCTTGTTGTTGTGAACAACACTTGCAGGCCCTGTTCTTGTGCAAAACATTTGGAGGCCCTGTTCTTGCACAAAACACTTGGATACCCAGTTCTTGTGCAATACACTTTTAGACCCTCTTCTTCTGCAAAACATTTGGAGGCCCTGTTCTTGCACAAAACACTTGGATACCCAGTTCCTGTGCAATACACTTTTAGACCCTCTTCTTGTGCAAAAGATTTGCAGGCCCTGTTCTTGTGCAAACCACTTGCAGGCCCTGTTCTTGTGCAAAACCTTTGCAGGCCCTGTTCTTGGTCAAAACACTTGCAGGCTCTGTTTTTGTGCAAAACGCATGCAGGCACTCTTCTTGTGTAAAGATTTGCAGGCACTCTTCTTGTTCAACACACTTGCAGGTCATGTTCTTGTGCAAAACACTTACAGGCCCTTTTGTCGTGCAAAACACTTGCAGACCCTCTTCTTCTGCAACACACTTTCAGGCTTTGTTCTTGTTGAAAACACTTGCAGGCCTTGTTCTTGTGCAAAACACTTGCAGGCCCTGTTCTTGTGCAAAACACTTGCAGACCCTGTTCTTGTGCAATACACTTTTAGACCCTCTTCTTGTGCAAAACATTTGGAGGCCCTGTTCTTGCACAAAACACTTGGATACCCAGTTCTTGTGCAATACACTTTTAGACCCTCTTCTTGTGCAAAACATTTGAAGGCCCTGTTCTTATGCAAACCACTTGCAGGCCCTCTTCTTCTGCAAAACATTTGCAGGCCCTGTTCTTGTGCAAACCACTTGCAGCCTCTATTCTTGTGCAAAACACTTGCAGGCCCTGGTCTTGTGCAAAACACTTGCAGGCCCTGTTGATGTGCAATACATGTACAGGCTCTGGTCTTTTGCAAAACACTTGCAGGACCTGTTATTGTGCAAAACAATTGCACGACCTGTTCTTGTGCAAAACACTTCCAGGCCCTGTTCTTGTGCAATACACATTTAGACCCTGTTCTTGTGCAAAACATTTGGAGGCCCTGTTTTTGTGCAATACACTTTTAGACCCTATTCTTCTGCAAAACATTTGCAGGCCCTGTTCTTGTGCAAAAGAATTGCAGGCCCTGTTCTTGTGCAAAACACTTGCAGGCCCTGTTCTTGTGCAAAACACTTGCAGGCCCTGTTCTTGTGCAATACACTTTTAGACCCTTGTCTTGTGCAAAACATTTGGAGGCCCTGTTCTTGTGCAAACCACTTGCAGCCTCTGTTCTTGTGCAAAACACTTGCAGGCCCTGGTCTTGTGCAATAAAATTTTAGACCCTTGTCTTGTGCAAAACATTTGGAGGCCCTGTTCTTGTGCAAACCACTTGCAGCCTCTGTTCTTGTGCAAAACATTTGGAGGCCCTGTTCTTGTGCAAACCACTTGGATACCCAGTTCTTGTGCAAAACCCTTGCAGGCCCTGTTCTTGGTCAAAACAGTTGCAGGACCTGTTGATGTGCAATACATGTACAGGCTCTGGTCTTTTGCAAAACACTTGCAGGACCTGTTCTTGTGCAAAACACTTGCAGGCCCTGTTCTTGTGCAAAATATTTGCAACTTCTGTTCTTGTGCAAAACACTTGCAGGCCCTGTTCTTTTGCAAAACACTTGCAGGCCCTGTTCTTGTGCAAAACACTTGCAGGCCCTGTTCTTGTACAAACCACTTGCAGGACCTGTTCTTGTGCAAAACACTTGCAGGACCGGTTCTTGTGCAATACACTTTTAGACCCTCTTCTTGTGCAAAACATTTGGAGGCCCTGTTCTTGCACAAAACACTTGGATACCCAGTTCCTGTGCAATACACTTTTAGACCCTCTTCTTGTGCAAAACATTTGCAGGCCCTGTTCTTGTGCAAAACCCTTGCAGGCCCTGTTCTTGGTCAAAACACTTGCAGGCTCTGTTTTTGTGCAAAACGCATGCAGGCACTCTTCTTGTGTAAAGATTTGCAGGCACTCTTCTTGTTCAACACACTTGCAGGTCATGTTCTTGTGCAAAAGACTTTCAGGCTTTGTTGTTGTTGAAAACACTTGCAGACCCTGTTCTTGTGCAAACCACCTGCAGGCCCTGTTCTTGTACAAAACACTTGCAGACCCTGTTCTTCTGCAAAATACTTGCAGCCATTTTTCTTGTGCAAAACACTCGCAGTCCCTGTTCCTCTTTAAAAGACTGGTAGGGCTTGTTGTTGTGAACAACACTTGCAGGCCCTGTTCTTCTGCAATACACTTTCAGACCCTGTTCTTGTACAAAATAGTTGAAAGCTATGTTCTAGTGCAAAACACTTGCAGGCCCTCTTCTTCTGCAAAACACTTTCAGGCTTTGTTCTTGTGCAAAACACTTGCAGGCCCTGTTCTTGTGCAAAACACTTGCAGGCCCTGTTTTTGTGCAAAACGCATGCAGGCACTCTTCTTGTGTAAAGATTTGCAGGCACTCTTCTTGTTCAACACACTTGCAGGTCATGTTCTTGTGCAAAACACTTACAGGCCCTTTTGTCGTGCAAAACACTTGCAGACCCTCTTCTTCTGCAAAACACTTTCATGCTTTTTTCTTGTTGAAAACACTTGCAGGCCCTGTTCTTGTACAAACCACTTGCAGGACCTGTTCTTGTGCAAAACACTTGCAGGACCTGTTCTTGTGCAAAACAATTGCAGGACCTGTCCTTGTGCAAAACACTTCCAGGCCCTGTTCTTGTGCAATACAAATTTAGACCCTGTTCTTGTGCAAAACATTTGGAGGCCCTGTTTTTGTGCAATACACTTTTAGACCCTATTCTTCTGCAAAACATTTGCAGGCCCTGTTCTTGTGCAATACACTTTTAGACCCTCTTCTTCTGCAAAACATTTGCAGGCCCTGTTCTTGTGCAAACCACTTGCAGCCTCTGTTCTTGTGCAAAACACTTGCAGGCCCTGGTCTTGTGCAAAACACTTGCAGGCCCTGTTGATGTGCAATACATGTACAGGCTCTGGTCTTTTGCAAAACACTTGCAGGACCTGTTATTGTGCAAAACAATTGCACGACCTGTTCTTGTGGAAAACACTTCCACGCCCTGTTCTTGTGCAATACACATTTAGACCCTGTTCTTGTGCAAAACATTTGGAGGCCCTGTTGTTGTGCAATACACTTTTAGACCCTCTTCTTCTGCAAAACATTTGCAGGCCCTGTTCTTGTGCAAACCACTTGCAGCCTCTATTCTTGTGCAAAACACTTGCAGGCCCTGGTCTTGTGCAAAACACTTGCAGGCCCTGTTGATGTGCAATACATGTACAGGCTCTGGTCTTTTGCAAAACACTTGCAGGACCTGTTATTGTGCAAAACAATTGCACGACCTGTTCTTGTGCAAAACACTTCCAGGCCCTGTTCTTGTGCAATACACATTTAGACCCTGTTCTTGTGCAAAACATTTGGAGGCCCTGTTTTTGTGCAATACACTTTTAGACCCTATTCTTCTGCAAAACATTTGCAGGCCCTGTTCTTGTGCAAAAGAATTGCAGGCCCTGTTCTTGTGCAAAACACTTGCAGGCCCTGTTCTTGTGCAAAACACTTGCAGGCCCTGTTCTTGTGCAATACACTTTTAGACCCTTGTCTTGTGCAAAACATTTGGAGGCCCTGTTCTTGTGCAAACCACTTGCAGCCTCTGTTCTTGTGCAAAACACTTTTAGACCCTTGTCTTGTGCAAAACATTTGGAGGCCCTGTTCTTGTGCAATACACTTTTAGACCCTTGTCTTGTGCAAAACATTTGGAGGCCCTGTTCTTGTGCAAACCACTTGCAGCCTCTGTTCTTGTGCAAAACACTTGCAGGCCCTGGTCTTGTGCAATAAAATTTTAGACCCTTGTCTTGTGCAAAACATTTGGAGGCCCTGTTCTTGTGCAAACCACTTGCAGCCTCTGTTCTTGTGCAAAACATTTGGAGGCCCTGTTCTTGTGCAAACCACTTGGATACCCAGTTCTTGTGCAAAACCCTTGCAGGCCCTGTTCTTGGTCAAAACAGTTGCAGGACCTGTTGATGTGCAATACATGTACAGGCTCTGGTCTTTTGCAAAACACTTGCAGGACCTGTTCTTGTGCAAAACACTTGCAGGCCCTGTTCTTGTGCAAAATATTTGCAACTTCTGTTCTTGTGCAAAACACATGGAGGCACTGTTATTGTGCAATGCACTTGCAGGCCCTGTTGTTGTGAAAAACACTTGTAGGACCTGTTCTTGTGCAGTACACTTTCGAACCCTTTTCTTGTTCTAAACAGTTGCAGGCCCTGTTCTTGTGCAAAACACTTGCAGGCCCTGTTCTTGTGCAAAACACTTGCAGGCCCTGTTCTTGTGCAAAACACTTGCAGGCCCTGTTCTTGGTCCAAACACTTGCAGGCTCTGTTTTTGTGCAAACCACTGGCAGGCTCTGTTCTTGTTTAAAACATTTGTAGGCACTGTTTTTGGGCAAACCACTTGCAGGCCCTGTTCTTGTGCAAACCACTGGCAGGCCCTATTGTTGTGAAAAATACTTGCAGGCTCTGTTCTTGTGCAAAAAACTTGCAGTCCCTGTTTTTGTGCAAAACACTTGTAGGCCCTGTTGATGTGTAATCTATGTACAGGCTCTGTTCTTGTGCAAAACACTTGCAGGCCCTGTTGTAGTGCAAAATATTTGCAACTTCTGTTCTTGTGCAAAACACATGGAGGCACTGTTATTGTGCAATGCACTTGCAGGCCCTGTTGTTGTGAAAAACACTTGTAGGACCTGTTCTTGTGCAGTACACTTTCGAACCCTTTTCTTGTTCTAAACAGTTGCAGGCCCTGTTCTTGTGCAAAACACTTGCAGGCCCTGTTCTTGTGCAAAACACTTGCAGGCCCTGTTCTTGTGCAAAACACTTGCAGGCCCTGTTCTTGGTCCAAACACTTGCAGGCTCTGTTTTTGTGCAAACCACTGGCAGGCTCTGTTCTTGTTTAAAACATTTGTAGGCACTGTTTTTGGGCAAACCACTTGCAGGCCCTGTTCTGGTGCAAAATATTTGCAACTTCTGTTCCTCGGCAAAACACATGCAGGCCCTATTCTTGTGCAAACCACTTGCAGGCCCTGTTCTTGTGCAAACCACTGGCAGGCCCTATTGTTGTGAAAAATACTTGCAGGCTCTGTTCTTGTGCAAAAAACTTGCAGTCCCTGTTTTTGTGCAAAACACTTGTAGGCCCTGTTGATGTGTAATCTATGTACAGGCTCTGTTCTTTTGCAAAACACTTGTAGGATATGTTGATGTGCAATACATGTACAGGCTCTGGTCTTGTGCAAAACACTTGGAGGACATGTTCTTGTGCAAAACATTTGGAGGCCCTGTTCTTGCACAAAACACTTGGATACCCAGTTCTTGTGCAATACACTTTTACACCCTCTTCTTCTGCAAAACATTTGCAGGCCCCATTTTTGTGCAAAACAATTGCAGGACCTGTTCTTGTGCAAAACAGTTGCAGGCCCTGTTGTAGTGCAAAATATTTGCAACTTCAGTTCTTGTGCAAAACACTTGCAGGACCTTGTCTTGTGCAAAAAAATTGCAGGCCCTGTTCTTGTGCAATACACTTTTAGACCCTCTTCTTGTGCAAAACATTTGGAGGCCCTGTTCTTGCAGAAAACACTTGGATACCCAGTTCTTATGCAATACACTTTTAGACCCTCTTCTTGTGCAAAACATTTGAAGGCCCTGTTCTTGTGCAAACCACTTGCAGGCTCTGTTCTTGTGCAAAACACTTGCAGGACCTGCTCTTGTGCAAAACATTTGGAGGCCCTGTTCTTGCACAAAACACTTGGATACCCAGTTCTTGTGCAATACACTTTTAGACCCTCTTCTTCTGCAAAACATTTGGAGGCCCTGTTCTTGCACAAAACACTTGGATACCCAGTTCTTGTGCAATACACTTTTAGACCCTCTTCTTCTGCAAAACATTTGGAGGCCCTGTTCTTGCACAAAACACTTGGATACCCAGTTCCTGTGCAATACACTTTTAGACCCTCTTCTTGTGCAAAAGATTTGCAGGCCCTGTTCTTGTGCAAACCACTTGCAGGCCCTGTTCTTGTGCAAAACCTTTGCAGGCCCTGTTCTTGGTCAAAACACTTGCAGGCTCTGTTTTTGTGCAAAACGCATGCAGGCACTCTTCTTGTGTAAAGATTTGCAGGCACTCTTCTTGTTCAACACACTTGCAGGTCATGTTCTTGTGCAAAACACTTACAGGCCCTTTTGTCGTGCAAAACACTTGCAGACCCTCTTCTTCTGCAACACACTTTCAGGCTTTGTTCTTGTTGAAAACACTTGCAGGCCCTGTTCTTGTGCAAAACACTTGCAGGCCCTGTTCTTGTGCAAAACACTTGCAGACCCTGTTCTTGTGCAATACACTTTTAGACCCTCTTCTTGTGCAAAACATTTGGAGGCACAAAACACTTGGATACCCAGTTCTTGTGCAATACACTTTTAGACCCTCTTCTTGTGCAAAACATTTGAAGGCCCTGTTCTTATGCAAACCACTTGCAGGCTCTGTTTTTGTGCAAAACGCATGCAGGCACTCTTCTTGTGTAAAGATTTGCAGGCACTCTTCTTGTTCAACACACTTGCAGGTCATGTTCTTGTGCAAAACACTTACAGGCCCTTTTGTCGTGCAAAACACTTGCAGACCCTCTTCTTCTGCAAAACACTTTCAGGCTTTGTTCTTGTTGAAAACACTTGCAGGCCCTGTTCTTGTGCAAAACACTTGGAGGCACTGTTATTGTGCAATGCACTTGCAGGCCCTGTTGTTGTGGAAAACACTTGTAGGACCTGTTCTTGTGCAATACACTTTCGAACCCTTTTCTTGTTCTAAACAGTTGCATGATCTGTTTTTGTGCAAAAGACTTGCAAGTTCTGTTTTTGTGCAAAACAATTGCAGGACCTGTTCTTGTGCAATACACTTTTAGACCCTCTTCTTGTGCAAAACATTTGCAGGACCTGTTCTTGTGCAAAACACTTGCAGGCCCTGTTCTTGTGCAAAACACTTGCAGACCCTGTTCTTGTGCAATACATTTTTAGACCCTCTTCTTGTGCAAAACATTTGGAGGCCCTGTTCTTGCACAAAACACTTGGATACCCAGTTCTTGTGCAATACACTTTTAGACCCTCTTCTTGTGCAAAACATTTGAAGGCCCTGTTCTTATGCAAACCACTTGCAGGCTCTGTTTTTGTGCAAAACGCATGCAGGCACTCTTCTTGTGTAAAGATTTGCAGGCACTCTTCTTGTTCAACACACTTGCAGGTCATGTTCTTGTGCAAAACACTTGCAGGCCCTGTTCTTGTGCAAAATATTTGGAGGCCCTGTTCTTGCACAAAACACTTGGATACCCAGTTGTTGTGCAATACACTTTTAGACCCTCTTCTTCTGCAAAACATTTGCAGGCCCTGTTCTTGTGCAAACCACTTGCAGCCTCTGTTCTTGTGCAAAACACTTGCAGGCCCTGGTCTTGTGCAAAACAGTTGCAGGCCCTGTTGATGTGCAATACATGTACAGGCTCTGGTCTTTTGCAAAACACTTGCAGGCCCTGTTATTGTGCAATGCACTTGCAGGCCCTGTTGTTGTGAAAAACACTTGTAGGACCTGTTCTTGTGCAATACACTTTCGAACCCTTTTCTTGTTCTAAACAGTTGCATGATCTGTTCTTGTGCAAAACACTTGCAGGCCCTGTTCTTGTGCAAAATATTTGCAAATTCTGTTCTTGTGCAAAACAGTTGGAGGACCTGTTCTTGTGCAAAACCCTTGCAGGCCCTGTTCTTGTGCAATACACTTTTAGACCCTCTTCTTGTGCAAAACATTTGGAGGCCCTGTTCTTGCACAAAACACTTGGATACCCAGTTCCTGTGCAATACACTTTTAGACCCTCTTCTTGAGCAAAACATTTGCAGGCCCTGTTCTTGTTGAAACCACTTGCAGGCTCTCTTCTTGTGCAAAACCCTTGCAGGCCCTGTTCTTGTGCAATACACTTTTAGACCCTTGTCTTGTGCAAAACGTTTGGAGGCCCTGTTCTTGTGCAAAACACTTGCAGGCCCTGGTCTTGTGCAATAAACTTTTACACCCTCTTCTTGTGCAAAACATTTGGAGGCCCTGTTCTTGTGCAAACCACTTGGATACCCAGTTCTTGTGCAAAACCCTTGCAGGCCCTGTTGTAGTCCAAAATATTTGCAACTTCTGTTCTTGTGCAAAACACATGAAGGCCCTGTTTTTGTGCAAAACACATGCAGGCCCTGTTTTTGTGCAAAACACTTCCAGGCCCTGTTCTTGTGCAAAACACTTCCAGGCCCTGTTGTAGTGCAAAATATTTGCAACTTCTGTTCTTGTGCAAAACACATGCAGGCCCTGTTTTTGTGCAAAACACATGCAGGCCCTGTTTTTGTGCAAAACACTTCCAGGCCCTGTTCTTGTGCAAAACACTTCCAGGCCCTGTTGTAGTGCAAAATATTTGCAACTTCTGTTCTTGTGCAAAACACTTGCAGGCCCTGTTGATGTGCAATACATGTACAGGCTCTGGTCTTTTGCAAAACACTTGCAGGACCTGTTATTGTGCAAAACAATTGCACGACCTGTTCTTGTGCAATACACATTTAGACCCTGTTCTTGTGCAAAACATTTGGAGGCCCTGTTTTTGTGCAATACACTTTTAGACCCTATTCTTCTGCAAAACATTTGCAGGCCCTGTTCTTGTGCAAAAGAATTGCAGGCCCTGTTCTTGTGCAAAACACTTGCAGGCCCTGTTCTTGTGCAAAACACTTGCAGGCCCTGTTCTTGTGCAATACACTTTTAGACCCTTGTCTTGTGCAAAACATTTGGAGGCCCTGTTCTTGTGCAAACCACTTGCAGCCTCTGTTCTTGTGCAAAACACTTGCAGGCCCTGGTCTTGTGCAATAAACTTTTAGACCCTTGTCTTGTGCAAAACATTTGGAGGCCCTGTTCTTGTGCAAACCACTTGCAGCCTCTGTTCTTGTGCAAAACATTTGGAGGCCCTGTTCTTGTGCAAACCACTTGGATACCCAGTTCTTGTGCAAAACCCTTGCAGGCCCTGTTCTTGGTCAAAACAATTGCAGGACCTGTTGATGTGCAATACATGTACAGGCTCTGGTCTTTTGCAAAACACTTGCAGGACCTGTTCTTGTGCAAAACACTTGCAGGCCCTGTTCTTGTGCAAAATATTTGCAACTTCTGTTCTTGTGCAAAACACTTGCAGGCCCTGTTCTTTTGCAAAACACTTGCAGGCCCTGTTCTTGTGCAAAACACTTGCAGGCCCTGTTCTTGTGCAATACGCTTTTAGACCCTCTTCTTCTGCAAAACATTTGCAGGCCCTGTTCTTGTGCAAACCACTTGCAGGCCCTGTTGATGTGCAATACATGTACAGGCTCTGGTCTTTTGCAAAACACTTGCAGGACCTGTTCTTGTGCAAAACACTTGCAGGCCCTGTTTTTGTGCAAAACGCATGCAGGCACTCTTCTTGTGTAAAGATTTGCAGGCACTCTTCTTGTTCAACACACTTGCAGGTCATGTTCTTGTGCAAAACACTTACAGGCCCTTTTGTCGTGTAAAACACTTGCAGACCCTCTTCTTCTGCAAAACACTTTCAGGCTTTGTTCTTGTTGAAAACACTTGCAGGCCCTGTTCTTGTACAAACCACTTGCAGGACCTGTTCTTGTGCAAAACACTTGCAGGACCGGTTCTTGTGCAATACACTTTTAGACCCTCTTCTTGTGCAAAACATTTGGAGGCCCTGTTCTTGCACAAAACACTTGGATACCCAGTTCCTGTGCAATACACTTTTAGACCCTCTTCTTGTGCAAAACATTTGCAGGCCCTGTTCTTGTGCAAAACCCTTGCAGGCCCTGTTCTTGGTCAAAACACTTGCAGGCTCTGTTTTTGTGCAAAACGCATGCAGGCACTCTTCTTGTGTAAAGATTTGCAGGCACTCTTCTTGTTCAACACACTTGCAGGTCATGTTCTTGTGCAAAAGACTTTCAGGCTTTGTTCTTGTTGAAAACACTTGCAGACCCTGTTCTTGTGCAAACCACCTGCAGGCCCTGTTCTTGTACAAAACACTTGCAGACCCTGTTCTTCTGCAAAATACTTGCAGCCATTTTTCTTGTGCAAAACACTCGCAGTCCCTGTTCCTCTTTAAAAGACTGGTAGGGCTTGTTGTTGTGAACAACACTTGCAGGCCCTGTTCTTCTGCAATACACTTTCAGACCCTGTTCTTGTACAAAATAGTTGAAAGCTATGTTCTAGTGCAAAACACTTGCAGGCCCTCTTCTTCTGCAAAACACTTTCAGGCTTTGTTCTTGTGCAAAACACTTGCAGGCCCTGTTCTTGTGCAAAACACTTGCAGGCCCTGTTTTTGTGCAAAACGCATGCAGGCACTCTTCTTGTGTAAAGATTTGCAGGCACTCTTCTTGTTCAACACACTTGCAGGTCATGTTCTTGTGCAAAACACTTACAGGCCCTTTTGTCGTGCAAAACACTTGCAGACCCTCTTCTTCTGCAAAACACTTTCATGCTTTTTTCTTGTTGAAAACACTTGCAGGCCCTGTTCTTGTACAAACCACTTGCAGGACCTGTTCTTGTGCAAAACACTTGCAGGACCTGTTCTTCTGCAAAACAATTGCAGGACCTGTTCTTGTGCAAAACACTTCCAGGCCCTGTTCTTGTGCAATACACATTTAGACCCTGTTCTTGTGCAAAACATTTGGAGGCCCTGTTTTTGTGCAATACACTTTTAGACCCTATTCTTCTGCAAAACATTTGCAGGCCCTGTTCTTGTGCAATACACTTTTAGACCCTCTTCTTCTGCAAAACATTTGCAGGCCCTGTTCTTGTGCAAACCACTTGCAGCCTCTGTTCTTGTGCAAAACACTTGCAGGCCCTGGTCTTGTGCAAAACACTTGCAGGCCCTGTTGATGTGCAATACATGTACAGGCTCTGGTCTTTTGCAAAACACTTGCAGGACCTGTTATTGTGCAAAACAATTGCACGACCTGTTCTTGTGGAAAACACTTCCACGCCCTGTTCTTGTGCAATACACATTTAGACCCTGTTCTTGTGCAAAACATTTGGAGGCCCTGTTGTTGTGCAATACACTTTTAGACCCTCTTCTTCTGCAAAACATTTGCAGGCCCTGTTCTTGTGCAAACCACTTGCAGCCTCTATTCTTGTGCAAAACACTTGCAGGCCCTGGTCTTGTGCAAAACACTTGCAGGCCCTGTTGATGTGCAATACATGTACAGGCTCTGGTCTTTTGCAAAACACTTGCAGGACCTGTTATTGTGCAAAACAATTGCACGACCTGTTCTTGTGCAAAACACTTCCAGGCCCTGTTCTTGTGCAAAACATTTGGAGGCCCTGTTTTTGTGCAATACACTTTTAGACCCTATTCTTCTGCAAAACATTTGCAGGCCCTGTTCTTGTGCAAAAGAATTGCAGGCCCTGTTCTTGTGCAAAACACTTGCAGGCCCTGTTCTTGTGCAAAACACTTGCAGGCCCTGTTCTTGTGCAATACACTTTTAGACCCTTGTCTTGTGCAAAACATTTGGAGGCCCTGTTCTTGTGCAAACCACTTGCAGCCTCTGTTCTTGTGCAAAACACTTTTAGACCCTTGTCTTGTGCAAAACATTTGGAGGCCCTGTTCTTGTGCAATACACTTTTAGACCCTTGTCTTGTGCAAAACATTTGGAGGCCCTGTTCTTGTGCAAACCACTTGCAGCCTCTGTTCTTGTGCAAAACACTTGCAGGCCCTGGTCTTGTGCAATAAAATTTTAGACCCTTGTCTTGTGCAAAACATTTGGAGGCCCTGTTCTTGTGCAAACCACTTGCAGCCTCTGTTCTTGTGCAAAACATTTGGAGGCCCTGTTCTTGTGCAAACCACTTGCAGCCTCTGTTCTTGTGCAAAACACTTGCAGGCCCTGGTCTTGTGCAAAACACTTGCAGGCCCTGTTGATGTGCAATACATGTACAGGCTCTGGTCTTTTGCAAAACACTTGCAGGACCTGTTTTTGTGCAAAACACTTGTAGGCCCTGTTCTTGTGCAAAACCCTTGCAGGCCCTGTTATTGTGCAATACACTTGCAGGCCCTGTTCTTGCACAAAACACTTGGATACCCAGTTCTTGTGCAATACACTTTTAGACCCTCTTCTTGTGCAAAACATTTGCAGGACCTGTTCTTGTGCAAAACATTTGCAGGCCCTGTTGTTGTGAAAAACACTTGTAGGACCTGTTCTTGTGCAAAATATTTGCGACTTCTGTTCTTGTGCAAAACACTTGCAGGCCCTGTTCTTGTGCAAAATATTTGCAACTTCTGTTCTTGTGCAAAAAACTTGCAGGCCCTGTTCTTTTGCAAAACACTTGCAGGCCCTGTTCTTGTGCAAAACACGTGCAGGCCCTGTTCTTGTGCAATACGCTTTTAGACCCTCTTCTTGTGCAAAACATTTGCAGGCACTGTTCTTGTGCAAAACACTTGCAGGCCCTGTTCTTGTGCAAAACACTTACAGGCTCTGGTCTTTTGCAAACCACCTGCAGGCCCTGTTCTTGTGCAAAACACTTGCAGACCCTGTTCTTGTGCAAAACACATGCATGCCCTGTTCTTGTGCAAAACCGTTGCAGGCCCTGTTCTTGTGCAAAACACTTGCAGGCCCTGTTGTTGTGCAAAACATTTGGAGGCCCTGTTTTTGTGCAATACACTTTTAGACCCTATTCTTCTGCAAAACATTTGCAGGCCCTGTTCTTGTGCAAAAGAATGGCAGGCCCTGTTCTTGTGCAAAACACTTGCAGGCCCTGTTCTTGTGCAAAACACTTGCAGGCCCTGTTCTTGTGCAATACACTTGCAGGCCCTGGTCTTGTGCAATAAACTTTTAGACCCTTGTCTTGTGCAAAACATTTGGAGGCCCTGTTCTTGTGCAAACCACTTGCAGCCTCTGTTGTTGTGCAAAACATTTGGAGGCCCTGTTCTTGTTCAAACCACTTGGATACCCAGTTCTTGTGCAAAACCCTTGCAGGCCCTGTTCTTGGTCAAAACAATTGCAGGACCTGTTGATGTGCAATACATGTACAGGCTCTGGTCTTTTGCAAAACACTTGCAGGCCCTGTTCTTGTGCAAAACCCTTGCAGGCCCTGTTCTTGTGCAATACACTTTTAGACCCTCTTCTTGTGCAAAACATTTGGAGGCCCTGTTCTTGTGCAAAACACTTGCAGACCCTGTTCTTGTGCAATACACTTTTAGACCCTCTTCTTGTGCAAAACATTTGGAGGCCCTGTTCTTGCACAAAACACTTGGATACCCAGTTCTTGTGCAATACACTTTTAGACCCTCTTCTTGTGCAAAACATTTGAAGGCCCTGTTCTTATGCAAACCACTTGCAGGCTCTGTTTTTGTGCAAAACGCATGCAGGCACTCTTCTTGTGTAAAGATTTGCAGGCACTCTTCTTGTTCAACACACTTGCAGGTCATGTTCTTGTGCAAAACACTTACAGGCCCTGTTCTTGTGCAAAACACTTGCAGGCCCTGTTGTAGTGCAAAATATTTGCAACTTCTGTTCTTGTGCAAAACACATGGAGGCACTGTTATTGTGCAATGCACTTGCAGGCCCTGTTGTTGTGAAAAACACTTGTAGGACCTGTTCTTGTGCAGTACACTTTCGAACCCTTTTCTTGTTCTAAACAGTTGCATGATCTGTTCTTGTGCAAAACCCTTGCAGGCCCTGTTCTTGTGCAAAACACTTGGATACCCAGTTCCTGTGCAATACACTTTTAGACCCTCTTCTTGTGCAAAACATTTGGAGGCCCCGTTCTTGGTCAAAACACTTGCAGGCCCTGTTCTTGTGCAAAACACTTGCAGGCCCTGTTCTTGGTCCAAACACTTGCAGGCTCTGTTTTTGTGCAAACCACTGGCAGGCTCTGTTCTTGTTTAAAACATTTGTAGGCACTGTTTTTGGGCAAACCACTTGCAGGCCCTGTTCTGGTGCAAAATATTTGCAACTTCTGTTCCTCGGCAAAACACATGCAGGCCCTATTCTTGTGCAAACCACTTGCAGGCCCTGTTCTTGTGCAAACCACTGGCAGGCCCTATTGTTGTGAAAAATACTTGCAGGCTCTGTTCTTGTGCAAAAAACTTGCAGTCCCTGTTTTTGTGCAAAACACTTGTAGGCCCTGTTGATGTGTAATCTATGTACAGGCTCTGTTCTTTTGCAAAACACTTGCAGGATCTGTTGATGTGCAATACATGTACAGGCTCTGGTCTTGTGCAAAACACTTGCAGGACCTGTTCTTGTGCAAAACATTTGGAGGCCCTGTTCTTGCACAAAACACTTGGATACCCAGTTCTTGTGCAATACACTTTTACACCCTCTTCTTCTGCAAAACATTTGCAGGCCCCATTTTTGTGCAAAACAATTGCAGGACCTGTTCTTGTGCAAAACAGTTGCAGGCCCTGTTGTAGTGCAAAATATTTGCAACTTCAGTTCTTGTGCAAAACACTTGCAGGACCTTGTCTTGTGCAAAACACTTGGATACCCAGTTCTTGTGCAATACACTTTTAGACCCTCTTCTTGTGCAAAACATTTGAAGGCCCTGTTCTTATGCAAACCACTTGCAGGCCCTCTTCTTCTGCAAAACATTTGCAGGCCCTGTTCTTGTGCAAACCACTTGCAGCCTCTATTCTTGTGCAAAACACTTGCAGGCCCTGGTCTTGTGCAAAACACTTGCAGGCCCTGTTGATGTGCAATACATGTACAGGCTCTGGTCTTTTGCAAAACACTTGCAGGACCTGTTATTGTGCAAAACAATTGCACGACCTGTTCTTGTGCAAAACACTTCCAGGCCCTGTTCTTGTGCAATACACATTTAGACCCTGTTCTTGTGCAAAACATTTGGAGGCCCTGTTTTTGTGCAATACACTTTTAGACCCTATTCTTCTGCAAAACATTTGCAGGCCCTGTTCTTGTGCAAAGGAATTGCAGGCCCTGTTCTTGTGCAAAACACTTGCAGGCCCTGTTCTTGTGCAAAACACTTGCAGGCCCTGTTCTTGTGCAATACACTTTTAGACCCTTGTCTTGTGCAAAACATTTGGAGGCCCTGTTCTTGTGCAAACCACTTGCAGCCTCTGTTCTTGTGCAAAACACTTGCAGGCCCTGGTCTTGTGCAATAAAATTTTAGACCCTTGTCTTGTGCAAAACATTTGGAGGCCCTGTTCTTGTGCAAACCACTTGCAGCCTCTGTTCTTGTGCAAAACATTTGGAGGCCCTGTTCTTGTGCAAACCACTTGGATACCCAGTTCTTGTGCAAAACCCTTGCAGGCCCTGTTCTTGGTCAAAACAGTTGCAGGACCTGTTGATGTGCAATACATGTACAGGCTCTGGTCTTTTGCAAAACACTTGCAGGACCTGTTCTTGTGCAAAACACTTGCAGGCCCTGTTCTTGTGCAAAATATTTGCAACTTCTGTTCTTGTGCAAAACACTTGCAGGCCCTGTTCTTTTGCAAAACACTTGCAGGCCCTGTTCTTGTGCAAAACACTTGGATACCCAGTTCTTGTGCAATACACTTTTAGACCCTCTTCTTGTGCAAAACATTTGAAGGCCCTGTTCTTATGCAAACCACTTGCAGGCTCTGTTTTTGTGCAAAACGCATGCAGGCACTCTTCTTGTGTAAAGATTTGCAGGCACTCTTCTTGTTCAACACACTTGCAGGTCATGTTCTTGTGCAAAACACTTACAGGCCCTTTTGTCGTGCAAAACACTTGCAGACCCTCTTCTTCTGCAACACACTTTCAGGCTTTGTTCTTGTTGAAAACACTTGCAGGCCCTGTTCTTGTGCAAAACCCTTGCAGGCCCTGTTCTTGTGCAATACACTTTTAGACCCTCTTCTTGTGCAAAACATTTGGAGGCCCTGTTCTTGTGCAATACACATTTAGACCCTATTCTTCTGCAAAACACTTGCAGGCCCTGTTCTTGTGCAAAACACTTGCAGGCCCTGTTCTTGTGCAAAATATTTGGAGCCCCTGTTCTTGCACAAAACACTTGGATACCCATGTGTTGTGCAATACACTATTAGACCCTCTTCTTCTGCAAAACATTTGCAGGCCCTGTTCTTGTGCAAAACACTTGCAGGCCCTGTTCTTGCACAAAACACTTGGATACCCAGTTGTTGTGAAATACACTTTTAGACCCTCTTCTTCTGCAAAACATTTGCAGGCCCTGTTCTTGTGCAAACCACTTGCAGCCTCTGTTCTTGTGCAAAACACTTGCAGGACCTTGTCTTGTGCAAAACACTTGGATACCCAGTTCTTGTGCAATACACTTTTAGACCCTCTTCTTGTGCAAAACATTTGAAGGCCCTGTTCTTATGCAAACCACTTGCAGGCCCTCTTCTTCTGCAAAACATTTGCAGGCCCTGTTCTTGTGCAAACCACTTGCAGCCTCTATTCTTGTGCAAAACACTTGCAGGCCCTGGTCTTGTGCAAAACACTTGCAGGCCCTGTTGATGTGCAATACATGTACAGGCTCTGGTCTTTTGCAAAACACTTGCAGGACCTGTTATTGTGCAAAACAATTGCACGACCTGTTCTTGTGCAAAACACTTCCAGGCCCTGTTCTTGTGCAATACACATTTAGACCCTGTTCTTGTGCAAAACATTTGGAGGCCCTGTTTTTGTGCAATACACTTTTAGACCCTATTCTTCTGCAAAACATTTGCAGGCCCTGTTCTTGTGCAATACACTTTTAGACCCTCTTCTTCTGCAAAACATTTGCAGGCCCTGTTCTTGTGCAAACCACTTGCAGCCTCTGTTCTTGTGCAAAACACTTGCAGGCCCTGGTCTTGTGCAAAACACTTGCAGGCCCTGTTGATGTGCAATACATGTACAGGCTCTGGTCTTTTGCAAAACACTTGCAGGACCTGTTATTGTGCAAAACAATTGCACGACCTGTTCTTGTGGAAAACACTTCCACGCCCTGTTCTTGTGCAATACACATTTAGACCCTGTTCTTGTGCAAAACATTTGGAGGCCCTGTTGTTGTGCAATACACTTTTAGACCCTCTTCTTCTGCAAAACATTTGCAGGCCCTGTTCTTGTGCAAACCACTTGCAGCCTCTATTCTTGTGCAAAACACTTGCAGGCCCTGGTCTTGTGCAAAACACTTGCAGGCCCTGTTGATGTGCAATACATGTACAGGCTCTGGTCTTTTGCAAAACACTTGCAGGACCTGTTATTGTGCAAAACAATTGCACGACCTGTTCTTGTGCAAAACACTTCCAGGCCCTGTTCTTGTGCAATACACATTTAGACCCTGTTCTTGTGCAAAACATTTGGAGGCCCTGTTTTTGTGCAATACACTTTTAGACCCTATTCTTCTGCAAAACATTTGCAGGCCCTGTTCTTGTGCAAAAGAATTGCAGGCCCTGTTCTTGTGCAAAACACTTGCAGGCCCTGTTCTTGTGCAAAACACTTGCAGGCCCTGTTCTTGTGCAATACACTTTTAGACCCTTGTCTTGTGCAAAACATTTGGAGGCCCTGTTCTTGTGCAAACCACTTGCAGCCTCTGTTCTTGTGCAAAACACTTTTAGACCCTTGTCTTGTGCAAAACATTTGGAGGCCCTGTTCTTGTGCAATACACTTTTAGACCCTTGTCTTGTGCAAAACATTTGGAGGCCCTGTTCTTGTGCAAACCACTTGCAGCCTCTGTTCTTGTGCAAAACACTTGCAGGCCCTGGTCTTGTGCAATAAAATTTTAGACCCTTGTCTTGTGCAAAACATTTGGAGGCCCTGTTCTTGTGCAAACCACTTGCAGCCTCTGTTCTTGTGCAAAACATTTGGAGGCCCTGTTCTTGTGCAAACCACTTGGATACCCAGTTCTTGTGCAAAACCCTTGCAGGCCCTGTTCTTGGTCAAAACAGTTGCAGGACCTGTTGATGTGCAATACATGTACAGGCTCTGGTCTTTTGCAAAACACTTGCAGGACCTGTTCTTGTGCAAAACACTTGCAGGCCCTGTTCTTGTGCAAAATATTTGCAACTTCTGTTCTTGTGCAAAACACTTGCAGGCCCTGTTCTTTTGCAAAACACTTGCAGGCCCTGTTCTTGTGCAAAACACTTGCAGGCCCTGTTCTTGTGCAATACGCTTTTAGACCCTCTTCTTCTGCAAAACATTTAAAGGCCCTGTTCTTGTGCAAACCACTTGCAGGCCCTGTTGATGTGCAATACATGTACAGGCTCTGGTCTTTTGCAAAACACTTGCAGGACCTGTTCTTGTGCAAAACACTTGCAGGCCCTGTTTTTGTGCAAAACGCATGCAGGCACTCTTCTTGTGTAAAGATTTGCAGGCACTCTTCTTGTTCAACACACTTGCAGGTCATGTTCTTGTGCAAAACACTTACAGGCCCTTTTGTCGTGTAAAACACTTGCAGACCCTCTTCTTCTGCAAAACACTTTCAGGCTTTGTTCTTGTTGAAAACACTTGCAGGCCCTGTTCTTGTACAAACCACTTGCAGGACCTGTTCTTGTGCAAAACACTTGCAGGACCGGTTCTTGTGCAATACACTTTTAGACCCTCTTCTTGTGCAAAACATTTGGAGGCCCTGTTCTTGCACAAAACACTTGGATACCCAGTTCCTGTGCAATACACTTTTAGACCCTCTTCTTGTGCAAAACATTTGCAGGCCCTGTTCTTGTGCAAAACCCTTGCAGGCCCTTTTGTCGTGCAAAACACTTGCAGACCCTCTTCTTCTGCAAAACACTTTCAGGCTTTGTTCTTCTTGAAAACACTTGCAGGCCCTGTTCTTGTACAAACCACTTGCAGGACCTGTTCTTGTGCAAAACACTTGCAGGACCTGTTCTTGTGCAAAACACTTGCAGGCCCTGTTCTTGTGCAAAACACTTGCAGGCCCTGTTCTTGTGCAAAACCCTTGCAGGCCCTTTTGTCGTGCAAAACACTTGCAGACCCTCTTCTTCTGCAAAACACTTTCAGGCTTTGTTCTTGTTGAAAACACTTGCAGGCCCTGTTCTTGTGCAAAACACTTGCAGGCCCTGTTCTTGTGCAAAACACTTGCAGACCCTGTTCTTGTGCAATACACTTTTAGACCCTCTTCTTGTGCAAAACATTTGGAGGCCCTGTTCTTGCACAAAACACTTGGATACCCAGTTCTTGTGCAATACACTTTTAGACCCTCTTCTTGTGCAAAACATTTGAAGGCCCTGTTCTTATGCAAACCACTTGCAGGCTCTGTTTTTGTGCAAAACGCACGCAGGCACTCTTCTTGTGTAAAGATTTGCAGGCACTCTTCTTGTTCAACACACTTGCAGGTCATGTTCTTGTGCAAAACACTTACAGGCCCTGTTCTTGTGCAAAACACTTGCAGGCCCTGTTGTAGTGCAAAATATTTGCAACTTCTGTTCTTGTGCAAAACACATGGAGGCACTGTTATTGTGCAATGCACTTGCAGGCCCTGTTGTTGTGAAAAACACTTGTAGGACCTGTTCTTGTGCAGTACACTTTCGAACCCTTTTCTTGTTCTAAACAGTTGCAGGCCCTGTTCTTGTGCAAAACACTTGCAGGCCCTGTTCTTGTGCAAAACACTTGCAGGCCCTGTTCTTGTGCAAAACACTTGCAGGCCCTGTTCTTGGTCCAAACACTTGCAGGCTCTGTTTTTGTGCAAACCACTGGCAGGCTCTGTTCTTGTTTAAAACATTTGTAGGCACTGTTTTTGGGCAAACCACTTGCAGGCCCTGTTCTTGTGCAAACCACTGGCAGGCCCTATTGTTGTGAAAAATACTTGCAGGCTCTGTTCTTGTGCAAAAAACTTGCAGTCCCTGTTTTTGTGCAAAACACTTGTAGGCCCTGTTGATGTGTAATCTATGTACAGGCTCTGTTCTTGTGCAAAACACTTGCAGGCCCTGTTGTAGTGCAAAATATTTGCAACTTCTGTTCTTGTGCAAAACACATGGAGGCACTGTTATTGTGCAATGCACTTGCAGGCCCTGTTGTTGTGAAAAACACTTGTAGGACCTGTTCTTGTGCAGTACACTTTCGAACCCTTTTCTTGTTCTAAACAGTTGCAGGCCCTGTTCTTGTGCAAAACACTTGCAGGCCCTGTTCTTGTGCAAAACACTTGCAGGCCCTGTTCTTGTGCAAAACACTTGCAGGCCCTGTTCTTGGTCCAAACACTTGCAGGCTCTGTTTTTGTGCAAACCACTGGCAGGCTCTGTTCTTGTTTAAAACATTTGTAGGCACTGTTTTTGGGCAAACCACTTGCAGGCCCTGTTCTGGTGCAAAATATTTGCAACTTCTGTTCCTCGGCAAAACACATGCAGGCCCTATTCTTGTGCAAACCACTTGCAGGCCCTGTTCTTGTGCAAACCACTGGCAGGCCCTATTGTTGTGAAAAATACTTGCAGGCTCTGTTCTTGTGCAAAAAACTTGCAGTCCCTGTTTTTGTGCAAAACACTTGTAGGCCCTGTTGATGTGTAATCTATGTACAGGCTCTGTTCTTTTGCAAAACACTTGTAGGATATGTTGATGTGCAATACATGTACAGGCTCTGGTCTTGTGCAAAACACTTGGAGGACATGTTCTTGTGCAAAACATTTGGAGGCCCTGTTCTTGCACAAAACACTTGGATACCCAGTTCTTGTGCAATACACTTTTACACCCTCTTCTTCTGCAAAACATTTGCAGGCCCCATTTTTGTGCAAAACAATTGCAGGACCTGTTCTTGTGCAAAACAGTTGCAGGCCCTGTTGTAGTGCAAAATATTTGCAACTTCAGTTCTTGTGCAAAACACTTGCAGGACCTTGTCTTGTGCAAAAAAATTGCAGGCCCTGTTCTTGTGCAATACACTTTTAGACCCTCTTCTTGTGCAAAACATTTGGAGGCCCTGTTCTTGCAGAAAACACTTGGATACCCAGTTCTTATGCAATACACTTTTAGACCCTCTTCTTGTGCAAAACATTTGAAGGCCCTGTTCTTGTGCAAACCACTTGCAGGCTCTGTTCTTGTGCAAAACACTTGCAGGACCTGCTCTTGTGCAAAACATTTGGAGGCCCTGTTCTTGCACAAAACACTTGGATACCCAGTTCTTGTGCAATACACTTTTAGACCCTCTTCTTCTGCAAAACATTTGGAGGCCCTGTTCTTGCACAAAACACTTGGATACCCAGTTCTTGTGCAATACACTTTTAGACCCTCTTCTTCTGCAAAACATTTGGAGGCCCTGTTCTTGCACAAAACACTTGGATACCCAGTTCCTGTGCAATACACTTTTAGACCCTCTTCTTGTGCAAAAGATTTGCAGGCCCTGTTCTTGTGCAAACCACTTGCAGGCCCTGTTCTTGTGCAAAACCTTTGCAGGCCCTGTTCTTGGTCAAAACACTTGCAGGCTCTGTTTTTGTGCAAAACGCATGCAGGCACTCTTCTTGTGTAAAGATTTGCAGGCACTCTTCTTGTTCAACACACTTGCAGGTCATGTTCTTGTGCAAAACACTTACAGGCCCTTTTGTCGTGCAAAACACTTGCAGACCCTCTTCTTCTGCAACACACTTTCAGGCTTTGTTCTTGTTGAAAACACTTGCAGGCCCTGTTCTTGTGCAAAACACTTGCAGGCCCTGTTCTTGTGCAAAACACTTGCAGACCCTGTTCTTGTGCAATACACTTTTAGACCCTCTTCTTGTGCAAAACATTTGGAGGCACAAAACACTTGGATACCCAGTTCTTGTGCAATACACTTTTAGACCCTCTTCTTGTGCAAAACATTTGAAGGCCCTGTTCTTATGCAAACCACTTGCAGGCTCTGTTTTTGTGCAAAACGCATGCAGGCACTCTTCTTGTGTAAAGATTTGCAGGCACTCTTCTTGTTCAACACACTTGCAGGTCATGTTCTTGTGCAAAACACTTACAGGCCCTTTTGTCGTGCAAAACACTTGCAGACCCTCTTCTTCTGCAAAACACTTTCAGGCTTTGTTCTTGTTGAAAACACTTGCAGGCCCTGTTCTTGTGCAAAACACTTGGAGGCACTGTTATTGTGCAATGCACTTGCAGGCCCTGTTGTTGTGGAAAACACTTGTAGGACCTGTTCTTGTGCAATACACTTTCGAACCCTTTTCTTGTTCTAAACAGTTGCATGATCTGTTTTTGTGCAAAAGACTTGCAAGTTCTGTTTTTGTGCAAAACAATTGCAGGACCTGTTCTTGTGCAATACACTTTTAGACCCTCTTCTTGTGCAAAACATTTGCAGGACCTGTTCTTGTGCAAAACACTTGCAGGCCCTGTTCTTGTGCAAAACACTTGCAGACCCTGTTCTTGTGCAATACATTTTTAGACCCTCTTCTTGTGCAAAACATTTGGAGGCCCTGTTCTTGCACAAAACACTTGGATACCCAGTTCTTGTGCAATACACTTTTAGACCCTCTTCTTGTGCAAAACATTTGAAGGCCCTGTTCTTATGCAAACCACTTGCAGGCTCTGTTTTTGTGCAAAACGCATGCAGGCACTCTTCTTGTGTAAAGATTTGCAGGCACTCTTCTTGTTCAACACACTTGCAGGTCATGTTCTTGTGCAAAACACTTGCAGGCCCTGTTCTTGTGCAAAATATTTGGAGGCCCTGTTCTTGCACAAAACACTTGGATACCCAGTTGTTGTGCAATACACTTTTAGACCCTCTTCTTCTGCAAAACATTTGCAGGCCCTGTTCTTGTGCAAACCACTTGCAGCCTCTGTTCTTGTGCAAAACACTTGCAGGCCCTGGTCTTGTGCAAAACAGTTGCAGGCCCTGTTGATGTGCAATACATGTACAGGCTCTGGTCTTTTGCAAAACACTTGCAGGCCCTGTTATTGTGCAATGCACTTGCAGGCCCTGTTGTTGTGAAAAACACTTGTAGGACCTGTTCTTGTGCAATACACTTTCGAACCCTTTTCTTGTTCTAAACAGTTGCATGATCTGTTCTTGTGCAAAACACTTGCAGGCCCTGTTCTTGTGCAAAATATTTGCAAATTCTGTTCTTGTGCAAAACAGTTGGAGGACCTGTTCTTGTGCAAAACCCTTGCAGGCCCTGTTCTTGTGCAATACACTTTTAGACCCTCTTCTTGTGCAAAACATTTGGAGGCCCTGTTCTTGCACAAAACACTTGGATACCCAGTTCCTGTGCAATACACTTTTAGACCCTCTTCTTGAGCAAAACATTTGCAGGCCCTGTTCTTGTTGAAACCACTTGCAGGCTCTCTTCTTGTGCAAAACCCTTGCAGGCCCTGTTCTTGTGCAATACACTTTTAGACCCTTGTCTTGTGCAAAACGTTTGGAGGCCCTGTTCTTGTGCAAAACACTTGCAGGCCCTGGTCTTGTGCAATAAACTTTTACACCCTCTTCTTGTGCAAAACATTTGGAGGCCCTGTTCTTGTGCAAACCACTTGGATACCCAGTTCTTGTGCAAAACCCTTGCAGGCCCTGTTGTAGTCCAAAATATTTGCAACTTCTGTTCTTGTGCAAAACACATGAAGGCCCTGTTTTTGTGCAAAACACATGCAGGCCCTGTTTTTGTGCAAAACACTTCCAGGCCCTGTTCTTGTGCAAAACACTTCCAGGCCCTGTTGTAGTGCAAAATATTTGCAACTTCTGTTCTTGTGCAAAACACATGCAGGCCCTGTTTTTGTGCAAAACACATGCAGGCCCTGTTTTTGTGCAAAACACTTCCAGGCCCTGTTCTTGTGCAAAACACTTCCAGGCCCTGTTGTAGTGCAAAATATTTGCAACTTCTGTTCTTGTGCAAAACACTTGCAGGCCCTGTTGATGTGCAATACATGTACAGGCTCTGGTCTTTTGCAAAACACTTGCAGGACCTGTTATTGTGCAAAACAATTGCACGACCTGTTCTTGTGCAAAACACTTCCAGGCCCTGTTCTTGTGCAATACACATTTAGACCCTGTTCTTGTGCAAAACATTTGGAGGCCCTGTTTTTGTGCAATACACTTTTAGACCCTATTCTTCTGCAAAACATTTGCAGGCCCTGTTCTTGTGCAAAAGAATTGCAGGCCCTGTTCTTGTGCAAAACACTTGCAGGCCCTGTTCTTGTGCAAAACACTTGCAGGCCCTGTTCTTGTGCAATACACTTTTAGACCCTTGTCTTGTGCAAAACATTTGGAGGCCCTGTTCTTGTGCAAACCACTTGCAGCCTCTGTTCTTGTGCAAAACACTTGCAGGCCCTGGTCTTGTGCAATAAACTTTTAGACCCTTGTCTTGTGCAAAACATTTGGAGGCCCTGTTCTTGTGCAAACCACTTGCAGCCTCTGTTCTTGTGCAAAACATTTGGAGGCCCTGTTCTTGTGCAAACCACTTGGATACCCAGTTCTTGTGCAAAACCCTTGCAGGCCCTGTTCTTGGTCAAAACAATTGCAGGACCTGTTGATGTGCAATACATGTACAGGCTCTGGTCTTTTGCAAACCACTTGCAGGACCTGTTCTTGTGCAAAACACTTGCAGGACCGGTTCTTGTGCAATACACTTTTAGACCCTCTTCTTGTGCAAAACATTTGGAGGCCCTGTTCTTGCACAAAACACTTGGATACCCAGTTCCTGTGCAATACACTTTTAGACCCTCTTCTTGTGCAAAACATTTGCAGGCCCTGTTCTTGTGCAAAACCCTTGCAGGCCCTGTTCTTGGTCAAAACATTTGGAGGCCCTGTTCTTGTGCAAACCACTTGGATACCCAGTTCTTGTGCAAAACCCTTGCAGGCCCTGTTCTTGGTCAAAACAATTGCAGGACCTGTTGATGTGCAATACATGTACAGGCTCTGGTCTTTTGCAAAACACTTGCAGGACCTGTTCTTGTGCAAAACACTTGCAGGCCCTGTTCTTGTGCAAAATATTTGCAACTTCTGTTCTTGTGCAAAACACTTGCAGGCCCTGTTCTTTTGCAAAACACTTGCAGGCCCTGTTCTTGTGCAAAACACTTGCAGGCCCTGTTCTTGTGCAATACGCTTTTAGACCCTCTTCTTCTGCAAAACATTTGCAGGCCCTGTTCTTGTGCAAACCACTTGCAGGCCCTGTTGATGTGCAATACATGTACAGGCTCTGGTCTTTTGCAAAACACTTGCAGGACCTGTTCTTGTGCAAAACACTTGCAGGCCCTGTTTTTGTGCAAAACGCATGCAGGCACTCTTCTTGTGTAAAGATTTGCAGGCACTCTTCTTGTTCAACACACTTGCAGGTCATGTTCTTGTGCAAAACACTTACAGGCCCTTTTGTCGTGTAAAACACTTGCAGACCCTCTTCTTCTGCAAAACACTTTCAGGCTTTGTTCTTGTTGAAAACACTTGCAGGCCCTGTTCTTGTACAAACCACTTGCAGGACCTGTTCTTGTGCAAAACACTTGCAGGACCGGTTCTTGTGCAATACACTTTTAGACCCTCTTCTTGTGCAAAACATTTGGAGGCCCTGTTCTTGCACAAAACACTTGGATACCCAGTTCCTGTGCAATACACTTTTAGACCCTCTTCTTGTGCAAAACATTTGCAGGCCCTGTTCTTGTGCAAAACCCTTGCAGGCCCTGTTCTTGGTCAAAACACTTGCAGGCTCTGTTTTTGTGCAAAACGCATGCAGGCACTCTTCTTGTGTAAAGATTTGCAGGCACTCTTCTTGTTCAACACACTTGCAGGTCATGTTCTTGTGCAAAAGACTTTCAGGCTTTGTTCTTGTTGAAAACACTTGCAGACCCTGTTCTTGTGCAAACCACCTGCAGGCCCTGTTCTTGTACAAAACACTTGCAGACCCTGTTCTTCTGCAAAATACTTGCAGCCATTTTTCTTGTGCAAAACACTCGCAGTCCCTGTTCCTCTTTAAAAGACTGGTAGGGCTTGTTGTTGTGAACAACACTTGCAGGCCCTGTTCTTCTGCAATACACTTTCAGACCCTGTTCTTGTACAAAATAGTTGAAAGCTATGTTCTAGTGCAAAACACTTGCAGGCCCTCTTCTTCTGCAAAACACTTTCAGGCTTTGTTCTTGTGCAAAACACTTGCAGGCCCTGTTCTTGTGCAAAACACTTGCAGGCCCTGTTTTTGTGCAAAACGCATGCAGGCACTCTTCTTGTGTAAAGATTTGCAGGCACTCTTCTTGTTCAACACACTTGCAGGTCATGTTCTTGTGCAAAACACTTACAGGCCCTTTTGTCGTGCAAAACACTTGCAGACCCTCTTCTTCTGCAAAACACTTTCATGCTTTTTTCTTGTTGAAAACACTTGCAGGCCCTGTTCTTGTACAAACCACTTGCAGGCCCTGTTGTTGTGCAAAACACTTGCAGGACCTGTTCTTCTGCAAAACAATTGCAGGACCTGTTCTTGTGCAAAACACTTCCAGGCCCTGTTCTTGTGCAATACACATTTAGACCCTGTTCTTGTGCAAAACATTTGGAGGCCCTGTTTTTGTGCAATACACTTTTAGACCCTATTCTTCTGCAAAACATTTGCAGGCCCTGTTCTTGTGCAATACACTTTTAGACCCTCTTCTTCTGCAAAACATTTGCAGGCCCTGTTCTTGTGCAAACCACTTGCAGCCTCTGTTCTTGTGCAAAACACTTGCAGGCCCTGGTCTTGTGCAAAACACTTGCAGGCCCTGTTGATGTGCAATACATGTACAGGCTCTGGTCTTTTGCAAAACACTTGCAGGACCTGTTATTGTGCAAAACAATTGCACGACCTGTTCTTGTGGAAAACACTTCCACGCCCTGTTCTTGTGCAATACACATTTAGACCCTGTTCTTGTGCAAAACATTTGGAGGCCCTGTTGTTGTGCAATACACTTTTAGACCCTCTTCTTCTGCAAAACATTTGCAGGCCCTGTTCTTGTGCAAACCACTTGCAGCCTCTATTCTTGTGCAAAACACTTGCAGGCCCTGGTCTTGTGCAAAACACTTGCAGGCCCTGTTGATGTGCAATACATGTACAGGCTCTGGTCTTTTGCAAAACACTTGCAGGACCTGTTATTGTGCAAAACAATTGCACGACCTGTTCTTGTGCAAAACACTTCCAGGCCCTGTTCTTGTGCAAAACATTTGGAGGCCCTGTTTTTGTGCAATACACTTTTAGACCCTATTCTTCTGCAAAACATTTGCAGGCCCTGTTCTTGTGCAAAAGAATTGCAGGCCCTGTTCTTGTGCAAAACACTTGCAGGCCCTGTTCTTGTGCAAAACACTTGCAGGCCCTGTTCTTGTGCAATACACTTTTAGACCCTTGTCTTGTGCAAAACATTTGGAGGCCCTGTTCTTGTGCAAACCACTTGCAGCCTCTGTTCTTGTGCAAAACACTTTTAGACCCTTGTCTTGTGCAAAACATTTGGAGGCCCTGTTCTTGTGCAATACACTTTTAGACCCTTGTCTTGTGCAAAACATTTGGAGGCCCTGTTCTTGTGCAAACCACTTGCAGCCTCTGTTCTTGTGCAAAACACTTGCAGGCCCTGGTCTTGTGCAATAAAATTTTAGACCCTTGTCTTGTGCAAAACATTTGGAGGCCCTGTTCTTGTGCAAACCACTTGCAGCCTCTGTTCTTGTGCAAAACATTTGGAGGCCCTGTTCTTGTGCAAACCACTTGCAGCCTCTGTTCTTGTGCAAAACACTTGCAGGCCCTGGTCTTGTGCAAAACACTTGCAGGCCCTGTTGATGTGCAATACATGTACAGGCTCTGGTCTTTTGCAAAACACTTGCAGGACCTGTTTTTGTGCAAAACACTTGTAGGCCCTGTTCTTGTGCAAAACCCTTGCAGGCCCTGTTATTGTGCAATACACTTGCAGGCCCTGTTCTTGCACAAAACACTTGGATACCCAGTTCTTGTGCAATACACTTTTAGACCCTCTTCTTGTGCAAAACATTTGCAGGACCTGTTCTTGTGCAAAACATTTGCAGGCCCTGTTGTTGTGAAAAACACTTGTAGGACCTGTTCTTGTGCAAAATATTTGCGACTTCTGTTCTTGTGCAAAACACTTGCAGGCCCTGTTCTTGTGCAAAATATTTGCAACTTCTGTTCTTGTGCAAAAAACTTGCAGGCCCTGTTCTTTTGCAAAACACTTGCAGGCCCTGTTCTTGTGCAAAACACGTGCAGGCCCTGTTCTTGTGCAATACGCTTTTAGACCCTCTTCTTGTGCAAAACATTTGCAGGCACTGTTCTTGTGCAAAACACTTGCAGGCCCTGTTCTTGTGCAAAACACTTACAGGCTCTGGTCTTTTGCAAACCACCTGCAGGCCCTGTTCTTGTGCAAAACACTTGCAGACCCTGTTCTTGTGCAAAACACATGCATGCCCTGTTCTTGTGCAAAACCGTTGCAGGCCCTGTTCTTGTGCAAAACACTTGCAGGCCCTGTTGTTGTGCAAAACATTTGGAGGCCCTGTTTTTGTGCAATACACTTTTAGACCCTATTCTTCTGCAAAACATTTGCAGGCCCTGTTCTTGTGCAAAAGAATGGCAGGCCCTGTTCTTGTGCAAAACACTTGCAGGCCCTGTTCTTGTGCAAAACACTTGCAGGCCCTGTTCTTGTGCAATACACTTGCAGGCCCTGGTCTTGTGCAATAAACTTTTAGACCCTTGTCTTGTGCAAAACATTTGGAGGCCCTGTTCTTGTGCAAACCACTTGCAGCCTCTGTTGTTGTGCAAAACATTTGGAGGCCCTGTTCTTGTTCAAACCACTTGGATACCCAGTTCTTGTGCAAAACCCTTGCAGGCCCTGTTCTTGGTCAAAACAATTGCAGGACCTGTTGATGTGCAATACATGTACAGGCTCTGGTCTTTTGCAAAACACTTGCAGGCCCTGTTCTTGTGCAAAACCCTTGCAGGCCCTGTTCTTGTGCAATACACTTTTAGACCCTCTTCTTGTGCAAAACATTTGGAGGCCCTGTTCTTGTGCAAAACACTTGCAGGCCCTGTTCTTGTGCAAAATATTTGGAGCCCCTGTTCTTGCACAAAACACTTGGATACCCATGTGTTGTGCAATACACTATTAGACCCTCTTCTTCTGCAAAACATTTGCAGGCCCTGTTCTTGTGCAAAACACTTGCAGGCCCTGTTCTTGCACAAAACACTTGGATACCCAGTTGTTGTGAAATACACTTTTAGACCCTCTTCTTCTGCAAAACATTTGCAGGCCCTGTTCTTGTGCAAACCACTTGCAGCCTCTGTTCTTGTGCAAAACACTTGCAGGCCCTGGTCTTGTGCAAAACACTTGCAGGCCCTGTTGATGTGCAATACATGTACAGGCTCTTGTCTTTTGCAAAACACTTGCAGGACCTGTTTTTGTGCAAAACACTTGTAGGCCCTGTTCTTGTGCAAAACCCTTGCAGGCCCTGTTATTGTGCAATACACTTGCAGGCCCTGTTCTTGCACAAAACACTTGGATACCCAGTTCTTGTGCAATACACTTTTAGACCCTCTTCTTGTGCAAAACATTTGCAGGACCTGTTCTTGTGCAAAACATTTGGAGGCCCTGTTGTTGTGCAAAACACTTGCAGGCCCTGTTCTTTTGCAAAACACTTGGAGGCACTGTTATTGTGCAATGCACTTGCAGGCCCTGTTGTTGTGAAAAACACTTGTAGGACCTGTTCTTGTGCAAAATATTTGCGACTTCTGTTCTTGTGCAAAACACTTGCAGGCCCTGTTCTTGTGCAAAATATTTGCAACTTCTGTTCTTGTGCAAAACACTTGCAGGCCCTGTTCTTTTGCAAAACACTTGCAGGCCCTGTTCTTGTGCAAAACACTTGCAGGCCCTGTTCTTGTGCAATACGCTTTTAGACCCTCTTCTTGTGCAAAACATTTGCAGGCACTGTTCTTGTGCAAAACACTTGCAGGCCCTGTTCTTGTGCAAAACACTTACAGGCTCTGGTCTTTTGCAAACCACCTGCAGGCCCTGTTCTTGTGCAAAACACTTGCAGACCCTGTTCTTGTGCAAAACACATGCATGCCCTGTTCTTGTGCAAAACCGTTGCAGGCCCTGTTCTTGTGCAAAACACTTGCAGGCCCTGTTCTTGTGCAAAACACTTGGAGGCCCTGTTCTTGTGCAAAACAGTTGGAGGACCTGTTCTTGTGCAAAACACTTGCAGGCCCTGTTCTTGTGAAATACACTTTTAGACCCTCTTCTTGTGCAAAACATTTGCAGGCCCTGTTCTTGTGCAAACCACTTGCAGGCTCTCTTCTTGTGCAAAACCCTTGCAGGCCCTGTTCTTGTGCAATACAGTTTTAGACCCTTGTCTTGTGCAAAACATTTGGAGGCCCTGTTCTTGTGCAAACCACTTGCAGCCTCTGTTCTTGTGCAAAACACTTGCAGGCCCTGGTCTTGTGCAATAAACTTTTACACCCTCTTCTTGTGCAAAACATTTGGAGGCCCTGTTCTTGTGCAAACCACTTGGATACCCAGTTCTTGTGCAAAACCCTTGCAGGCCCTGTTCTTGGTCAAAACAATTGCAGGCCCTGTTCTTGTGCAAAACACTTGCAGGCCCTGTTCTTGTGTAATACACTTTTAGACCCTCTTCTTGTGCAAAACATTTGGAGGCCCTGTTCTTGTGCAAACCACTTGGATATCCAGTTCTTGTGCAAAACCCTTGCAGGCCCTGTTCTTGGTCAAAACAATTGGAGGACCTGTTCTTGGTCAAAACACTTGCAGGCCCTGTTCTTGTGCAATACACTTTCGAACCCTTTTCTTGTTCTAAACAGTTGCATGATCTTTTTTTGTTCAAAAGACTTGCAAGTTCTGTTTTTGTGCAAAACACTTGCAGGACCTGTTCTTGTGCAATACACTTTCAGACCCTGTTCTTGTGCAATATACTTGCAAGTTCTATTGTTGTGAAAAACACTTGCAGTCACTGTTCTTGTGCAAAACACTTGCAGGCCCTGTTGTTGTGCAAAACACTTGAAGACCCTGTTCTTGTGCAAAATACTTGCAGCCATTTTTCTTGTGCAAAACACTCGCAGTCCCTGTTCCTCTTTAAAAGACTGGTAGGGCTTGTTGTTGTGAACAACACTTGCAGGCCCTGTTCTTGTGCAAAATATTTGGAGGCCCTGTTCTTGCACAAAACACTTGGATACCCAGTTCCTGTGCAATACACTTTTAGACCCTCTTCTTGTGCAAAACATTTGCAGGACCTGTTCTTGTGCAAACCACTTGCAGGCTCTGTTCTTGTGCAAAACCCTTGCAGGCCCTGTTCTTGTGCAAAACACTTGCAGGCCCTGGTCTTGTGCAATAAACTTTTACACCCTCTTCTTGTGCAAAACATTTGGAGGCCCTGTTCTTGTGCAAACCACTTGGATACCCAGTTCTTGTGCAAAACCCTTGCAGGCCCTGTTCTTGGTCAAAACAATTGCAGGACCTGTTCTTGTGCAAAACACTTGCAGGCCCTGTTCTTGTGTAATACACTTTTAGACCCTCTTCTTGTGCAAAACATTTGGAGGCCCTGTTCTTGTGCAAACCACTTGGATACCCAGTTCTTGTGCAAAACCCTTGCAGGCCCTGTTCTTGGTCAAAACAATTGCAGGACCTGTTCTTGTGCAAAACACTTGGAGGCCCTGTTGTAGTGCAAAATATTTGCAACTTCTGTTCTTGTACAAAACACTTGGATACCCAGTTCTTGTGCAATACACTTTTAGACCCTCTTCTTGTGCAAAACATTTGAAGGCCCTGTTCTTATGCAAACCACTTGCAGGCTCTGTTTTTGTGCAAAACGCATGCAGGCACTCTTCTTGTGTAAAGATTTGCAGGCACTCTTCTTGTTCAACACACTTGCAGGTCATGTTCTTGTGCAAAACACTTACAGGCCCTGTTCCTGTGCAAAACACTTGCAGGCCCTGTTGTAGTGCAAAATATTTGCAACTTCTGTTCTTGTGCCAAACACATGGAGGCACTGTTATTGTGCAATGCACTTGCAGGCCCTGTTGTTGTGAAAAACACTTGTAGGACCTGTTCTTGTGCAGTACACTTTCGAACCCTTTTCTTGTTCTAAACAGTTGCATGATCTGTTCTTGTGCAAAACCCTTGCAGGCCCTGTTCTTGTGCAAAACACTTGCAGGCCCTGTTCTTGTGCAAAACACTTGCAGGACCTGTTCTTGTGCAAAACACTTGGATACCCAGTTCCTGTGCAATACACTTTTAGACCCTCTTCTTGTGCAAAACATTTGGAGGCCCCGTTCTTGGTCAAAACACTTGCAGGCCCTGTTCTTGTGCAAAACACTTGCAGGCCCTGTTCTTGGTCCAAACACTTGCAGGCTCTGTTTTTGTGCAAACCACTGGCAGGCTCTGTTCTTGTTTAAAACATTTGTAGGCACTGTTTTTGGGCAAACCACTTGCAGGCCCTGTTCTGGTGCAAAATATTTGCAACTTCTGTTCCTCGGCAAAACACATGCAGGCCCTATTCTTGTGCAAACCACTTGCAGGCCCTGTTCTTGTGCAAACCACTGGCAGGCCCTATTGTTGTGAAAAATACTTGCAGGCTCTGTTCTTGTGCAAAAAACTTGCAGTCCCTGTTTTTGTGCAAAACACTTGCAGGCCCTGTTCTTGCACAAAACACTTGGATACCCAGTTGTTGTGAAATACACTTTTAGACCCTCTTCTTCTGCAAAACATTTGCAGGCCCTGTTCTTGTGCAAACCACTTGCAGCCTCTGTTCTTGTGCAAAACACTTGCAGGCCCTGGTCTTGTGCAAAACACTTGCAGGCCCTGTTGATGTGCAATACATGTACAGGCTCTGGTCTTTTGCAAAACACTTGCAGGACCTGTTTTTGTGCAAAACACTTGTAGGCCCTGTTCTTGTGCAAAACCCTTGCAGGCCCTGTTATTGTGCAATACACTTGCAGGCCCTGTTCTTGCACAAAACACTTGGATACCCAGTTCTTGTGCAATACACTTTTAGACCCTCTTCTTGTGCAAAACATTTGCAGGACCTGTTCTTGTGCAAAACATTTGCAGGCCCTGTTGTTGTGAAAAACACTTGTAGGACCTGTTCTTGTGCAAAATATTTGCGACTTCTGTTCTTGTGCAAAACACTTGCAGGCCCTGTTCTTGTGCAAAATATTTGCAACTTCTGTTCTTGTGCAAAAAACTTGCAGGCCCTGTTCTTTTGCAAAACACTTGCAGGCCCTGTTCTTGTGCAAAACACGTGCAGGCCCTGTTCTTGTGCAATACGCTTTTAGACCCTCTTCTTGTGCAAAACATTTGCAGGCACTGTTCTTGTGCAAAACACTTGCAGGCCCTGTTCTTGTGCAAAACACTTACAGGCTCTGGTCTTTTGCAAACCACCTGCAGGCCCTGTTCTTGTGCAAAACACTTGCAGACCCTGTTCTTGTGCAAAACACATGCATGCCCTGTTCTTGTGCAAAACCGTTGCAGGCCCTGTTCTTGTGCAAAACACTTGCAGGCCCTGTTGTTGTGCAAAACATTTGGAGGCCCTGTTTTTGTGCAATACACTTTTAGACCCTATTCTTCTGCAAAACATTTGCAGGCCCTGTTCTTGTGCAAAAGAATGGCAGGCCCTGTTCTTGTGCAAAACACTTGCAGGCCCTGTTCTTGTGCAAAACACTTGCAGGCCCTGTTCTTGTGCAATACACTTGCAGGCCCTGGTCTTGTGCAATAAACTTTTAGACCCTTGTCTTGTGCAAAACATTTGGAGGCCCTGTTCTTGTGCAAACCACTTGCAGCCTCTGTTGTTGTGCAAAACATTTGGAGGCCCTGTTCTTGTTCAAACCACTTGGATACCCAGTTCTTGTGCAAAACCCTTGCAGGCCCTGTTCTTGGTCAAAACAATTGCAGGACCTGTTGATGTGCAATACATGTACAGGCTCTGGTCTTTTGCAAAACACTTGCAGGCCCTGTTCTTGTGCAAAACCCTTGCAGGCCCTGTTCTTGTGCAATACACTTTTAGACCCTCTTCTTGTGCAAAACATTTGGAGGCCCTGTTCTTGTGCAAAACACTTGCAGGCCCTGTTCTTGTGCAAAATATTTGGAGCCCCTGTTCTTGCACAAAACACTTGGATACCCATGTGTTGTGCAATACACTATTAGACCCTCTTCTTCTGCAAAACATTTGCAGGCCCTGTTCTTGTGCAAAACACTTGCAGGCCCTGTTCTTGCACAAAACACTTGGATACCCAGTTGTTGTGAAATACACTTTTAGACCCTCTTCTTCTGCAAAACATTTGCAGGCCCTGTTCTTGTGCAAACCACTTGCAGCCTCTGTTCTTGTGCAAAACACTTGCAGGCCCTGGTCTTGTGCAAAACACTTGCAGGCCCTGTTGATGTGCAATACATGTACAGGCTCTTGTCTTTTGCAAAACACTTGCAGGACCTGTTTTTGTGCAAAACACTTGTAGGCCCTGTTCTTGTGCAAAACCCTTGCAGGCCCTGTTATTGTGCAATACACTTGCAGGCCCTGTTCTTGCACAAAACACTTGGATACCCAGTTCTTGTGCAATACACTTTTAGACCCTCTTCTTGTGCAAAACATTTGCAGGACCTGTTCTTGTGCAAAACATTTGGAGGCCCTGTTGTTGTGCAAAACACTTGCAGGCCCTGTTCTTTTGCAAAACACTTGGAGGCACTGTTATTGTGCAATGCACTTGCAGGCCCTGTTGTTGTGAAAAACACTTGTAGGACCTGTTCTTGTGCAAAATATTTGCGACTTCTGTTCTTGTGCAAAACACTTGCAGGCCCTGTTCTTGTGCAAAATATTTGCAACTTCTGTTCTTGTGCAAAACACTTGCAGGCCCTGTTCTTTTGCAAAACACTTGCAGGCCCTGTTCTTGTGCAAAACACTTGCAGGCCCTGTTCTTGTGCAATACGCTTTTAGACCCTCTTCTTGTGCAAAACATTTGCAGGCACTGTTCTTGTGCAAAACACTTGCAGGCCCTGTTCTTGTGCAAAACACTTACAGGCTCTGGTCTTTTGCAAACCACCTGCAGGCCCTGTTCTTGTGCAAAACACTTGCAGACCCTGTTCTTGTGCAAAACACATGCATGCCCTGTTCTTGTGCAAAACCGTTGCAGGCCCTGTTCTTGTGCAAAACACTTGCAGGCCCTGTTCTTGTGCAAAACACTTGGAGGCCCTGTTCTTGTGCAAAACAGTTGGAGGACCTGTTCTTGTGCAAAACACTTGCAGGCCCTGTTCTTGTGAAATACACTTTTAGACCCTCTTCTTGTGCAAAACATTTGCAGGCCCTGTTCTTGTGCAAACCACTTGCAGGCTCTCTTCTTGTGCAAAACCCTTGCAGGCCCTGTTCTTGTGCAATACAGTTTTAGACCCTTGTCTTGTGCAAAACATTTGGAGGCCCTGTTCTTGTGCAAACCACTTGCAGCCTCTGTTCTTGTGCAAAACACTTGCAGGCCCTGGTCTTGTGCAATAAACTTTTACACCCTCTTCTTGTGCAAAACATTTGGAGGCCCTGTTCTTGTGCAAACCACTTGGATACCCAGTTCTTGTGCAAAACCCTTGCAGGCCCTGTTCTTGGTCAAAACAATTGCAGGCCCTGTTCTTGTGCAAAACACTTGCAGGCCCTGTTCTTGTGTAATACACTTTTAGACCCTCTTCTTGTGCAAAACATTTGGAGGCCCTGTTCTTGTGCAAACCACTTGGATATCCAGTTCTTGTGCAAAACCCTTGCAGGCCCTGTTCTTGGTCAAAACAATTGGAGGACCTGTTCTTGGTCAAAACACTTGCAGGCCCTGTTCTTGTGCAATACACTTTCGAACCCTTTTCTTGTTCTAAACAGTTGCATGATCTTTTTTTGTTCAAAAGACTTGCAAGTTCTGTTTTTGTGCAAAACACTTGCAGGACCTGTTCTTGTGCAATACACTTTCAGACCCTGTTCTTGTGCAATATACTTGCAAGTTCTATTGTTGTGAAAAACACTTGCAGTCACTGTTCTTGTGCAAAACACTTGCAGGCCCTGTTGTTGTGCAAAACACTTGAAGACCCTGTTCTTGTGCAAAATACTTGCAGCCATTTTTCTTGTGCAAAACACTCGCAGTCCCTGTTCCTCTTTAAAAGACTGGTAGGGCTTGTTGTTGTGAACAACACTTGCAGGCCCTGTTCTTGTGCAAAATATTTGGAGGCCCTGTTCTTGCACAAAACACTTGGATACCCAGTTCCTGTGCAATACACTTTTAGACCCTCTTCTTGTGCAAAACATTTGCAGGCCCTGTTCTTGTGCAAACCACTTGCAGGCTCTGTTCTTGTGCAAAACCCTTGCAGGCCCTGTTCTTGTGCAAAACACTTGCAGGCCCTGGTCTTGTGCAATAAACTTTTACACCCTCTTCTTGTGCAAAACATTTGGAGGCCCTGTTCTTGTGCAAACCACTTGGATACCCAGTTCTTGTGCAAAACCCTTGCAGGCCCTGTTCTTGGTCAAAACAATTGCAGGACCTGTTCTTGTGCAAAACACTTGCAGGCCCTGTTCTTGTGTAATACACTTTTAGACCCTCTTCTTGTGCAAAACATTTGGAGGCCCTGTTCTTGTGCAAACCACTTGGATACCCAGTTCTTGTGCAAAACCCTTGCAGGCCCTGTTCTTGGTCAAAACAATTGCAGGACCTGTTCTTGTGCAAAACACTTGGAGGCCCTGTTGTAGTGCAAAATATTTGCAACTTCTGTTCTTGTACAAAACACTTGGATACCCAGTTCTTGTGCAATACACTTTTAGACCCTCTTCTTGTGCAAAACATTTGAAGGCCCTGTTCTTATGCAAACCACTTGCAGGCTCTGTTTTTGTGCAAAACGCATGCAGGCACTCTTCTTGTGTAAAGATTTGCAGGCACTCTTCTTGTTCAACACACTTGCAGGTCATGTTCTTGTGCAAAACACTTACAGGCCCTGTTCTTGTGCAAAACACTTGCAGGCCTTGTTGTAGTGCAAAATATTTGCAACTTCTGTTCTTGTGCCAAACACATGGAGGCACTGTTATTGTGCAATGCACTTGCAGGCCCTGTTGTTGTGAAAAACACTTGTAGGACCTGTTCTTGTGCAGTACACTTTCGAACCCTTTTCTTGTTCTAAACAGTTGCATGATCTGTTCTTGTGCAAAACCCTTGCAGGCCCTGTTCTTGTGCAAAACACTTGCAGGCCCTGTTCTTGTGCAAAACACTTGCAGGACCTGTTCTTGTGCAAAACACTTGGATACCCAGTTCCTGTGCAATACACTTTTAGACCCTCTTCTTGTGCAAAACATTTGGAGGCCCCGTTCTTGGTCAAAACACTTGCAGGCCCTGTTCTTGTGCAAAACACTTGCAGGCCCTGTTCTTGGTCCAAACACTTGCAGGCTCTGTTTTTGTGCAAACCACTGGCAGGCTCTGTTCTTGTTTAAAACATTTGTAGGCACTGTTTTTGGGCAAACCACTTGCAGGCCCTGTTCTGGTGCAAAATATTTGCAACTTCTGTTCCTCGGCAAAACACATGCAGGCCCTATTCTTGTGCAAACCACTTGCAGGCCCTGTTCTTGTGCAAACCACTGGCAGGCCCTATTGTTGTGAAAAATACTTGCAGGCTCTGTTCTTGTGCAAAAAACTTGCAGTCCCTGTTTTTGTGCAAAACACTTGTAGGCCCTGTTGATGTGTAATCTATGTACAGGCTCTGTTCTTTTGCAAAACACTTGTAGGATATGTTGATGTGCAATACATGTACAGGCTCTGGTCTTGTGCAAAACACTTGGAGGACATGTTCTTGTGCAAAACATTTGGAGGCCCTGTTCTTGCACAAAACACTTGGATACCCAGTTCTTGTGCAATACACTTTTACACCCTCTTCTTCTGCAAAACATTTGCAGGCCCCATTTTTGTGCAAAACAATTGCAGGACCTGTTCTTGTGCAAAACAGTTGCAGGCCCTGTTGTAGTGCAAAATATTTGCAACTTCAGTTCTTGTGCAAAACACTTGCAGGACCTTGTCTTGTGCAAAAAAATTGCAGGCCCTGTTCTTGTGCAATACACTTTTAGACCCTCTTCTTGTGCAAAACATTTGGAGGCCCTGTTCTTGCACAAAACACTTGGATACCCAGTTCTTATGCAATACACTTTTAGACCCTCTTCTTGTGCAAAACATTTGAAGGCCCTGTTCTTGTGCAAACCACTTGCAGGCTCTGTTCTTGTGCAAAACACTTGCAGGACCTGCTCTTGTGCAAAACATTTGGAGGCCCTGTTCTTGCACAAAACACTTGGATACCCAGTTCTTGTGCAATACACTTTTAGACCCTCTTCTTCTGCAAAACATTTGGAGGCCCTGTTCTTGCACAAAACACTTGGATACCCAGTTCTTGTGCAATACACTTTTAGACCCTCTTCTTCTGCAAAACATTTGGAGGCCCTGTTCTTGCACAAAACACTTGGATACCCAGTTCCTGTGCAATACACTTTTAGACCCTCTTCTTGTGCAAAAGATTTGCAGGCCCTGTTCTTGTGCAAACCACTTGCAGGCCCTGTTCTTGTGCAAAACCTTTGCAGGCCCTGTTCTTGGTCAAAACACTTGCAGGCTCTGTTTTTGTGCAAAACGCATGCAGGCACTCTTCTTGTGTAAAGATTTGCAGGCACTCTTCTTGTTCAACACACTTGCAGGTCATGTTCTTGTGCAAAACACTTACAGGCCCTTTTGTCGTGCAAAACACTTGCAGACCCTCTTCTTCTGCAACACACTTTCAGGCTTTGTTCTTGTTGAAAACACTTGCAGGCCTTGTTCTTGTGCAAAACACTTGCAGACCCTGTTCTTGTGCAATACACTTTTAGACCCTCTTCTTGTGCAAAACATTTGGAGGCCCTGTTCTTGCACAAAACACTTGGATACCCAGTTCTTGTGCAATACACTTTTAGACCCTCTTCTTGTGCAAAACATTTGAAGGCCCTGTTCTTATGCAAACCACTTGCAGGCCCTCTTCTTCTGCAAAACATTTGCAGGCCCTGTTCTTGTGCAAACCACTTGCAGCCTCTATTCTTGTGCAAAACACTTGCAGGCCCTGGTCTTGTGCAAAACACTTGCAGGCCCTGTTGATGTGCAATACATGTACAGGCTCTGGTCTTTTGCAAAACACTTGCAGGACCTGTTATTGTGCAAAACAATTGCACGACCTGTTCTTGTGCAAAACACTTCCAGGCCCTGTTCTTGTGCAATACACATTTAGACCCTGTTCTTGTGCAAAACATTTGGAGGCCCTGTTTTTGTGCAATACACTTTTAGACCCTATTCTTCTGCAAAACATTTGCAGGCCCTGTTCTTGTGCAAAAGAATTGCAGGCCCTGTTCTTGTGCAAAACACTTGCAGGCCCTGTTCTTGTGCAAAACACTTGCAGGCCCTGTTCTTGTGCAATACACTTTTAGACCCTTGTCTTGTGCAAAACATTTGGAGGCCCTGTTCTTGTGCAAACCACTTGCAGCCTCTGTTCTTGTGCAAAACACTTGCAGGCCCTGGTCTTGTGCAATAAAATTTTAGACCCTTGCCTTGTGCAAAACATTTGGAGGCCCTGTTCTTGTGCAAACCACTTGCAGCCTCTGTTCTTGTGCAAAACATTTGGAGGCCCTGTTCTTGTGCAAACCACTTGGATACCCAGTTCTTGTGCAAAACCCTTGCAGGCCCTGTTCTTGGTCAAAACAGTTGCAGGACCTGTTGATGTGCAATACATGTACAGGCTCTGGTCTTTTGCAAAACACTTGCAGGACCTGTTCTTGTGCAAAACACTTGCAGGCCCTGTTCTTGTGCAAAATATTTGCAACTTCTGTTCTTGTGCAAAACACTTGCAGGCCCTGTTCTTTTGCAAAACACTTGCAGGCCCTGTTCTTGTGCAAAACACTTGGATACCCAGTTCTTGTGCAATACACTTTTAGACCCTCTTCTTGTGCAAAACATTTGAAGGCCCTGTTCTTATGCAAACCACTTGCAGGCTCTGTTTTTGTGCAAAACGCATGCAGGCACTCTTCTTGTGTAAAGATTTGCAGGCACTCTTCTTGTTCAACACACTTGCAGGTCATGTTCTTGTGCAAAACACTTACAGGCCCTTTTGTCGTGCAAAACACTTGCAGACCCTCTTCTTCTGCAACACACTTTCAGGCTTTGTTCTTGTTGAAAACACTTGCAGGCCCTGTTCTTGTGCAAAACACTTGCAGGCCCTGTTCTTGTGCAAAACACTTGCAGACCCTGTTCTTGTGCAATACACTTTTAGACCCTCTTCTTGTGCAAAACATTTGGAGGCACAAAACACTTGGATACCCAGTTCTTGTGCAATACACTTTTAGACCCTCTTCTTGTGCAAAACATTTGAAGGCCCTGTTCTTATGCAAACCACTTGCAGGCTCTGTTTTTGTGCAAAACGCATGCAGGCACTCTTCTTGTGTAAAGATTTGCAGGCACTCTTCTTGTTCAACACACTTGCAGGTCATGTTCTTGTGCAAAACACTTACAGGCCCTTTTGTCGTGCAAAACACTTGCAGACCCTCTTCTTCTGCAAAACACTTTCAGGCTTTGTTCTTGTTGAAAACACTTGCAGGCCCTGTTCTTGTGCAAAACACTTGGAGGCACTGTTATTGTGCAATGCACTTGCAGGCCCTGTTGTTGTGGAAAACACTTGTAGGACCTGTTCTTGTGCAATACACTTTCGAACCCTTTTCTTGTTCTAAACAGTTGCATGATCTGTTTTTGTGCAAAAGACTTGCAAGTTCTGTTTTTGTGCAAAACAATTGCAGGACCTGTTCTTGTGCAATACACTTTTAGACCCTCTTCTTGTGCAAAACATTTGCAGGACCTGTTCTTGTGCAAAACACTTGCAGGCCCTGTTCTTGTGCAAAACACTTGCAGACCCTGTTCTTGTGCAATACATTTTTAGACCCTCTTCTTGTGCAAAACATTTGGAGGCCCTGTTCTTGCACAAAACACTTGGATACCCAGTTCTTGTGCAATACACTTTTAGACCCTCTTCTTGTGCAAAACATTTGAAGGCCCTGTTCTTATGCAAACCACTTGCAGGCTCTGTTTTTGTGCAAAACGCATGCAGGCACTCTTCTTGTGTAAAGATTTGCAGGCACTCTTCTTGTTCAACACACTTGCAGGTCATGTTCTTGTGCAAAACACTTGCAGGCCCTGTTCTTGTGCAAAATATTTGGAGGCCCTGTTCTTGCACAAAACACTTGGATACCCAGTTGTTGTGCAATACACTTTTAGACCCTCTTCTTCTGCAAAACATTTGCAGGCCCTGTTCTTGTGCAAACCACTTGCAGCCTCTGTTCTTGTGCAAAACACTTGCAGGCCCTGGTCTTGTGCAAAACAGTTGCAGGCCCTGTTGATGTGCAATACATGTACAGGCTCTGGTCTTTTGCAAAACACTTGCAGGCCCTGTTATTGTGCAATGCACTTGCAGGCCCTGTTGTTGTGAAAAACACTTGTAGGACCTGTTCTTGTGCAATACACTTTCGAACCCTTTTCTTGTTCTAAACAGTTGCATGATCTGTTCTTGTGCAAAACACTTGCAGGCCCTGTTCTTGTGCAAAATATTTGCAAATTCTGTTCTTGTGCAAAACAGTTGGAGGACCTGTTCTTGTGCAAAACCCTTGCAGGCCCTGTTCTTGTGCAATACACTTTTAGACCCTCTTCTTGTGCAAAACATTTGGAGGCCCTGTTCTTGCACAAAACACTTGGATACCCAGTTCCTGTGCAATACACTTTTAGACCCTCTTCTTGAGCAAAACATTTGCAGGCCCTGTTCTTGTTGAAACCACTTGCAGGCTCTCTTCTTGTGCAAAACCCTTGCAGGCCCTGTTCTTGTGCAATACACTTTTAGACCCTTGTCTTGTGCAAAACGTTTGGAGGCCCTGTTCTTGTGCAAAACACTTGCAGGCCCTGGTCTTGTGCAATAAACTTTTACACCCTCTTCTTGTGCAAAACATTTGGAGGCCCTGTTCTTGTGCAAACCACTTGGATACCCAGTTCTTGTGCAAAACCCTTGCAGGCCCTGTTGTAGTCCAAAATATTTGCAACTTCTGTTCTTGTGCAAAACACATGAAGGCCCTGTTTTTGTGCAAAACACATGCAGGCCCTGTTCTTTTGCAAAACACTTGCAGGCCCTGTTCTTGTGCAAAACACTTGTAGGCCCTGTTCTTGTGCAATACGCTTTTAGACCCTCTTCTTGTGCAAAACATTTGCAGGCACTGTTCTTGTGCAAAACACTTGCAGGCCCTGTTCTTGTGCAAAACACTTACAGGCTCTGGTCTTTTGCAAACCACCTGCAGGCCCTGTTCTTGTGCAAAACACTTGCAGACCCTGTTCTTGTGCAAAACACATGCATGCCCTGTTCTTGTGCAAAACCGTTGCAGGCCCTGTTCTTGTGCAAAACACTTGCAGGCCCTGTTGTTGTGCAAAACATTTGGAGGCCCTGTTTTTGTGCAATACACTTTTAGACCCTATTCTTCTGCAAAACATTTGCAGGCCCTGTTCTTGTGCAAAAGAATTGCAGGCCCTGTTCTTGTGCAAAACACTTGCAGGCCCTGTTCTTGTGCAAAACACTTGCAGGCCCTGTTCTTGTGCAATACACTTGCAGGCCCTGGTCTTGTGCAATAAACTTTTAGACCCTTGTCTTGTGCAAAACATTTGGAGGCCCTGTTCTTGTGCAAACCACTTGCAGCCTCTGTTGTTGTGCAAAACATTTGGAGGCCCTGTTCTTGTGCAAACCACTTGGATACCCAGTTCTTGTGCAAAACCCTTGCAGGCCCTGTTCTTGGTCAAAACAATTGCAGGACCTGTTGATGTGCAATACATGTACAGGCTCTGGTCCTTTGCAAAACACTTGCAGGCCCTGTTCTTGTGCAAAACCCTTGCAGGCCCTGTTCTTGTGCAATACACTTTTAGACCCTCTTCTTGTGCAAAACATTTGGAGGCCCTGTTCTTGTGCAATACACATTTAGACCCTATTCTTCTGCAAAACACTTGCAGGCCCTGTTCTTGTGCAAAACACTTGCAGGCCCTGTTCTTGTGCAAAATATTTGGAGCCCCTGTTCTTGCACAAAACACTTGGATACCCATGTGTTGTGCAATACACTATTAGACCCTCTTCTTCTGCAAAACATTTGCAGGCCCTGTTCTTGTGCAAAACACTTGCAGGCCCTGTTCTTGCACAAAACACTTGGATACCCAGTTGTTGTGAAATACACTTTTAGACCCTCTTCTTCTGCAAAACATTTGCAGGCCCTGTTCTTGTGCAAACCACTTGCAGCCTCTGTTCTTGTGCAAAACACTTGCAGGCCCTGGTCTTGTGCAAAACACTTGCAGGCCCTGTTGATGTGCAATACATGTACAGGCTCTGGTCTTTTGCAAAACACTTGCAGGACCTGTTTTTGTGCAAAACACTTGTAGGCCCTGTTCTTGTGCAAAACCCTTGCAGGCCCTGTTATTGTGCAATACACTTGCAGGCCCTGTTCTTGCACAAAACACTTGGATACCCAGTTCTTGTGCAATACACTTTTAGACCCTCTTCTTGTGCAAAACATTTGCAGGACCTGTTCTTGTGCAAAACATTTGGAGGCCCTGTTGTTGTGCAAAACACTTGCAGGCCCTGTTCTTTTGCAAAACACTTGGAGGCACTGTTATTGTGCAATGCACTTGCAGGCCCTGTTGTTGTGAAAAACACTTGTAGGACCTGTTCTTGTGCAAAATATTTGCGACTTCTGTTCTTGTGCAAAACACTTGCAGGCCCTGTTCTTGTGCAAAATATTTGCAACTTCTGTTCTTGTGCAAAACACTTGCAGGCCCTGTTCTTTTGCAAAACACTTGCAGGCCCTGTTCTTGTGCAAAACACTTGCAGGCCCTGTTCTTGTGCAATACGCTTTTAGACCCTCTTCTTGTGCAAAACATTTGCAGGCACTGTTCTTGTGCAAAACACTTGCAGACCCTGTTCTTGTGCAAAACACTTACAGGCTCTGGTCTTTTGCAAACCACCTGCAGGCCCTGTTCTTGTGCAAAACACTTGCAGACCCTGTTCTTGTGCAAAACACATGCATGCCCTGTTCTTGTGCAAAACCGTTGCAGGCCCTGTTCTTGTGCAAAACACTTGCAGGCCCTGTTCTTGTGAAATACACTTTTAGACCCTCTTCTTGTGCAAACCACTTGCAGCCTCTGTTCTTGTGCAAAACACTTGCAGGCCCTGGTCTTGTGCAATAAACTTTTACACCCTCTTCTTGTGCAAAACATTTGGAGGCCCTGTTCTTGTGCAAACCACTTGGATACCCAGTTCTTGTGCAAAACCCTTGCAGGCCCTGTTCTTGGTCAAAACAATTGCAGGCCCTGTTCTTGTGCAAAACACTTGCAGGCCCTGTTCTTGTGTAATACACTTTTAGACCCTCTTCTTGTGCAAAACATTTGGAGGCCCTGTTCTTGTGCAAACCACTTGGATATCCAGTTCTTGTGCAAAACCCTTGCAGGCCCTGTTCTTGGTCAAAACAATTGGAGGACCTGTTCTTGGTCAAAACACTTGCAGGCCCTGTTCTTGTGCAATACACTTTCGAACCCTTTTCTTGTTCTAAACAGTTGCATGATCTTTTTTTGTTCAAAAGACTTGCAAGTTCTGTTTTTGTGCAAAACACTTGCAGGACCTGTTCTTGTGCAATACACTTTCAGACCCTGTTCTTGTGCAATATACTTGCAAGTTCTATTGTTGTGAAAAACACTTGCAGTCACTGTTCTTGTGCAAAACACTTGCAGGCCCTGTTGTTGTGCAAAACACTTGAAGACCCTGTTCTTGTGCAAAATACTTGCAGCCATTTTTCTTGTGCAAAACACTCGCAGTCCCTGTTCCTCTTTAAAAGACTGGTAGGGCTTGTTCTTGTGAACAACACTTGCAGGCCCTGTTCTTGTGCAAAATATTTGGAGGCCCTGTTCTTGCACAAAACACTTGGATACCCAGTTCCTGTGCAATACACTTTTAGACCCTCTTCTTGTGCAAAACATTTGCAGGCCCTGTTCTTGTGCAAACCACTTGCAGGCTCTGTTCTTGTGCAAAACCCTTGCAGGCCCTGTTCTTGTGCAAAACACTTGCAGGCCCTGGTCTTGTGCAATAAACTTTTACACCCTCTTCTTGTGCAAAACATTTGGAGGCCCTGTTCTTGTGCAAACCACTTGGATACCCAGTTCTTGTGCAAAACCCTTGCAGGCCCTGTTCTTGGTCAAAACAATTGCAGGACCTGTTCTTGTGCAAAACACTTGCAGGCCCTGTTCTTGTGTAATACACTTTTAGACCCTCTTCTTGTGCAAAACATTTGGAGGCCCTGTTCTTGTGCAAACCACTTGGATACCCAGTTCTTGTGCAAAACCCTTGCAGGCCCTGTTCTTGGTCAAAACAATTGCAGGACCTGTTCTTGTGCAAAACACTTGGAGGCCCTGTTGTAGTGCAAAATATTTGCAACTTCTGTTCTTGTACAAAACACATGCAGGCTCTGTTCTTGTGTAATACACTTTTAGACCCTCTTCTTGTGCAAAACATTTGGAGGCCCTGTTCTTGTGCAAACCACTTGGATATCCAGTTCTTGTGCAAAACCCTTGCAGGCCCTGTTCTTGGTCAAAACAATTGCAGGACCTGTTCTTGTGCAAAACACTTGCAGGACCTGTTCTTGTGCAATACACTTTTAGACCCTCTTCTTGTGCAAAACATTTGGAGGCCCTATTTTTGTGCAAAACATTTGGAGGACCTGTTCTTGTGCAAAACACTTGCAGGCCCTGTTGTAGTGCAAAATATTTGCAACTTCTGTTCTTGTGCAAAACACTTGCAGGCCCTGTTCTTGTGCAATACACTTTTAGACCCTCTTCTTGTGCAAAACATTTGCAGGCCCTGTTCTTGTGCAAACCACTTGCAGGCTCTGTTTTTGTGCCATACACTGTTTATTGGACCCGTGTCCCTCCTGGTTGGTGCTGGCCTCCCGGGAGGTTACACGAGGCTGGCTCCAGGGGATTATAAGTGCTTCTCTGAGTGAGGGTGCCTTTCCTGCCGCCTTGAAAGAGGCGGTAGTGAGGCCCCTCCTCAAGAAGCCTTCCCTGGACCCGGCTGAATTAGCCAACTATCGTCCAGTCTCCAACCTTCGTTTTGTGGCGAAGGTTGTTGAGAGTGTGGTGGCACGACAACTTCCCCGGCACCTGGATGAAGCTATCTATCTAGACCCGTACCAGTCGGGCTTCAGGCAGGGGTACAGCACTGAAACGGCATTGGTCGCGTTGGTGGATGATCTCTGGAGGGCTCGGGACAGGGGCTGCTCCTCTGTCCTAGTCCTATTAGACCTCTCGGCGGCTTTTGATACCATCGATCATGGTATCATGCTGCAGCGGTTGAGGGGGTTAGGAATAGGGGGCACCGTTTTGCGGTGGTTCTCCTCCTTCCTCTCCGACCGCTCGCAGTTTGTGTTGGCAGGGGGACAGAGGTCGACCTCGAGGCATCTCGCATGGGGAGTGCCGCAAGGGTCGGTCCTCTCGCCTCTCCTGTTCAACATTTATGTGAAGCCGCTGGGTGAGATCATCCGTGGTTTCAGGGTGAAGTGTCATCTGTACGCTGACGATACTCAGCTGTACATCTCCACCCCAGACCACCCCAACGATGCCCTTGATGTGATGTCCCGCTGCCTGGAGGCCGTGCGGGCCTGGATGGGGAGGAACAGGCTCAGACTCAACCCCTCCAAGACCGAGTGGCTGTGGCTTCCGGCGCCCCGATATAGTCAGCAGGTGCCATCGCTGACTATTGGGGGTGAATCTTTGCCCCCCACAGAGAGGGCTCGCAATCTGGGTGTCCTCCTGGACGCACGGCTGTCTTTAGAAGAGCACATGACGGCCGTGGCCAGGGGGGCCTTTTATCAGGTTCGCCTGATTCGCCAGTTGCAGCCCTTTCTGGATCGGGACGCCTTGCGCACGGTCACTCACGCCCTTGTCACCTCCCGGTTGGACTATTGTAATGCTCTCTACATGGGGCTCCCCTTGAAGAGCACTCGGAGGCTCCAACTGGTCCAGAATGCGGCCGCGCGGGTGGTTATGGGTGCAACTCGTTGTGCCCACGTGACACCCCTCCTGCGCGAGCTGCACTGGCTCCCAGTGGTCTTCCGGGTGCGATTCAAGGTGTTGGTTACCACCTTTAAAGCGCTCCATGGCATAGGACCCGGGTACCTTCGAGACCGACTTCTGCCACCAATAGCCTCCCACCGACCAGTCCGCTCCCACAGAGAGGGTCTCCTCCGGGTGCCATCAGCCAAGTTATGTCGGCTGGCGACACCCAGGGGGAGGGCCTTCTCTGTGGGAGCCCCAGCCCTGTGGAATGAACTGCCCCCCGAAATACGAAAGATTTCCGACCTCCGGGTGTTTCGCTGCGCTCTGAAGACCCTGTTGTTCCGCCAGGCAGGGCTATTAACATAACGTTTTAAATTGGGGTATTTTAAATTTCTGGGATTTTAATTGGAGCCTAATTATTTAATGATTTTAAATTTTAAATTGTTGTTGTGTTTTTTGTGTTTTTAAATAGGCTGTACACCGCCCTGAGTCCTTCGGGAGAAGGGCGGTATAGAAATAAAATTATTATTATTATTATTATTATTATTACACCCTCTTCTTCTGCAAAACATTTGCAGGCCCTATTTTTGTGCAAAACAATTGCAGGACCTGTTCTTGTGCAAAAAAAATTCAGGCCCTATTGTACTGCAAAATATTTGCAACTTCTGTTCTTGTGCAAAACACTTGCAGGCCCTGTTCTTGTGCAATACACTTTTAGACCCTCTTCTTGTGCAAAACATTTGCAGGCCCTATTTTTGTGCAAAACATTTGGAGGACCTGTTCTTGTGCAAAACACTTGCAGGCCCTGTTGTAGTGCAAAATATTTGCAACTTCTGTTCTTGTGCAAAACACTTGCAGGCCCTGTTCTTGTGCAATACAATTTTAGACCCTCTTCTTGTGCAAAACATTTGCAGGCCCTGTTCTTGTGCAAACCACTTGCAGGCTCTGTTCTTGTGCAAAACACTTGCAGGCCCTGTTCTTGTGCAAAACACTTGCAGGCCCTGTTTTTGTGCAAAACGCATGCAGGCACTCTTCTTGTGTAAAGATTTGCAGGCACTCTTCTTGTTCAACACACTTGCATGTCATGTTCTTGTGCAAAACACTTACAGGCCCTTTTGTCATGCAAAACACTTGCAGACCCTCTTCTTCTGCAAAACACTTTCAAGCTTTGTTCTTGTTGAAAGCACTTGCAGGCCCTGTTCTTGTGCAAAACTCTTGCAGCCCCTGTTCTTGTGCAAAACACTTGTAGGCCCTGTTCTTGTTCAAAACACTTGCAGGCCCTGTTGTTGTGAAAAACACTTGCAGGCCCTGTTCTTGTGCAAAATATTTGGAGGCCCTGTTCTTGCACAAAACACTTGGATACCCAGTTGTTGTGCAATACACTTTTAGACCCTCTTCTTCTGCAAAACATTTGCAGGCCCTGTTCTTGTGCAAAACACTTGCAGCCTCTGTTCTTGTGCAAAACACTTGCAGGCCCTGGTCTTGTGCAAAACACTTGCAGGCCCTGTTGATGTGCAATACATGTACAGGCTCTGGTCTTTTGCAAAACACTTGCAGGCCCTGTTCTTGTGCAAACCACTTGCAGGCCCTGTTCTTGTGCAAAACCTTTGCAGGCCCTGTTCTTGGTCAAAACACTTGCAGGCTCTGTTTTTGTGCAAAACGCATGCAGGCACTCTTCTTGTGTAAAGATTTGCAGGCACTCTTCTTGTTCAACACACTTGCAGGTCATGTTCTTGTGCAAAACACTTACAGGCCCTTTTGTCGTGCAAAACACTTGCAGACCCTCTTCTTCTGCAACACACTTTCAGGCTTTGTTCTTGTTGAAAACACTTGCAGGCCCTGTTCTTGTGCAAAACACTTGCAGGCCCTGTTCTTGTGCAAAACACTTGCAGACCCTGTTCTTGTGCAATACACTTTTAGACCCTCTTCTTGTGCAAAACATTTGGAGGCCCTGTTCTTGCACAAAACACTTGGATACCCAGTTCTTGTGCAATACACTTTTAGACCCTCTTCTTGTGCAAAACATTTGAAGGCCCTGTTCTTATGCAAACCACTTGCAGGCTCTGTTTTTGTGCAAAACGCATGCAGGCACTCTTCTTGTGTAAAGATTTGCAGGCACTCTTCTTGTTCAACACACTTGCAGGTCATGTTCTTGTGCAAAACACTTACAGGCCCTGTTCTTGTGCAAAACACTTGCAGGCCCTGTTGTAGTGCAAAATATTTGCAACTTCTGTTCTTGTGCAAAACACATGGAGGCACTGTTATTGTGCAATGCACTTGCAGGCCCTGTTGTTGTGAAAAACACTTGTAGGACCTGTTCTTGTGCAGTACACTTTCGAACCCTTTTCTTGTTCTAAACAGTTGCATGATCTGTTCTTGTGCAAAACCCTTGCAGGCCCTGTTCTTGTGCAAAACACTTGGATACCCAGTTCCTGTGCAATACACTTTTAGACCCTCTTCTTGTGCAAAACATTTGGAGGCCCCGTTCTTGGTCAAAACACTTGCAGGCCCTGTTCTTGTGCAAAACACTTGCAGGCCCTGTTCTTGGTCCAAACACTTGCAGGCTCTGTTTTTGTGCAAACCACTGGCAGGCTCTGTTCTTGTTTAAAACATTTGTAGGCACTGTTTTTGGGCAAACCACTTGCAGGCCCTGTTCTGGTGCAAAATATTTGCAACTTCTGTTCCTCGGCAAAACACATGCAGGCCCTATTCTTGTGCAAACCACTTGCAGGCCCTGTTCTTGTGCAAACCACTGGCAGGCCCTATTGTTGTGAAAAATACTTGCAGGCTCTGTTCTTGTGCAAAAAACTTGCAGTCCCTGTTTTTGTGCAAAACACTTGTAGGCCCTGTTGATGTGTAATCTATGTACAGGCTCTGTTCTTTTGCAAAACACTTGCAGGATCTGTTGATGTGCAATACATGTACAGGCTCTGGTCTTGTGCAAAACACTTGCAGGACCTGTTCTTGTGCAAAACATTTGGAGGCCCTGTTCTTGCACAAAACACTTGGATACCCAGTTCTTGTGCAATACACTTTTACACCCTCTTCTTCTGCAAAACATTTGCAGGCCCCATTTTTGTGCAAAACAATTGCAGGACCTGTTCTTGTGCAAAACAGTTGCAGGCCCTGTTGTAGTGCAAAATATTTGCAACTTCAGTTCTTGTGCAAAACACTTGCAGGACCTTGTCTTGTGCAAAACACTTGGATACCCAGTTCTTGTGCAATACACTTTTAGACCCTCTTCTTGTGCAAAACATTTGAAGGCCCTGTTCTTATGCAAACCACTTGCAGGCCCTCTTCTTCTGCAAAACATTTGCAGGCCCTGTTCTTGTGCAAACCACTTGCAGCCTCTATTCTTGTGCAAAACACTTGCAGGCCCTGGTCTTGTGCAAAACACTTGCAGGCCCTGTTGATGTGCAATACATGTACAGGCTCTGGTCTTTTGCAAAACACTTGCAGGACCTGTTATTGTGCAAAACAATTGCACGACCTGTTCTTGTGCAAAACACTTCCAGGCCCTGTTCTTGTGCAATACACATTTAGACCCTGTTCTTGTGCAAAACATTTGGAGGCCCTGTTTTTGTGCAATACACTTTTAGACCCTATTCTTCTGCAAAACATTTGCAGGCCCTGTTCTTGTGCAAAAGAATTGCAGGCCCTGTTCTTGTGCAAAACACTTGCAGGCCCTGTTCTTGTGCAAAACACTTGCAGGCCCTGTTCTTGTGCAATACACTTTTAGACCCTTGTCTTGTGCAAAACATTTGGAGGCCCTGTTCTTGTGCAAACCACTTGCAGCCTCTGTTCTTGTGCAAAACACTTGCAGGCCCTGGTCTTGTGCAATAAAATTTTAGACCCTTGTCTTGTGCAAAACATTTGGAGGCCCTGTTCTTGTGCAAACCACTTGCAGCCTCTGTTCTTGTGCAAAACATTTGGAGGCCCTGTTCTTGTGCAAACCACTTGGATACCCAGTTCTTGTGCAAAACCCTTGCAGGCCCTGTTCTTGGTCAAAACAGTTGCAGGACCTGTTGATGTGCAATACATGTACAGGCTCTGGTCTTTTGCAAAACACTTGCAGGACCTGTTCTTGTGCAAAACACTTGCAGGCCCTGTTCTTGTGCAAAATATTTGCAACTTCTGTTCTTGTGCAAAACACTTGCAGGCCCTGTTCTTTTGCAAAACACTTGCAGGCCCTGTTCTTGTGCAAAACACTTGGATACCCAGTTCTTGTGCAATACACTTTTAGACCCTCTTCTTGTGCAAAACATTTGAAGGCCCTGTTCTTATGCAAACCACTTGCAGGCTCTGTTTTTGTGCAAAACGCATGCAGGCACTCTTCTTGTGTAAAGATTTGCAGGCACTCTTCTTGTTCAACACACTTGCAGGTCATGTTCTTGTGCAAAACACTTACAGGCCCTTTTGTCGTGCAAAACACTTGCAGACCCTCTTCTTCTGCAACACACTTTCAGGCTTTGTTCTTGTTGAAAACACTTGCAGGCCCTGTTCTTGTGCAAAACACTTGCAGGCCCTGTTCTTGTGCAAAACACTTGCAGACCCTGTTCTTGTGCAATACACTTTTAGACCCTCTTCTTGTGCAAAACATTTGGAGGCACAAAACACTTGGATACCCAGTTCTTGTGCAATACACTTTTAGACCCTCTTCTTGTGCAAAACATTTGAAGGCCCTGTTCTTATGCAAACCACTTGCAGGCTCTGTTTTTGTGCAAAACGCATGCAGGCACTCTTCTTGTGTAAAGATTTGCAGGCACTCTTCTTGTTCAACACACTTGCAGGTCATGTTCTTGTGCAAAACACTTACAGGCCCTTTTGTCGTGCAAAACACTTGCAGACCCTCTTCTTCTGCAAAACACTTTCAGGCTTTGTTCTTGTTGAAAACACTTGCAGGCCCTGTTCTTGTGCAAAACACTTGGAGGCACTGTTATTGTGCAATGCACTTGCAGGCCCTGTTGTTGTGGAAAACACTTGTAGGACCTGTTCTTGTGCAATACACTTTCGAACCCTTTTCTTGTTCTAAACAGTTGCATGATCTGTTTTTGTGCAAAAGACTTGCAAGTTCTGTTTTTGTGCAAAACAATTGCAGGACCTGTTCTTGTGCAATACACTTTTAGACCCTCTTCTTGTGCAAAACATTTGCAGGACCTGTTCTTGTGCAAAACACTTGCAGGCCCTGTTCTTGTGCAAAACACTTGCAGACCCTGTTCTTGTGCAATACATTTTTAGACCCTCTTCTTGTGCAAAACATTTGGAGGCCCTGTTCTTGCACAAAACACTTGGATACCCAGTTCTTGTGCAATACACTTTTAGACCCTCTTCTTGTGCAAAACATTTGAAGGCCCTGTTCTTATGCAAACCACTTGCAGGCTCTGTTTTTGTGCAAAACGCATGCAGGCACTCTTCTTGTGTAAAGATTTGCAGGCACTCTTCTTGTTCAACACACTTGCAGGTCATGTTCTTGTGCAAAACACTTGCAGGCCCTGTTCTTGTGCAAAATATTTGGAGGCCCTGTTCTTGCACAAAACACTTGGATACCCAGTTGTTGTGCAATACACTTTTAGACCCTCTTCTTCTGCAAAACATTTGCAGGCCCTGTTCTTGTGCAAACCACTTGCAGCCTCTGTTCTTGTGCAAAACACTTGCAGGCCCTGGTCTTGTGCAAAACAGTTGCAGGCCCTGTTGATGTGCAATACATGTACAGGCTCTGGTCTTTTGCAAAACACTTGCAGGCCCTGTTATTGTGCAATGCACTTGCAGGCCCTGTTGTTGTGAAAAACACTTGTAGGACCTGTTCTTGTGCAATACACTTTCGAACCCTTTTCTTGTTCTAAACAGTTGCATGATCTGTTCTTGTGCAAAACACTTGCAGGCCCTGTTCTTGTGCAAAATATTTGCAAATTCTGTTCTTGTGCAAAACAGTTGGAGGACCTGTTCTTGTGCAAAACCCTTGCAGGCCCTGTTCTTGTGCAATACACTTTTAGACCCTCTTCTTGTGCAAAACATTTGGAGGCCCTGTTCTTGCACAAAACACTTGGATACCCAGTTCCTGTGCAATACACTTTTAGACCCTCTTCTTGAGCAAAACATTTGCAGGCCCTGTTCTTGTTGAAACCACTTGCAGGCTCTCTTCTTGTGCAAAACCCTTGCAGGCCCTGTTCTTGTGCAATACACTTTTAGACCCTTGTCTTGTGCAAAACGTTTGGAGGCCCTGTTCTTGTGCAAAACACTTGCAGGCCCTGGTCTTGTGCAATAAACTTTTACACCCTCTTCTTGTGCAAAACATTTGGAGGCCCTGTTCTTGTGCAAACCACTTGGATACCCAGTTCTTGTGCAAAACCCTTGCAGGCCCTGTTGTAGTCCAAAATATTTGCAACTTCTGTTCTTGTGCAAAACACATGAAGGCCCTGTTTTTGTGCAAAACACATGCAGGCCCTGTTCTTTTGCAAAACACTTGCAGGCCCTGTTCTTGTGCAAAACACTTGCAGGCCCTGTTCTTGTGCAATACGCTTTTAGACCCTCTTCTTGTGCAAAACATTTGCAGGCACTGTTCTTGTGCAAAACACTTGCAGGCCCTGTTCTTGTGCAAAACACTTACAGGCTCTGGTCTTTTGCAAACCACCTGCAGGCCCTGTTCTTGTGCAAAACACTTGCAGACCCTGTTCTTGTGCAAAACACATGCATGCCCTGTTCTTGTGCAAAACCGTTGCAGGCCCTGTTCTTGTGCAAAACACTTGCAGGCCCTGTTGTTGTGCAAAACATTTGGAGGCCCTGTTTTTGTGCAATACACTTTTAGACCCTATTCTTCTGCAAAACATTTGCAGGCCCTGTTCTTGTGCAAAAGAATTGCAGGCCCTGTTCTTGTGCAAAACACTTGCAGGCCCTGTTCTTGTGCAAAACACTTGCAGGCCCTGTTCTTGTGCAATACACTTGCAGGCCCTGGTCTTGTGCAATAAACTTTTAGACCCTTGTCTTGTGCAAACATTTGGAGGCCCTGTTCTTGTGCAAACCACTTGCAGCCTCTGTTGTTGTGCAAAACATTTGGAGGCCCTGTTCTTGTGCAAACCACTTGGATACCCAGTTCTTGTGCAAAACCCTTGCAGGCCCTGTTCTTGGTCAAAACAATTGCAGGACCTGTTGATGTGCAATACATGTACAGGCTCTGGTCTTTTGCAAAACACTTGCAGGCCCTGTTCTTGTGCAAAACCCTTGCAGGCCCTGTTCTTGTGCAATACACTTTTAGACCCTCTTCTTGTGCAAAACATTTGGAGGCCCTGTTCTTGTGCAATACACATTTAGACCCTATTCTTCTGCAAAACACTTGCAGGCCCTGTTCTTGTGCAAAACACTTGCAGGCCCTGTTCTTGTGCAAAATATTTGGAGCCCCTGTTCTTGCACAAAACACTTGGATACCCATGTGTTGTGCAATACACTATTAGACCCTCTTCTTCTGCAAAACATTTGCAGGCCCTGTTCTTGTGCAAAACACTTGCAGGCCCTGTTCTTGCACAAAACACTTGGATACCCAGTTGTTGTGAAATACACTTTTAGACCCTCTTCTTCTGCAAAACATTTGCAGGCCCTGTTCTTGTGCAAACCACTTGCAGCCTCTGTTCTTGTGCAAAACACTTGCAGGCCCTGGTCTTGTGCAAAACACTTGCAGGCCCTGTTGATGTGCAATACATGTACAGGCTCTGGTCTTTTGCAAAACACTTGCAGGACCTGTTTTTGTGCAAAACACTTGTAGGCCCTGTTCTTGTGCAAAACCCTTGCAGGCCCTGTTATTGTGCAATACACTTGCAGGCCCTGTTCTTGCACAAAACACTTGGATACCCAGTTCTTGTGCAATACACTTTTAGACCCTCTTCTTGTGCAAAACATTTGCAGGACCTGTTCTTGTGCAAAACATTTGGAGGCCCTGTTGTTGTGCAAAACACTTGCAGGCCCTGTTCTTTTGCAAAACACTTGGAGGCACTGTTATTGTGCAATGCACTTGCAGGCCCTGTTGTTGTGAAAAACACTTGTAGGACCTGTTCTTGTGCAAAATATTTGCGACTTCTGTTCTTGTGCAAAACACTTGCAGGCCCTGTTCTTGTGCAAAATATTTGCAACTTCTGTTCTTGTGCAAAACACTTGCAGGCCCTGTTCTTTTGCAAAACACTTGCAGGCCCTGTTCTTGTGCAAAACACTTGCAGGCCCTGTTCTTGTGCAATACGCTTTTAGACCCTCTTCTTGTGCAAAACATTTGCAGGCACTGTTCTTGTGCAAAACACTTGCAGACCCTGTTCTTGTGCAAAACACTTACAGGCTCTGGTCTTTTGCAAACCACCTGCAGGCCCTGTTCTTGTGCAAAACACTTGCAGACCCTGTTCTTGTGCAAAACACATGCATGCCCTGTTCTTGTGCAAAACCGTTGCAGGCCCTGTTCTTGTGCAAAACACTTGCAGGCCCTGTTCTTGTGCAAAACACTTGGAGGCCCTGTTCTTGTGCAAAACAGTTGGAGGACCTGTTCTTGTGCGAAACACTTGCAGGCCCTGTTCTTGTGAAATACACTTTTAGACCCTCTTCTTGTGCAAACCACTTGCAGCCTCTGTTCTTGTGCAAAACACTTGCAGGCCCTGGTCTTGTGCAATAAACTTTTACACCCTCTTCTTGTGCAAAACATTTGGAGGCCCTGTTCTTGTGCAAACCACTTGGATACCCAGTTCTTGTGCAAAACCCTTGCAGGCCCTGTTCTTGGTCAAAACAATTGCAGGCCCTGTTCTTGTGCAAAACACTTGCAGGCCCTGTTCTTGTGTAATACACTTTTAGACCCTCTTCTTGTGCAAAACATTTGGAGGCCCTGTTCTTGTGCAAACCACTTGGATATCCAGTTCTTGTGCAAAACCCTTGCAGGCCCTGTTCTTGGTCAAAACAATTGGAGGACCTGTTCTTGGTCAAAACACTTGCAGGCCCTGTTCTTGTGCAATACACTTTCGAACCCTTTTCTTGTTCTAAACAGTTGCATGATCTTTTTTTGTTCAAAAGACTTGCAAGTTCTGTTTTTGTGCAAAACACTTGCAGGACCTGTTCTTGTGCAATACACTTTCAGACCCTGTTCTTGTGCAATATACTTGCAAGTTCTATTGTTGTGAAAAACACTTGCAGTCACTGTTCTTGTGCAAAACACTTGCAGGCCCTGTTGTTGTGCAAAACACTTGAAGACCCTGTTCTTGTGCAAAATACTTGCAGCCATTTTTCTTGTGCAAAACACTCGCAGTCCCTGTTCCTCTTTAAAAGACTGGTAGGGCTTGTTCTTGTGAACAACACTTGCAGGCCCTGTTCTTGTGCAAAATATTTGGAGGCCCTGTTCTTGCACAAAACACTTGGATACCCAGTTCCTGTGCAATACACTTTTAGACCCTCTTCTTGTGCAAAACATTTGCAGGCCCTGTTCTTGTGCAAACCACTTGCAGGCTCTGTTCTTGTGCAAAACCCTTGCAGGCCCTGTTCTTGTGCAAAACACTTGCAGGCCCTGGTCTTGTGCAATAAACTTTTACACCCTCTTCTTGTGCAAAACATTTGGAGGCCCTGTTCTTGTGCAAACCACTTGGATACCCAGTTCTTGTGCAAAACCCTTGCAGGCCCTGTTCTTGGTCAAAACAATTGCAGGACCTGTTCTTGTGCAAAACACTTGCAGGCCCTGTTCTTGTGTAATACACTTTTAGACCCTCTTCTTGTGCAAAACATTTGGAGGCCCTGTTCTTGTGCAAACCACTTGGATACCCAGTTCTTGTGCAAAACCCTTGCAGGCCCTGTTCTTGGTCAAAACAATTGCAGGACCTGTTCTTGTGCAAAACACTTGGAGGCCCTGTTGTAGTGCAAAATATTTGCAACTTCTGTTCTTGTACAAAACACATGCAGGCTCTGTTCTTGTGTAATACACTTTTAGACCCTCTTCTTGTGCAAAACATTTGGAGGCCCTGTTCTTGTGCAAACCACTTGGATATCCAGTTCTTGTGCAAAACCCTTGCAGGCCCTGTTCTTGGTCAAAACAATTGCAGGACCTGTTCTTGTGCAAAACACTTGCAGGACCTGTTCTTGTGCAATACACTTTTAGACCCTCTTCTTGTGCAAAACATTTGGAGGCCCTATTTTTGTGCAAAACATTTGGAGGACCTGTTCTTGTGCAAAACACTTGCAGGCCCTGTTGTAGTGCAAAATATTTGCAACTTCTGTTCTTGTGCAAAACACTTGCAGGCCCTGTTCTTGTGCAATACACTTTTAGACCCTCTTCTTGTGCAAAACATTTGCAGGCCCTGTTCTTGTGCAAACCACTTGCAGGCTCTGTTTTTGTGCCATACACTGTTTATTGGACCCGTGTCCCTCCTGGTTGGTGCTGGCCTCCCGGGAGGTTACACGAGGCTGGCTCCAGGGGATTATAAGTGCTTCTCTGAGTGAGGGTGCCTTTCCTGCCGCCTTGAAAGAGGCGGTAGTGAGGCCCCTCCTCAAGAAGCCTTCCCTGGACCCGGCTGAATTAGCCAACTATCGTCCAGTCTCCAACCTTCGTTTTGTGGCGAAGGTTGTTGAGAGTGTGGTGGCACGACAACTTCCCCGGCACCTGGATGAAGCTATCTATCTAGACCCGTACCAGTCGGGCTTCAGGCAGGGGTACAGCACTGAAACGGCATTGGTCGCGTTGGTGGATGATCTCTGGAGGGCTCGGGACAGGGGCTGCTCCTCTGTCCTAGTCCTATTAGACCTCTCGGCGGCTTTTGATACCATCGATCATGGTATCATGCTGCAGCGGTTGAGGGGGTTAGGAATAGGGGGCACCGTTTTGCGGTGGTTCTCCTCCTTCCTCTCCGACCGCTCGCAGTTTGTGTTGGCAGGGGGACAGAGGTCGACCTCGAGGCATCTCGCATGGGGAGTGCCGCAAGGGTCGGTCCTCTCGCCTCTCCTGTTCAACATTTATGTGAAGCCGCTGGGTGAGATCATCCGTGGTTTCAGGGTGAAGTGTCATCTGTACGCTGACGATACTCAGCTGTACATCTCCACCCCAGACCACCCCAACGATGCCCTTGATGTGATGTCCCGCTGCCTGGAGGCCGTGCGGGCCTGGATGGGGAGGAACAGGCTCAGACTCAACCCCTCCAAGACCGAGTGGCTGTGGCTTCCGGCGCCCCGATATAGTCAGCAGGTGCCATCGCTGACTATTGGGGGTGAATCTTTGCCCCCCACAGAGAGGGCTCGCAATCTGGGTGTCCTCCTGGACGCACGGCTGTCTTTAGAAGAGCACATGACGGCCGTGGCCAGGGGGGCCTTTTATCAGGTTCGCCTGATTCGCCAGTTGCAGCCCTTTCTGGATCGGGACGCCTTGCGCATGGTCACTCACGCCCTTGTCACCTCCCGGTTGGACTATTGTAATGCTCTCTACATGGGGCTCCCCTTGAAGAGCACTCGGAGGCTCCAACTGGTCCAGAATGCGGCCGCGCGGGTGGTTATGGGTGCAACTCGTTGTGCCCACGTGACACCCCTCCTGCGCGAGCTGCACTGGCTCCCAGTGGTCTTCCGGGTGCGATTCAAGGTGTTGGTTACCACCTTTAAAGCGCTCCATGGCATAGGACCCGGGTACCTTCGAGACCGACTTCTGCCACCAATAGCCTCCCACCGACCAGTCCGCTCCCACAGAGAGGGTCTCCTCCGGGTGCCATCAGCCAAGTTATGTCGGCTGGCGACACCCAGGGGGAGGGCCTTCTCTGTGGGAGCCCCAGCCCTGTGGAATGAACTGCCCCCCGAAATACGAAAGATTTCCGACCTCCGGGTGTTTCGCTGCGCTCTGAAGACCCTGTTGTTCCGCCAGGCAGGGCTATTAACATAACGTTTTAAATTGGGGTATTTTAAATTTCTGGGATTTTAATTGGAGCCTAATTATTTAATGATTTTAAATTTTAAATTGTTGTTGTGTTTTTTGTGTTTTTAAATAGGCTGTACACCGCCCTGAGTCCTTCGGGAGAAGGGCGGTATAGAAATAAAATTATTATTATTATTATTATTATTATTACACCCTCTTCTTCTGCAAAACATTTGCAGGCCCTATTTTTGTGCAAAACAATTGCAGGACCTGTTCTTGTGCAAAAAAAATTCAGGCCCTATTGTACTGCAAAATATTTGCAACTTCTGTTCTTGTGCAAAACACTTGCAGGCCCTGTTCTTGTGCAATACACTTTTAGACCCTCTTCTTGTGCAAAACATTTGCAGGCCCTATTTTTGTGCAAAACATTTGGAGGACCTGTTCTTGTGCAAAACACTTGCAGGCCCTGTTGTAGTGCAAAATATTTGCAACTTCTGTTCTTGTGCAAAACACTTGCAGGCCCTGTTCTTGTGCAATACAATTTTAGACCCTCTTCTTGTGCAAAACATTTGCAGGCCCTGTTCTTGTGCAAACCACTTGCAGGCTCTGTTCTTGTGCAAAACACTTGCAGGCCCTGTTCTTGTGCAAAACACTTGCAGGCCCTGTTTTTGTGCAAAACGCATGCAGGCACTCTTCTTGTGTAAAGATTTGCAGGCACTCTTCTTGTTCAACACACTTGCATGTCATGTTCTTGTGCAAAACACTTACAGGCCCTTTTGTCATGCAAAACACTTGCAGACCCTCTTCTTCTGCAAAACACTTTCAAGCTTTGTTCTTGTTGAAAGCACTTGCAGGCCCTGTTCTTGTGCAAAACTCTTGCAGCCCCTGTTCTTGTGCAAAACACTTGTAGGCCCTGTTCTTGTTCAAAACACTTGCAGGCCCTGTTGTTGTGAAAAACACTTGCAGGCCCTGTTCTTGTGCAAAATATTTGGAGGCCCTGTTCTTGCACAAAACACTTGGATACCCAGTTGTTGTGCAATACACTTTTAGACCCTCTTCTTCTGCAAAACATTTGCAGGCCCTGTTCTTGTGCAAAACACTTGCAGCCTCTGTTCTTGTGCAAAACACTTGCAGCCCCTGTTCTTGTGCAAAACACTTGTAGGCCCTGTTCTTGTTCAAAACACTTGCAGGCCCTGTTGTTGTGAAAAACACTTGCAGGCCCTGTTCTTGTGCAAAATATTTGGAGGCCCTGTTCTTGCACAAAACACTTGGATACCCAGTTGTTGTGCAATACACTTTTAGACCCTCTTCTTGTGCAAAACATTTGCAGGCCCTGTTCTTGTGCAAACCACTTGCAGGCTCTGTTCTTGTGCAAAACACTTGCAGGCCCTGTTCTTGTGCAAAACACTTGCAGGCCCTGTTTTTGTGCAAAACGCATGCAGGCACTCTTCTTGTGTAAAGATTTGCAGGCACTCTTCTTGTTCAACACACTTGCAGGTCATGTTCTTGTGCAAAACACTTACAGGCCCTTTTGTCGTGTAAAACACTTGCAGACCCTCTTCTTCTGCAAAACACTTTCAGGCTTTGTTCTTGTTGAAAACACTTGCAGGCCCTGTTCTTGTACAAACCACTTGCAGGACCTGTTCTTGTGCAAAACACTTGCAGGACCGGTTCTTGTGCAATACACTTTTAGACCCTCTTCTTGTGCAAAACATTTGGAGGCCCTGTTCTTGCACAAAACACTTGGATACCCAGTTCCTGTGCAATACACTTTTAGACCCTCTTCTTGTGCAAAACATTTGCAGGCCCTGTTCTTGTGCAAAACCCTTGCAGGCCCTGTTCTTGGTCAAAACACTTGCAGGCTCTGTTTTTGTGCAAAACGCATGCAGGCACTCTTCTTGTGTAAAGATTTGCAGGCACTCTTCTTGTTCAACACACTTGCAGGTCATGTTCTTGTGCAAAAGACTTTCAGGCTTTGTTGTTGTTGAAAACACTTGCAGACCCTGTTCTTGTGCAAACCACCTGCAGGCCCTGTTCTTGTACAAAACACTTGCAGACCCTGTTCTTCTGCAAAATACTTGCAGCCATTTTTCTTGTGCAAAACACTCGCAGTCCCTGTTCCTCTTTAAAAGACTGGTAGGGCTTGTTGTTGTGAACAACACTTGCAGGCCCTGTTCTTCTGCAATACACTTTCAGACCCTGTTCTTGTACAAAATAGTTGAAAGCTATGTTCTAGTGCAAAACACTTGCAGGCCCTCTTCTTCTGCAAAACACTTTCAGGCTTTGTTCTTGTGCAAAACACTTGCAGGCCCTGTTCTTGTGCAAAACACTTGCAGGCCCTGTTTTTGTGCAAAACGCATGCAGGCACTCTTCTTGTGTAAAGATTTGCAGGCACTCTTCTTGTTCAACACACTTGCAGGTCATGTTCTTGTGCAAAACACTTACAGGCCCTTTTGTCGTGCAAAACACTTGCAGACCCTCTTCTTCTGCAAAACACTTTCATGCTTTTTTCTTGTTGAAAACACTTGCAGGCCCTGTTCTTGTACAAACCACTTGCAGGACCTGTTCTTGTGCAAAACACTTGCAGGACCTGTTCTTGTGCAAAACAATTGCAGGACCTGTCCTTGTGCAAAACACTTCCAGGCCCTGTTCTTGTGCAATACAAATTTAGACCCTGTTCTTGTGCAAAACATTTGGAGGCCCTGTTTTTGTGCAATACACTTTTAGACCCTATTCTTCTGCAAAACATTTGCAGGCCCTGTTCTTGTGCAATACACTTTTAGACCCTCTTCTTCTGCAAAACATTTGCAGGCCCTGTTCTTGTGCAAACCACTTGCAGCCTCTGTTCTTGTGCAAAACACTTGCAGGCCCTGGTCTTGTGCAAAACACTTGCAGGCCCTGTTGATGTGCAATACATGTACAGGCTCTGGTCTTTTGCAAAACACTTGCAGGACCTGTTATTGTGCAAAACAATTGCACGACCTGTTCTTGTGGAAAACACTTCCACGCCCTGTTCTTGTGCAATACACATTTAGACCCTGTTCTTGTGCAAAACATTTGGAGGCCCTGTTGTTGTGCAATACACTTTTAGACCCTCTTCTTCTGCAAAACATTTGCAGGCCCTGTTCTTGTGCAAACCACTTGCAGCCTCTATTCTTGTGCAAAACACTTGCAGGCCCTGGTCTTGTGCAAAACACTTGCAGGCCCTGTTGATGTGCAATACATGTACAGGCTCTGGTCTTTTGCAAAACACTTGCAGGACCTGTTATTGTGCAAAACAATTGCACGACCTGTTCTTGTGCAAAACACTTCCAGGCCCTGTTCTTGTGCAATACACATTTAGACCCTGTTCTTGTGCAAAACATTTGGAGGCCCTGTTTTTGTGCAATACACTTTTAGACCCTATTCTTCTGCAAAACATTTGCAGGCCCTGTTCTTGTGCAAAAGAATTGCAGGCCCTGTTCTTGTGCAAAACACTTGCAGGCCCTGTTCTTGTGCAAAACACTTGCAGGCCCTGTTCTTGTGCAATACACTTTTAGACCCTTGTCTTGTGCAAAACATTTGGAGGCCCTGTTCTTGTGCAAACCACTTGCAGCCTCTGTTCTTGTGCAAAACACTTTTAGACCCTTGTCTTGTGCAAAACATTTGGAGGCCCTGTTCTTGTGCAATACACTTTTAGACCCTTGTCTTGTGCAAAACATTTGGAGGCCCTGTTCTTGTGCAAACCACTTGCAGCCTCTGTTCTTGTGCAAAACACTTGCAGGCCCTGGTCTTGTGCAATAAAATTTTAGACCCTTGTCTTGTGCAAAACATTTGGAGGCCCTGTTCTTGTGCAAACCACTTGCAGCCTCTGTTCTTGTGCAAAACATTTGGAGGCCCTGTTCTTGTGCAAACCACTTGGATACCCAGTTCTTGTGCAAAACCCTTGCAGGCCCTGTTCTTGGTCAAAACAGTTGCAGGACCTGTTGATGTGCAATACATGTACAGGCTCTGGTCTTTTGCAAAACACTTGCAGGACCTGTTCTTGTGCAAAACACTTGCAGGCCCTGTTCTTGTGCAAAATATTTGCAACTTCTGTTCTTGTGCAAAACACTTGCAGGCCCTGTTCTTTTGCAAAACACTTGCAGGCCCTGTTCTTGTGCAAAACACTTGCAGGCCCTGTTCTTGTGCAATACGCTTTTAGACCCTCTTCTTCTGCAAAACATTTGCAGGCCCTGTTCTTGTGCAAACCACTTGCAGGCCCTGTTGATGTGCAATACATGTACAGGCTCTGGTCTTTTGCAAAACACTTGCAGGACCTGTTCTTGTGCAAAACACTTGCAGGCCCTGTTTTTGTGCAAAACGCATGCAGGCACTCTTCTTGTGTAAAGATTTGCAGGCACTCTTCTTGTTCAACACACTTGCAGGTCATGTTCTTGTGCAAAACACTTACAGGCCCTTTTGTCGTGTAAAACACTTGCAGACCCTCTTCTTCTGCAAAACACTTTCAGGCTTTGTTCTTGTTGAAAACACTTGCAGGCCCTGTTCTTGTACAAACCACTTGCAGGCCCTGTTCTTGTGCAAAACACTTGCAGACCCTGTTCTTGTGCAATACACTTTTAGACCCTCTTCTTGTGCAAAACATTTGGAGGCACAAAACACTTGGATACCCAGTTCTTGTGCAATACACTTTTAGACCCTCTTCTTGTGCAAAACATTTGAAGGCCCTGTTCTTATGCAAACCACTTGCAGGCTCTGTTTTTGTGCAAAACGCATGCAGGCACTCTTCTTGTGTAAAGATTTGCAGGCACTCTTCTTGTTCAACACACTTGCAGGTCATGTTCTTGTGCAAAACACTTACAGGCCCTTTTGTCGTGCAAAACACTTGCAGACCCTCTTCTTCTGCAAAACACTTTCAGGCTTTGTTCTTGTTGAAAACACTTGCAGGCCCTGTTCTTGTGCAAAACACTTGGAGGCACTGTTATTGTGCAATGCACTTGCAGGCCCTGTTGTTGTGGAAAACACTTGTAGGACCTGTTCTTGTGCAATACACTTTCGAACCCTTTTCTTGTTCTAAACAGTTGCATGATCTGTTTTTGTGCAAAAGACTTGCAAGTTCTGTTTTTGTGCAAAACAATTGCAGGACCTGTTCTTGTGCAATACACTTTTAGACCCTCTTCTTGTGCAAAACATTTGCAGGACCTGTTCTTGTGCAAAACACTTGCAGGCCCTGTTCTTGTGCAAAACACTTGCAGACCCTGTTCTTGTGCAATACATTTTTAGACCCTCTTCTTGTGCAAAACATTTGGAGGCCCTGTTCTTGCACAAAACACTTGGATACCCAGTTCTTGTGCAATACACTTTTAGACCCTCTTCTTGTGCAAAACATTTGAAGGCCCTGTTCTTATGCAAACCACTTGCAGGCTCTGTTTTTGTGCAAAACGCATGCAGGCACTCTTCTTGTGTAAAGATTTGCAGGCACTCTTCTTGTTCAACACACTTGCAGGTCATGTTCTTGTGCAAAACACTTGCAGGCCCTGTTCTTGTGCAAAATATTTGGAGGCCCTGTTCTTGCACAAAACACTTGGATACCCAGTTGTTGTGCAATACACTTTTAGACCCTCTTCTTCTGCAAAACATTTGCAGGCCCTGTTCTTGTGCAAACCACTTGCAGCCTCTGTTCTTGTGCAAAACACTTGCAGGCCCTGGTCTTGTGCAAAACAGTTGCAGGCCCTGTTGATGTGCAATACATGTACAGGCTCTGGTCTTTTGCAAAACACTTGCAGGCCCTGTTATTGTGCAATGCACTTGCAGGCCCTGTTGTTGTGAAAAACACTTGTAGGACCTGTTCTTGTGCAATACACTTTCGAACCCTTTTCTTGTTCTAAACAGTTGCATGATCTGTTCTTGTGCAAAACACTTGCAGGCCCTGTTCTTGTGCAAAATATTTGCAAATTCTGTTCTTGTGCAAAACAGTTGGAGGACCTGTTCTTGTGCAAAACCCTTGCAGGCCCTGTTCTTGTGCAATACACTTTTAGACCCTCTTCTTGTGCAAAACATTTGGAGGCCCTGTTCTTGCACAAAACACTTGGATACCCAGTTCCTGTGCAATACACTTTTAGACCCTCTTCTTGAGCAAAACATTTGCAGGCCCTGTTCTTGTTGAAACCACTTGCAGGCTCTCTTCTTGTGCAAAACCCTTGCAGGCCCTGTTCTTGTGCAATACACTTTTAGACCCTTGTCTTGTGCAAAACGTTTGGAGGCCCTGTTCTTGTGCAAAACACTTGCAGGCCCTGGTCTTGTGCAATAAACTTTTACACCCTCTTCTTGTGCAAAACATTTGGAGGCCCTGTTCTTGTGCAAACCACTTGGATACCCAGTTCTTGTGCAAAACCCTTGCAGGCCCTGTTGTAGTCCAAAATATTTGCAACTTCTGTTCTTGTGCAAAACACATGAAGGCCCTGTTTTTGTGCAAAACACATGCAGGCCCTGTTCTTTTGCAAAACACTTGCAGGCCCTGTTCTTGTGCAAAACACTTGCAGGCCCTGTTCTTGTGCAATACGCTTTTAGACCCTCTTCTTGTGCAAAACATTTGCAGGCACTGTTCTTGTGCAAAACACTTGCAGGCCCTGTTCTTGTGCAAAACACTTACAGGCTCTGGTCTTTTGCAAACCACCTGCAGGCCCTGTTCTTGTGCAAAACACTTGCAGACCCTGTTCTTGTGCAAAACACATGCATGCCCTGTTCTTGTGCAAAACCGTTGCAGGCCCTGTTCTTGTGCAAAACACTTGCAGGCCCTGTTGTTGTGCAAAACATTTGGAGGCCCTGTTTTTGTGCAATACACTTTTAGACCCTATTCTTCTGCAAAACATTTGCAGGCCCTGTTCTTGTGCAAAAGAATTGCAGGCCCTGTTCTTGTGCAAAACACTTGCAGGCCCTGTTCTTGTGCAAAACACTTGCAGGCCCTGTTCTTGTGCAATACACTTGCAGGCCCTGGTCTTGTGCAATAAACTTTTAGACCCTTGTCTTGTGCAAACATTTGGAGGCCCTGTTCTTGTGCAAACCACTTGCAGCCTCTGTTGTTGTGCAAAACATTTGGAGGCCCTGTTCTTGTGCAAACCACTTGGATACCCAGTTCTTGTGCAAAACCCTTGCAGGCCCTGTTCTTGGTCAAAACAATTGCAGGACCTGTTGATGTGCAATACATGTACAGGCTCTGGTCTTTTGCAAAACACTTGCAGGCCCTGTTCTTGTGCAAAACCCTTGCAGGCCCTGTTCTTGTGCAATACACTTTTAGACCCTCTTCTTGTGCAAAACATTTGGAGGCCCTGTTCTTGTGCAATACACATTTAGACCCTATTCTTCTGCAAAACACTTGCAGGCCCTGTTCTTGTGCAAAACACTTGCAGGCCCTGTTCTTGTGCAAAATATTTGGAGCCCCTGTTCTTGCACAAAACACTTGGATACCCATGTGTTGTGCAATACACTATTAGACCCTCTTCTTCTGCAAAACATTTGCAGGCCCTGTTCTTGTGCAAAACACTTGCAGGCCCTGTTCTTGCACAAAACACTTGGATACCCAGTTGTTGTGAAATACACTTTTAGACCCTCTTCTTCTGCAAAACATTTGCAGGCCCTGTTCTTGTGCAAACCACTTGCAGCCTCTGTTCTTGTGCAAAACACTTGCAGGCCCTGGTCTTGTGCAAAACACTTGCAGGCCCTGTTGATGTGCAATACATGTACAGGCTCTGGTCTTTTGCAAAACACTTGCAGGACCTGTTTTTGTGCAAAACACTTGTAGGCCCTGTTCTTGTGCAAAACCCTTGCAGGCCCTGTTATTGTGCAATACACTTGCAGGCCCTGTTCTTGCACAAAACACTTGGATACCCAGTTCTTGTGCAATACACTTTTAGACCCTCTTCTTGTGCAAAACATTTGCAGGACCTGTTCTTGTGCAAAACATTTGGAGGCCCTGTTGTTGTGCAAAACACTTGCAGGCCCTGTTCTTTTGCAAAACACTTGGAGGCACTGTTATTGTGCAATGCACTTGCAGGCCCTGTTGTTGTGAAAAACACTTGTAGGACCTGTTCTTGTGCAAAATATTTGCGACTTCTGTTCTTGTGCAAAACACTTGCAGGCCCTGTTCTTGTGCAAAATATTTGCAACTTCTGTTCTTGTGCAAAACACTTGCAGGCCCTGTTCTTTTGCAAAACACTTGCAGGCCCTGTTCTTGTGCAAAACACTTGCAGGCCCTGTTCTTGTGCAATACGCTTTTAGACCCTCTTCTTGTGCAAAACATTTGCAGGCACTGTTCTTGTGCAAAACACTTGCAGACCCTGTTCTTGTGCAAAACACTTACAGGCTCTGGTCTTTTGCAAACCACCTGCAGGCCCTGTTCTTGTGCAAAACACTTGCAGACCCTGTTCTTGTGCAAAACACATGCATGCCCTGTTCTTGTGCAAAACCGTTGCAGGCCCTGTTCTTGTGCAAAACACTTGCAGGCCCTGTTCTTGTGCAAAACACTTGGAGGCCCTGTTCTTGTGCAAAACAGTTGGAGGACCTGTTCTTGTGCGAAACACTTGCAGGCCCTGTTCTTGTGAAATACACTTTTAGACCCTCTTCTTGTGCAAACCACTTGCAGCCTCTGTTCTTGTGCAAAACACTTGCAGGCCCTGGTCTTGTGCAATAAACTTTTACACCCTCTTCTTGTGCAAAACATTTGGAGGCCCTGTTCTTGTGCAAACCACTTGGATACCCAGTTCTTGTGCAAAACCCTTGCAGGCCCTGTTCTTGGTCAAAACAATTGCAGGCCCTGTTCTTGTGCAAAACACTTGCAGGCCCTGTTCTTGTGTAATACACTTTTAGACCCTCTTCTTGTGCAAAACATTTGGAGGCCCTGTTCTTGTGCAAACCACTTGGATATCCAGTTCTTGTGCAAAACCCTTGCAGGCCCTGTTCTTGGTCAAAACAATTGGAGGACCTGTTCTTGGTCAAAACACTTGCAGGCCCTGTTCTTGTGCAATACACTTTCGAACCCTTTTCTTGTTCTAAACAGTTGCATGATCTTTTTTTGTTCAAAAGACTTGCAAGTTCTGTTTTTGTGCAAAACACTTGCAGGACCTGTTCTTGTGCAATACACTTTCAGACCCTGTTCTTGTGCAATATACTTGCAAGTTCTATTGTTGTGAAAAACACTTGCAGTCACTGTTCTTGTGCAAAACACTTGCAGGCCCTGTTGTTGTGCAAAACACTTGAAGACCCTGTTCTTGTGCAAAATACTTGCAGCCATTTTTCTTGTGCAAAACACTCGCAGTCCCTGTTCCTCTTTAAAAGACTGGTAGGGCTTGTTCTTGTGAACAACACTTGCAGGCCCTGTTCTTGTGCAAAATATTTGGAGGCCCTGTTCTTGCACAAAACACTTGGATACCCAGTTCCTGTGCAATACACTTTTAGACCCTCTTCTTGTGCAAAACATTTGCAGGCCCTGTTCTTGTGCAAACCACTTGCAGGCTCTGTTCTTGTGCAAAACCCTTGCAGGCCCTGTTCTTGTGCAAAACACTTGCAGGCCCTGGTCTTGTGCAATAAACTTTTACACCCTCTTCTTGTGCAAAACATTTGGAGGCCCTGTTCTTGTGCAAACCACTTGGATACCCAGTTCTTGTGCAAAACCCTTGCAGGCCCTGTTCTTGGTCAAAACAATTGCAGGACCTGTTCTTGTGCAAAACACTTGCAGGCCCTGTTCTTGTGTAATACACTTTTAGACCCTCTTCTTGTGCAAAACATTTGGAGGCCCTGTTCTTGTGCAAACCACTTGGATACCCAGTTCTTGTGCAAAACCCTTGCAGGCCCTGTTCTTGGTCAAAACAATTGCAGGACCTGTTCTTGTGCAAAACACTTGGAGGCCCTGTTGTAGTGCAAAATATTTGCAACTTCTGTTCTTGTACAAAACACATGCAGGCTCTGTTCTTGTGTAATACACTTTTAGACCCTCTTCTTGTGCAAAACATTTGGAGGCCCTGTTCTTGTGCAAACCACTTGGATATCCAGTTCTTGTGCAAAACCCTTGCAGGCCCTGTTCTTGGTCAAAACAATTGCAGGACCTGTTCTTGTGCAAAACACTTGCAGGACCTGTTCTTGTGCAATACACTTTTAGACCCTCTTCTTGTGCAAAACATTTGGAGGCCCTATTTTTGTGCAAAACATTTGGAGGACCTGTTCTTGTGCAAAACACTTGCAGGCCCTGTTGTAGTGCAAAATATTTGCAACTTCTGTTCTTGTGCAAAACACTTGCAGGCCCTGTTCTTGTGCAATACACTTTTAGACCCTCTTCTTGTGCAAAACATTTGCAGGCCCTGTTCTTGTGCAAACCACTTGCAGGCTCTGTTTTTGTGCCATACACTGTTTATTGGACCCGTGTCCCTCCTGGTTGGTGCTGGCCTCCCGGGAGGTTACACGAGGCTGGCTCCAGGGGATTATAAGTGCTTCTCTGAGTGAGGGTGCCTTTCCTGCCGCCTTGAAAGAGGCGGTAGTGAGGCCCCTCCTCAAGAAGCCTTCCCTGGACCCGGCTGAATTAGCCAACTATCGTCCAGTCTCCAACCTTCGTTTTGTGGCGAAGGTTGTTGAGAGTGTGGTGGCACGACAACTTCCCCGGCACCTGGATGAAGCTATCTATCTAGACCCGTACCAGTCGGGCTTCAGGCAGGGGTACAGCACTGAAACGGCATTGGTCGCGTTGGTGGATGATCTCTGGAGGGCTCGGGACAGGGGCTGCTCCTCTGTCCTAGTCCTATTAGACCTCTCGGCGGCTTTTGATACCATCGATCATGGTATCATGCTGCAGCGGTTGAGGGGGTTAGGAATAGGGGGCACCGTTTTGCGGTGGTTCTCCTCCTTCCTCTCCGACCGCTCGCAGTTTGTGTTGGCAGGGGGACAGAGGTCGACCTCGAGGCATCTCGCATGGGGAGTGCCGCAAGGGTCGGTCCTCTCGCCTCTCCTGTTCAACATTTATGTGAAGCCGCTGGGTGAGATCATCCGTGGTTTCAGGGTGAAGTGTCATCTGTACGCTGACGATACTCAGCTGTACATCTCCACCCCAGACCACCCCAACGATGCCCTTGATGTGATGTCCCGCTGCCTGGAGGCCGTGCGGGCCTGGATGGGGAGGAACAGGCTCAGACTCAACCCCTCCAAGACCGAGTGGCTGTGGCTTCCGGCGCCCCGATATAGTCAGCAGGTGCCATCGCTGACTATTGGGGGTGAATCTTTGCCCCCCACAGAGAGGGCTCGCAATCTGGGTGTCCTCCTGGACGCACGGCTGTCTTTAGAAGAGCACATGACGGCCGTGGCCAGGGGGGCCTTTTATCAGGTTCGCCTGATTCGCCAGTTGCAGCCCTTTCTGGATCGGGACGCCTTGCGCATGGTCACTCACGCCCTTGTCACCTCCCGGTTGGACTATTGTAATGCTCTCTACATGGGGCTCCCCTTGAAGAGCACTCGGAGGCTCCAACTGGTCCAGAATGCGGCCGCGCGGGTGGTTATGGGTGCAACTCGTTGTGCCCACGTGACACCCCTCCTGCGCGAGCTGCACTGGCTCCCAGTGGTCTTCCGGGTGCGATTCAAGGTGTTGGTTACCACCTTTAAAGCGCTCCATGGCATAGGACCCGGGTACCTTCGAGACCGACTTCTGCCACCAATAGCCTCCCACCGACCAGTCCGCTCCCACAGAGAGGGTCTCCTCCGGGTGCCATCAGCCAAGTTATGTCGGCTGGCGACACCCAGGGGGAGGGCCTTCTCTGTGGGAGCCCCAGCCCTGTGGAATGAACTGCCCCCCGAAATACGAAAGATTTCCGACCTCCGGGTGTTTCGCTGCGCTCTGAAGACCCTGTTGTTCCGCCAGGCAGGGCTATTAACATAACGTTTTAAATTGGGGTATTTTAAATTTCTGGGATTTTAATTGGAGCCTAATTATTTAATGATTTTAAATTTTAAATTGTTGTTGTGTTTTTTGTGTTTTTAAATAGGCTGTACACCGCCCTGAGTCCTTCGGGAGAAGGGCGGTATAGAAATAAAATTATTATTATTATTATTATTATTATTACACCCTCTTCTTCTGCAAAACATTTGCAGGCCCTATTTTTGTGCAAAACAATTGCAGGACCTGTTCTTGTGCAAAAAAAATTCAGGCCCTATTGTACTGCAAAATATTTGCAACTTCTGTTCTTGTGCAAAACACTTGCAGGCCCTGTTCTTGTGCAATACACTTTTAGACCCTCTTCTTGTGCAAAACATTTGCAGGCCCTATTTTTGTGCAAAACATTTGGAGGACCTGTTCTTGTGCAAAACACTTGCAGGCCCTGTTGTAGTGCAAAATATTTGCAACTTCTGTTCTTGTGCAAAACACTTGCAGGCCCTGTTCTTGTGCAATACAATTTTAGACCCTCTTCTTGTGCAAAACATTTGCAGGCCCTGTTCTTGTGCAAACCACTTGCAGGCTCTGTTCTTGTGCAAAACACTTGCAGGCCCTGTTCTTGTGCAAAACACTTGCAGGCCCTGTTTTTGTGCAAAACGCATGCAGGCACTCTTCTTGTGTAAAGATTTGCAGGCACTCTTCTTGTTCAACACACTTGCATGTCATGTTCTTGTGCAAAACACTTACAGGCCCTTTTGTCATGCAAAACACTTGCAGACCCTCTTCTTCTGCAAAACACTTTCAAGCTTTGTTCTTGTTGAAAGCACTTGCAGGCCCTGTTCTTGTGCAAAACTCTTGCAGCCCCTGTTCTTGTGCAAAACACTTGTAGGCCCTGTTCTTGTTCAAAACACTTGCAGGCCCTGTTGTTGTGAAAAACACTTGCAGGCCCTGTTCTTGTGCAAAATATTTGGAGGCCCTGTTCTTGCACAAAACACTTGGATACCCAGTTGTTGTGCAATACACTTTTAGACCCTCTTCTTCTGCAAAACATTTGCAGGCCCTGTTCTTGTGCAAAACACTTGCAGCCTCTGTTCTTGTGCAAAACACTTGCAGCCCCTGTTCTTGTGCAAAACACTTGTAGGCCCTGTTCTTGTTCAAAACACTTGCAGGCCCTGTTGTTGTGAAAAACACTTGCAGGCCCTGTTCTTGTGCAAAATATTTGGAGGCCCTGTTCTTGCACAAAACACTTGGATACCCAGTTGTTGTGCAATACACTTTTAGACCCTCTTCTTGTGCAAAACATTTGCAGGCCCTGTTCTTGTGCAAACCACTTGCAGGCTCTGTTCTTGTGCAAAACACTTGCAGGCCCTGTTCTTGTGCAAAACACTTGCAGGCCCTGTTTTTGTGCAAAACGCATGCAGGCACTCTTCTTGTGTAAAGATTTGCAGGCACTCTTCTTGTTCAACACACTTGCAGGTCATGTTCTTGTGCAAAACACTTACAGGCCCTTTTGTCGTGTAAAACACTTGCAGACCCTCTTCTTCTGCAAAACACTTTCAGGCTTTGTTCTTGTTGAAAACACTTGCAGGCCCTGTTCTTGTACAAACCACTTGCAGGACCTGTTCTTGTGCAAAACACTTGCAGGACCGGTTCTTGTGCAATACACTTTTAGACCCTCTTCTTGTGCAAAACATTTGGAGGCCCTGTTCTTGCACAAAACACTTGGATACCCAGTTCCTGTGCAATACACTTTTAGACCCTCTTCTTGTGCAAAACATTTGCAGGCCCTGTTCTTGTGCAAAACCCTTGCAGGCCCTGTTCTTGGTCAAAACACTTGCAGGCTCTGTTTTTGTGCAAAACGCATGCAGGCACTCTTCTTGTGTAAAGATTTGCAGGCACTCTTCTTGTTCAACACACTTGCAGGTCATGTTCTTGTGCAAAAGACTTTCAGGCTTTGTTGTTGTTGAAAACACTTGCAGACCCTGTTCTTGTGCAAACCACCTGCAGGCCCTGTTCTTGTACAAAACACTTGCAGACCCTGTTCTTCTGCAAAATACTTGCAGCCATTTTTCTTGTGCAAAACACTCGCAGTCCCTGTTCCTCTTTAAAAGACTGGTAGGGCTTGTTGTTGTGAACAACACTTGCAGGCCCTGTTCTTCTGCAATACACTTTCAGACCCTGTTCTTGTACAAAATAGTTGAAAGCTATGTTCTAGTGCAAAACACTTGCAGGCCCTGTTCTTGTGCAAAACACTTGCAGGCCCTGTTTTTGTGCAAAACGCATGCAGGCACTCTTCTTGTGTAAAGATTTGCAGGCACTCTTCTTGTTCAACACACTTGCAGGTCATGTTCTTGTGCAAAACACTTACAGGCCCTTTTGTCGTGCAAAACACTTGCAGACCCTCTTCTTCTGCAAAACACTTTCATGCTTTTTTCTTGTTGAAAACACTTGCAGGCCCTGTTCTTGTACAAACCACTTGCAGGACCTGTTCTTGTGCAAAACACTTGCAGGACCTGTTCTTGTGCAAAACAATTGCAGGACCTGTCCTTGTGCAAAACACTTCCAGGCCCTGTTCTTGTGCAATACAAATTTAGACCCTGTTCTTGTGCAAAACATTTGGAGGCCCTGTTTTTGTGCAATACACTTTTAGACCCTATTCTTCTGCAAAACATTTGCAGGCCCTGTTCTTGTGCAATACACTTTTAGACCCTCTTCTTCTGCAAAACATTTGCAGGCCCTGTTCTTGTGCAAACCACTTGCAGCCTCTGTTCTTGTGCAAAACACTTGCAGGCCCTGGTCTTGTGCAAAACACTTGCAGGCCCTGTTGATGTGCAATACATGTACAGGCTCTGGTCTTTTGCAAAACACTTGCAGGACCTGTTATTGTGCAAAACAATTGCACGACCTGTTCTTGTGGAAAACACTTCCACGCCCTGTTCTTGTGCAATACACATTTAGACCCTGTTCTTGTGCAAAACATTTGGAGGCCCTGTTGTTGTGCAATACACTTTTAGACCCTCTTCTTCTGCAAAACATTTGCAGGCCCTGTTCTTGTGCAAACCACTTGCAGCCTCTATTCTTGTGCAAAACACTTGCAGGCCCTGGTCTTGTGCAAAACACTTGCAGGCCCTGTTGATGTGCAATACATGTACAGGCTCTGGTCTTTTGCAAAACACTTGCAGGACCTGTTATTGTGCAAAACAATTGCACGACCTGTTCTTGTGCAAAACACTTCCAGGCCCTGTTCTTGTGCAATACACATTTAGACCCTGTTCTTGTGCAAAACATTTGGAGGCCCTGTTTTTGTGCAATACACTTTTAGACCCTATTCTTCTGCAAAACATTTGCAGGCCCTGTTCTTGTGCAAAAGAATTGCAGGCCCTGTTCTTGTGCAAAACACTTGCAGGCCCTGTTCTTGTGCAAAACACTTGCAGGCCCTGTTCTTGTGCAATACACTTTTAGACCCTTGTCTTGTGCAAAACATTTGGAGGCCCTGTTCTTGTGCAAACCACTTGCAGCCTCTGTTCTTGTGCAAAACACTTTTAGACCCTTGTCTTGTGCAAAACATTTGGAGGCCCTGTTCTTGTGCAATACACTTTTAGACCCTTGTCTTGTGCAAAACATTTGGAGGCCCTGTTCTTGTGCAAACCACTTGCAGCCTCTGTTCTTGTGCAAAACACTTGCAGGCCCTGGTCTTGTGCAATAAAATTTTAGACCCTTGTCTTGTGCAAAACATTTGGAGGCCCTGTTCTTGTGCAAACCACTTGCAGCCTCTGTTCTTGTGCAAAACATTTGGAGGCCCTGTTCTTGTGCAAACCACTTGGATACCCAGTTCTTGTGCAAAACCCTTGCAGGCCCTGTTCTTGGTCAAAACAGTTGCAGGACCTGTTGATGTGCAATACATGTACAGGCTCTGGTCTTTTGCAAAACACTTGCAGGACCTGTTCTTGTGCAAAACACTTGCAGGCCCTGTTCTTGTGCAAAATATTTGCAACTTCTGTTCTTGTGCAAAACACTTGCAGGCCCTGTTCTTTTGCAAAACACTTGCAGGCCCTGTTCTTGTGCAAAACACTTGCAGGCCCTGTTCTTGTGCAATACGCTTTTAGACCCTCTTCTTCTGCAAAACATTTGCAGGCCCTGTTCTTGTGCAAACCACTTGCAGGCCCTGTTGATGTGCAATACATGTACAGGCTCTGGTCTTTTGCAAAACACTTGCAGGACCTGTTCTTGTGCAAAACACTTGCAGGCCCTGTTTTTGTGCAAAACGCATGCAGGCACTCTTCTTGTGTAAAGATTTGCAGGCACTCTTCTTGTTCAACACACTTGCAGGTCATGTTCTTGTGCAAAACACTTACAGGCCCTTTTGTCGTGTAAAACACTTGCAGACCCTCTTCTTCTGCAAAACACTTTCAGGCTTTGTTCTTGTTGAAAACACTTGCAGGCCCTGTTCTTGTACAAACCACTTGCAGGACCTGTTCTTGTGCAAAACACTTGCAGGACCGGTTCTTGTGCAATACACTTTTAGACCCTCTTCTTGTGCAAAACATTTGGAGGCCCTGTTCTTGCACAAAACACTTGGATACCCAGTTCCTGTGCAATACACTTTTAGACCCTCTTCTTGTGCAAAACATTTGCAGGCCCTGTTCTTGTGCAAAACCCTTGCAGGCCCTTTTGTCGTGCAAAACACTTGCAGACCCTCTTCTTCTGCAAAACACTTTCAGGCTTTGTTCTTCTTGAAAACACTTGCAGGCCCTGTTCTTGTACAAACCACTTGCAGGACCTGTTCTTGTGCAAAACACTTGCAGGACCTGTTCTTGTGCAAAACACTTGCAGGCCCTGTTCTTGTGCAAAACACTTGCAGGCCCTGTTCTTGTGCAAAACCCTTGCAGGCCCTTTTGTCGTGCAAAACACTTGCAGACCCTCTTCTTCTGCAAAACACTTTCAGGCTTTGTTCTTGTTGAAAACACTTGCAGGCCCTGTTCTTGTGCAAAACACTTGCAGGCCCTGTTCTTGTGCAAAACACTTGCAGACCCTGTTCTTGTGCAATACACTTTTAGACCCTCTTCTTGTGCAAAACATTTGGAGGCCCTGTTCTTGCACAAAACACTTGGATACCCAGTTCTTGTGCAATACACTTTTAGACCCTCTTCTTGTGCAAAACATTTGAAGGCCCTGTTCTTATGCAAACCACTTGCAGGCTCTGTTTTTGTGCAAAACGCACGCAGGCACTCTTCTTGTGTAAAGATTTGCAGGCACTCTTCTTGTTCAACACACTTGCAGGTCATGTTCTTGTGCAAAACACTTACAGGCCCTGTTCTTGTGCAAAACACTTGCAGGCCCTGTTGTAGTGCAAAATATTTGCAACTTCTGTTCTTGTGCAAAACACATGGAGGCACTGTTATTGTGCAATGCACTTGCAGGCCCTGTTGTTGTGAAAAACACTTGTAGGACCTGTTCTTGTGCAGTACACTTTCGAACCCTTTTCTTGTTCTAAACAGTTGCAGGCCCTGTTCTTGTGCAAAACACTTGCAGGCCCTGTTCTTGTGCAAAACACTTGCAGGCCCTGTTCTTGTGCAAAACACTTGCAGGCCCTGTTCTTGGTCCAAACACTTGCAGGCTCTGTTTTTGTGCAAACCACTGGCAGGCTCTGTTCTTGTTTAAAACATTTGTAGGCACTGTTTTTGGGCAAACCACTTGCAGGCCCTGTTCTTGTGCAAACCACTGGCAGGCCCTATTGTTGTGAAAAATACTTGCAGGCTCTGTTCTTGTGCAAAAAACTTGCAGTCCCTGTTTTTGTGCAAAACACTTGTAGGCCCTGTTGATGTGTAATCTATGTACAGGCTCTGTTCTTGTGCAAAACACTTGCAGGCCCTGTTGTAGTGCAAAATATTTGCAACTTCTGTTCTTGTGCAAAACACATGGAGGCACTGTTCTTGTGCAATGCACTTGCAGGCCCTGTTGTTGTGAAAAACACTTGTAGGACCTGTTCTTGTGCAGTACACTTTCGAACCCTTTTCTTGTTCTAAACAGTTGCAGGCCCTGTTCTTGTGCAAAACACTTGCAGGCCCTGTTCTTGTGCAAAACACTTGCAGGCCCTGTTCTTGTGCAAAACACTTGCAGGCCCTGTTCTTGGTCCAAACACTTGCAGGCTCTGTTTTTGTGCAAACCACTGGCAGGCTCTGTTCTTGTTTAAAACATTTGTAGGCACTGTTTTTGGGCAAACCACTTGCAGGCCCTGTTCTGGTGCAAAATATTTGCAACTTCTGTTCCTCGGCAAAACACATGCAGGCCCTATTCTTGTGCAAACCACTTGCAGGCCCTGTTCTTGTGCAAACCACTGGCAGGCCCTATTGTTGTGAAAAATACTTGCAGGCTCTGTTCTTGTGCAAAAAACTTGCAGTCCCTGTTTTTGTGCAAAACACTTGTAGGCCCTGTTGATGTGTAATCTATGTACAGGCTCTGTTCTTTTGCAAAACACTTGTAGGATATGTTGATGTGCAATACATGTACAGGCTCTGGTCTTGTGCAAAACACTTGGAGGACATGTTCTTGTGCAAAACATTTGGAGGCCCTGTTCTTGCACAAAACACTTGGATACCCAGTTCTTGTGCAATACACTTTTACACCCTCTTCTTCTGCAAAACATTTGCAGGCCCCATTTTTGTGCAAAACAATTGCAGGACCTGTTCTTGTGCAAAACAGTTGCAGGCCCTGTTGTAGTGCAAAATATTTGCAACTTCAGTTCTTGTGCAAAACACTTGCAGGACCTTGTCTTGTGCAAAAAAATTGCAGGCCCTGTTCTTGTGCAATACACTTTTAGACCCTCTTCTTGTGCAAAACATTTGGAGGCCCTGTTCTTGCAGAAAACACTTGGATACCCAGTTCTTATGCAATACACTTTTAGACCCTCTTCTTGTGCAAAACATTTGAAGGCCCTGTTCTTGTGCAAACCACTTGCAGGCTCTGTTCTTGTGCAAAACACTTGCAGGACCTGCTCTTGTGCAAAACATTTGGAGGCCCTGTTCTTGCACAAAACACTTGGATACCCAGTTCTTGTGCAATACACTTTTAGACCCTCTTCTTCTGCAAAACATTTGGAGGCCCTGTTCTTGCACAAAACACTTGGATACCCAGTTCTTGTGCAATACACTTTTAGACCCTCTTCTTCTGCAAAACATTTGGAGGCCCTGTTCTTGCACAAAACACTTGGATACCCAGTTCCTGTGCAATACACTTTTAGACCCTCTTCTTGTGCAAAAGATTTGCAGGCCCTGTTCTTGTGCAAACCACTTGCAGGCCCTGTTCTTGTGCAAAACCTTTGCAGGCCCTGTTCTTGGTCAAAACACTTGCAGGCTCTGTTTTTGTGCAAAACGCATGCAGGCACTCTTCTTGTGTAAAGATTTGCAGGCACTCTTCTTGTTCAACACACTTGCAGGTCATGTTCTTGTGCAAAACACTTACAGGCCCTTTTGTCGTGCAAAACACTTGCAGACCCTCTTCTTCTGCAACACACTTTCAGGCTTTGTTCTTGTTGAAAACACTTGCAGGCCCTGTTCTTGTGCAAAACACTTGCAGGCCCTGTTCTTGTGCAAAACACTTGCAGACCCTGTTCTTGTGCAATACACTTTTAGACCCTCTTCTTGTGCAAAACATTTGGAGGCACAAAACACTTGGATACCCAGTTCTTGTGCAATACACTTTTAGACCCTCTTCTTGTGCAAAACATTTGAAGGCCCTGTTCTTATGCAAACCACTTGCAGGCTCTGTTTTTGTGCAAAACGCATGCAGGCACTCTTCTTGTGTAAAGATTTGCAGGCACTCTTCTTGTTCAACACACTTGCAGGTCATGTTCTTGTGCAAAACACTTACAGGCCCTTTTGTCGTGCAAAACACTTGCAGACCCTCTTCTTCTGCAAAACACTTTCAGGCTTTGTTCTTGTTGAAAACACTTGCAGGCCCTGTTCTTGTGCAAAACACTTGGAGGCACTGTTATTGTGCAATGCACTTGCAGGCCCTGTTGTTGTGGAAAACACTTGTAGGACCTGTTCTTGTGCAATACACTTTCGAACCCTTTTCTTGTTCTAAACAGTTGCATGATCTGTTTTTGTGCAAAAGACTTGCAAGTTCTGTTTTTGTGCAAAACAATTGCAGGACCTGTTCTTGTGCAATACACTTTTAGACCCTCTTCTTGTGCAAAACATTTGCAGGACCTGTTCTTGTGCAAAACACTTGCAGGCCCTGTTCTTGTGCAAAACACTTGCAGACCCTGTTCTTGTGCAATACATTTTTAGACCCTCTTCTTGTGCAAAACATTTGGAGGCCCTGTTCTTGCACAAAACACTTGGATACCCAGTTCTTGTGCAATACACTTTTAGACCCTCTTCTTGTGCAAAACATTTGAAGGCCCTGTTCTTATGCAAACCACTTGCAGGCTCTGTTTTTGTGCAAAACGCATGCAGGCACTCTTCTTGTGTAAAGATTTGCAGGCACTCTTCTTGTTCAACACACTTGCAGGTCATGTTCTTGTGCAAAACACTTGCAGGCCCTGTTCTTGTGCAAAATATTTGGAGGCCCTGTTCTTGCACAAAACACTTGGATACCCAGTTGTTGTGCAATACACTTTTAGACCCTCTTCTTCTGCAAAACATTTGCAGGCCCTGTTCTTGTGCAAACCACTTGCAGCCTCTGTTCTTGTGCAAAACACTTGCAGGCCCTGGTCTTGTGCAAAACAGTTGCAGGCCCTGTTGATGTGCAATACATGTACAGGCTCTGGTCTTTTGCAAAACACTTGCAGGCCCTGTTATTGTGCAATGCACTTGCAGGCCCTGTTGTTGTGAAAAACACTTGTAGGACCTGTTCTTGTGCAATACACTTTCGAACCCTTTTCTTGTTCTAAACAGTTGCATGATCTGTTCTTGTGCAAAACACTTGCAGGCCCTGTTCTTGTGCAAAATATTTGCAAATTCTGTTCTTGTGCAAAACAGTTGGAGGACCTGTTCTTGTGCAAAACCCTTGCAGGCCCTGTTCTTGTGCAATACACTTTTAGACCCTCTTCTTGTGCAAAACATTTGGAGGCCCTGTTCTTGCACAAAACACTTGGATACCCAGTTCCTGTGCAATACACTTTTAGACCCTCTTCTTGAGCAAAACATTTGCAGGCCCTGTTCTTGTTGAAACCACTTGCAGGCTCTCTTCTTGTGCAAAACCCTTGCAGGCCCTGTTCTTGTGCAATACACTTTTAGACCCTTGTCTTGTGCAAAACGTTTGGAGGCCCTGTTCTTGTGCAAAACACTTGCAGGCCCTGGTCTTGTGCAATAAACTTTTACACCCTCTTCTTGTGCAAAACATTTGGAGGCCCTGTTCTTGTGCAAACCACTTGGATACCCAGTTCTTGTGCAAAACCCTTGCAGGCCCTGTTGTAGTCCAAAATATTTGCAACTTCTGTTCTTGTGCAAAACACATGAAGGCCCTGTTTTTGTGCAAAACACATGCAGGCCCTGTTTTTGTGCAAAACACTTCCAGGCCCTGTTCTTGTGCAAAACACTTCCAGGCCCTGTTGTAGTGCAAAATATTTGCAACTTCTGTTCTTGTGCAAAACACATGCAGGCCCTGTTTTTGTGCAAAACACATGCAGGCCCTGTTTTTGTGCAAAACACTTCCAGGCCCTGTTCTTGTGCAAAACACTTCCAGGCCCTGTTGTAGTGCAAAATATTTGCAACTTCTGTTCTTGTGCAAAACACTTGCAGGCCCTGTTGATGTGCAATACATGTACAGGCTCTGGTCTTTTGCAAAACACTTGCAGGACCTGTTATTGTGCAAAACAATTGCACGACCTGTTCTTGTGCAAAACACTTCCAGGCCCTGTTCTTGTGCAATACACATTTAGACCCTGTTCTTGTGCAAAACATTTGGAGGCCCTGTTTTTGTGCAATACACTTTTAGACCCTATTCTTCTGCAAAACATTTGCAGGCCCTGTTCTTGTGCAAAAGAATTGCAGGCCCTGTTCTTGTGCAAAACACTTGCAGGCCCTGTTCTTGTGCAAAACACTTGCAGGCCCTGTTCTTGTGCAATACACTTTTAGACCCTTGTCTTGTGCAAAACATTTGGAGGCCCTGTTCTTGTGCAAACCACTTGCAGCCTCTGTTCTTGTGCAAAACACTTGCAGGCCCTGGTCTTGTGCAATAAACTTTTAGACCCTTGTCTTGTGCAAAACATTTGGAGGCCCTGTTCTTGTGCAAACCACTTGCAGCCTCTGTTCTTGTGCAAAACATTTGGAGGCCCTGTTCTTGTGCAAACCACTTGGATACCCAGTTCTTGTGCAAAACCCTTGCAGGCCCTGTTCTTGGTCAAAACAATTGCAGGACCTGTTGATGTGCAATACATGTACAGGCTCTGGTCTTTTGCAAAACACTTGCAGGACCTGTTCTTGTGCAAAACACTTGCAGGCCCTGTTCTTGTGCAAAATATTTGCAACTTCTGTTCTTGTGCAAAACACTTGCAGGCCCTGTTCTTTTGCAAAACACTTGCAGGCCCTGTTCTTGTGCAAAACACTTGCAGGCCCTGTTCTTGTGCAATACGCTTTTAGACCCTCTTCTTCTGCAAAACATTTGCAGGCCCTGTTCTTGTGCAAACCACTTGCAGGCCCTGTTGATGTGCAATACATGTACAGGCTCTGGTCTTTTGCAAAACACTTGCAGGACCTGTTCTTGTGCAAAACACTTGCAGGCCCTGTTTTTGTGCAAAACGCATGCAGGCACTCTTCTTGTGTAAAGATTTGCAGGCACTCTTCTTGTTCAACACACTTGCAGGTCATGTTCTTGTGCAAAACACTTACAGGCCCTTTTGTCGTGTAAAACACTTGCAGACCCTCTTCTTCTGCAAAACACTTTCAGGCTTTGTTCTTGTTGAAAACACTTGCAGGCCCTGTTCTTGTACAAACCACTTGCAGGACCTGTTCTTGTGCAAAACACTTGCAGGACCGGTTCTTGTGCAATACACTTTTAGACCCTCTTCTTGTGCAAAACATTTGGAGGCCCTGTTCTTGCACAAAACACTTGGATACCCAGTTCCTGTGCAATACACTTTTAGACCCTCTTCTTGTGCAAAACATTTGCAGGCCCTGTTCTTGTGCAAAACCCTTGCAGGCCCTGTTCTTGGTCAAAACACTTGCAGGCTCTGTTTTTGTGCAAAACGCATGCAGGCACTCTTCTTGTGTAAAGATTTGCAGGCACTCTTCTTGTTCAACACACTTGCAGGTCATGTTCTTGTGCAAAAGACTTTCAGGCTTTGTTCTTGTTGAAAACACTTGCAGTCCCTGTTCTTGTGCAAACCACCTGCAGGCCCTGTTCTTGTACAAAACACTTGCAGACCCTGTTCTTCTGCAAAATACTTGCAGCCATTTTTCTTGTGCAAAACACTCGCAGTCCCTGTTCCTCTTTAAAAGACTGGTAGGGCTTGTTGTTGTGAACAACACTTGCAGGCCCTGTTCTTCTGCAATACACTTTCAGACCCTGTTCTTGTACAAAATAGTTGAAAGCTATGTTCTAGTGCAAAACACTTGCAGGCCCTCTTCTTCTGCAAAACACTTTCAGGCTTTGTTCTTGTGCAAAACACTTGCAGGCCCTGTTCTTGTGCAAAACACTTGCAGGCCCTGTTTTTGTGCAAAACGCATGCAGGCACTCTTCTTGTGTAAAGATTTGCAGGCACTCTTCTTGTTCAACACACTTGCAGGTCATGTTCTTGTGCAAAACACTTACAGGCCCTTTTGTCGTGCAAAACACTTGCAGACCCTCTTCTTCTGCAAAACACTTTCATGCTTTTTTCTTGTTGAAAACACTTGCAGGCCCTGTTCTTGTACAAACCACTTGCAGGCCCTGTTGTTGTGCAAAACACTTGCAGGACCTGTTCTTGTGCAAAACAATTGCAGGACCTGTTCTTGTGCAAAACACTTCCAGGCCCTGTTCTTGTGCAATACACATTTAGACCCTGTTCTTGTGCAAAACATTTGGAGGCCCTGTTTTTGTGCAATACACTTTTAGACCCTATTCTTCTGCAAAACATTTGCAGGCCCTGTTCTTGTGCAATACACTTTTAGACCCTCTTCTTCTGCAAAACATTTGCAGGCCCTGTTCTTGTGCAAACCACTTGCAGCCTCTGTTCTTGTGCAAAACACTTGCAGGCCCTGGTCTTGTGCAAAACACTTGCAGGCCCTGTTGATGTGCAATACATGTACAGGCTCTGGTCTTTTGCAAAACACTTGCAGGACCTGTTATTGTGCAAAACAATTGCACGACCTGTTCTTGTGGAAAACACTTCCACGCCCTGTTCTTGTGCAATACACATTTAGACCCTGTTCTTGTGCAAAACATTTGGAGGCCCTGTTGTTGTGCAATACACTTTTAGACCCTCTTCTTCTGCAAAACATTTGCAGGCCCTGTTCTTGTGCAAACCACTTGCAGCCTCTATTCTTGTGCAAAACACTTGCAGGCCCTGGTCTTGTGCAAAACACTTGCAGGCCCTGTTGATGTGCAATACATGTACAGGCTCTGGTCTTTTGCAAAACACTTGCAGGACCTGTTATTGTGCAAAACAATTGCACGACCTGTTCTTGTGCAAAACACTTCCAGGCCCTGTTCTTGTGCAAAACATTTGGAGGCCCTGTTTTTGTGCAATACACTTTTAGACCCTATTCTTCTGCAAAACATTTGCAGGCCCTGTTCTTGTGCAAAAGAATTGCAGGCCCTGTTCTTGTGCAAAACACTTGCAGGCCCTGTTCTTGTGCAAAACACTTGCAGGCCCTGTTCTTGTGCAATACACTTTTAGACCCTTGTCTTGTGCAAAACATTTGGAGGCCCTGTTCTTGTGCAAACCACTTGCAGCCTCTGTTCTTGTGCAAAAAACTTTTAGACCCTTGTCTTGTGCAAAACATTTGGAGGCCCTGTTCTTGTGCAATACACTTTTAGACCCTTGTCTTGTGCAAAACATTTGGAGGCCCTGTTCTTGTGCAAACCACTTGCAGCCTCTGTTCTTGTGCAAAACACTTGCAGGCCCTGGTCTTGTGCAATAAAATTTTAGACCCTTGTCTTGTGCAAAACATTTGGAGGCCCTGTTCTTGTGCAAACCACTTGCAGCCTCTGTTCTTGTGCAAAACATTTGGAGGCCCTGTTCTTGTGCAAACCACTTGCAGCCTCTGTTCTTGTGCAAAACACTTGCAGGCCCTGGTCTTGTGCAAAATACTTGCAGGCCCTGTTGATGTGCAATACATGTACAGGCTCTGGTCTTTTGCAAAACACTTGCAGGACCTGTTTTTGTGCAAAACACTTGTAGGCCCTGTTCTTGTGCAAAACCCTTGCAGGCCCTGTTATTGTGCAATACACTTGCAGGCCCTGTTCTTGCACAAAACACTTGGATACCCAGTTCTTGTGCAATACACTTTTAGACCCTCTTCTTGTGCAAAACATTTGCAGGACCTGTTCTTGTGCAAAACATTTGCAGGCCCTGTTGTTGTGAAAAACACTTGTAGGACCTGTTCTTGTGCAAAATATTTGCGACTTCTGTTCTTGTGCAAAACACTTGCAGGCCCTGTTCTTGTGCAAAATATTTGCAACTTCTGTTCTTGTGCAAAAAACTTGCAGGCCCTGTTCTTTTGCAAAACACTTGCAGGCCCTGTTCTTGTGCAAAACACGTGCAGGCCCTGTTCTTGTGCAATACGCTTTTAGACCCTCTTCTTGTGCAAAACATTTGCAGGCACTGTTCTTGTGCAAAACACTTGCAGGCCCTGTTCTTGTGCAAAACACTTACAGGCTCTGGTCTTTTGCAAACCACCTGCAGGCCCTGTTCTTGTGCAAAACACTTGCAGACCCTGTTCTTGTGCAAAACACATGCATGCCCTGTTCTTGTGCAAAACCGTTGCAGGCCCTGTTCTTGTGCAAAACACTTGCAGGCCCTGTTGTTGTGCAAAACATTTGGAGGCCCTGTTTTTGTGCAATACACTTTTAGACCCTATTCTTCTGCAAAACATTTGCAGGCCCTGTTCTTGTGCAAAAGAATTGCAGGCCCTGTTCTTGTGCAAAACACTTGCAGGCCCTGTTCTTGTGCAAAACACTTGCAGGCCCTGTTCTTGTGCAATACACTTGCAGGCCCTGGTCTTGTGCAATAAACTTTTAGACCCTTGTCTTGTGCAAAACATTTGGAGGCCCTGTTCTTGTGCAAACCACTTGCAGCCTCTGTTGTTGTGCAAAACATTTGGAGGCCCTGTTCTTGTTCAAACCACTTGGATACCCATGTGTTGTGCAATACACTATTAGACCCTCTTCTTCTGCAAAACATTTGCAGGCCCTGTTCTTGTGCAAAACCCTTGCAGGCCCTGTTCTTGGTCAAAACAATTGCAGGACCTGTTGATGTGCAATACATGTACAGGCTCTGGTCTTTTGCAAAACACTTGCAGGCCCTGTTCTTGTGCAAAACCCTTGCAGGCCCTGTTCTTGTGCAATACACTTTTAGACCCTCTTCTTGTGCAAAACATTTGGAGGCCCTGTTCTTGTGCAAAACACTTGCAGGCCCTGTTCTTGTGCAAAATATTTGGAGCCCCTGTTCTTGCACAAAACACTTGGATACCCATGTGTTGTGCAATACACTATTAGACCCTCTTCTTCTGCAAAACATTTGCAGGCCCTGTTCTTGTGCAAAACACTTACAGGCCCTGTTCTTGCACAAAACACTTGGATACCCAGTTGTTGTGAAATACACTTTTAGACCCTCTTCTTCTGCAAAACATTTGCAGGCCCTGTTCTTGTGCAAACCACTTGCAGCCTCTGTTCTTGTGCAAAACACTTGCAGGCCCTGGTCTTGTGCAAAACACTTGCAGGCCCTGTTGATGTGCAATACATGTACAGGCTCTTGTCTTTTGCAAAACACTTGCAGGACCTGTTTTTGTGCAAAACACTTGTAGGCCCTGTTCTTGTGCAAAACCCTTGCAGGCCCTGTTATTGTGCAATACACTTGCAGGCCCTGTTCTTGCACAAAACACTTGGATACCCAGTTCTTGTGCAATACACTTTTAGACCCTCTTCTTGTGCAAAACATTTGCAGGACCTGTTCTTGTGCAAAACATTTGGAGGCCCTGTTGTTGTGCAAAACACTTGCAGGCCCTGTTCTTTTGCAAAACACTTGGAGGCACTGTTATTGTGCAATGCACTTGCAGGCCCTGTTGTTGTGAAAAACACTTGTAGGACCTGTTCTTGTGCAAAATATTTGCGACTTCTGTTCTTGTGCAAAACACTTGCAGGCCCTGTTCTTGTGCAAAATATTTGCAACTTCTGTTCTTGTGCAAAACACTTGCAGGCCCTGTTCTTTTGCAAAACACTTGCAGGCCCTGTTCTTGTGCAAAACACTTGCAGGCCCTGTTCTTGTGCAATACGCTTTTAGACCCTCTTCTTGTGCAAAACATTTGCAGGCACTGTTCTTGTGCAAAACACTTGCAGGCCCTGTTCTTGTGCAAAACACTTACAGGCTCTGGTCTTTTGCAAACCACCTGCAGGCCCTGTTCTTGTGCAAAACACTTGCAGACCCTGTTCTTGTGCAAAACACATGCATGCCCTGTTCTTGTGCAAAACCGTTGCAGGCCCTGTTCTTGTGCAAAACACTTGCAGGCCCTGTTCTTGTGCAAAACACTTGGAGGCCCTGTTCTTGTGCAAAACAGTTGGAGGACCTGTTCTTGTGCAAAACACTTGCAGGCCCTGTTCTTGTGAAATACACTTTTAGACCCTCTTCTTGTGCAAAACATTTGCAGGCCCTGTTCTTGTGCAAACCACTTGCAGGCTCTCTTCTTGTGCAAAACCCTTGCAGGCCCTGTTCTTGTGCAATACAGTTTTAGACCCTTGTCTTGTGCAAAACATTTGGAGGCCCTGTTCTTGTGCAAACCACTTGCAGCCTCTGTTCTTGTGCAAAACACTTGCAGGCCCTGGTCTTGTGCAAGAAACTTTTACACCCTCTTCTTGTGCAAAACATTTGGAGGCCCTGTTCTTGTGCAAACCACTTGGATACCCAGTTCTTGTGCAAAACCCTTGCAGGCCCTGTTCTTGGTCAAAACAATTGCAGGCCCTGTTCTTGTGCAAAACACTTGCAGGCCCTGTTCTTGTGTAATACACTTTTAGACCCTCTTCTTGTGCAAAACATTTGGAGGCCCTGTTCTTGTGCAAACCACTTGGATATCCAGTTCTTGTGCAAAACCCTTGCAGGCCCTGTTCTTGGTCAAAACAATTGGAGGACCTGTTCTTGGTCAAAACACTTGCAGGCCCTGTTCTTGTGCAATACACTTTCGAACCCTTTTCTTGTTCTAAACAGTTGCATGATCTTTTTTTGTTCAAAAGACTTGCAAGTTCTGTTTTTGTGCAAAACACTTGCAGGACCTGTTCTTGTGCAATACACTTTCAGACCCTGTTCTTGTGCAATATACTTGCAAGTTCTATTGTTGTGAAAAACACTTGCAGTCACTGTTCTTGTGCAAAACACTTGCAGGCCCTGTTGTTGTGCAAAACACTTGAAGACCCTGTTCTTGTGCAAAATACTTGCAGCCATTTTTCTTGTGCAAAACACTCGCAGTCCCTGTTCCTCTTTAAAAGACTGGTAGGGCTTGTTGTTGTGAACAACACTTGCAGGCCCTGTTCTTGTGCAAAATATTTGGAGGCCCTGTTCTTGCACAAAACACTTGGATACCCAGTTCCTGTGCAATACACTTTTAGACCCTCTTCTTGTGCAAAACATTTGCAGGCCCTGTTCTTGTGCAAACCACTTGCAGGCTCTGTTCTTGTGCAAAACCCTTGCAGGCCCTGTTCTTGTGCAAAACACTTGCAGGCCCTGGTCTTGTGCAATAAACTTTTACACCCTCTTCTTGTGCAAAACCCTTGCAGGCCCTGTTCTTGGTCAAAACAATTGCAGGACCTGTTCTTGTGCAAAACACTTGCAGGCCCTGTTCTTGTGTAATACACTTTTAGACCCTCTTCTTGTGCAAAACATTTGGAGGCCCTGTTCTTGTGCAAACCACTTGGATACCCAGTTCTTGTGCAAAACCCTTGCAGGCCCTGTTCTTGGTCAAAACAATTGCAGGACCTGTTCTTGTGCAAAACACTTGGAGGCCCTGTTGTAGTGCAAAATATTTGCAACTTCTGTTCTTGTACAAAACACTTGGATACCCAGTTCTTGTGCAATACACTTTTAGACCCTCTTCTTGTGCAAAACATTTGAAGGCCCTGTTCTTATGCAAACCACTTGCAGGCTCTGTTTTTGTGCAAAACGCATGCAGGCACTCTTCTTGTGTAAAGATTTGCAGGCACTCTTCTTGTTCAACACACTTGCAGGTCATGTTCTTGTGCAAAACACTTACAGGCCCTGTTCTTGTGCAAAACACTTGCAGGCCCTGTTGTAGTGCAAAATATTTGCAACTTCTGTTCTTGTGCCAAACACATGGAGGCACTGTTATTGTGCAATGCACTTGCAGGCCCTGTTGTTGTGAAAAACACTTGTAGGACCTGTTCTTGTGCAGTACACTTTCGAACCCTTTTCTTGTTCTAAACAGTTGCATGATCTGTTCTTGTGCAAAACCCTTGCAGGCCCTGTTCTTGTGCAAAACACTTGCAGGCCCTGTTCTTGTGCAAAACACTTGCAGGACCTGTTCTTGTGCAAAACACTTGGATACCCAGTTCCTGTGCAATACACTTTTAGACCCTCTTCTTGTGCAAAACATTTGGAGGCCCCGTTCTTGGTCAAAACACTTGCAGGCCCTGTTCTTGTGCAAAACACTTGCAGGCCCTGTTCTTGGTCCAAACACTTGCAGGCTCTGTTTTTGTGCAAACCACTGGCAGGCTCTGTTCTTGTTTAAAACATTTGTAGGCACTGTTTTTGGGCAAACCACTTGCAGGCCCTGTTCTGGTGCAAAATATTTGCAACTTCTGTTCCTCGGCAAAACACATGCAGGCCCTATTCTTGTGCAAACCACTTGCAGGCCCTGTTCTTGTGCAAACCACTGGCAGGCCCTATTGTTGTGAAAAATACTTGCAGGCTCTGTTCTTGTGCAAAAAACTTGCAGTCCCTGTTTTTGTGCAAAACACTTGTAGGCCCTGTTGATGTGTAATCTATGTACAGGCTCTGTTCTTTTGCAAAACACTTGTAGGATATGTTGATGTGCAATACATGTACAGGCTCTGGTCTTGTGCAAAACACTTGGAGGACATGTTCTTGTGCAAAACATTTGGAGGCCCTGTTCTTGCACAAAACACTTGGATACCCAGTTCTTGTGCAATACACTTTTACACCCTCTTCTTCTGCAAAACATTTGCAGGCCCCATTTTTGTGCAAAACAATTGCAGGACCTGTTCTTGTGCAAAACAGTTGCAGGCCCTGTTGTAGTGCAAAATATTTGCAACTTCAGTTCTTGTGCAAAACACTTGCAGGACCTTGTCTTGTGCAAAAAAATTGCAGGCCCTGTTCTTGTGCAATACACTTTTAGACCCTCTTCTTGTGCAAAACATTTGGAGGCCCTGTTCTTGCAGAAAACACTTGGATACCCAGTTCTTATGCAATACACTTTTAGACCCTCTTCTTGTGCAAAACATTTGAAGGCCCTGTTCTTGTGCAAACCACTTGCAGGCTCTGTTCTTGTGCAAAACACTTGCAGGACCTGCTCTTGTGCAAAACATTTGGAGGCCCTGTTCTTGCACAAAACACTTGGATACCCAGTTCTTGTGCAATACACTTTTAGACCCTCTTCTTCTGCAAAACATTTGGAGGCCCTGTTCTTGCACAAAACACTTGGATACCCAGTTCTTGTGCAATACACTTTTAGACCCTCTTCTTCTGCAAAACATTTGGAGGCCCTGTTCTTGCACAAAACACTTGGATACCCAGTTCCTGTGCAATACACTTTTAGACCCTCTTCTTGTGCAAAAGATTTGCAGGCCCTGTTCTTGTGCAAACCACTTGCAGGTCCTGTTCTTGTGCAAAACCTTTGCAGGCCCTGTTCTTGGTCAAAACACTTGCAGGCTCTGTTTTTGTGCAAAACGCATGCAGGCACTCTTCTTGTGTAAAGATTTGCAGGCACTCTTCTTGTTCAACACACTTGCAGGTCATGTTCTTGTGCAAAACACTTACAGGCCCTTTTGTCGTGCAAAACACTTGCAGACCCTCTTCTTCTGCAACACACTTTCAGGCTTTGTTCTTGTTGAAAACACTTGCAGGCCCTGTTCTTGTGCAAAACACTTGCAGGCCCTGTTCTTGTGCAAAACACTTGCAGACCCTGTTCTTGTGCAATACACTTTTAGACCCTCTTCTTGTGCAAAACATTTGGAGGCCCTGTTCTTGCACAAAACACTTGGATACCCAGTTCTTGTGCAATACACTTTTAGACCCTCTTCTTGTGCAAAACATTTGAAGGCCCTGTTCTTATGCAAACCACTTGCAGGCCCTCTTCTTCTGCAAAACATTTGCAGGCCCTGTTCTTGTGCAAACCACTTGCAGCCTCTATTCTTGTGCAAAACACTTGCAGGCCCTGGTCTTGTGCAAAACACTTGCAGGCCCTGTTGATGTGCAATACATGTACAGGCTCTGGTCTTTTGCAAAACACTTGCAGGACCTGTTATTGTGCAAAACAATTGCACGACCTGTTCTTGTGCAAAACACTTCCAGGCCCTGTTCTTGTGCAATACACATTTAGACCCTGTTCTTGTGCAAAACATTTGGAGGCCCTGTTTTTGTGCAATACACTTTTAGACCCTATTCTTCTGCAAAACATTTGCAGGCCCTGTTCTTGTGCAAAAGAATTGCAGGCCCTGTTCTTGTGCAAAACACTTGCAGGCCCTGTTCTTGTGCAAAACACTTGCAGGCCCTGTTCTTGTGCAATACACTTTTAGACCCTTGTCTTGTGCAAAACATTTGGAGGCCCTGTTCTTGTGCAAACCACTTGCAGCCTCTGTTCTTGTGCAAAACACTTGCAGGCCCTGGTCTTGTGCAATAAAATTTTAGACCCTTGTCTTGTGCAAAACATTTGGAGGCCCTGTTCTTGTGCAAACCACTTGCAGCCTCTGTTCTTGTGCAAAACATTTGGAGGCCCTGTTCTTGTGCAAACCACTTGGATACCCAGTTCTTGTGCAAAACCCTTGCAGGCCCTGTTCTTGGTCAAAACAGTTGCAGGACCTGTTGATGTGCAATACATGTACAGGCTCTGGTCTTTTGCAAAACACTTGCAGGACCTGTTCTTGTGCAAAACACTTGCAGGCCCTGTTCTTGTGCAAAATATTTGCAACTTCTGTTCTTGTGCAAAACACTTGCAGGCCCTGTTCTTTTGCAAAACACTTGCAGGCCCTGTTCTTGTGCAAAACACTTGGATACCCAGTTCTTGTGCAATACACTTTTAGACCCTCTTCTTGTGCAAAACATTTGAAGGCCCTGTTCTTATGCAAACCACTTGCAGGCTCTGTTTTTGTGCAAAACGCATGCAGGCACTCTTCTTGTGTAAAGATTTGCAGGCACTCTTCTTGTTCAACACACTTGCAGGTCATGTTCTTGTGCAAAACACTTACAGGCCCTTTTGTCGTGCAAAACACTTGCAGACCCTCTTCTTCTGCAACACACTTTCAGGCTTTGTTCTTGTTGAAAACACTTGCAGGCCCTGTTCTTGTGCAAAACACTTGCAGGCCCTGTTCTTGTGCAAAACACTTGCAGACCCTGTTCTTGTGCAATACACTTTTAGACCCTCTTCTTGTGCAAAACATTTGGAGGCACAAAACACTTGGATACCCAGTTCTTGTGCAATACACTTTTAGACCCTCTTCTTGTGCAAAACATTTGAAGGCCCTGTTCTTATGCAAACCACTTGCAGGCTCTGTTTTTGTGCAAAACGCATGCAGGCACTCTTCTTGTGTAAAGATTTGCAGGCACTCTTCTTGTTCAACACACTTGCAGGTCATGTTCTTGTGCAAAACACTTACAGGCCCTTTTGTCGTGCAAAACACTTGCAGACCCTCTTCTTCTGCAAAACACTTTCAGGCTTTGTTCTTGTTGAAAACACTTGCAGGCCCTGTTCTTGTGCAAAACACTTGGAGGCACTGTTATTGTGCAATGCACTTGCAGGCCCTGTTGTTGTGGAAAACACTTGTAGGACCTGTTCTTGTGCAATACACTTTCGAACCCTTTTCTTGTTCTAAACAGTTGCATGATCTGTTTTTGTGCAAAAGACTTGCAAGTTCTGTTTTTGTGCAAAACAATTGCAGGACCTGTTCTTGTGCAATACACTTTTAGACCCTCTTCTTGTGCAAAACATTTGCAGGACCTGTTCTTGTGCAAAACACTTGCAGGCCCTGTTCTTGTGCAAAACACTTGCAGACCCTGTTCTTGTGCAATACATTTTTAGACCCTCTTCTTGTGCAAAACATTTGGAGGCCCTGTTCTTGCACAAAACACTTGGATACCCAGTTCTTGTGCAATACACTTTTAGACCCTCTTCTTGTGCAAAACATTTGAAGGCCCTGTTCTTATGCAAACCACTTGCAGGCTCTGTTTTTGTGCAAAACGCATGCAGGCACTCTTCTTGTGTAAAGATTTGCAGGCACTCTTCTTGTTCAACACACTTGCAGGTCATGTTCTTGTGCAAAACACTTGCAGGCCCTGTTCTTGTGCAAAATATTTGGAGGCCCTGTTCTTGCACAAAACACTTGGATACCCAGTTGTTGTGCAATACACTTTTAGACCCTCTTCTTCTGCAAAACATTTGCAGGCCCTGTTCTTGTGCAAACCACTTGCAGCCTCTGTTCTTGTGCAAAACACTTGCAGGCCCTGGTCTTGTGCAAAACAGTTGCAGGCCCTGTTGATGTGCAATACATGTACAGGCTCTGGTCTTTTGCAAAACACTTGCAGGCCCTGTTATTGTGCAATGCACTTGCAGGCCCTGTTGTTGTGAAAAACACTTGTAGGACCTGTTCTTGTGCAATACACTTTCGAACCCTTTTCTTGTTCTAAACAGTTGCATGATCTGTTCTTGTGCAAAACACTTGCAGGCCCTGTTCTTGTGCAAAATATTTGCAAATTCTGTTCTTGTGCAAAACAGTTGGAGGACCTGTTCTTGTGCAAAACCCTTGCAGGCCCTGTTCTTGCGCAAAACACTTGGATACCCAGTTCCTGTGCAATACACTTTTAGACCCTCTTCTTGAGCAAAACATTTGCAGGCCCTGTTCTTGTTGAAACCACTTGCAGGCTCTCTTCTTGTGCAAAACCCTTGCAGGCCCTGTTCTTGTGCAATACACTTTTAGACCCTTGTCTTGTGCAAAACGTTTGGAGGCCCTGTTCTTGTGCAAAACACTTGCAGGCCCTGGTCTTGTGCAATAAACTTTTACACCCTCTTCTTGTGCAAAACATTTGGAGGCCCTGTTCTTGTGCAAAACACTTGCAGGCCCTGGTCTTGTGCAATAAACTTTTACACCCTCTTCTTGTGCAAAACATTTGGAGGCCCTGTTCTTGTGCAAACCACTTGGATACCCAGTTCTTGTGCAAAACCCTTGCAGGCCCTGTTGTAGTCCAAAATATTTGCAACTTCTGTTCTTGTGCAAAACACATGAAGGCCCTGTTTTTGTGCAAAACACATGCAGGCCCTGTTCTTTTGCAAAACACTTGCAGGCCCTGTTCTTGTGCAAAACACTTGCAGGCCCTGTTCTTGTGCAATACGCTTTTAGACCCTCTTCTTGTGCAAAACATTTGCAGGCACTGTTCTTGTGCAAAACACTTGCAGGCCCTGTTCTTGTGCAAAACACTTACAGGCTCTGGTCTTTTGCAAACCACCTGCAGGCCCTGTTCTTGTGCAAAACACTTGCAGACCCTGTTCTTGTGCAAAACACATGCATGCCCTGTTCTTGTGCAAAACCGTTGCAGGCCCTGTTCTTGTGCAAAACACTTGCAGGCCCTGTTGTTGTGCAAAACATTTGGAGGCCCTGTTTTTGTGCAATACACTTCTAGACCCTATTCTTCTGCAAAACATTTGCAGGCCCTGTTCTTGTGCAAAAGAATTGCAGGCCCTGTTCTTGTGCAAAACACTTGCAGGCCCTGTTCTTGTGCAAAACACTTGCAGGCCCTGTTCTTGTGCAATACACTTGCAGGCCCTGGTCTTGTGCAATAAACTTTTAGACCCTTGTCTTGTGCAAAACATTTGGAGGCCCTGTTCTTGTGCAAACCACTTGCAGCCTCTGTTGTTGTGCAAAACATTTGGAGGCCCTGTTCTTGTGCAAACCACTTGGATACCCAGTTCTTGTGCAAAACCCTTGCAGGCCCTGTTCTTGGTCAAAACAATTGCAGGACCTGTTGATGTGCAATACATGTACAGGCTCTGGTCTTTTGCAAAACACTTGCAGGCCCTGTTCTTGTGCAAAACCCTTGCAGGCCCTGTTCTTGTGCAATACACTTTTAGACCCTCTTCTTGTGCAAAACATTTGGAGGCCCTGTTCTTGTGCAATACACATTTAGACCCTATTCTTCTGCAAAACACTTGCAGGCCCTGTTCTTGTGCAAAACACTTGCAGGCCCTGTTCTTGTGCAAAATATTTGGAGCCCCTGTTCTTGCACAAAACACTTGGATACCCATGTGTTGTGCAATACACTATTAGACCCTCTTCTTCTGCAAAACATTTGCAGGCCCTGTTCTTGTGCAAAACACTTGCAGGCCCTGTTCTTGCACAAAACACTTGGATACCCAGTTGTTGTGAAATACACTTTTAGACCCTCTTCTTCTGCAAAACATTTGCAGGCCCTGTTCTTGTGCAAACCACTTGCAGCCTCTGTTCTTGTGCAAAACACTTGCAGGCCCTGGTCTTGTGCAAAACACTTGCAGGCCCTGTTGATGTGCAATACATGTACAGGCTCTGGTCTTTTGCAAAACACTTGCAGGACCTGTTTTTGTGCAAAACACTTGTAGGCCCTGTTCTTGTGCAAAACCCTTGCAGGCCCTGTTATTGTGCAATACACTTGCAGGCCCTGTTCTTGCACAAAACACTTGGATACCCAGTTCTTGTGCAATACACTTTTAGACCCTCTTCTTGTGCAAAACATTTGCAGGACCTGTTCTTGTGCAAAACATTTGGAGGCCCTGTTGTTGTGCAAAACACTTGCAGGCCCTGTTCTTTTGCAAAACATTTGCAGGCCCTGTTCTTGTGCAATACACTTTTAGACCCTCTTCTTCTGCAAAACATTTGCAGGCCCTGTTCTTGTGCAAAACATTTGGAGGCCCTGTTTTTGTGCAATACACTTTTAGACCCTATTCTTCTGCAAAACATTTGCAGGCCCTGTTCTTGTGCAATACACTTTTAGACCCTCTTCTTCTGCAAAACATTTGCAGGCCCTGTTCTTGTGCAAACCACTTGCAGCCTCTGTTCTTGTGCAAAACACTTGCAGGCCCTGGTCTTGTGCAAAACACTTGCAGGCCCTGTTGATGTGCAATACATGTACAGGCTCTGGTCTTTTGCAAAACACTTGCAGGACCTGTTATTGTGCAAAACAATTGCACGACCTGTTCTTGTGGAAAACACTTCCACGCCCTGTTCTTGTGCAATACACATTTAGACCCTGTTCTTGTGCAAAACATTTGGAGGCCCTGTTGTTGTGCAATACACTTTTAGACCCTCTTCTTCTGCAAAACATTTGCAGGCCCTGTTCTTGTGCAAACCACTTGCAGCCTCTATTCTTGTGCAAAACACTTGCAGGCCCTGGTCTTGTGCAAAACACTTGCAGGCCCTGTTGATGTGCAATACATGTACAGGCTCTGGTCTTTTGCAAAACACTTGCAGGACCTGTTATTGTGCAAAACAATTGCACGACCTGTTCTTGTGCAAAACACTTCCAGGCCCTGTTCTTGTGCAATACACATTTAGACCCTGTTCTTGTGCAAAACATTTGGAGGCCCTGTTTTTGTGCAATACACTTTTAGACCCTATTCTTCTGCAAAACATTTGCAGGCCCTGTTCTTGTGCAAAAGAATTGCAGGCCCTGTTCTTGTGCAAAACACTTGCAGGCCCTGTTCTTGTGCAAAACACTTGCAGGCCCTGTTCTTGTGCAATACACTTTTAGACCCTTGTCTTGTGCAAAACATTTGGAGGCCCTGTTCTTGTGCAAACCACTTGCAGCCTCTGTTCTTGTGCAAAACACTTGCAGGCCCTGGTCTTGTGCAATAAAATTTTAGACCCTTGTCTTGTGCAAAACATTTGGAGGCCCTGTTCTTGTGCAAACCACTTGCAGCCTCTGTTCTTGTGCAAAACATTTGGAGGCCCTGTTCTTGTGCAAACCACTTGGATACCCAGTTCTTGTGCAAAACCCTTGCAGGCCCTGTTCTTGGTCAAAACAGTTGTAGGACCTGTTGATGTGCAATACATGTACAGGCTCTGGTCTTTTGCAAAACACTTGCAGGACCTGTTCTTGTGCAAAACACTTGCAGGCCCTGTTCTTGTGCAAAATATTTGCAACTTCTGTTCTTGTGCAAAACACTTGCAGGCCCTGTTCTTTTGCAAAACACTTGCAGGCCCTGTTCTTGTGCAAAACACTTGCAGGCCCTGTTCTTGTGCAATACGCTTTTAGACCCTCTTCTTCTGCAAAACATTTGCAGGCCCTGTTCTTGTGCAAACCACTTGCAGGCCCTGTTGATGTGCAATACATGTACAGGCTCTGGTCTTTTGCAAAACACTTGCAGGACCTGTTCTTGTGCAAAACACTTGCAGGCCCTGTTTTTGTGCAAAACGCATGCAGGCACTCTTCTTGTGTAAAGATTTGCAGGCACTCTTCTTGTTCAACACACTTGCAGGTCATGTTCTTGTGCAAAACACTTACAGGCCCTTTTGTCGTGTAAAACACTTGCAGACCCTCTTCTTCTGCAAAACACTTTCAGGCTTTGTTCTTGTTGAAAACACTTGCAGGCCCTGTTCTTGTACAAACCACTTGCAGGACCTGTTCTTGTGCAAAACACTTGCAGGACCGGTTCTTGTGCAATACACTTTTAGACCCTCTTCTTGTGCAAAACATTTGGAGGCCCTGTTCTTGCACAAAACACTTGGATACCCAGTTCCTGTGCAATACACTTTTAGACCCTCTTCTTGTGCAAAACATTTGCAGGCCCTGTTCTTGTGCAAAACCCTTGCAGGCCCTTTTGTCGTGCAAAACACTTGCAGACCCTCTTCTTCTGCAAAACACTTTCAGGCTTTGTTCTTCTTGAAAACACTTGCAGGCCCTGTTCTTGTACAAACCACTTGCAGGACCTGTTCTTGTGCAAAACACTTGCAGGACCTGTTCTTGTGCAAAACACTTGCAGGCCCTGTTCTTGTGCAAAACACTTGCAGGCCCTGTTCTTGTGCAAAACCCTTGCAGGCCCTTTTGTCGTGCAAAACACTTGCAGACCCTCTTCTTCTGCAAAACACTTTCAGGCTTTGTTCTTGTTGAAAACACTTGCAGGCCCTGTTCTTGTGCAAAACACTTGCAGGCCCTGTTCTTGTGCAAAACACTTGCAGACCCTGTTCTTGTGCAATACACTTTTAGACCCTCTTCTTGTGCAAAACATTTGGAGGCCCTGTTCTTGCACAAAACACTTGGATACCCAGTTCTTGTGCAATACACTTTTAGACCCTCTTCTTGTGCAAAACATTTGAAGGCCCTGTTCTTATGCAAACCACTTGCAGGCTCTGTTTTTGTGCAAAACGCACGCAGGCACTCTTCTTGTGTAAAGATTTGCAGGCACTCTTCTTGTTCAACACACTTGCAGGTCATGTTCTTGTGCAAAACACTTACAGGCCCTGTTCTTGTGCAAAACACTTGCAGGCCCTGTTGTAGTGCAAAATATTTGCAACTTCTGTTCTTGTGCAAAACACATGGAGGCACTGTTATTGTGCAATGCACTTGCAGGCCCTGTTGTTGTGAAAAACACTTGTAGGACCTGTTCTTGTGCAGTACACTTTCGAACCCTTTTCTTGTTCTAAACAGTTGCAGGCCCTGTTCTTGTGCAAAACACTTGCAGGCCCTGTTCTTGTGCAAAACACTTGCAGGCCCTGTTCTTGTGCAAAACACTTGCAGGCCCTGTTCTTGGTCCAAACACTTGCAGGCTCTGTTTTTGTGCAAACCACTGGCAGGCTCTGTTCTTGTTTAAAACATTTGTAGGCACTGTTTTTGGGCAAACCACTTGCAGGCCCTGTTCTGGTGCAAAATATTTGCAACTTCTGTTCCTCGGCAAAACACATGCAGGCCCTATTCTTGTGCAAACCACTTGCAGGCCCTGTTCTTGTGCAAACCACTGGCAGGCCCTATTGTTGTGAAAAATACTTGCAGGCTCTGTTCTTGTGCAAAAAACTTGCAGTCCCTGTTTTTGTGCAAAACACTTGTAGGCCCTGTTGATGTGTAATCTATGTACAGGCTCTGTTCTTTTGCAAAACACTTGTAGGATATGTTGATGTGCAATACATGTACAGGCTCTGGTCTTGTGCAAAACACTTGGAGGACATGTTCTTGTGCAAAACATTTGGAGGCCCTGTTCTTGCACAAAACACTTGGATACCCAGTTCTTGTGCAATACACTTTTACACCCTCTTCTTCTGCAAAACATTTGCAGGCCCCATTTTTGTGCAAAACAATTGCAGGACCTGTTCTTGTGCAAAACAGTTGCAGGCCCTGTTGTAGTGCAAAATATTTGCAACTTCAGTTCTTGTGCAAAACACTTGCAGGACCTTGTCTTGTGCAAAAAAATTGCAGGCCCTGTTCTTGTGCAATACACTTTTAGACCCTCTTCTTGTGCAAAACATTTGGAGGCCCTGTTCTTGCAGAAAACACTTGGATACCCAGTTCTTATGCAATACACTTTTAGACCCTCTTCTTGTGCAAAACATTTGAAGGCCCTGTTCTTGTGCAAACCACTTGCAGGCTCTGTTCTTGTGCAAAACACTTGCAGGACCTGCTCTTGTGCAAAACATTTGGAGGCCCTGTTCTTGCACAAAACACTTGGATACCCAGTTCTTGTGCAATACACTTTTAGACCCTCTTCTTCTGCAAAACATTTGGAGGCCCTGTTCTTGCACAAAACACTTGGATACCCAGTTCTTGTGCAATACACTTTTAGACCCTCTTCTTCTGCAAAACATTTGGAGGCCCTGTTCTTGCACAAAACACTTGGATACCCAGTTCCTGTGCAATACACTTTTAGACCCTCTTCTTGTGCAAAAGATTTGCAGGCCCTGTTCTTGTGCAAACCACTTGCAGGCCCTGTTCTTGTGCAAAACCTTTGCAGGCCCTGTTCTTGGTCAAAACACTTGCAGGCTCTGTTTTTGTGCAAAACGCATGCAGGCACTCTTCTTGTGTAAAGATTTGCAGGCACTCTTCTTGTTCAACACACTTGCAGGTCATGTTCTTGTGCAAAACACTTACAGGCCCTTTTGTCGTGCAAAACACTTGCAGACCCTCTTCTTCTGCAACACACTTTCAGGCTTTGTTCTTGTTGAAAACACTTGCAGGCCCTGTTCTTGTGCAAAACACTTGCAGGCCCTGTTCTTGTGCAAAACACTTGCAGACCCTGTTCTTGTGCAATACACTTTTAGACCCTCTTCTTGTGCAAAACATTTGGAGGCACAAAACACTTGGATACCCAGTTCTTGTGCAATACACTTTTAGACCCTCTTCTTGTGCAAAACATTTGAAGGCCCTGTTCTTATGCAAACCACTTGCAGGCTCTGTTTTTGTGCAAAACGCATGCAGGCACTCTTCTTGTGTAAAGATTTGCAGGCACTCTTCTTGTTCAACACACTTGCAGGTCATGTTCTTGTGCAAAACACTTACAGGCCCTTTTGTCGTGCAAAACACTTGCAGACCCTCTTCTTCTGCAAAACACTTTCAGGCTTTGTTCTTGTTGAAAACACTTGCAGGCCCTGTTCTTGTGCAAAACACTTGGAGGCACTGTTATTGTGCAATGCACTTGCAGGCCCTGTTGTTGTGGAAAACACTTGTAGGACCTGTTCTTGTGCAATACACTTTCGAACCCTTTTCTTGTTCTAAACAGTTGCATGATCTGTTTTTGTGCAAAAGACTTGCAAGTTCTGTTTTTGTGCAAAACAATTGCAGGACCTGTTCTTGTGCAATACACTTTTAGACCCTCTTCTTGTGCAAAACATTTGCAGGACCTGTTCTTGTGCAAAACACTTGCAGGCCCTGTTCTTGTGCAAAACACTTGCAGACCCTGTTCTTGTGCAATACATTTTTAGACCCTCTTCTTGTGCAAAACATTTGGAGGCCCTGTTCTTGCACAAAACACTTGGATACCCAGTTCTTGTGCAATACACTTTTAGACCCTCTTCTTGTGCAAAACATTTGAAGGCCCTGTTCTTATGCAAACCACTTGCAGGCTCTGTTTTTGTGCAAAACGCATGCAGGCACTCTTCTTGTGTAAAGATTTGCAGGCACTCTTCTTGTTCAACACACTTGCAGGTCATGTTCTTGTGCAAAACACTTGCAGGCCCTGTTCTTGTGCAAAACCCTTGCAGGCCCTGTTCTTGTGCAAAACACTTGCAGGCCCTGTTCTTGTGCAAAATATTTGGAGGCCCTGTTCTTGCACAAAACACTTGGATACCCAGTTGTTGTGCAATACACTTTTAGACCCTCTTCTTCTGCAAAACATTTGAAGGCCCTGTTCTTGTGCAAACCACTTGCAGCCTCTGTTCTTGTGCAAAACACTTGCAGGCCCTGGTCTTGTGCAAAACAGTTGCAGGCCCTGTTGATGTGCAATACATGTACAGGCTCTGGTCTTTTGCAAAACACTTGCAGGCCCTGTTATTGTGCAATGCACTTGCAGGCCCTGTTGTTGTGAAAAACACTTGTAGGACCTGTTCTTGTGCAATACACTTTCGAAACCTTTTCTTGTTCTAAACAGTTGCATGATCTGTTCTTGTGCAAAACACTTGCAGGCCCTGTTCTTGTGCAAAATATTTGCAAATTCTGTTCTTGTGCAAAACAGTTGGAGGACCTGTTCTTGTGCAAAACCCTTGCAGGCCCTGTTCTTGTGCAATACACTTTTAGACCCTCTTCTTGTGCAAAACATTTGGAGGCCCTGTTCTTGTGCAAAACACTTGCAGACCCTGTTCTTGTGCAATACATTTTTAGACCCTCTTCTTGTGCAAAACATTTGGAGGCCCTGTTCTTGCACAAAACACTTGGATACCCAGTTCTTGTGCAATACACTTTTAGACCCTCTTCTTGTGCAAAACATTTGAAGGCCCTGTTCTTATGCAAACCACTTGCAGGCTCTGTTTTTGTGCAAAACGCATGCAGGCACTCTTCTTGTGTAAAGATTTGCAGGCACTCTTCTTGTTCAACACACTTGCAGGTCATGTTCTTGTGCAAAACACTTGCAGGCCCTGTTCTTGTGCAAAACCCTTGCAGGCCCTGTTCTTGTGCAAAACACTTGCAGGCCCTGTTCTTGTGCAAAATATTTGGAGGCCCTGTTCTTGCACAAAACACTTGGATACCCAGTTGTTGTGCAATACACTTTTAGACCCTCTTCTTCTGCAAAACATTTGCAGGCCCTGTTCTTGTGCAAACCACTTGCAGCCTCTGTTCTTGTGCAAAACACTTGCAGGCCCTGGTCTTGTGCAAAACAGTTGCAGGCCCTGTTGATGTGCAATACATGTACAGGCTCTGGTCTTTTGCAAAACACTTGCAGGCCCTGTTATTGTGCAATGCACTTGCAGGCCCTGTTGTTGTGAAAAACACTTGTAGGACCTGTTCTTGTGCAGTACACTTTCGAACCCTTTTCTTGTTCTAAACAGTTGCATGATCTGTTCTTGTGCAAAACCCTTGCAGGCCCTGTTCTTGTGCAAAACACTTGGATACCCAGTTCCTGTGCAATACACTTTTAGACCCTCTTCTTGTGCAAAACATTTGGAGGCCCCGTTCTTGGTCAAAACACTTGCAGGCCCTGTTCTTGTGCAAAACACTTGCAGGCCCTGTTCTTGGTCCAAACACTTGCAGGCTCTGTTTTTGTGCAAACCACTGGCAGGCTCTGTTCTTGTTTAAAACATTTGTAGGCACTGTTTTTGGGCAAACCACTTGCAGGCCCTGTTCTGGTGCAAAATATTTGCAACTTCTGTTCCTCGGCAAAACACATGCAGGCCCTATTCTTGTGCAAACCACTTGCAGGCCCTGTTCTTGTGCAAACCACTGGCAGGCCCTATTGTTGTGAAAAATACTTGCAGGCTCTGTTCTTGTGCAAAAAACTTGCAGTCCCTGTTTTTGTGCAAAACACTTGTAGGCCCTGTTGATGTGTAATCTATGTACAGGCTCTGTTCTTTTGCAAAACACTTGCAGGATCTGTTGATGTGCAATACATGTACAGGCTCTGGTCTTGTGCAAAACACTTGCAGGACCTGTTCTTGTGCAAAACATTTGGAGGCCCTGTTCTTGCACAAAACACTTGGATACCCAGTTCTTGTGCAATACACTTTTACACCCTCTTCTTCTGCAAAACATTTGCAGGCCCCATTTTTGTGCAAAACAATTGCAGGACCTGTTCTTGTGCAAAACAGTTGCAGGCCCTGTTGTAGTGCAAAATATTTGCAACTTCAGTTCTTGTGCAAAACACTTGCAGGACCTTGTCTTGTGCAAAAAAATTGCAGGCCCTGTTCTTGTGCAATACACTTTTAGACCCTCTTCTTGTGCAAAACATTTGGAGGCCCTGTTCTTGCAGAAAACACTTGGATACCCAGTTCTTATGCAATACACTTTTAGACCCTCTTCTTGTGCAAAACATTTGAAGGCCCTGTTCTTGTGCAAACCACTTGCAGGCTCTGTTCTTGTGCAAAACACTTGCAGGACCTGCTCTTGTGCAAAACATTTGGAGGCCCTGTTCTTGCACAAAACACTTGGATACCCAGTTCTTGTGCAATACACTTTTAGACCCTCTTCTTCTGCAAAACATTTGGAGGCCCTGTTCTTGCACAAAACACTTGGATACCCAGTTCTTGTGCAATACACTTTTAGACCCTCTTCTTCTGCAAAACATTTGGAGGCCCTGTTCTTGCACAAAACACTTGGATACCCAGTTCCTGTGCAATACACTTTTAGACCCTCTTCTTGTGCAAAAGATTTGCAGGCCCTGTTCTTGTGCAAACCACTTGCAGGCCCTGTTCTTGTGCAAAACCTTTGCAGGCCCTGTTCTTGGTCAAAACACTTGCAGGCTCTGTTTTTGTGCAAAACGCATGCAGGCACTCTTCTTGTGTAAAGATTTGCAGGCACTCTTCTTGTTCAACACACTTGCAGGTCATGTTCTTGTGCAAAACACTTACAGGCCCTTTTGTCGTGCAAAACACTTGCAGACCCTCTTCTTCTGCAACACACTTTCAGGCTTTGTTCTTGTTGAAAACACTTGCAGGCCCTGTTCTTGTGCAAAACACTTGCAGGCCCTGTTCTTGTGCAAAACACTTGCAGACCCTGTTCTTGTGCAATACACTTTTAGACCCTCTTCTTGTGCAAAACATTTGGAGGCCCTGTTCTTGCACAAAACACTTGGATACCCAGTTCTTGTGCAATACACTTTTAGACCCTCTTCTTGTGCAAAACATTTGAAGGCCCTGTTCTTATGCAAACCACTTGCAGGCTCTGTTTTTGTGCAAAACGCACGCAGGCACTCTTCTTGTGTAAAGATTTGCAGGCACTCTTCTTGTTCAACACACTTGCAGGTCATGTTCTTGTGCAAAACACTTGCAGGCCCTGTTCTTGTGCAAACCACTGGCAGGCCCTATTGTTGTGAAAAATACTTGCAGGCTCTGTTCTTGTGCAAAAAACTTGCAGTCCCTGTTTTTGTGCAAAACACTTGTAGGCCCTGTTGATGTGTAATCTATGTACAGACTCTGTTCTTTTGCAAAACACTTGTAGGATATGTTGATGTGCAATACATGTACAGGCTCTGGTCTTGTGCAAAACACTTGGAGGACATGTTCTTGTGCAAAACATTTGGAGGCCCTGTTCTTGCACAAAACACTTGGATACCCAGTTCTTGTGCAATACACTTTTACACCCTCTTCTTCTGCAAAACATTTGCAGGCCCCATTTTTGTGCAAAACAATTGCAGGACCTGTTCTTGTGCAAAACAGTTGCAGGCCCTGTTGTAGTGCAAAATATTTGCAACTTCAGTTCTTGTGCAAAACACTTGCAGGACCTTGTCTTGTGCAAAAAAATTGCAGGCCCTGTTCTTGTGCAATACACTTTTAGACCCTCTTCTTGTGCAAAACATTTGGAGGCCCTGTTCTTGCAGAAAACACTTGGATACCCAGTTCTTATGCAATACACTTTTAGACCCTCTTCTTGTGCAAAACATTTGAAGGCCCTGTTCTTGTGCAAACCACTTGCAGGCTCTGTTCTTGTGCAAAACACTTGCAGGACCTGCTCTTGTGCAAAACATTTGGAGGCCCTGTTCTTGCACAAAACACTTGGATACCCAGTTCTTGTGCAATACACTTTTAGACCCTCTTCTTCTGCAAAACATTTGGAGGCCCTGTTCTTGCACAAAACACTTGGATACCCAGTTCTTGTGCAATACACTTTTAGACCCTCTTCTTCTGCAAAACATTTGGAGGCCCTGTTCTTGCACAAAACACTTGGATACCCAGTTCCTGTGCAATACACTTTTAGACCCTCTTCTTGTGCAAAAGATTTGCAGGCCCTGTTCTTGTGCAAACCACTTGCAGGCCCTGTTCTTGTGCAAAACCTTTGCAGGCCCTGTTCTTGGTCAAAACACTTGCAGGCTCTGTTTTTGTGCAAAACGCATGCAGGCACTCTTCTTGTGTAAAGATTTGCAGGCACTCTTCTTGTTCAACACACTTGCAGGTCATGTTCTTGTGCAAAACACTTACAGGCCCTGTTCTTGTGCAAAACACTTGCAGGCCCTGTTGTAGTGCAAAATATTTGCAACTTCTGTTCTTGTGCAAAACACATGGAGGCACTGTTATTGTGCAATGCACTTGCAGGCCCTGTTGTTGTGAAAAACACTTGTAGGACCTGTTCTTGTGCAGTACACTTTCGAACCCTTTTCTTGTTCTAAACAGTTGCATGATCTGTTCTTGTGCAAAACCCTTGCAGGCCCTGTTCTTGTGCAAAACACTTGCAGGCCCTGTTCTTGTGCAAAACACTTGCAGGCCCTGTTCTTGGTCCAAACACTTGCAGGCTCTGTTTTTGTGCAAACCACTGGCAGGCTCTGTTCTTGTTTAAAACATTTGTAGGCACTGTTTTTGGGCAAACCACTTGCAGGCCCTGTTCTGGTGCAAAATATTTGCAACTTCTGTTCCTCGGCAAAACACATGCAGGCCCTATTCTTGTGCAAACCACTTGCAGGCCCTGTTCTTGTGCAAACCACTGGCAGGCCCTATTGTTGTGAAAAATACTTGCAGGCTCTGTTCTTGTGCAAAAAACTTGCAGTCCCTGTTTTTGTGCAAAACACTTGTAGGCCCTGTTGATGTGTAATCTATGTACAGGCTCTGTTCTTTTGCAAAACACTTGTAGGATATGTTGATGTGCAATACATGTACAGGCTCTGGTCTTGTGCAAAACACTTGGAGGACATGTTCTTGTGCAAAACATTTGGAGGCCCTGTTCTTGCACAAAACACTTGGATACCCAGTTCTTGTGCAATACACTTTTACACCCTCTTCTTCTGCAAAACATTTGCAGGCCCCATTTTTGTGCAAAACAATTGCAGGACCTGTTCTTGTGCAAAACAGTTGCAGGCCCTGTTGTAGTGCAAAATATTTGCAACTTCAGTTCTTGTGCAAAACACTTGCAGGACCTTGTCTTGTGCAAAAAAATTGCAGGCCCTGTTCTTGTGCAATACACTTTTAGACCCTCTTCTTGTGCAAAACATTTGGAGGCCCTGTTCTTGCAGAAAACACTTGGATACCCAGTTCTTATGCAATACACTTTTAGACCCTCTTCTTGTGCAAAACATTTGAAGGCCCTGTTCTTGTGCAAACCACTTGCAGGCTCTGTTCTTGTGCAAAACACTTGCAGGACCTGCTCTTGTGCAAAACATTTGGAGGCCCTGTTCTTGCACAAAACACTTGGATACCCAGTTCTTGTGCAATACACTTTTAGACCCTCTTCTTCTGCAAAACATTTGGAGGCCCTGTTCTTGCACAAAACACTTGGATACCCAGTTCTTGTGCAATACACTTTTAGACCCTCTTCTTCTGCAAAACATTTGGAGGCCCTGTTCTTGCACAAAACACTTGGATACCCAGTTCCTGTGCAATACACTTTTAGACCCTCTTCTTGTGCAAAAGATTTGCAGGCCCTGTTCTTGTGCAAACCACTTGCAGGCCCTGTTCTTGTGCAAAACCTTTGCAGGCCCTGTTCTTGGTCAAAACACTTGCAGGCTCTGTTTTTGTGCAAAACGCATGCAGGCACTCTTCTTGTGTAAAGATTTGCAGGCACTCTTCTTGTTCAACACACTTGCAGGTCATGTTCTTGTGCAAAACACTTACAGGCCCTTTTGTCGTGCAAAACACTTGCAGACCCTCTTCTTCTGCAACACACTTTCAGGCTTTGTTCTTGTTGAAAACACTTGCAGGCCCTGTTCTTGTGCAAAACACTTGCAGGCCCTGTTCTTGTGCAAAACACTTGCAGACCCTGTTCTTGTGCAATACACTTTTAGACCCTCTTCTTGTGCAAAACATTTGGAGGCACAAAACACTTGGATACCCAGTTCTTGTGCAATACACTTTTAGACCCTCTTCTTGTGCAAAACATTTGAAGGCCCTGTTCTTATGCAAACCACTTGCAGGCTCTGTTTTTGTGCAAAACGCATGCAGGCACTCTTCTTGTGTAAAGATTTGCAGGCACTCTTCTTGTTCAACACACTTGCAGGTCATGTTCTTGTGCAAAACACTTACAGGCCCTTTTGTCGTGCAAAACACTTGCAGACCCTCTTCTTCTGCAAAACACTTTCAGGCTTTGTTCTTGTTGAAAACACTTGCAGGCCCTGTTCTTGTGCAAAACACTTGGAGGCACTGTTATTGTGCAATGCACTTGCAGGCCCTGTTGTTGTGGAAAACACTTGTAGGACCTGTTCTTGTGCAATACACTTTCGAACCCTTTTCTTGTTCTAAACAGTTGCATGATCTGTTTTTGTGCAAAAGACTTGCAAGTTCTGTTTTTGTGCAAAACAATTGCAGGACCTGTTCTTGTGCAATACACTTTTAGACCCTCTTCTTGTGCAAAACATTTGCAGGACCTGTTCTTGTGCAAAACACTTGCAGGCCCTGTTCTTGTGCAAAACACTTGCAGACCCTGTTCTTGTGCAATACATTTTTAGACCCTCTTCTTGTGCAAAACATTTGGAGGCCCTGTTCTTGCACAAAACACTTGGATACCCAGTTCTTGTGCAATACACTTTTAGACCCTCTTCTTGTGCAAAACATTTGAAGGCCCTGTTCTTATGCAAACCACTTGCAGGCTCTGTTTTTGTGCAAAACGCATGCAGGCACTCTTCTTGTGTAAAGATTTGCAGGCACTCTTCTTGTTCAACACACTTGCAGGTCATGTTCTTGTGCAAAACACTTGCAGGCCCTGTTCTTGTGCAAAACCCTTGCAGGCCCTGTTCTTGTGCAAAACACTTGCAGGCCCTGTTCTTGTGCAAAATATTTGGAGGCCCTGTTCTTGCACAAAACACTTGGATACCCAGTTGTTGTGCAATACACTTTTAGACCCTCTTCTTCTGCAAAACATTTGCAGGCCCTGTTCTTGTGCAAACCACTTGCAGCCTCTGTTCTTGTGCAAAACACTTGCAGGCCCTGGTCTTGTGCAAAACAGTTGCAGGCCCTGTTGATGTGCAATACATGTACAGGCTCTGGTCTTTTGCAAAACACTTGCAGGCCCTGTTATTGTGCAATGCACTTGCAGGCCCTGTTGTTGTGAAAAACACTTGTAGGACCTGTTCTTGTGCAATACACTTTCGAACCCTTTTCTTGTTCTAAACAGTTGCATGATCTGTTCTTGTGCAAAACACTTGCAGGCCCTGTTCTTGTGCAAAATATTTGCAAATTCTGTTCTTGTGCAAAACAGTTGGAGGACCTGTTCTTGTGCAAAACCCTTGCAGGCCCTGTTCTTGTGCAATACACTTTTAGACCCTCTTCTTGTGCAAAACATTTGGAGGCCCTGTTCTTGCACAAAACACTTGGATACCCAGTTCCTGTGCAATACACTTTTAGACCCTCTTCTTGAGCAAAACATTTGCAGGCCCTGTTCTTGTTGAAACCACTTGCAGGCTCTCTTCTTGTGCAAAACCCTTGCAGGCCCTGTTCTTGTGCAATACACTTTTAGACCCTTGTCTTGTGCAAAACGTTTGGAGGCCCTGTTCTTGTGCAAAACACTTGCAGGCCCTGGTCTTGTGCAATAAACTTTTACACCCTCTTCTTGTGCAAAACATTTGGAGGCCCTGTTCTTGTGCAAACCACTTGGATACCCAGTTCTTGTGCAAAACCCTTGCAGGCCCTGTTGTAGTCCAAAATATTTGCAACTTCTGTTCTTGTGCAAAACACATGAAGGCCCTGTTTTTGTGCAAAACACATGCAGGCCCTGTTTTTGTGCAAAACACTTCCAGGCCCTGTTCTTGTGCAAAACACTTCCAGGCCCTGTTGTAGTGCAAAATATTTGCAACTTCTGTTCTTGTGCAAAACACATGCAGGCCCTGTTTTTGTGCAAAACACATGCAGGCCCTGTTTTTGTGCAAAACACTTCCAGGCCCTGTTCTTGTGCAAAACACTTCCAGGCCCTGTTGTAGTGCAAAATATTTGCAACTTCTGTTCTTGTGCAAAACACTTGCAGGCCCTGTTGATGTGCAATACATGTACAGGCTCTGGTCTTTTGCAAAACACTTGCAGGACCTGTTATTGTGCAAAACAATTGCACGACCTGTTCTTGTGCAAAACACTTCCAGGCCCTGTTCTTGTGCAATACACATTTAGACCCTATTCTTCTGCAAAACATTTGCAGGCCCTGTTCTTGTGCAATACACTTTTAGACCCTATTCTTCTGCAAAACATTTGCAGGCCCTGTTCTTGTGCAAAAGAATTGCAGGCCCTGTTCTTGTGCAAAACACTTGCAGGCCCTGTTCTTGTGCAAAACACTTGCAGGCCCTGTTCTTGTGCAATACACTTTTAGACCCTTGTCTTGTGCAAAACATTTGGAGGCCCTGTTCTTGTGCAAACCACTTGCAGCCTCTGTTCTTGTGCAAAACACTTGCAGGCCCTGGTCTTGTGCAATAAAATTTTAGACCCTTGTCTTGTGCAAAACATTTGGAGGCCCTGTTCTTGTGCAAACCACTTGCAGCCTCTGTTCTTGTGCAAAACATTTGGAGGCCCTGTTCTTGTGCAAACCACTTGGATACCCAGTTCTTGTGCAAAACCCTTGCAGGCCCTGTTCTTGTGCAAAACCCTTGCAGGCCCTGTTGTAGTCCAAAATATTTGCAACTTCTGTTCTTGTGCAAAACACATGAAGGCCCTGTTTTTGTGCAAAACACATGCAGGCCCTGTTTTTGTGCAAAACACTTCCAGGCCCTGTTCTTGTGCAAAACACTTCCAGGCCCTGTTGTAGTGCAAAATATTTGCAACTTCTGTTCTTGTGCAAAACATTTGGAGGCCCTGTTGTTGTGCAATACACTTTTAGACCCTCTTCTTCTGCAAAACATTTGCAGGCCCTGTTCTTGTGCAAACCACTTGCAGCCTCTATTCTTGTGCAAAACACTTGCACGCCCTGGTCTTGTGCAAAACACTTGCAGGCCCTGTTGATGTGCAATACATGTACAGGCTCTGGTCTTTTGCAAAACACTTGCAGGACCTGTTATTGTGCAAAACAATTGCACGACCTGTTCTTGTGCAAAACACTTCCAGGCCCTGTTCTTGTGCAATACACATTTAGACCCTGTTCTTGTGCAAAACATTTGGAGGCCCTGTTTTTGTGCAATACACTTTTAGACCCTATTCTTCTACAAAACATTTGCAGGCCCTGTTCTTGTGCAAAAGAATTGCAGGCCCTGTTCTTGTGCAAAACACTTGCAGGCCCTGTTCTTGTGCAAAACACTTGCAGGCCCTGTTCTGGTGCAAAATATTTGCAACTTCTGTTCCTCGGCAAAACACATGCAGGCCCTATTCTTGTGCAAACCACTTGCAGGCCCTGTTCTTGTGCAAACCACTGGCAGGCCCTAATGTTGTGAAAAATACTTGCAGGCTCTGTTCTTGTGCAAAAAACTTGCAGTCCCTGTTTTTGTGCAAAACACTTGTAGGCCCTGTTGATGTGTAATCTATGTACAGGCTCTGTTCTTTTGCAAAACACTTGCAGGATCTGTTGATGTGCAATACATGTACAGGCTCTGGTCTTGTGCAAAACACTTGCAGGACCTGTTCTTGTGCAAAACATTTGGAGGCCCTGTTCTTGCACAAAACACTTGGATACCCAGTTCTTGTGCAATACACTTTTACACCCTCTTCTTCTGCAAAACATTTGCAGGCCCCATTTTTGTGCAAAACAATTGCAGGACCTGTTCTTGTGCAAAACAGTTGCAGGCCCTGTTGTAGTGCAAAATATTTGCAACTTCAGTTCTTGTGCAAAACACTTGCAGGACCTTGTCTTGTGCAAAAAAATTGCAGGCCCTGTTCTTGTGCAATACACTTTTAGACCCTCTTCTTGTGCAAAACATTTGGAGGCCCTGTTCTTGCAGAAAACACTTGGATACCCAGTTCTTATGCAATACACTTTTAGACCCTCTTCTTGTGCAAAACATTTGAAGGCCCTGTTCTTGTGCAAACCACTTGCAGGCTCTGTTCTTGTGCAAAACACTTGCAGGACCTGCTCTTGTGCAAAACATTTGGAGGCCCTGTTCTTGCACAAAACACTTGGATACCCAGTTCTTGTGCAATACACTTTTAGACCCTCTTCTTCTGCAAAACATTTGGAGGCCCTGTTCTTGCACAAAACACTTGGATACCCAGTTCTTGTGCAATACACTTTTAGACCCTCTTCTTCTGCAAAACATTTGGAGGCCCTGTTCTTGCACAAAACACTTGGATACCCAGTTCCTGTGCAATACACTTTTAGACCCTCTTCTTGTGCAAAAGATTTGCAGGCCCTGTTCTTGTGCAAACCACTTGCAGGCCCTGTTCTTGTGCAAAACCTTTGCAGGCCCTGTTCTTGGTCAAAACACTTGCAGGCTCTGTTTTTGTGCAAAACGCATGCAGGCACTCTTCTTGTGTAAAGATTTGCAGGCACTCTTCTTGTTCAACACACTTGCAGGTCATGTTCTTGTGCAAAACACTTACAGGCCCTTTTGTCGTGCAAAACACTTGCAGACCCTCTTCTTCTGCAACACACTTTCAGGCTTTGTTCTTGTTGAAAACACTTGCAGGCCCTGTTCTTGTGCAAAACACTTGCAGGCCCTGTTCTTGTGCAAAACACTTGCAGACCCTGTTCTTGTGCAATACACTTTTAGACCCTCTTCTTGTGCAAAACATTTGGAGGCACAAAACACTTGGATACCCAGTTCTTGTGCAATACACTTTTAGACCCTCTTCTTGTGCAAAACATTTGAAGGCCCTGTTCTTATGCAAACCACTTGCAGGCTCTGTTTTTGTGCAAAACGCATGCAGGCACTCTTCTTGTGTAAAGATTTGCAGGCACTCTTCTTGTTCAACACACTTGCAGGTCATGTTCTTGTGCAAAACACTTACAGGCCCTTTTGTCGTGCAAAACACTTGCAGACCCTCTTCTTCTGCAAAACACTTTCAGGCTTTGTTCTTGTTGAAAACACTTGCAGGCCCTGTTCTTGTGCAAAACACTTGGAGGCACTGTTATTGTGCAATGCACTTGCAGGCCCTGTTGTTGTGGAAAACACTTGTAGGACCTGTTCTTGTGCAATACACTTTCGAACCCTTTTCTTGTTCTAAACAGTTGCATGATCTGTTTTTGTGCAAAAGACTTGCAAGTTCTGTTTTTGTGCAAAACAATTGCAGGACCTGTTCTTGTGCAATACACTTTTAGACCCTCTTCTTGTGCAAAACATTTGCAGGACCTGTTCTTGTGCAAAACACTTGCAGGCCCTGTTCTTGTGCAAAACACTTGCAGACCCTGTTCTTGTGCAATACATTTTTAGACCCTCTTCTTGTGCAAAACATTTGGAGGCCCTGTTCTTGCACAAAACACTTGGATACCCAGTTCTTGTGCAATACACTTTTAGACCCTCTTCTTGTGCAAAACATTTGAAGGCCCTGTTCTTATGCAAACCACTTGCAGGCTCTGTTTTTGTGCAAAACGCATGCAGGCACTCTTCTTGTGTAAAGATTTGCAGGCACTCTTCTTGTTCAACACACTTGCAGGTCATGTTCTTGTGCAAAACACTTGCAGGCCCTGTTCTTGTGCAAAACCCTTGCAGGCCCTGTTCTTGTGCAAAACACTTGCAGGCCCTGTTCTTGTGCAAAATATTTGGAGGCCCTGTTCTTGCACAAAACACTTGGATACCCAGTTGTTGTGCAATACACTTTTAGACCCTCTTCTTCTGCAAAACATTTGCAGGCCCTGTTCTTGTGCAAACCACTTGCAGCCTCTGTTCTTGTGCAAAACACTTGCAGGCCCTGGTCTTGTGCAAAACAGTTGCAGGCCCTGTTGATGTGCAATACATGTACAGGCTCTGGTCTTTTGCAAAACACTTGCAGGCCCTGTTATTGTGCAATGCACTTGCAGGCCCTGTTGTTGTGAAAAACACTTGTAGGACCTGTTCTTGTGCAGTACACTTTCGAACCCTTTTCTTGTTCTAAACAGTTGCATGATCTGTTCTTGTGCAAAACCCTTGCAGGCCCTGTTCTTGTGCAAAACACTTGGATACCCAGTTCCTGTGCAATACACTTTTAGACCCTCTTCTTGTGCAAAACATTTGGAGGCCCCGTTCTTGGTCAAAACACTTGCAGGCCCTGTTCTTGTGCAAAACACTTGCAGGCCCTGTTCTTGGTCCAAACACTTGCAGGCTCTGTTTTTGTGCAAACCACTGGCAGGCTCTGTTCTTGTTTAAAACATTTGTAGGCACTGTTTTTGGGCAAACCACTTGCAGGCCCTGTTCTGGTGCAAAATATTTGCAACTTCTGTTCCTCGGCAAAACACATGCAGGCCCTATTCTTGTGCAAACCACTTGCAGGCCCTGTTCTTGTGCAAACCACTGGCAGGCCCTAATGTTGTGAAAAATACTTGCAGGCTCTGTTCTTGTGCAAAAAACTTGCAGTCCCTGTTTTTGTGCAAAACACTTGTAGGCCCTGTTGATGTGTAATCTATGTACAGGCTCTGTTCTTTTGCAAAACACTTGCAGGATCTGTTGATGTGCAATACATGTACAGGCTCTGGTCTTGTGCAAAACACTTGCAGGACCTGTTCTTGTGCAAAACATTTGGAGGCCCTGTTCTTGCACAAAACACTTGGATACCCAGTTCTTGTGCAATACACTTTTACACCCTCTTCTTCTGCAAAACATTTGCAGGCCCCATTTTTGTGCAAAACAATTGCAGGACCTGTTCTTGTGCAAAACAGTTGCAGGCCCTGTTGTAGTGCAAAATATTTGCAACTTCAGTTCTTGTGCAAAACACTTGCAGGACCTTGTCTTGTGCAAAAAAATTGCAGGCCCTGTTCTTGTGCAATACACTTTTAGACCCTCTTCTTGTGCAAAACATTTGGAGGCCCTGTTCTTGCAGAAAACACTTGGATACCCAGTTCTTATGCAATACACTTTTAGACCCTCTTCTTGTGCAAAACATTTGAAGGCCCTGTTCTTGTGCAAACCACTTGCAGGCTCTGTTCTTGTGCAAAACACTTGCAGGACCTGCTCTTGTGCAAAACATTTGGAGGCCCTGTTCTTGCACAAAACACTTGGATACCCAGTTCTTGTGCAATACACTTTTAGACCCTCTTCTTCTGCAAAACATTTGGAGGCCCTGTTCTTGCACAAAACACTTGGATACCCAGTTCTTGTGCAATACACTTTTAGACCCTCTTCTTCTGCAAAACATTTGGAGGCCCTGTTCTTGCACAAAACACTTGGATACCCAGTTCCTGTGCAATACACTTTTAGACCCTCTTCTTGTGCAAAAGATTTGCAGGCCCTGTTCTTGTGCAAACCACTTGCAGGCCCTGTTCTTGTGCAAAACCTTTGCAGGCCCTGTTCTTGGTCAAAACACTTGCAGGCTCTGTTTTTGTGCAAAACGCATGCAGGCACTCTTCTTGTGTAAAGATTTGCAGGCACTCTTCTTGTTCAACACACTTGCAGGTCATGTTCTTGTGCAAAACACTTACAGGCCCTTTTGTCGTGCAAAACACTTGCAGACCCTCTTCTTCTGCAACACACTTTCAGGCTTTGTTCTTGTTGAAAACACTTGCAGGCCCTGTTCTTGTGCAAAACACTTGCAGGCCCTGTTCTTGTGCAAAACACTTGCAGACCCTGTTCTTGTGCAATACACTTTTAGACCCTCTTCTTGTGCAAAACATTTGGAGGCCCTGTTCTTGCACAAAACACTTGGATACCCAGTTCTTGTGCAATACACTTTTAGACCCTCTTCTTGTGCAAAACATTTGAAGGCCCTGTTCTTATGCAAACCACTTGCAGGCTCTGTTTTTGTGCAAAACGCACGCAGGCACTCTTCTTGTGTAAAGATTTGCAGGCACTCTTCTTGTTCAACACACTTGCAGGTCATGTTCTTGTGCAAAACACTTACAGGCCCTGTTCTTGTGCAAAACACTTGCAGGCCCTGTTGTAGTGCAAAATATTTGCAACTTCTGTTCTTGTGCAAAACACATGGAGGCACTGTTATTGTGCAATGCACTTGCAGGCCCTGTTGTTGTGAAAAACACTTGTAGGACCTGTTCTTGTGCAGTACACTTTCGAACCCTTTTCTTGTTCTAAACAGTTGCATGATCTGTTCTTGTGCAAAACCCTTGCAGGCCCTGTTCTTGTGCAAAACACTTGCAGGCCCTGTTCTTGTGCAAAACACTTGCAGGCCCTGTTCTTGGTCCAAACACTTGCAGGCTCTGTTTTTGTGCAAACCACTGGCAGGCTCTGTTCTTGTTTAAAACATTTGTAGGCACTGTTTTTGGGCAAACCACTTGCAGGCCCTGTTCTGGTGCAAAATATTTGCAACTTCTGTTCCTCGGCAAAACACATGCAGGCCCTATTCTTGTGCAAACCACTTGCAGGCCCTGTTCTTGTGCAAACCACTGGCAGGCCCTATTGTTGTGAAAAATACTTGCAGGCTCTGTTCTTGTGCAAAAAACTTGCAGTCCCTGTTTTTGTGCAAAACACTTGTAGGCCCTGTTGATGTGTAATCTATGTACAGGCTCTGTTCTTTTGCAAAACACTTGTAGGATATGTTGATGTGCAATACATGTACAGGCTCTGGTCTTGTGCAAAACACTTGGAGGACATGTTCTTGTGCAAAACATTTGGAGGCCCTGTTCTTGCACAAAACACTTGGATACCCAGTTCTTGTGCAATACACTTTTACACCCTCTTCTTCTGCAAAACATTTGCAGGCCCCATTTTTGTGCAAAACAATTGCAGGACCTGTTCTTGTGCAAAACAGTTGCAGGCCCTGTTGTAGTGCAAAATATTTGCAACTTCAGTTCTTGTGCAAAACACTTGCAGGACCTTGTCTTGTGCAAAAAAATTGCAGGCCCTGTTCTTGTGCAATACACTTTTAGACCCTCTTCTTGTGCAAAACATTTGGAGGCCCTGTTCTTGCAGAAAACACTTGGATACCCAGTTCTTATGCAATACACTTTTAGACCCTCTTCTTGTGCAAAACATTTGAAGGCCCTGTTCTTGTGCAAACCACTTGCAGGCTCTGTTCTTGTGCAAAACACTTGCAGGACCTGCTCTTGTGCAAAACATTTGGAGGCCCTGTTCTTGCACAAAACACTTGGATACCCAGTTCTTGTGCAATACACTTTTAGACCCTCTTCTTCTGCAAAACATTTGGAGGCCCTGTTCTTGCACAAAACACTTGGATACCCAGTTCTTGTGCAATACACTTTTAGACCCTCTTCTTCTGCAAAACATTTGGAGGCCCTGTTCTTGCACAAAACACTTGGATACCCAGTTCCTGTGCAATACACTTTTAGACCCTCTTCTTGTGCAAAAGATTTGCAGGCCCTGTTCTTGTGCAAACCACTTGCAGGCCCTGTTCTTGTGCAAAACCTTTGCAGGCCCTGTTCTTGGTCAAAACACTTGCAGGCTCTGTTTTTGTGCAAAACGCATGCAGGCACTCTTCTTGTGTAAAGATTTGCAGGCACTCTTCTTGTTCAACACACTTGCAGGTCATGTTCTTGTGCAAAACACTTACAGGCCCTTTTGTCGTGCAAAACACTTGCAGACCCTCTTCTTCTGCAACACACTTTCAGGCTTTGTTCTTGTTGAAAACACTTGCAGGCCCTGTTCTTGTGCAAAACACTTGCAGGCCCTGTTCTTGTGCAAAACACTTGCAGACCCTGTTCTTGTGCAATACACTTTTAGACCCTCTTCTTGTGCAAAACATTTGGAGGCACAAAACACTTGGATACCCAGTTCTTGTGCAATACACTTTTAGACCCTCTTCTTGTGCAAAACATTTGAAGGCCCTGTTCTTATGCAAACCACTTGCAGGCTCTGTTTTTGTGCAAAACGCATGCAGGCACTCTTCTTGTGTAAAGATTTGCAGGCACTCTTCTTGTTCAACACACTTGCAGGTCATGTTCTTGTGCAAAACACTTACAGGCCCTTTTGTCGTGCAAAACACTTGCAGACCCTCTTCTTCTGCAAAACACTTTCAGGCTTTGTTCTTGTTGAAAACACTTGCAGGCCCTGTTCTTGTGCAAAACACTTGGAGGCACTGTTATTGTGCAATGCACTTGCAGGCCCTGTTGTTGTGGAAAACACTTGTAGGACCTGTTCTTGTGCAATACACTTTCGAACCCTTTTCTTGTTCTAAACAGTTGCATGATCTGTTTTTGTGCAAAAGACTTGCAAGTTCTGTTTTTGTGCAAAACAATTGCAGGACCTGTTCTTGTGCAATACACTTTTAGACCCTCTTCTTGTGCAAAACATTTGCAGGACCTGTTCTTGTGCAAAACACTTGCAGGCCCTGTTCTTGTGCAAAACACTTGCAGACCCTGTTCTTGTGCAATACATTTTTAGACCCTCTTCTTGTGCAAAACATTTGGAGGCCCTGTTCTTGCACAAAACACTTGGATACCCAGTTCTTGTGCAATACACTTTTAGACCCTCTTCTTGTGCAAAACATTTGAAGGCCCTGTTCTTATGCAAACCACTTGCAGGCTCTGTTTTTGTGCAAAACGCATGCAGGCACTCTTCTTGTGTAAAGATTTGCAGGCACTCTTCTTGTTCAACACACTTGCAGGTCATGTTCTTGTGCAAAACACTTGCAGGCCCTGTTCTTGTGCAAAACCCTTGCAGGCCCTGTTCTTGTGCAAAACACTTGCAGGCCCTGTTCTTGTGCAAAATATTTGGAGGCCCTGTTCTTGCACAAAACACTTGGATACCCAGTTGTTGTGCAATACACTTTTAGACCCTCTTCTTCTGCAAAACATTTGCAGGCCCTGTTCTTGTGCAAACCACTTGCAGCCTCTGTTCTTGTGCAAAACACTTGCAGGCCCTGGTCTTGTGCAAAACAGTTGCAGGCCCTGTTGATGTGCAATACATGTACAGGCTCTGGTCTTTTGCAAAACACTTGCAGGCCCTGTTATTGTGCAATGCACTTGCAGGCCCTGTTGTTGTGAAAAACACTTGTAGGACCTGTTCTTGTGCAATACACTTTCGAAACCTTTTCTTGTTCTAAACAGTTGCATGATCTGTTCTTGTGCAAAACACTTGCAGGCCCTGTTCTTGTGCAAAATATTTGCAAATTCTGTTCTTGTGCAAAACAGTTGGAGGACCTGTTCTTGTGCAAAACCCTTGCAGGCCCTGTTCTTGTGCAATACACTTTTAGACCCTCTTCTTGTGCAAAACATTTGGAGGCCCTGTTCTTGCACAAAACACTTGGATACCCAGTTCCTGTGCAATACACTTTTAGACCCTCTTCTTGAGCAAAACATTTGCAGGCCCTGTTCTTGTTGAAACCACTTGCAGGCTCTCTTCTTGTGCAAAACCCTTGCAGGCCCTGTTCTTGTGCAATACACTTTTAGACCCTTGTCTTGTGCAAAACGTTTGGAGGCCCTGTTCTTGTGCAAAACACTTGCAGGCCCTGGTCTTGTGCAATAAACTTTTACACCCTCTTCTTGTGCAAAACATTTGGAGGCCCTGTTCTTGTGCAAACCACTTGGATACCCAGTTCTTGTGCAAAACCCTTGCAGGCCCTGTTGTAGTCCAAAATATTTGCAACTTCTGTTCTTGTGCAAAACACATGAAGGCCCTGTTTTTGTGCAAAACACATGCAGGCCCTGTTCTTGTGCAAAACACTTCCAGGCCCTGTTGTAGTGCAAAATATTTGCAACTTCTGTTCTTGTGCAAAACACATGCAGGCCCTGTTTTTGTGCAAAACACATGCAGGCCCTGTTTTTGTGCAAAACACTTCCAGGCCCTGTTCTTGTGCAAAACACTTCCAGGCCCTGTTGTAGTGCAAAATATTTGCAACTTCTGTTCTTGTGCAAAACACTTGCAGGCCCTGTTGATGTGCAATACATGTACAGGCTCTGGTCTTTTGCAAAACACTTGCAGGACCTGTTATTGTGCAAAACAATTGCACGACCTGTTCTTGTGCAAAACACTTCCAGGCCCTGTTCTTGTGCAATACACATTTAGACCCTGTTCTTGTGCAAAACATTTGGAGGCCCTGTTTTTGTGCAATACACTTTTAGACCCTATTCTTCTGCAAAACATTTGCAGGCCCTGTTCTTGTGCAAAAGAATTGCAGGCCCTGTTCTTGTGCAAAACACTTGCAGGCCCTGTTCTTGTGCAAAACACTTGCAGGCCCTCTTCTTGTGCAATACACTTTTAGACCCTTGTCTTGTGCAAAACATTTGGAGGCCCTGTTCTTGTGCAAACCACTTGCAGCCTCTGTTCTTGTGCAAAACACTTGCAGGCCCTGGTCTTGTGCAATAAAATTTTAGACCCTTGTCTTGTGCAAAACATTTGGAGGCCCTGTTCTTGTGCAAACCACTTGCAGCCTCTGTTCTTGTGCAAAACATTTGGAGGCCCTGTTCTTGTGCAAACCACTTGGATACCCAGTTCTTGTGCAAAACCCTTGCAGGCCCTGTTCTTGGTCAAAACAATTGCAGGACCTGTTGATGTGCAATACATGTACAGGCTCTGGTCTTTTGCAAAACACTTGCAGGACCTGTTCTTGTGCAAAACACTTGCAGGCCCTGTTCTTGTGCAAAATATTTGCAACTTCTGTTCTTGTGCAAAACACTTGCAGGCCCTGTTCTTTTGCAAAACACTTGCAGGCCCTGTTCTTGTGCAAAACACTTGCAGGCCCTGTTCTTGTGCAATACGCTTTTAGACCCTCTTCTTCTGCAAAACATTTGCAGGCCCTGTTCTTGTGCAAACCACTTGCAGGCCCTGTTGATGTGCAATACATGTACAGGCTCTGGTCTTTTGCAAAACACTTGCAGGACCTGTTCTTGTGCAAAACACTTGCAGGCCCTGTTTTTGTGCAAAACGCATGCAGGCACTCTTCTTGTGTAAAGATTTGCAGGCACTCTTCTTGTTCAACACACTTGCAGGTCATGTTCTTGTGCAAAACACTTACAGGCCCTTTTGTCGTGTAAAACACTTGCAGACCCTCTTCTTCTGCAAAACACTTTCAGGCTTTGTTCTTGTTGAAAACACTTGCAGGCCCTGTTCTTGTACAAACCACTTGCAGGACCTGTTCTTGTGCAAAACACTTGCAGGACCGGTTCTTGTGCAATACACTTTTAGACCCTCTTCTTGTGCAAAATATTTGGAGGCCCTGTTCTTGCACAAAACACTTGGATACCCAGTTCCTGTGCAATACACTTTTAGACCCTCTTCTTGTGCAAAACATTTGCAGGCCCTGTTCTTGTGCAAAACCCTTGCAGGCCCTGTTCTTGGTCAAAACACTTGCAGGCTCTGTTTTTGTGCAAAACGCATGCAGGCACTCTTCTTGTGTAAAGATTTGCAGGCACTCTTCTTGTTCAACACACTTGCAGGTCATGTTCTTGTGCAAAACACTTACAGGCCCTTTTGTCGTGCAAAACACTTGCAGACCCTCTTCTTCTGCAAAACACTTTCATGCTTTTTTCTTGTTGAAAACACTTGCAGGCCCTGTTCTTGTACAAACCACTTGCAGGACCTGTTCTTGTGCAAAACACTTGCAGGACCTGTTCTTGTGCAAAACAATTGCAGGACCTGTTCTTGTGCAAAACACTTCCAGGCCCTGTTCTTGTGCAATACACATTTAGACCCTGTTCTTGTGCAAAACATTTGGAGGCCCTGTTTTTGTGCAATACACTTTTAGACCCTATTCTTCTGCAAAACATTTGCAGGCCCTGTTCTTGTGCAATACACTTTTAGACCCTCTTCTTCTGCAAAACATTTGCAGGCCCTGTTCTTGTGCAAACCACTTGCAGCCTCTGTTCTTGTGCAAAACACTTGCAGGCCCTGGTCTTGTGCAAAACACTTGCAGGCCCTGTTGATGTGCAATACATGTACAGGCTCTGGTCTTTTGCAAAACACTTGCAGGACCTGTTATTGTGCAAAACAATTGCACGACCTGTTCTTGTGGAAAACACTTCCACGCCCTGTTCTTGTGCAATACACATTTAGACCCTGTTCTTGTGCAAAACATTTGGAGGCCCTGTTGTTGTGCAATACACTTTTAGACCCTCTTCTTCTGCAAAACATTTGCAGGCCCTGTTCTTGTGCAAACCACTTGCAGCCTCTATTCTTGTGCAAAACACTTGCAGGCCCTGGTCTTGTGCAAAACACTTGCAGGCCCTGTTGATGTGCAATACATGTACAGGCTCTGGTCTTTTGCAAAACACTTGCAGGACCTGTTATTGTGCAAAACAATTGCACGACCTGTTCTTGTGCAAAACACTTCCAGGCCCTGTTCTTGTGCAATACACATTTAGACCCTGTTCTTGTGCAAAACATTTGGAGGCCCTGTTTTTGTGCAATACACTTTTAGACCCTATTCTTCTGCAAAACATTTGCAGGCCCTGTTCTTGTGCAAAAGAATTGCAGGCCCTGTTCTTGTGCAAAACACTTGCAGGCCCTGTTCTTGTGCAAAACACTTGCAGGCCCTGTTCTTGTGCAATACACTTTTAGACCCTTGTCTTGTGCAAAACATTTGGAGGCCCTGTTCTTGTGCAAACCACTTGCAGCCTCTGTTCTTGTGCAAAACACTTGCAGGCCCTGGTCTTGTGCAATAAAATTTTAGACCCTTGTCTTGTGCAAAACATTTGGAGGCCCTGTTCTTGTGCAAACCACTTGCAGCCTCTGTTCTTGTGCAAAACATTTGGAGGCCCTGTTCTTGTGCAAACCACTTGGATACCCAGTTCTTGTGCAAAACCCTTGCAGGCCCTGTTCTTGTGCAAAACACTTGCAGGCCCTGTTGTAGTCCAAAATATTTGCAACTTCTGTTCTTGTGCAAAACACATGAAGGCCCTGTTTTTGTGCAAAACACATGCAGGCCCTGTTTTTGTGCAAAACACTTCCAGGCCCTGTTCTTGTGCAAAACACTTCCAGGCCCTGTTGTAGTGCAAAATATTTGCAACTTCTGTTCTTGTGCAAAACATTTGGAGGCCCTGTTGTTGTGCAATACACTTTTAGACCCTCTTCTTCTGCAAAACATTTGCAGGCCCTGTTCTTGTGCAAACCACTTGCAGCCTCTATTCTTGTGCAAAACACTTGCACGCCCTGGTCTTGTGCAAAACACTTGCAGGCCCTGTTGATGTGCAATACATGTACAGGCTCTGGTCTTTTGCAAAACACTTGCAGGACCTGTTATTGTGCAAAACAATTGCACGACCTGTTCTTGTGCAAAACACTTCCAGGCCCTGTTCTTGTGCAATACACATTTAGACCCTGTTCTTGTGCAAAACATTTGGAGGCCCTGTTTTTGTGCAATACACTTTTAGACCCTATTCTTCTGCAAAACATTTGCAGGCCCTGTTCTTGTGCAAAAGAATTGCAGGCCCTGTTCTTGTGCAAAACACTTGCAGGCCCTGTTCTTGTGCAAAACACTTGCAGGCCCTGTTCTTGTGCAATACACTTTTAGACCCTTGTCTTGTGCAAAACATTTGGAGGCCCTGTTCTTGTGCAAACCACTTGCAGCCTCTGTTCTTGTGCAAAACACTTGCAGGCCCTGGTCTTGTGCAATAAACTTTTAGACCCTTGTCTTGTGCAAAACATTTGGAGGCCCTGTTCTTGTGCAAACCACTTGCAGCCTCTGTTCTTGTGCAAAACATTTGGAGGCCCTGTTCTTGTGCAAACCACTTGGATACCCAGTTCTTGTGCAAAACCCTTGCAGGCCCTGTTCTTGGTCAAAACAATTGCAGGACCTGTTGATGTGCAATACATGTACAGGCTCTGGTCTTTTGCAAAACACTTGCAGGACCTGTTCTTGTGCAAAACACTTGCAGGCCCTGTTCTTGTGCAAAATATTTGCAACTTCTGTTCTTGTGCAAAACACTTGCAGGCCCTGTTCTTTTGCAAAACACTTGCAGGCCCTGTTCTTGTGCAAAACACTTGCAGGCCCTGTTCTTGTGCAATACGCTTTTAGACCCTCTTCTTCTGCAAAACATTTGCAGGCCCTGTTCTTGTGCAAACCACTTGCAGGCCCTGTTGATGTGCAATACATGTACAGGCTCTGGTCTTTTGCAAAACACTTGCAGGACCTGTTCTTGTGCAAAACACTTGCAGGCCCTGTTTTTGTGCAAAACGCATGCAGGCACTCTTCTTGTGTAAAGATTTGCAGGCACTCTTCTTGTTCAACACACTTGCAGGTCATGTTCTTGTGCAAAACACTTACAGGCCCTTTTGTCGTGTAAAACACTTGCAGACCCTCTTCTTCTGCAAAACACTTTCAGGCTTTGTTCTTGTTGAAAACACTTGCAGGCCCTGTTCTTGTACAAACCACTTGCAGGACCTGTTCTTGTGCAAAACACTTGCAGGACCGGTTCTTGTGCAATACACTTTTAGACCCTCTTCTTGTGCAAAACATTTGGAGGCCCTGTTCTTGCACAAAACACTTGGATACCCAGTTCCTGTGCAATACACTTTTAGACCCTCTTCTTGTGCAAAACATTTGCAGGCCCTGTTCTTGTGCAAAACCCTTGCAGGCCCTGTTCTTGGTCAAAACACTTGCAGGCTCTGTTTTTGTGCAAAACGCATGCAGGCACTCTTCTTGTGTAAAGATTTGCAGGCACTCTTCTTGTTCAACACACTTGCAGGTCATGTTCTTGTGCAAAAGACTTTCAGGCTTTGTTCTTGTTGAAAACACTTGCAGACCCTGTTCTTGTGCAAACCACCTGCAGGCCCTGTTCTTGTACAAAACACTTGCAGACCCTGTTCTTCTGCAAAATACTTGCAGCCATTTTTCTTGTGCAAAACACTCGCAGTCCCTGTTCCTCTTTAAAAGACTGGTAGGGCTTGTTGTTGTGAACAACACTTGCAGGCCCTGTTCTTCTGCAATACACTTTCAGACCCTGTTCTTGTACAAAATAGTTGAAAGCTATGTTCTAGTGCAAAACACTTGCAGGCCCTCTTCTTCTGCAAAACACTTTCAGGCTTTGTTCTTGTGCAAAACACTTGCAGGCCCTGTTCTTGTGCAAAACACTTGCAGGCCCTGTTTTTGTGCAAAACGCATGCAGGCACTCTTCTTGTGTAAAGATTTGCAGGCACTCTTCTTGTTCAACACACTTGCAGGTCATGTTCTTGTGCAAAACACTTACAGGCCCTTTTGTCGTGCAAAACACTTGCAGACCCTCTTCTTCTGCAAAACACTTTCATGCTTTTTTCTTGTTGAAAACACTTGCAGGCCCTGTTCTTGTACAAACCACTTGCAGGACCTGTTCTTGTGCAAAACACTTGCAGGACCTGTTCTTGTGCAAAACAATTGCAGGACCTGTTCTTGTGCAAAACACTTCCAGGCCCTGTTCTTGTGCAATACACATTTAGACCCTGTTCTTGTGCAAAACATTTGGAGGCCCTGTTTTTGTGCAATACACTTTTAGACCCTATTCTTCTGCAAAACATTTGCAGGCCCTGTTCTTGTGCAATACACTTTTAGACCCTCTTCTTCTGCAAAACATTTGCAGGCCCTGTTCTTGTGCAAACCACTTGCAGCCTCTGTTCTTGTGCAAAACACTTGCAGGCCCTGGTCTTGTGCAAAACACTTGCAGGCCCTGTTGATGTGCAATACATGTACAGGCTCTGGTCTTTTGCAAAACACTTGCAGGACCTGTTATTGTGCAAAACAATTGCACGACCTGTTCTTGTGGAAAACACTTCCACGCCCTGTTCTTGTGCAATACACATTTAGACCCTGTTCTTGTGCAAAACATTTGGAGGCCCTGTTGTTGTGCAATACACTTTTAGACCCTCTTCTTCTGCAAAACATTTGCAGGCCCTGTTCTTGTGCAAACCACTTGCAGCCTCTATTCTTGTGCAAAACACTTGCAGGCCCTGGTCTTGTGCAAAACACTTGCAGGCCCTGTTGATGTGCAATACATGTACAGGCTCTGGTCTTTTGCAAAACACTTGCAGGACCTGTTATTGTGCAAAACAATTGCACGACCTGTTCTTGTGCAAAACACTTCCAGGCCCTGTTCTTGTGCAATACACATTTAGACCCTGTTCTTGTGCAAAACATTTGGAGGCCCTGTTTTTGTGCAATACACTTTTAGACCCTATTCTTCTGCAAAACATTTGCAGGCCCTGTTCTTGTGCAAAAGAATTGCAGGCCCTGTTCTTGTGCAAAACACTTGCAGGCCCTGTTCTTGTGCAAAACACTTGCAGGCCCTCTTCTTGTGCAATACACTTTTAGACCCTTGTCTTGTGCAAAACATTTGGAGGCCCTGTTCTTGTGCAAACCACTTGCAGCCTCTGTTCTTGTGCAAAACACTTGCAGGCCCTGGTCTTGTGCAATAAACTTTTAGACCCTTGTCTTGTGCAAAACATTTGGAGGCCCTGTTCTTGTGCAAACCACTTGCAGCCTCTGTTCTTGTGCAAAACATTTGGAGGCCCTGTTCTTGTGCAAACCACTTGGATACCCAGTTCTTGTGCAAAACCCTTGCAGGCCCTGTTCTTGGTCAAAACAGTTGCAGGACCTGTTGATGTGCAATACATGTACAGGCTCTGGTCTTTTGCAAAACACTTGCAGGACCTGTTCTTGTGCAAAACACTTGCAGGCCCTGTTCTTGTGCAAAATATTTGCAACTTCTGTTCTTGTGCAAAACACTTGCAGGCCCTGTTCTTTTGCAAAACACTTGCAGGCCCTGTTCTTGTGCAAAACACTTGCAGGCCCTGTTCTTGTGCAATACGCTTTTAGACCCTCTTCTTCTGCAAAACATTTGCAGGCCCTGTTCTTGTGCAAACCACTTGCAGGCCCTGTTGATGTGCAATACATGTACAGGCTCTGGTCTTTTGCAAAACACTTGCAGGACCTGTTCTTGTGCAAAACACTTGCAGGCCCTGTTTTTGTGCAAAACGCATGCAGGCACTCTTCTTGTGTAAAGATTTGCAGGCACTCTTCTTGTTCAACACACTTGCAGGTCATGTTCTTGTGCAAAACACTTACAGGCCCTTTTGTCGTGTAAAACACTTGCAGACCCTCTTCTTCTGCAAAACACTTTCAGGCTTTGTTCTTGTTGAAAACACTTGCAGGCCCTGTTCTTGTACAAACCACTTGCAGGACCTGTTCTTGTGCAAAACACTTGCAGGACCGGTTCTTGTGCAATACACTTTTAGACCCTCTTCTTGTGCAAAACATTTGGAGGCCCTGTTCTTGCACAAAACACTTGGATACCCAGTTCCTGTGCAATACACTTTTAGACCCTCTTCTTGTGCAAAACATTTGCAGGCCCTGTTCTTGTGCAAAACCCTTGCAGGCCCTGTTCTTGGTCAAAACACTTGCAGGCTCTGTTTTTGTGCAAAACGCATGCAGGCACTCTTCTTGTGTAAAGATTTGCAGGCACTCTTCTTGTTCAACACACTTGCAGGTCATGTTCTTGTGCAAAAGACTTTCAGGCTTTGTTCTTGTTGAAAACACTTGCAGACCCTGTTCTTGTGCAAACCACCTGCAGGCCCTGTTCTTGTACAAAACACTTGCAGACCCTGTTCTTCTGCAAAATACTTGCAGCCATTTTTCTTGTGCAAAACACTCGCAGTCCCTGTTCCTCTTTAAAAGACTGGTAGGGCTTGTTGTTGTGAACAACACTTGCGGGCCCTGTTCTTCTGCAATACACTTTCAGACCCTGTTCTTGTACAAAATAGTTGAAAGCTATGTTCTAGTGCAAAACACTTGCAGGCCCTCTTCTTCTGCAAAACACTTTCAGGCTTTGTTCTTGTGCAAAACACTTGCAGGCCCTGTTCTTGTGCAAAACACTTGCAGGCCCTGTTTTTGTGCAAAACGCATGCAGGCACTCTTCTTGTGTAAAGATTTGCAGGCACTCTTCTTGTTCAACACACTTGCAGGTCATGTTCTTGTGCAAAACACTTACAGGCCCTTTTGTCGTGCAAAACACTTGCAGACCCTCTTCTTCTGCAAAACACTTTCATGCTTTTTTCTTGTTGAAAACACTTGCAGGCCCTGTTCTTGTACAAACCACTTGCAGGACCTGTTCTTGTGCAAAACACTTGCAGGACCTGTTCTTGTGCAAAACAATTGCAGGACCTGTTCTTGTGCAAAACACTTCCAGGCCCTGTTCTTGTGCAATACACATTTAGACCCTGTTCTTGTGCAAAACATTTGGAGGCCCTGTTTTTGTGCAATACACTTTTAGACCCTATTCTTCTGCAAAACATTTGCAGGCCCTGTTCTTGTGCAATACACTTTTAGACCCTCTTCTTCTGCAAAACATTTGCAGGCCCTGTTCTTGTGCAAACCACTTGCAGCCTCTGTTCTTGTGCAAAACACTTGCAGGCCCTGGTCTTGTGCAAAACACTTGCAGGCCCTGTTGATGTGCAATACATGTACAGGCTCTGGTCTTTTGCAAAACACTTGCAGGACCTGTTATTGTGCAAAAAAATTGCACGACCTGTTCTTGTGGAAAACACTTCCACGCCCTGTTCTTGTGCAATACACATTTAGACCCTGTTCTTGTGCAAAACATTTGGAGGCCCTGTTGTTGTGCAATACACTTTTAGACCCTCTTCTTCTGCAAAACATTTGGAGGCCCTGTTCTTGCACAAAACACTTGGATACCCAGTTCTTGTGCAATACACTTTTAGACCCTCTTCTTCTGCAAAACATTTGGAGGCCCTGTTCTTGCACAAAACACTTGGATACCCAGTTCTTGTGCAATACACTTTTAGACCCTCTTCTTCTGCAAAACATTTGGAGGCCCTGTTCTTGCACAAAACACTTGGATACCCAGTTCCTGTGCAATACACTTTTAGACCCTCTTCTTGTGCAAAAGATTTGCAGGCCCTGTTCTTGTGCAAACCACTTGCAGGCCCTGTTCTTGTGCAAAACCTTTGCAGGCCCTGTTCTTGGTCAAAACACTTGCAGGCTCTGTTTTTGTGCAAAACGCATGCAGGCACTCTTCTTGTGTAAAGATTTGCAGGCACTCTTCTTGTTCAACACACTTGCAGGTCATGTTCTTGTGCAAAACACTTACAGGCCCTTTTGTCGTGCAAAACACTTGCAGACCCTCTTCTTCTGCAACACACTTTCAGGCTTTGTTCTTGTTGAAAACACTTGCAGGCCCTGTTCTTGTGCAAAACACTTGCAGGCCCTGTTCTTGTGCAAAACACTTGCAGACCCTGTTCTTGTGCAATACACTTTTAGACCCTCTTCTTGTGCAAAACATTTGGAGGCCCTGTTCTTGCACAAAACACTTGGATACCCAGTTCTTGTGCAATACACTTTTAGACCCTCTTCTTGTGCAAAACATTTGAAGGCCCTGTTCTTATGCAAACCACTTGCAGGCTCTGTTTTTGTGCAAAACGCACGCAGGCACTCTTCTTGTGTAAAGATTTGCAGGCACTCTTCTTGTTCAACACACTTGCAGGTCATGTTCTTGTGCAAAACACTTACAGGCCCTGTTCTTGTGCAAAACACTTGCAGGCCCTGTTGTAGTGCAAAATATTTGCAACTTCTGTTCTTGTGCAAAACACATGGAGGCACTGTTATTGTGCAATGCACTTGCAGGCCCTGTTGTTGTGAAAAACACTTGTAGGACCTGTTCTTGTGCAGTACACTTTCGAACCCTTTTCTTGTTCTAAACAGTTGCATGATCTGTTCTTGTGCAAAACCCTTGCAGGCCCTGTTCTTGTGCAAAACACTTGCAGGCCCTGTTCTTGTGCAAAACACTTGCAGGCCCTGTTCTTGGTCCAAACACTTGCAGGCTCTGTTTTTGTGCAAACCACTGGCAGGCTCTGTTCTTGTTTAAAACATTTGTAGGCACTGTTTTTGGGCAAACCACTTGCAGGCCCTGTTCTGGTGCAAAATATTTGCAACTTCTGTTCCTCGGCAAAACACATGCAGGCCCTATTCTTGTGCAAACCACTTGCAGGCCCTGTTCTTGTGCAAACCACTGGCAGGCCCTATTGTTGTGAAAAATACTTGCAGGCTCTGTTCTTGTGCAAAAAACTTGCAGTCCCTGTTTTTGTGCAAAACACTTGTAGGCCCTGTTGATGTGTAATCTATGTACAGACTCTGTTCTTTTGCAAAACACTTGTAGGATATGTTGATGTGCAATACATGTACAGGCTCTGGTCTTGTGCAAAACACTTGGAGGACATGTTCTTGTGCAAAACATTTGGAGGCCCTGTTCTTGCACAAAACACTTGGATACCCAGTTCTTGTGCAATACACTTTTACACCCTCTTCTTCTGCAAAACATTTGCAGGCCCCATTTTTGTGCAAAACAATTGCAGGACCTGTTCTTGTGCAAAACAGTTGCAGGCCCTGTTGTAGTGCAAAATATTTGCAACTTCAGTTCTTGTGCAAAACACTTGCAGGACCTTGTCTTGTGCAAAAAAATTGCAGGCCCTGTTCTTGTGCAATACACTTTTAGACCCTCTTCTTGTGCAAAACATTTGGAGGCCCTGTTCTTGCAGAAAACACTTGGATACCCAGTTCTTATGCAATACACTTTTAGACCCTCTTCTTGTGCAAAACATTTGAAGGCCCTGTTCTTGTGCAAACCACTTGCAGGCTCTGTTCTTGTGCAAAACACTTGCAGGACCTGCTCTTGTGCAAAACATTTGGAGGCCCTGTTCTTGCACAAAACACTTGGATACCCAGTTCTTGTGCAATACACTTTTAGACCCTCTTCTTCTGCAAAACATTTGGAGGCCCTGTTCTTGCACAAAACACTTGGATACCCAGTTCTTGTGCAATACACTTTTAGACCCTCTTCTTCTGCAAAACATTTGGAGGCCCTGTTCTTGCACAAAACACTTGGATACCCAGTTCCTGTGCAATACACTTTTAGACCCTCTTCTTGTGCAAAAGATTTGCAGGCCCTGTTCTTGTGCAAACCACTTGCAGGCCCTGTTCTTGTGCAAAACCTTTGCAGGCCCTGTTCTTGGTCAAAACACTTGCAGGCTCTGTTTTTGTGCAAAACGCATGCAGGCACTCTTCTTGTGTAAAGATTTGCAGGCACTCTTCTTGTTCAACACACTTGCAGGTCATGTTCTTGTGCAAAACACTTACAGGCCCTGTTCTTGTGCAAAACACTTGCAGGCCCTGTTGTAGTGCAAAATATTTGCAACTTCTGTTCTTGTGCAAAACACATGGAGGCACTGTTATTGTGCAATGCACTTGCAGGCCCTGTTGTTGTGAAAAACACTTGTAGGACCTGTTCTTGTGCAGTACACTTTCGAACCCTTTTCTTGTTCTAAACAGTTGCATGATCTGTTCTTGTGCAAAACCCTTGCAGGCCCTGTTCTTGTGCAAAACACTTGCAGGCCCTGTTCTTGTGCAAAACACTTGCAGGCCCTGTTCTTGGTCCAAACACTTGCAGGCTCTGTTTTTGTGCAAACCACTGGCAGGCTCTGTTCTTGTTTAAAACATTTGTAGGCACTGTTTTTGGGCAAACCACTTGCAGGCCCTGTTCTGGTGCAAAATATTTGCAACTTCTGTTCCTCGGCAAAACACATGCAGGCCCTATTCTTGTGCAAACCACTTGCAGGCCCTGTTCTTGTGCAAACCACTGGCAGGCCCTATTGTTGTGAAAAATACTTGCAGGCTCTGTTCTTGTGCAAAAAACTTGCAGTCCCTGTTTTTGTGCAAAACACTTGTAGGCCCTGTTGATGTGTAATCTATGTACAGGCTCTGTTCTTTTGCAAAACACTTGTAGGATATGTTGATGTGCAATACATGTACAGGCTCTGGTCTTGTGCAAAACACTTGGAGGACATGTTCTTGTGCAAAACATTTGGAGGCCCTGTTCTTGCACAAAACACTTGGATACCCAGTTCTTGTGCAATACACTTTTACACCCTCTTCTTCTGCAAAACATTTGCAGGCCCCATTTTTGTGCAAAACAATTGCAGGACCTGTTCTTGTGCAAAACAGTTGCAGGCCCTGTTGTAGTGCAAAATATTTGCAACTTCAGTTCTTGTGCAAAACACTTGCAGGACCTTGTCTTGTGCAAAAAAATTGCAGGCCCTGTTCTTGTGCAATACACTTTTAGACCCTCTTCTTGTGCAAAACATTTGGAGGCCCTGTTCTTGCAGAAAACACTTGGATACCCAGTTCTTATGCAATACACTTTTAGACCCTCTTCTTTTTTTTTTTTTTTTTATTGAAAAAGTTTTCAAATACAAATTTTTCCCCCTTTTTCCCCCCCCCTCCCCCCCCTCCCTAACCCCCCTCCCCACCCTTCCCCCCCTGTGACTTCTTCGTAAAAAAAAAAAAACCCTAATTCATAACAGATTACTTACTCCCTCCTCAAAATACTGACCTTTACTTACTAAAAGTATTATAAATCCCCCTTTATCCATACATTTCAGAAAAGAAGAAGAGAAAAAAACAAAACAAAAAACAAACACATTATACTATAACTATTATAAAATAACTTCTAATTTAGCATAATAGTATTTTATATCTATACATTATTGCAACAATTCAAAACCACCTTCCACTTTAAAACTATGCGATAAGTCCTACTTTAATAACATTTCAAAGCGGGCTCCCCATAAAATCTAATTTAACATTTATTCCATTCTATCCATTTCCTCCACTCCCCTAAATGTATCACTTAAAAATCCCTTTTCTTAAACTAATCAATCTGTAGCTAGCTTATTCACCCACTGTCTTACAAATTTACCATACACAACAATTCTTGATATCTTTAATTCACTGCCCACACTACTTAAAAATATATATATATATATATTCCATTATATCTAAATAAAAAAAGAAAAGACAATAACTTTAAATTTATAGTCCATATAATATCTTCTTGAAGTCTTTCCACTGGATTGTTAGAACCAACATCCATAATAGGGTAACATAGCTTGCTGATGCAACAGTTTATTCAAGGTCTCCAATCATATCTGCCCCCATCAGTAGTAAACATCTTCTTATATATATAAAAGTAAAAACAACCACCCGAGTGACATTATAATTATATTCCATATAATAATAATTGTGGGTTTCATCAGGATTATTAATTTCCATCATCGTATTGGGTAACAACCCGATCTTCTGCATGTCCCAATGTGATTCTCTTGCCTTATAATTCAAGATAATTATAATATATTTATCAACACAAAAAGAAGTTTCAAAGTAGATAATTCAAAACCATCAATTTGAGGCTCTTTCCATGTCCCAAAATTACGGCAATGCAGAGATCTGCCACTATCCTCAGGATGATATTGACCAATGTGTCGCCTCCTCTATGTTTTCACATAATCATTCATATTTTAATATCACTGGCTTCACTGTTGCTTGGGTTAGAAATTTCTATTTTTGTACAACCTATTTCTTTTTTGTTTTCTTTTTGTGGGTTTGACTTCCATCCTAATTTTTTGTGTCTCGCGTTTCTTTTTTATCCCTTGTATATCCTCTAATTGGTTTCCATGCTTGTCCTTGCCTTGATAAGTCATCACATTAAAATCAGATGGCACTTCTCTCGAATTTGTAGATAATCCAGCTGGGGTATCCGATAAATCCAAAGGCAATTTATCTGGTACAGTCTCTGTCTTTAGTTCCAGCTCCTTCTGCTTATCCTGTATTATATCTGAAGACGTTAAATTCATTTTCAACCTATTTTGATAAAATTCTTCCGCTCTTTCAACAGTATTTAACTGGTATCTTTCTCCTTGATATCTCAATATAATACCAACTGGGACATCCCACCGGAATTGAATATTTCTCCTTTTTAACTCAGACACCAGAAAACCAAATTTCTTCCTTTCCATTAATATCTTAGGTGGGAGTTCCTTGTAAATCCAAATCTTTCTTCCATACAATTGCAAATTAGAATTGAAGGAATTTTGCACAATTTTATTCCTAATTTCTTTATCTGAAAAATAGATTACCACATCTCTAGGCAATTGCCTTTGCTTGGCAGTCCAGGAGTTTATTCGATAAGCTCTGTCAATCCTACAAAACACTTCCTCAGGTTGAATCTTTAAAATCCCAGCTAGAAATTCAGAAGATATTTTCCTTAAGTCATCTCTGTTATTTTCCTGCAAACCTCTAAGTCTTATTGCATATTCTGTAAAATTATATTGTATCTTTAGAACCTCTTTTTCAATCCTCTGTTGCAGAGTTTCTACATTACCAGACTTTTGATCAGCATCCATTTTGAATTTTTCTTCTGAACTATAATCCTGAATATTTAACAAATCATTTTCAGTTTTTTGAATTCTATTGTCCAATTTGTCTTGAATTTCATCCATTTTTGACTCTAGTAAATTAGCATTTATTTCCAACCGAATCATGAATTCTGACATTTTTAAAATTTTTTGCTGCAAAAAGTCAAACTTGGATTTCACCAATTCCTTAGTTTCCTGCTTAAATTTTTCAAGTTGCTGATTCACAATCTCATCCCTTCTTTCAATCTCCTCTAAGAGAAATTCTATTATATTAAAATCAGGTTTCTGGGACTGAAAAGTTAAAACTTGTTCCTTTAAATTCTTAGTGGGGGAATCCCCCCCACCTATTTTTTTGTCTGACTTCACAAGCCTCAGTGCCATATTTCCGCCTAAGCAGGCTTTGTTAGAAGAAAAAAAAAACAAGACAAAAGACTTCCAGCCAGCAACAATCAGGCCTCCAGGGGAAAAAGAGAAAAGCAAAAACAGGAGCGGAGTTTTGTCTACAAATGTAGCCAGTGGTATTTATTCCGCTACATTGTAATAATAAAAAACGGAAGAACTTTCCCTCTCAAACTCTTCTCCAGCCGCGGCAGACGCCATTTTTAAAAAAAACCTTTTTTCCTCTTTCTCTTCCTCTATTCTCTTAAGTAATTTTTAAAAGATAAGTAAAATACTTGCGCTTCAGTATTACAGGTCCAGCTCACATTTTCTTTGAGTAATCTGTCAAGTTCGCAGGCTTGCTTTTGACGCCTAGCTCTGCATTAGCAGAGGTCTCCCAAAGCCCGGAGCAGCGGCTGGGGATATGGGGCATCTCATCCGCTCCATCCCAAAAGTAAAAGAAAAACTTCTGGGACTCTGCAGAGAGTTCTACCCACCCCTGCCGGCTCTATCTCCGTTTCCTCATGGGAACGGAGTTTTTTCGAGCCGCCGTTCCGTTGTGAAGGCGGCTCTGACAGGCTATGGAAGCTGACGATCCCAAAGGAACGTCTGGCGGCGGCCAGCAGCAAACAGGAAGTCCCTTTTAGACCCTCTTCTTGTGCAAAACATTTGAAGGCCCTGTTCTTGTGCAAACCACTTGCAGGCTCTGTTCTTGTGCAAAACACTTGCAGGACCTGCTCTTGTGCAAAACATTTGGAGGCCCTGTTCTTGCACAAAACACTTGGATACCCAGTTCTTGTGCAATACACTTTTAGACCCTCTTCTTCTGCAAAACATTTGGAGGCCCTGTTCTTGCACAAAACACTTGGATACCCAGTTCTTGTGCAATACACTTTTAGACCCTCTTCTTCTGCAAAACATTTGGAGGCCCTGTTCTTGCACAAAACACTTGGATACCCAGTTCCTGTGCAATACACTTTTAGACCCTCTTCTTGTGCAAAAGATTTGCAGGCCCTGTTCTTGTGCAAACCACTTGCAGGCCCTGTTCTTGTGCAAAACCTTTGCAGGCCCTGTTCTTGGTCAAAACACTTGCAGGTCATGTTCTTGTGCAAAACACTTACAGGCCCTTTTGTCGTGCAAAACACTTGCAGACCCTCTTCTTCTGCAACACACTTTCAGGCTTTGTTCTTGTTGAAAACACTTGCAGGCCCTGTTCTTGTGCAAAACACTTGCAGGCCCTGTTCTTGTGCAAAACACTTGCAGACCCTGTTCTTGTGCAATACACTTTTAGACCCTCTTCTTGTGCAAAACATTTGGAGGCACAAAACACTTGGATACCCAGTTCTTGTGCAATACACTTTTAGACCCTCTTCTTCTGCAAAACATTTGGAGGCCCTGTTCTTGCACAAAACACTTGGATACCCAGTTCTTGTGCAATACACTTTTAGACCCTCTTCTTCTGCAAAACATTTGGAGGCCCTGTTCTTGCACAAAACACTTGGATACCCAGTTCCTGTGCAATACACTTTTAGACCCTCTTCTTGTGCAAAAGATTTGCAGGCCCTGTTCTTGTGCAAACCACTTGCAGGCCCTGTTCTTGTGCAAAACCTTTGCAGGCCCTGTTCTTGGTCAAAACACTTGCAGGCTCTGTTTTTGTGCAAAACGCATGCAGGCACTCTTCTTGTGTAAAGATTTGCAGGCACTCTTCTTGTTCAACACACTTGCAGGTCATGTTCTTGTGCAAAACACTTACAGGCCCTTTTGTCGTGCAAAACACTTGCAGACCCTCTTCTTCTGCAACACACTTTCAGGCTTTGTTCTTGTTGAAAACACTTGCAGGCCCTGTTCTTGTGCAAAACACTTGCAGGCCCTGTTCTTGTGCAAAACACTTGCAGACCCTGTTCTTGTGCAATACACTTTTAGACCCTCTTCTTGTGCAAAACATTTGGAGGCACAAAACACTTGGATACCCAGTTCTTGTGCAATACACTTTTAGACCCTCTTCTTGTGCAAAACATTTGAAGGCCCTGTTCTTATGCAAACCACTTGCAGGCTCTGTTTTTGTGCAAAACGCATGCAGGCACTCTTCTTGTGTAAAGATTTGCAGGCACTCTTCTTGTTCAACACACTTGCAGGTCATGTTCTTGTGCAAAACACTTACAGGCCCTTTTGTCGTGCAAAACACTTGCAGACCCTCTTCTTCTGCAAAACACTTTCAGGCTTTGTTCTTGTTGAAAACACTTGCAGGCCCTGTTCTTGTGCAAAACACTTGGAGGCACTGTTATTGTGCAATGCACTTGCAGGCCCTGTTGTTGTGGAAAACACTTGTAGGACCTGTTCTTGTGCAATACACTTTCGAACCCTTTTCTTGTTCTAAACAGTTGCATGATCTGTTTTTGTGCAAAAGACTTGCAAGTTCTGTTTTTGTGCAAAACACTTGCAGGACCTGTTCTTGTGCAATACACTTTTAGACCCTCTTCTTGTGCAAAACATTTGCAGGACCTGTTCTTGTGCAAAACACTTGCAGGCCCTGTTCTTGTGCAAAACACTTGCAGACCCTGTTCTTGTGCAATACATTTTTAGACCCTCTTCTTGTGCAAAACATTTGGAGGCCCTGTTCTTGCACAAAACACTTGGATACCCAGTTCTTGTGCAATACACTTTTAGACCCTCTTCTTGTGCAAAACATTTGAAGGCCCTGTTCTTATGCAAACCACTTGCAGGCTCTGTTTTTGTGCAAAACGCATGCAGGCACTCTTCTTGTGTAAAGATTTGCAGGCACTCTTCTTGTTCAACACACTTGCAGGTCATGTTCTTGTGCAAAACACTTGCAGGCCCTGTTCTTGTGCAAAACCCTTGCAGGCCCTGTTCTTGTGCAAAACACTTGCAGGCCCTGTTCTTGTGCAAAATATTTGGAGGCCCTGTTCTTGCACAAAACACTTGGATACCCAGTTGTTGTGCAATACACTTTTAGACCCTATTCTTCTGCAAAACATTTGCAGGCCCTGTTCTTGTGCAAAAGAATTGCAGGCCCTGTTCTTGTGCAAAACACTTGCAGGCCCTGTTCTTGTGCAAAACACTTGCAGGCCCTCTTCTTGTGCAATACACTTTTAGACCCTTGTCTTGTGCAAAACATTTGGAGGCCCTGTTCTTGTGCAAACCACTTGCAGCCTCTGTTCTTGTGCAAAACACTTGCAGGCCCTGGTCTTGTGCAATAAAATTTTAGACCCTTGTCTTGTGCAAAACATTTGGAGGCCCTGTTCTTGTGCAAACCACTTGCAGCCTCTGTTCTTGTGCAAAACATTTGGAGGCCCTGTTCTTGTGCAAACCACTTGGATACCCAGTTCTTGTGCAAAACCCTTGCAGGCCCTGTTCTTGGTCAAAACAGTTGCAGGACCTGTTGATGTGCAATACATGTACAGGCTCTGGTCTTTTGCAAAACACTTGCAGGACCTGTTCTTGTGCAAAACACTTGCAGGCCCTGTTCTTGTGCAAAATATTTGCAACTTCTGTTCTTGTGCAAAACACTTGCAGGCCCTGTTCTTTTGCAAAACACTTGCAGGCCCTGTTCTTGTGCAAAACACTTGCAGGCCCTGTTCTTGTGCAATACGCTTTTAGACCCTCTTCTTCTGCAAAACATTTGCAGGCCCTGTTCTTGTGCAAACCACTTGCAGGCCCTGTTGATGTGCAATACATGTACAGGCTCTGGTCTTTTGCAAAACACTTGCAGGACCTGTTCTTGTGCAAAACACTTGCAGGCCCTGTTTTTGTGCAAAACGCATGCAGGCACTCTTCTTGTGTAAAGATTTGCAGGCACTCTTCTTGTTCAACACACTTGCAGGTCATGTTCTTGTGCAAAACACTTACAGGCCCTTTTGTCGTGTAAAACACTTGCAGACCCTCTTCTTCTGCAAAACACTTTCAGGCTTTGTTCTTGTTGAAAACACTTGCAGGCCCTGTTCTTGTACAAACCACTTGCAGGACCTGTTCTTGTGCAAAACACTTGCAGGACCGGTTCTTGTGCAATACACTTTTAGACCCTCTTCTTGTGCAAAACATTTGGAGGCCCTGTTCTTGCACAAAACACTTGGATACCCAGTTCCTGTGCAATACACTTTTAGACCCTCTTCTTGTGCAAAACATTTGCAGGCCCTGTTCTTGTGCAAAACCCTTGCAGGCCCTGTTCTTGGTCAAAACACTTGCAGGCTCTGTTTTTGTGCAAAACGCATGCAGGCACTCTTCTTGTGTAAAGATTTGCAGGCACTCTTCTTGTTCAACACACTTGCAGGTCATGTTCTTGTGCAAAAGACTTTCAGGCTTTGTTCTTGTTGAAAACACTTGCAGACCCTGTTCTTGTGCAAACCACCTGCAGGCCCTGTTCTTGTACAAAACACTTGCAGACCCTGTTCTTCTGCAAAATACTTGCAGCCATTTTTCTTGTGCAAAACACTCGCAGTCCCTGTTCCTCTTTAAAAGACTGGTAGGGCTTGTTGTTGTGAACAACACTTGCGGGCCCTGTTCTTCTGCAATACACTTTCAGACCCTGTTCTTGTACAAAATAGTTGAAAGCTATGTTCTAGTGCAAAACACTTGCAGGCCCTCTTCTTCTGCAAAACACTTTCAGGCTTTGTTCTTGTGCAAAACACTTGCAGGCCCTGTTCTTGTGCAAAACACTTGCAGGCCCTGTTTTTGTGCAAAACGCATGCAGGCACTCTTCTTGTGTAAAGATTTGCAGGCACTCTTCTTGTTCAACACACTTGCAGGTCATGTTCTTGTGCAAAACACTTACAGGCCCTTTTGTCGTGCAAAACACTTGCAGACCCTCTTCTTCTGCAAAACACTTTCATGCTTTTTTCTTGTTGAAAACACTTGCAGGCCCTGTTCTTGTACAAACCACTTGCAGGACCTGTTCTTGTGCAAAACACTTGCAGGACCTGTTCTTGTGCAAAACAATTGCAGGACCTGTTCTTGTGCAAAACACTTCCAGGCCCTGTTCTTGTGCAATACACATTTAGACCCTGTTCTTGTGCAAAACATTTGGAGGCCCTGTTTTTGTGCAATACACTTTTAGACCCTATTCTTCTGCAAAACATTTGCAGGCCCTGTTCTTGTGCAATACACTTTTAGACCCTCTTCTTCTGCAAAACATTTGCAGGCCCTGTTCTTGTGCAAACCACTTGCAGCCTCTGTTCTTGTGCAAAACACTTGCAGGCCCTGGTCTTGTGCAAAACACTTGCAGGCCCTGTTGATGTGCAATACATGTACAGGCTCTGGTCTTTTGCAAAACACTTGCAGGACCTGTTATTGTGCAAAAAAATTGCACGACCTGTTCTTGTGGAAAACACTTCCACGCCCTGTTCTTGTGCAATACACATTTAGACCCTGTTCTTGTGCAAAACATTTGGAGGCCCTGTTGTTGTGCAATACACTTTTAGACCCTCTTCTTCTGCAAAACATTTGGAGGCCCTGTTCTTGCACAAAACACTTGGATACCCAGTTCTTGTGCAATACACTTTTAGACCCTCTTCTTCTGCAAAACATTTGGAGGCCCTGTTCTTGCACAAAACACTTGGATACCCAGTTCTTGTGCAATACACTTTTAGACCCTCTTCTTCTGCAAAACATTTGGAGGCCCTGTTCTTGCACAAAACACTTGGATACCCAGTTCCTGTGCAATACACTTTTAGACCCTCTTCTTGTGCAAAAGATTTGCAGGCCCTGTTCTTGTGCAAACCACTTGCAGGCCCTGTTCTTGTGCAAAACCTTTGCAGGCCCTGTTCTTGGTCAAAACACTTGCAGGCTCTGTTTTTGTGCAAAACGCATGCAGGCACGCTTCTTGTGTAAAGATTTGCAGGCACTCTTCTTGTTCAACACACTTGCAGGTCATGTTCTTGTGCAAAACACTTACAGGCCCTTTTGTCGTGCAAAACACTTGCAGACCCTCTTCTTCTGCAACACACTTTCAGGCTTTGTTCTTGTTGAAAACACTTGCAGGCCCTGTTCTTGTGCAAAACACTTGCAGGCCCTGTTCTTGTGCAAAACACTTGCAGACCCTGTTCTTGTGCAATACACTTTTAGACCCTCTTCTTGTGCAAAACATTTGGAGGCCCTGTTCTTGCACAAAACACTTGGATACCCAGTTCTTGTGCAATACACTTTTAGACCCTCTTCTTGTGCAAAACATTTGAAGGCCCTGTTCTTATGCAAACCACTTGCAGGCTCTGTTTTTGTGCAAAACGCACGCAGGCACTCTTCTTGTGTAAAGATTTGCAGGCACTCTTCTTGTTCAACACACTTGCAGGTCATGTTCTTGTGCAAAACACTTACAGGCCCTGTTCTTGTGCAAAACACTTGCAGGCCCTGTTGTAGTGCAAAATATTTGCAACTTCTGTTCTTGTGCAAAACACATGGAGGCACTGTTATTGTGCAATGCACTTGCAGGCCCTGTTGTTGTGAAAAACACTTGTAGGACCTGTTCTTGTGCAGTACACTTTCGAACCCTTTTCTTGTTCTAAACAGTTGCATGATCTGTTCTTGTGCAAAACCCTTGCAGGCCCTGTTCTTGTGCAAAACACTTGCAGGCCCTGTTCTTGTGCAAAACACTTGCAGGCCCTGTTCTTGGTCCAAACACTTGCAGGCTCTGTTTTTGTGCAAACCACTGGCAGGCTCTGTTCTTGTTTAAAACATTTGTAGGCACTGTTTTTGGGCAAACCACTTGCAGGCCCTGTTCTGGTGCAAAATATTTGCAACTTCTGTTCCTCGGCAAAACACATGCAGGCCCTATTCTTGTGCAAACCACTTGCAGGCCCTGTTCTTGTGCAAACCACTGGCAGGCCCTATTGTTGTGAAAAATACTTGCAGGCTCTGTTCTTGTGCAAAAAACTTGCAGTCCCTGTTTTTGTGCAAAACACTTGTAGGCCCTGTTGATGTGTAATCTATGTACAGACTCTGTTCTTTTGCAAAACACTTGTAGGATATGTTGATGTGCAATACATGTACAGGCTCTGGTCTTGTGCAAAACACTTGGAGGACATGTTCTTGTGCAAAACATTTGGAGGCCCTGTTCTTGCACAAAACACTTGGATACCCAGTTCTTGTGCAATACACTTTTACACCCTCTTCTTCTGCAAAACATTTGCAGGCCCCATTTTTGTGCAAAACAATTGCAGGACCTGTTCTTGTGCAAAACAGTTGCAGGCCCTGTTGTAGTGCAAAATATTTGCAACTTCAGTTCTTGTGCAAAACACTTGCAGGACCTTGTCTTGTGCAAAAAAATTGCAGGCCCTGTTCTTGTGCAATACACTTTTAGACCCTCTTCTTGTGCAAAACATTTGGAGGCCCTGTTCTTGCAGAAAACACTTGGATACCCAGTTCTTATGCAATACACTTTTAGACCCTCTTCTTGTGCAAAACATTTGAAGGCCCTGTTCTTGTGCAAACCACTTGCAGGCTCTGTTCTTGTGCAAAACACTTGCAGGACCTGCTCTTGTGCAAAACATTTGGAGGCCCTGTTCTTGCACAAAACACTTGGATACCCAGTTCTTGTGCAATACACTTTTAGACCCTCTTCTTCTGCAAAACATTTGGAGGCCCTGTTCTTGCACAAAACACTTGGATACCCAGTTCTTGTGCAATACACTTTTAGACCCTCTTCTTCTGCAAAACATTTGGAGGCCCTGTTCTTGCACAAAACACTTGGATACCCAGTTCCTGTGCAATACACTTTTAGACCCTCTTCTTGTGCAAAAGATTTGCAGGCCCTGTTCTTGTGCAAACCACTTGCAGGCCCTGTTCTTGTGCAAAACCTTTGCAGGCCCTGTTCTTGGTCAAAACACTTGCAGGCTCTGTTTTTGTGCAAAACGCATGCAGGCACTCTTCTTGTGTAAAGATTTGCAGGCACTCTTCTTGTTCAACACACTTGCAGGTCATGTTCTTGTGCAAAACACTTACAGGCCCTGTTCTTGTGCAAAACACTTGCAGGCCCTGTTGTAGTGCAAAATATTTGCAACTTCTGTTCTTGTGCAAAACACATGGAGGCACTGTTATTGTGCAATGCACTTGCAGGCCCTGTTGTTGTGAAAAACACTTGTAGGACCTGTTCTTGTGCAGTACACTTTCGAACCCTTTTCTTGTTCTAAACAGTTGCATGATCTGTTCTTGTGCAAAACCCTTGCAGGCCCTGTTCTTGTGCAAAACACTTGCAGGCCCTGTTCTTGTGCAAAACACTTGCAGGCCCTGTTCTTGGTCCAAACACTTGCAGGCTCTGTTTTTGTGCAAACCACTGGCAGGCTCTGTTCTTGTTTAAAACATTTGTAGGCACTGTTTTTGGGCAAACCACTTGCAGGCCCTGTTCTGGTGCAAAATATTTGCAACTTCTGTTCCTCGGCAAAACACATGCAGGCCCTATTCTTGTGCAAACCACTTGCAGGCCCTGTTCTTGTGCAAACCACTGGCAGGCCCTATTGTTGTGAAAAATACTTGCAGGCTCTGTTCTTGTGCAAAAAACTTGCAGTCCCTGTTTTTGTGCAAAACACTTGTAGGCCCTGTTGATGTGTAATCTATGTACAGGCTCTGTTCTTTTGCAAAACACTTGTAGGATATGTTGATGTGCAATACATGTACAGGCTCTGGTCTTGTGCAAAACACTTGGAGGACATGTTCTTGTGCAAAACATTTGGAGGCCCTGTTCTTGCACAAAACACTTGGATACCCAGTTCTTGTGCAATACACTTTTACACCCTCTTCTTCTGCAAAACATTTGCAGGCCCCATTTTTGTGCAAAACAATTGCAGGACCTGTTCTTGTGCAAAACAGTTGCAGGCCCTGTTGTAGTGCAAAATATTTGCAACTTCAGTTCTTGTGCAAAACACTTGCAGGACCTTGTCTTGTGCAAAAAAATTGCAGGCCCTGTTCTTGTGCAATACACTTTTAGACCCTCTTCTTGTGCAAAACATTTGGAGGCCCTGTTCTTGCAGAAAACACTTGGATACCCAGTTCTTATGCAATACACTTTTAGACCCTCTTCTTGTGCAAAACATTTGAAGGCCCTGTTCTTGTGCAAACCACTTGCAGGCTCTGTTCTTGTGCAAAACACTTGCAGGACCTGCTCTTGTGCAAAACATTTGGAGGCCCTGTTCTTGCACAAAACACTTGGATACCCAGTTCTTGTGCAATACACTTTTAGACCCTCTTCTTCTGCAAAACATTTGGAGGCCCTGTTCTTGCACAAAACACTTGGATACCCAGTTCTTGTGCAATACACTTTTAGACCCTCTTCTTCTGCAAAACATTTGGAGGCCCTGTTCTTGCACAAAACACTTGGATACCCAGTTCCTGTGCAATACACTTTTAGACCCTCTTCTTGTGCAAAAGATTTGCAGGCCCTGTTCTTGTGCAAACCACTTGCAGGCCCTGTTCTTGTGCAAAACCTTTGCAGGCCCTGTTCTTGGTCAAAACACTTGCAGGCTCTGTTTTTGTGCAAAACGCATGCAGGCACTCTTCTTGTGTAAAGATTTGCAGGCACTCTTCTTGTTCAACACACTTGCAGGTCATGTTCTTGTGCAAAACACTTACAGGCCCTTTTGTCGTGCAAAACACTTGCAGACCCTCTTCTTCTGCAACACACTTTCAGGCTTTGTTCTTGTTGAAAACACTTGCAGGCCCTGTTCTTGTGCAAAACACTTGCAGGCCCTGTTCTTGTGCAAAACACTTGCAGACCCTGTTCTTGTGCAATACACTTTTAGACCCTCTTCTTGTGCAAAACATTTGGAGGCACAAAACACTTGGATACCCAGTTCTTGTGCAATACACTTTTAGACCCTCTTCTTCTGCAAAACATTTGGAGGCCCTGTTCTTGCACAAAACACTTGGATACCCAGTTCTTGTGCAATACACTTTTAGACCCTCTTCTTCTGCAAAACATTTGGAGGCCCTGTTCTTGCACAAAACACTTGGATACCCAGTTCCTGTGCAATACACTTTTAGACCCTCTTCTTGTGCAAAAGATTTGCAGGCCCTGTTCTTGTGCAAACCACTTGCAGGCCCTGTTCTTGTGCAAAACCTTTGCAGGCCCTGTTCTTGGTCAAAACACTTGCAGGCTCTGTTTTTGTGCAAAACGCATGCAGGCACTCTTCTTGTGTAAAGATTTGCAGGCACTCTTCTTGTTCAACACACTTGCAGGTCATGTTCTTGTGCAAAACACTTACAGGCCCTTTTGTCGTGCAAAACACTTGCAGACCCTCTTCTTCTGCAACACACTTTCAGGCTTTGTTCTTGTTGAAAACACTTGCAGGCCCTGTTCTTGTGCAAAACACTTGCAGGCCCTGTTCTTGTGCAAAACACTTGCAGACCCTGTTCTTGTGCAATACACTTTTAGACCCTCTTCTTGTGCAAAACATTTGGAGGCACAAAACACTTGGATACCCAGTTCTTGTGCAATACACTTTTAGACCCTCTTCTTGTGCAAAACATTTGAAGGCCCTGTTCTTATGCAAACCACTTGCAGGCTCTGTTTTTGTGCAAAACGCATGCAGGCACTCTTCTTGTGTAAAGATTTGCAGGCACTCTTCTTGTTCAACACACTTGCAGGTCATGTTCTTGTGCAAAACACTTACAGGCCCTTTTGTCGTGCAAAACACTTGCAGACCCTCTTCTTCTGCAAAACACTTTCAGGCTTTGTTCTTGTTGAAAACACTTGCAGGCCCTGTTCTTGTGCAAAACACTTGGAGGCACTGTTATTGTGCAATGCACTTGCAGGCCCTGTTGTTGTGGAAAACACTTGTAGGACCTGTTCTTGTGCAATACACTTTCGAACCCTTTTCTTGTTCTAAACAGTTGCATGATCTGTTTTTGTGCAAAAGACTTGCAAGTTCTGTTTTTGTGCAAAACACTTGCAGGACCTGTTCTTGTGCAATACACTTTTAGACCCTCTTCTTGTGCAAAACATTTGCAGGACCTGTTCTTGTGCAAAACACTTGCAGGCCCTGTTCTTGTGCAAAACACTTGCAGACCCTGTTCTTGTGCAATACATTTTTAGACCCTCTTCTTGTGCAAAACATTTGGAGGCCCTGTTCTTGCACAAAACACTTGGATACCCAGTTCTTGTGCAATACACTTTTAGACCCTCTTCTTGTGCAAAACATTTGAAGGCCCTGTTCTTATGCAAACCACTTGCAGGCTCTGTTTTTGTGCAAAACGCATGCAGGCACTCTTCTTGTGTAAAGATTTGCAGGCACTCTTCTTGTTCAACACACTTGCAGGTCATGTTCTTGTGCAAAACACTTGCAGGCCCTGTTCTTGTGCAAAACCCTTGCAGGCCCTGTTCTTGTGCAAAACACTTGCAGGCCCTGTTCTTGTGCAAAATATTTGGAGGCCCTGTTCTTGCACAAAACACTTGGATACCCAGTTGTTGTGCAATACACTTTTAGACCCTCTTCTTCTGCAAAACATTTGCAGGCCCTGTTCTTGTGCAAACCACTTGCAGCCTCTGTTCTTGTGCAAAACACTTGCAGGCCCTGGTCTTGTGCAAAACAGTTGCAGGCCCTGTTGATGTGCAATACATGTACAGGCTCTGGTCTTTTGCAAAACACTTGCAGGCCCTGTTATTGTGCAATGCACTTGCAGGCCCTGTTGTTGTGAAAAACACTTGTAGGACCTGTTCTTGTGCAATACACTTTCGAACCCTTTTCTTGTTCTAAACAGTTGCATAATCTGTTCTTGTGTAAAACACTTGCAGGCCCTGTTCTTGTGCAAAATATTTGCAAATTCTGTTCTTGTGCAAAACATTTGGAGGCCCTGTTGTTGTGCAATACACTTTTAGACCCTCTTCTTCTGCAAAACATTTGCAGGCCCTGTTCTTGTGCAAACCACTTGCAGCCTCTATTCTTGTGCAAAACACTTGCAGGCCCTGGTCTTGTGCAAAACACTTGCAGGCCCTGTTGATGTGCAATACATGTACAGGCTCTGGTCTTTTGCAAAACACTTGCAGGACCTGTTATTGTGCAAAACAATTGCACGACCTGTTCTTGTGCAAAACACTTCCAGGCCCTGTTCTTGTGCAATACACATTTAGACCCTGTTCTTGTGCAAAACATTTGGAGGCCCTGTTTTTGTGCAATACACTTTTAGACCCTATTCTTCTGCAAAACATTTGCAGGCCCTGTTCTTGTGCAAAATAATTGCAGGCCCTGTTCTTGTGCAAAACACTTGCAGGCCCTGTTCTTGTGCAAAACACTTGCAGGCCCTGTTCTTGTGCAATACACTTTTAGACCCTCTTCTTGTGCAAAACATTTGGAGGCCCTGTTCTTGCAGAAAACACTTGGATACCCAGTTCTTATGCAATACACTTTTAGACCCTCTTCTTGTGCAAAACATTTGAAGGCCCTGTTCTTGTGCAAACCACTTGCAGGCTCTGTTCTTGTGCAAAACACTTGCAGGACCTGCTCTTGTGCAAAACATTTGGAGGCCCTGTTCTTGCACAAAACACTTGGATACCCAGTTCTTGTGCAATACACTTTTAGACCCTCTTCTTCTGCAAAACATTTGGAGGCCCTGTTCTTGCACAAAACACTTGGATACCCAGTTCTTGTGCAATACACTTTTAGACCCTCTTCTTCTGCAAAACATTTGGAGGCCCTGTTCTTGCACAAAACACTTGGATACCCAGTTCCTGTGCAATACACTTTTAGACCCTCTTCTTGTGCAAAAGATTTGCAGGCCCTGTTCTTGTGCAAACCACTTGCAGGCCCTGTTCTTGTGCAAAACCTTTGCAGGCCCTGTTCTTGGTCAAAACACTTGCAGGCTCTGTTTTTGTGCAAAACGCATGCAGGCACTCTTCTTGTGTAAAGATTTGCAGGCACTCTTCTTGTTCAACACACTTGCAGGTCATGTTCTTGTGCAAAACACTTACAGGCCCTTTTGTCGTGCAAAACACTTGCAGACCCTCTTCTTCTGCAACACACTTTCAGGCTTTGTTCTTGTTGAAAACACTTGCAGGCCCTGTTCTTGTGCAAAACACTTGCAGGCCCTGTTCTTGTGCAAAACACTTGCAGACCCTGTTCTTGTGCAATACACTTTTAGACCCTCTTCTTGTGCAAAACATTTGGAGGCCCTGTTCTTGCACAAAACACTTGGATACCCAGTTCTTGTGCAATACACTTTTAGACCCTCTTCTTGTGCAAAACATTTGAAGGCCCTGTTCTTATGCAAACCACTTGCAGGCTCTGTTTTTGTGCAAAACGCACGCAGGCACTCTTCTTGTGTAAAGATTTGCAGGCACTCTTCTTGTTCAACACACTTGCAGGTCATGTTCTTGTGCAAAACACTTACAGGCCCTGTTCTTGTGCAAAACACTTGCAGGCCCTGTTGTAGTGCAAAATATTTGCAACTTCTGTTCTTGTGCAAAACACATGGAGGCACTGTTATTGTGCAATGCACTTGCAGGCCCTGTTGTTGTGAAAAACACTTGTAGGACCTGTTCTTGTGCAGTACACTTTCGAACCCTTTTCTTGTTCTAAACAGTTGCATGATCTGTTCTTGTGCAAAACCCTTGCAGGCCCTGTTCTTGTGCAAAACACTTGCAGGCCCTGTTCTTGTGCAAAACACTTGCAGGCCCTGTTCTTGGTCCAAACACTTGCAGGCTCTGTTTTTGTGCAAACCACTGGCAGGCTCTGTTCTTGTTTAAAACATTTGTAGGCACTGTTTTTGGGCAAACCACTTGCAGGCCCTGTTCTGGTGCAAAATATTTGCAACTTCTGTTCCTCGGCAAAACACATGCAGGCCCTATTCTTGTGCAAACCACTTGCAGGCCCTGTTCTTGTGCAAACCACTGGCAGGCCCTATTGTTGTGAAAAATACTTGCAGGCTCTGTTCTTGTGCAAAAAACTTGCAGTCCCTGTTTTTGTGCAAAACACTTGTAGGCCCTGTTGATGTGTAATCTATGTACAGGCTCTGTTCTTTTGCAAAACACTTGTAGGATATGTTGATGTGCAATACATGTACAGGCTCTGGTCTTGTGCAAAACACTTGGAGGACATGTTCTTGTGCAAAACATTTGGAGGCCCTGTTCTTGCACAAAACACTTGGATACCCAGTTCTTGTGCAATACACTTTTACACCCTCTTCTTCTGCAAAACATTTGCAGGCCCCATTTTTGTGCAAAACAATTGCAGGACCTGTTCTTGTGCAAAACAGTTGCAGGCCCTGTTGTAGTGCAAAATATTTGCAACTTCAGTTCTTGTGCAAAACACTTGCAGGACCTTGTCTTGTGCAAAAAAATTGCAGGCCCTGTTCTTGTGCAATACACTTTTAGACCCTCTTCTTGTGCAAAACATTTGGAGGCCCTGTTCTTGCAGAAAACACTTGGATACCCAGTTCTTATGCAATACACTTTTAGACCCTCTTCTTGTGCAAAACATTTGAAGGCCCTGTTCTTGTGCAAACCACTTGCAGGCTCTGTTCTTGTGCAAAACACTTGCAGGACCTGCTCTTGTGCAAAACATTTGGAGGCCCTGTTCTTGCACAAAACACTTGGATACCCAGTTCTTGTGCAATACACTTTTAGACCCTCTTCTTCTGCAAAACATTTGGAGGCCCTGTTCTTGCACAAAACACTTGGATACCCAGTTCTTGTGCAATACACTTTTAGACCCTCTTCTTCTGCAAAACATTTGGAGGCCCTGTTCTTGCACAAAACACTTGGATACCCAGTTCCTGTGCAATACACTTTTAGACCCTCTTCTTGTGCAAAAGATTTGCAGGCCCTGTTCTTGTGCAAACCACTTGCAGGCCCTGTTCTTGTGCAAAACCTTTGCAGGACCTGTTCTTGTGCAAAACACTTGCAGGCCCTGTTTTTGTGCAAAACGCATGCAGGCACTCTTCTTGTGTAAAGATTTGCAGGCACTCTTCTTGTTCAACACACTTGCAGGTCATGTTCTTGTGCAAAACACTTACAGGCCCTTTTGTCGTGCAAAACACTTGCAGACCCTCTTCTTCTGCAACACACTTTCAGGCTTTGTTCTTGTTGAAAACACTTGCAGGCCCTGTTCTTGTGCAAAACACTTGCAGGCCCTGTTCTTGTGCAAAACACTTGCAGACCCTGTTCTTGTGCAATACACTTTTAGACCCTCTTCTTGTGCAAAACATTTGGAGGCACAAAACACTTGGATACCCAGTTCTTGTGCAATACACTTTTAGACCCTCTTCTTGTGCAAAACATTTGAAGGCCCTGTTCTTATGCAAACCACTTGCAGGCTCTGTTTTTGTGCAAAACGCATGCAGGCACTCTTCTTGTGTAAAGATTTGCAGGCACTCTTCTTGTTCAACACACTTGCAGGTCATGTTCTTGTGCAAAACACTTACAGGCCCTTTTGTCGTGCAAAACACTTGCAGACCCTCTTCTTCTGCAAAACACTTTCAGGCTTTGTTCTTGTTGAAAACACTTGCAGGCCCTGTTCTTGTGCAAAACACTTGGAGGCACTGTTATTGTGCAATGCACTTGCAGGCCCTGTTGTTGTGGAAAACACTTGTAGGACCTGTTCTTGTGCAATACACTTTCGAACCCTTTTCTTGTTCTAAACAGTTGCATGATCTGTTTTTGTGCAAAAGACTTGCAAGTTCTGTTTTTGTGCAAAACAATTGCAGGACCTGTTCATGTGCAATACACTTTTAGACCCTCTTCTTGTGCAAAACATTTGCAGGACCTGTTCTTGTGCAAAACACTTGCAGGCCCTGTTCTTGTGCAAAACACTTGCAGACCCTGTTCTTGTGCAATACATTTTTAGACCCTCTTCTTGTGCAAAACATTTGGAGGCCCTGTTCTTGCACAAAACACTTGGATACCCAGTTCTTGTGCAATACACTTTTAGACCCTCTTCTTGTGCAAAACATTTGAAGGCCCTGTTCTTATGCAAACCACTTGCAGGCTCTGTTTTTGTGCAAAACGCATGCAGGCACTCTTCTTGTGTAAAGATTTGCAGGCACTCTTCTTGTTCAACACACTTGCAGGTCATGTTCTTGTGCAAAACACTTGCAGGCCCTGTTCTTGTGCAAAACCCTTGCAGGCCCTGTTCTTGTGCAAAACACTTGCAGGCCCTGTTCTTGTGCAAAATATTTGGAGGCCCTGTTCTTGCACAAAACACTTGGATACCCAGTTGTTGTGCAATACACTTTTAGACCCTCTTCTTCTGCAAAACATTTGCAGGCCCTGTTCTTGTGCAAACCACTTGCAGCCTCTGTTCTTGTGCAAAACACTTGCAGGCCCTGGTCTTGTGCAAAACAGTTGCAGGCCCTGTTGATGTGCAATACATGTACAGGCTCTGGTCTTTTGCAAAACACTTGCAGGCCCTGTTATTGTGCAATGCACTTGCAGGCCCTGTTGTTGTGAAAAACACTTGTAGGACCTGTTCTTGTGCAATACACTTTCGAACCCTTTTCTTGTTCTAAACAGTTGCATGATCTGTTCTTGTGCAAAACACTTGCAGGCCCTGTTCTTGTGCAAAATATTTGCAAATTCTGTTCTTGTGCAAAACAGTTGGAGGACCTGTTCTTGTGCAAAACCCTTGCAGGCCCTGTTCTTGTGCAATACACTTTTAGACCCTCTTCTTGTGCAAAACATTTGGAGGCCCTGTTCTTGCACAAAACACTTGGATACCCAGTTCCTGTGCAATACACTTTTAGACCCTCTTCTTGAGCAAAACATTTGCAGGCCCTGTTCTTGTTGAAACCACTTGCAGGCTCTCTTCTTGTGCAAAACCCTTGCAGGCCCTGTTCTTGTGCAATACACTTTTAGACCCTTGTCTTGTGCAAAACGTTTGGAGGCCCTGTTCTTGTGCAAAACACTTGCAGGCCCTGGTCTTGTGCAATAAACTTTTACACCCTCTTCTTGTGCAAAACATTTGGAGGCCCTGTTCTTGTGCAAACCACTTGGATACCCAGTTCTTGTGCAAAACCCTTGCAGGCCCTGTTGTAGTCCAAAATATTTGCAACTTCTGTTCTTGTGCAAAACACATGAAGGCCCTGTTTTTGTGCAAAACACATGCAGGCCCTGTTTTTGTGCAAAACACTTCCAGGCCCTGTTCTTGTGCAAAACACTTCCAGGCCCTGTTGTAGTGCAAAATATTTGCAACTTCTGTTCTTGTGCAAAACACATGCAGGCCCTGTTTTTGTGCAAAACACATGCAGGCCCTGTTTTTGTGCAAAACACTTCCAGGCCCTGTTCTTGTGCAAAACACTTCCAGGCCCTGTTGTAGTGCAAAATATTTGCAACTTCTGTTCTTGTGCAAAACACTTGCAGGCCCTGTTGATGTGCAATACATGTACAGGCTCTGGTCTTTTGCAAAACACTTGCAGGACCTGTTATTGTGCAAAACAATTGCACGACCTGTTCTTGTGCAAAACACTTCCAGGCCCTGTTCTTGTGCAATACACATTTAGACCCTGTTCTTGTGCAAAACATTTGGAGGCCCTGTTTTTGTGCAATACACTTTTAGACCCTATTCTTCTGCAAAACATTTGCAGGCCCTGTTCTTGTGCAAAAGAATTGCAGGCCCTGTTCTTGTGCAAAACACTTGCAGGCCCTGTTCTTGTGCAAAACACTTGCAGGCCCTGTTCTTGTGCAATACACTTTTAGACCCTTGTCTTGTGCAAAACATTTGGAGGCCCTGTTCTTGTGCAAACCACTTGCAGCCTCTGTTCTTGTGCAAAACACTTGCAGGCCCTGGTCTTGTGCAATAAACTTTTAGACCCTTGTCTTGTGCAAAACATTTGGAGGCCCTGTTCTTGTGCAAACCACTTGCAGCCTCTGTTCTTGTGCAAAACATTTGGAGGCCCTGTTCTTGTGCAAACCACTTGGATACCCAGTTCTTGTGCAAAACCCTTGCAGGCCCTGTTCTTGGTCAAAACAATTGCAGGACCTGTTGATGTGCAATACATGTACAGGCTCTGGTCTTTTGCAAAACACTTGCAGGACCTGTTCTTGTGCAAAACACTTGCAGGCCCTGTTCTTGTGCAAAATATTTGCAACTTCTGTTCTTGTGCAAAACACTTGCAGGCCCTGTTCTTTTGCAAAACACTTGCAGGCCCTGTTTTTGTGCAAAACGCATGCAGGCACTCTTCTTGTGTAAAGATTTGCAGGCACTCTTCTTGTTCAACACACTTGCAGGTCATGTTCTTGTGCAAAACACTTACAGGCCCTTTTGTCGTGTAAAACACTTGCAGACCCTCTTCTTCTGCAAAACACTTTCAGGCTTTGTTCTTGTTGAAAACACTTGCAGGCCCTGTTCTTGTACAAACCACTTGCAGGACCTGTTCTTGTGCAAAACACTTGCAGGACCGGTTCTTGTGCAATACACTTTTAGACCCTCTTCTTGTGCAAAATATTTGGAGGCCCTGTTCTTGCACAAAACACTTGGATACCCAGTTCCTGTGCAATACACTTTTAGACCCTCTTCTTGTGCAAAACATTTGCAGGCCCTGTTCTTGTGCAAAACCCTTGCAGGCCCTGTTCTTGGTCAAAACACTTGCAGGCTCTGTTTTTGTGCAAAACGCATGCAGGCACTCTTCTTGTGTAAAGATTTGCAGGCACTCTTCTTGTTCAACACACTTGCAGGTCATGTTCTTGTGCAAAAGACTTTCAGGCTTTGTTCTTGTTGAAAACACTTGCAGACCCTGTTCTTGTGCAAACCACTTGCAGGCCCTGTTCTTGTACAAAACACTTGCAGACCCTGTTCTTCTGCAAAATACTTGCAGCCATTTTTCTTGTGCAAAACACTCGCAGTCCCTGTTCCTCTTTAAAAGACTGGTAGGGCTTGTTGTTGTGAACAACACTTGCAGGCCCTGTTCTTCTGCAATACACTTTCAGACCCTGTTCTTGTACAAAATAGTTGAAAGCTATGTTCTAGTGCAAAACACTTGCAGGCCCTCTTCTTCTGCAAAACACTTTCAGGCTTTGTTCTTGTGCAAAACACTTGCAGGCCCTGTTCTTGTGCAAAACACTTGCAGGCCCTGTTTTTGTGCAAAACGCATGCAGGCACTCTTCTTGTGTAAAGATTTGCAGGCACTCTTCTTGTTCAACACACTTGCAGGTCATGTTCTTGTGCAAAACACTTACAGGCCCTTTTGTCGTGCAAAACACTTGCAGACCCTCTTCTTCTGCAAAACACTTTCATGCTTTTTTCTTGTTGAAAACACTTGCAGGCCCTGTTCTTGTACAAACCACTTGCAGGACCTGTTCTTGTGCAAAACACTTGCAGGACCTGTTCTTGTGCAAAACAATTGCAGGACCTGTTCTTGTGCAAAACACTTCCAGGCCCTGTTCTTGTGCAATACACATTTAGACCCTGTTCTTGTGCAAAACATTTGGAGGCCCTGTTTTTGTGCAATACACTTTTAGACCCTATTCTTCTGCAAAACATTTGCAGGCCCTGTTCTTGTGCAATACACTTTTAGACCCTCTTCTTCTGCAAAACATTTGCAGGCCCTGTTCTTGTGCAAACCACTTGCAGCCTCTGTTCTTGTGCAAAACACTTGCAGGCCCTGGTCTTGTGCAAAACACTTGCAGGCCCTGTTGATGTGCAATACATGTACAGGCTCTGGTCTTTTGCAAAACACTTGCAGGACCTGTTATTGTGCAAAACAATTGCACGACCTGTTCTTGTGGAAAACACTTCCACGCCCTGTTCTTGTGCAATACACATTTAGACCCTGTTCTTGTGCAAAACATTTGGAGGCCCTGTTGTTGTGCAATACACTTTTAGACCCTCTTCTTCTGCAAAACATTTGCAGGCCCTGTTCTTGTGCAAACCACTTGCAGCCTCTATTCTTGTGCAAAACACTTGCAGGCCCTGGTCTTGTGCAAAACACTTGCAGGCCCTGTTGATGTGCAATACATGTACAGGCTCTGGTCTTTTGCAAAACACTTGCAGGACCTGTTATTGTGCAAAACAATTGCACGACCTGTTCTTGTGCAAAACACTTCCAGGCCCTGTTCTTGTGCAATACACATTTAGACCCTGTTCTTGTGCAAAACATTTGGAGGCCCTGTTTTTGTGCAATACACTTTTAGACCCTATTCTTCTGCAAAACATTTGCAGGCCCTGTTCTTGTGCAAAAGAATTGCAGGCCCTGTTCTTGTGCAAAACACTTGCAGGCCCTGTTCTTGTGCAAAACACTTGCAGGCCCTGTTCTTGTGCAATACACTTTTAGACCCTTGTCTTGTGCAAAACATTTGGAGGCCCTGTTCTTGTGCAAACCACTTGCAGCCTCTGTTCTTGTGCAAAACACTTGCAGGCCCTGGTCTTGTGCAATAAAATTTTAGACCCTTGTCTTGTGCAAAACATTTGGAGGCCCTGTTCTTGTGCAAACCACTTGCAGCCTCTGTTCTTGTGCAAAACATTTGGAGGCCCTGTTCTTGTGCAAACCACTTGGATACCCAGTTCTTGTGCAAAACCCTTGCAGGCCCTGTTCTTGTGCAAAACCCTTGCAGGCCCTGTTGTAGTCCAAAATATTTGCAACTTCTGTTCTTGTGCAAAACACATGAAGGCCCTGTTTTTGTGCAAAACACATGCAGGCCCTGTTTTTGTGCAAAACACTTCCAGGCCCTGTTCTTGTGCAAAACACTTCCAGGCCCTGTTGTAGTGCAAAATATTTGCAACTTCTGTTCTTGTGCAAAACATTTGGAGGCCCTGTTGTTGTGCAATACACTTTTAGACCCTCTTCTTCTGCAAAACAATTGCAGGCCCTGTTCTTGTGCAAACCACTTGCAGCCTCTATTCTTGTGCAAAACACTTGCACGCCCTGGTCTTGTGCAAAACACTTGCAGGCCCTGTTGATGTGCAATACATGTACAGGCTCTGGTCTTTTGCAAAACACTTGCAGGACCTGTTATTGTGCAAAACAATTGCACGACCTGTTCTTGTGCAAAACACTTCCAGGCCCTGTTCTTGTGCAATACACATTTAGACCCTGTTCTTGTGCAAAACATTTGGAGGCCCTGTTTTTGTGCAATACACTTTTAGACCCTATTCTTCTGCAAAACATTTGCAGGCCCTGTTCTTGTGCAAAAGAATTGCAGGCCCTGTTCTTGTGCAAAACACTTGCAGGCCCTGTTCTTGTGCAAAACACTTGCAGGCCCTGTTCTTGTGCAATACACTTTTAGACCCTTGTCTTGTGCAAAACATTTGGAGGCCCTGTTCTTGTGCAAACCACTTGCAGCCTCTGTTCTTGTGCAAAACACTTGCAGGCCCTGGTCTTGTGCAATAAACTTTTAGACCCTTGTCTTGTGCAAAACATTTGGAGGCCCTGTTCTTGTGCAAACCACTTGCAGCCTCTGTTCTTGTGCAAAACATTTGGAGGCCCTGTTCTTGTGCAAACCACTTGGATACCCAGTTCTTGTGCAAAACCCTTGCAGGCCCTGTTCTTGGTCAAAACAATTGCAGGACCTGTTGATGTGCAATACATGTACAGGCTCTGGTCTTTTGCAAAACACTTGCAGGACCTGTTCTTGTGCAAAACACTTGCAGGCCCTGTTCTTGTGCAAAATATTTGCAACTTCTGTTCTTGTGCAAAACACTTGCAGGCCCTGTTCTTTTGCAAAACACTTGCAGGCCCTGTTCTTGTGCAAAACACTTGCAGGCCCTGTTCTTGTGCAATACGCTTTTAGACCCTCTTCTTCTGCAAAACATTTGCAGGCCCTGTTCTTGTGCAAACCACTTGCAGGCCCTGTTGATGTGCAATACATGTACAGGCTCTGGTCTTTTGCAAAACACTTGCAGGACCTGTTCTTGTGCAAAACACTTGCAGGCCCTGTTTTTGTGCAAAACGCATGCAGGCACTCTTCTTGTGTAAAGATTTGCAGGCACTCTTCTTGTTCAACACACTTGCAGGTCATGTTCTTGTGCAAAACACTTACAGGCCCTTTTGTCGTGTAAAACACTTGCAGACCCTCTTCTTCTGCAAAACACTTTCAGGCTTTGTTCTTGTTGAAAACACTTGCAGGCCCTGTTCTTGTACAAACCACTTGCAGGACCTGTTCTTGTGCAAAACACTTGCAGGACCGGTTCTTGTGCAATACACTTTTAGACCCTCTTCTTGTGCAAAACATTTGGAGGCCCTGTTCTTGCACAAAACACTTGGATACCCAGTTCCTGTGCAATACACTTTTAGACCCTCTTCTTGTGCAAAAGATTTGCAGGCCCTGTTCTTGTGCAAACCACTTGCAGGCCCTGTTCTTGTGCAAAACCTTTGCAGGCCCTGTTCTTGGTCAAAACACTTGCAGGCTCTGTTTTTGTGCAAAACGCATGCAGGCACTCTTCTTGTGTAAAGATTTGCAGGCACTCTTCTTGTTCAACACACTTGCAGGTCATGTTCTTGTGCAAAACACTTACAGGCCCTTTTGTCGTGCAAAACACTTGCAGACCCTCTTCTTCTGCAACACACTTTCAGGCTTTGTTCTTGTTGAAAACACTTGCAGGCCCTGTTCTTGTGCAAAACACTTGCAGGCCCTGTTCTTGTGCAAAACACTTGCAGACCCTGTTCTTGTGCAATACACTTTTAGACCCTCTTCTTGTGCAAAACATTTGGAGGCACAAAACACTTGGATACCCAGTTCTTGTGCAATACACTTTTAGACCCTCTTCTTCTGCAAAACATTTGGAGGCCCTGTTCTTGCACAAAACACTTGGATACCCAGTTCTTGTGCAATACACTTTTAGACCCTCTTCTTCTGCAAAACATTTGGAGGCCCTGTTCTTGCACAAAACACTTGGATACCCAGTTCCTGTGCAATACACTTTTAGACCCTCTTCTTGTGCAAAAGATTTGCAGGCCCTGTTCTTGTGCAAACCACTTGCAGGCCCTGTTCTTGTGCAAAACCTTTGCAGGCCCTGTTCTTGGTCAAAACACTTGCAGGCTCTGTTTTTGTGCAAAACGCATGCAGGCACTCTTCTTGTGTAAAGATTTGCAGGCACTCTTCTTGTTCAACACACTTGCAGGTCATGTTCTTGTGCAAAACACTTACAGGCCCTTTTGTCGTGCAAAACACTTGCAGACCCTCTTCTTCTGCAACACACTTTCAGGCTTTGTTCTTGTTGAAAACACTTGCAGGCCCTGTTCTTGTGCAAAACACTTGCAGGCCCTGTTCTTGTGCAAAACACTTGCAGACCCTGTTCTTGTGCAATACACTTTTAGACCCTCTTCTTGTGCAAAACATTTGGAGGCACAAAACACTTGGATACCCAGTTCTTGTGCAATACACTTTTAGACCCTCTTCTTGTGCAAAACATTTGAAGGCCCTGTTCTTATGCAAACCACTTGCAGGCTCTGTTTTTGTGCAAAACGCATGCAGGCACTCTTCTTGTGTAAAGATTTGCAGGCACTCTTCTTGTTCAACACACTTGCAGGTCATGTTCTTGTGCAAAACACTTACAGGCCCTTTTGTCGTGCAAAACACTTGCAGACCCTCTTCTTCTGCAAAACACTTTCAGGCTTTGTTCTTGTTGAAAACACTTGCAGGCCCTGTTCTTGTGCAAAACACTTGGAGGCACTGTTATTGTGCAATGCACTTGCAGGCCCTGTTGTTGTGGAAAACACTTGTAGGACCTGTTCTTGTGCAATACACTTTCGAACCCTTTTCTTGTTCTAAACAGTTGCATGATCTGTTTTTGTGCAAAAGACTTGCAAGTTCTGTTTTTGTGCAAAACACTTGCAGGACCTGTTCTTGTGCAATACACTTTTAGACCCTCTTCTTGTGCAAAACATTTGCAGGACCTGTTCTTGTGCAAAACACTTGCAGGCCCTGTTCTTGTGCAAAACACTTGCAGACCCTGTTCTTGTGCAATACATTTTTAGACCCTCTTCTTGTGCAAAACATTTGGAGGCCCTGTTCTTGCACAAAACACTTGGATACCCAGTTCTTGTGCAATACACTTTTAGACCCTCTTCTTGTGCAAAACATTTGAAGGCCCTGTTCTTATGCAAACCACTTGCAGGCTCTGTTTTTGTGCAAAACGCATGCAGGCACTCTTCTTGTGTAAAGATTTGCAGGCACTCTTCTTGTTCAACACACTTGCAGGTCATGTTCTTGTGCAAAACACTTGCAGGCCCTGTTCTTGTGCAAAACCCTTGCAGGCTCTGTTCTTGTGCAAAACACTTGCAGGCCCTGTTCTTGTGCAAAATATTTGGAGGCCCTGTTCTTGCACAAAACACTTGGATACCCAGTTGTTGTGCAATACACTTTTAGACCCTCTTCTTCTGCAAAACATTTGCAGGCCCTGTTCTTGTGCAAACCACTTGCAGCCTCTGTTCTTGTGCAAAACACTTGCAGGCCCTGGTCTTGTGCAAAACAGTTGCAGGCCCTGTTGATGTGCAATACATGTACAGGCTCTGGTCTTTTGCAAAACACTTGCAGGCCCTGTTATTGTGCAATGCACTTGCAGGCCCTGTTGTTGTGAAAAACACTTGTAGGACCTGTTCTTGTGCAATACACTTTCGAACCCTTTTCTTGTTCTAAACAGTTGCATAATCTGTTCTTGTGTAAAACACTTGCAGGCCCTGTTCTTGTGCAAAATATTTGCAAATTCTGTTCTTGTGCAAAACATTTGGAGGCCCTGTTGTTGTGCAATACACTTTTAGACCCTCTTCTTCTGCAAAACATTTGCAGGCCCTGTTCTTGTGCAAACCACTTGCAGCCTCTATTCTTGTGCAAAACACTTGCAGGCCCTGGTCTTGTGCAAAACACTTGCAGGCCCTGTTGATGTGCAATACATGTACAGGCTCTGGTCTTTTGCAAAACACTTGCAGGACCTGTTATTGTGCAAAACAATTGCACGACCTGTTCTTGTGCAAAACACTTCCAGGCCCTGTTCTTGTGCAATACACATTTAGACCCTGTTCTTGTGCAAAACATTTGGAGGCCCTGTTTTTGTGCAATACACTTTTAGACCCTATTCTTCTGCAAAACATTTGCAGGCCCTGTTCTTGTGCAAAATAATTGCAGGCCCTGTTCTTGTGCAAAACACTTGCAGGCCCTGTTCTTGTGCAAAACACTTGCAGGCCCTGTTCTTGTGCAATACACTTTTAGACCCTCTTCTTGTGCAAAACATTTGGAGGCCCTGTTCTTGCAGAAAACACTTGGATACCCAGTTCTTATGCAATACACTTTTAGACCCTCTTCTTGTGCAAAACATTTGAAGGCCCTGTTCTTGTGCAAACCACTTGCAGGCTCTGTTCTTGTGCAAAACACTTGCAGGACCTGCTCTTGTGCAAAACATTTGGAGGCCCTGTTCTTGCACAAAACACTTGGATACCCAGTTCTTGTGCAATACACTTTTAGACCCTCTTCTTCTGCAAAACATTTGGAGGCCCTGTTCTTGCACAAAACACTTGGATACCCAGTTCTTGTGCAATACACTTTTAGACCCTCTTCTTCTGCAAAACATTTGGAGGCCCTGTTCTTGCACAAAACACTTGGATACCCAGTTCCTGTGCAATACACTTTTAGACCCTCTTCTTGTGCAAAAGATTTGCAGGCCCTGTTCTTGTGCAAACCACTTGCAGGCCCTGTTCTTGTGCAAAACCTTTGCAGGCCCTGTTCTTGCACAAAACACTTGCAGGCTCTGTTTTTGTGCAAAACGCATGCAGGCACTCTTCTTGTGTAAAGATTTGCAGGCACTCTTCTTGTTCAACACACTTGCAGGTCATGTTCTTGTGCAAAACACTTACAGGCCCTTTTGTCGTGCAAAACACTTGCAGACCCTCTTCTTCTGCAACACACTTTCAGGCTTTGTTCTTGTTGAAAACACTTGCAGGCCCTGTTCTTGTGCAAAACACTTGCAGGCCCTGTTCTTGTGCAAAACACTTGCAGACCCTGTTCTTGTGCAATACACTTTTAGACCCTCTTCTTGTGCAAAACATTTGGAGGCCCTGTTCTTGCACAAAACACTTGGATACCCAGTTCTTGTGCAATACACTTTTAGACCCTCTTCTTGTGCAAAACATTTGAAGGCCCTGTTCTTATGCAAACCACTTGCAGGCTCTGTTTTTGTGCAAAACGCACGCAGGCACTCTTCTTGTGTAAAGATTTGCAGGCACTCTTCTTGTTCAACACACTTGCAGGTCATGTTCTTGTGCAAAACACTTACAGGCCCTGTTCTTGTGCAAAACACTTGCAGGCCCTGTTGTAGTGCAAAATATTTGCAACTTCTGTTCTTGTGCAAAACACATGGAGGCACTGTTATTGTGCAATGCACTTGCAGGCCCTGTTGTTGTGAAAAACACTTGTAGGACCTGTTCTTGTGCAGTACACTTTCGAACCCTTTTCTTGTTCTAAACAGTTGCATGATCTGTTCTTGTGCAAAACCCTTGCAGGCCCTGTTCTTGTGCAAAACACTTGCAGGCCCTGTTCTTGTGCAAAACACTTGCAGGCCCTGTTCTTGGTCCAAACACTTGCAGGCTCTGTTTTTGTGCAAACCACTGGCAGGCTCTGTTCTTGTTTAAAACATTTGTAGGCACTGTTTTTGGGCAAACCACTTGCAGGCCCTGTTCTGGTGCAAAATATTTGCAACTTCTGTTCCTCGGCAAAACACATGCAGGCCCTATTCTTGTGCAAACCACTTGCAGGCCCTGTTCTTGTGCAAACCACTGGCAGGCCCTATTGTTGTGAAAAATACTTGCAGGCTCTGTTCTTGTGCAAAAAACTTGCAGTCCCTGTTTTTGTGCAAAACACTTGTAGGCCCTGTTGATGTGTAATCTATGTACAGGCTCTGTTCTTTTGCAAAACACTTGTAGGATATGTTGATGTGCAATACATGTACAGGCTCTGGTCTTGTGCAAAACACTTGGAGGACATGTTCTTGTGCAAAACATTTGGAGGCCCTGTTCTTGCACAAAACACTTGGATACCCAGTTCTTGTGCAATACACTTTTACACCCTCTTCTTCTGCAAAACATTTGCAGGCCCCATTTTTGTGCAAAACAATTGCAGGACCTGTTCTTGTGCAAAACAGTTGCAGGCCCTGTTGTAGTGCAAAATATTTGCAACTTCAGTTCTTGTGCAAAACACTTGCAGGACCTTGTCTTGTGCAAAAAAATTGCAGGCCCTGTTCTTGTGCAATACACTTTTAGACCCTCTTCTTGTGCAAAACATTTGGAGGCCCTGTTCTTGCAGAAAACACTTGGATACCCAGTTCTTATGCAATACACTTTTAGACCCTCTTCTTGTGCAAAACATTTGAAGGCCCTGTTCTTGTGCAAACCACTTGCAGGCTCTGTTCTTGTGCAAAACACTTGCAGGACCTGCTCTTGTGCAAAACATTTGGAGGCCCTGTTCTTGCACAAAACACTTGGATACCCAGTTCTTGTGCAATACACTTTTAGACCCTCTTCTTCTGCAAAACATTTGGAGGCCCTGTTCTTGCACAAAACACTTGGATACCCAGTTCTTGTGCAATACACTTTTAGACCCTCTTCTTCTGCAAAACATTTGGAGGCCCTGTTCTTGCACAAAACACTTGGATACCCAGTTCCTGTGCAATACACTTTTAGACCCTCTTCTTGTGCAAAAGATTTGCAGGCCCTGTTCTTGTGCAAACCACTTGCAGGCCCTGTTCTTGTGCAAAACCTTTGCAGGCCCTGTTCTTGGTCAAAACACTTGCAGGCTCTGTTTTTGTGCAAAACGCATGCAGGCACTCTTCTTGTGTAAAGATTTGCAGGCACTCTTCTTGTTCAACACACTTGCAGGTCATGTTCTTGTGCAAAACACTTACAGGCCCTTTTGTCGTGCAAAACACTTGCAGACCCTCTTCTTCTGCAACACACTTTCAGGCTTTGTTCTTGTTGAAAACACTTGCAGGCCCTGTTCTTGTGCAAAACACTTGCAGGCCCTGTTCTTGTGCAAAACACTTGCAGACCCTGTTCTTGTGCAATACACTTTTAGACCCTCTTCTTGTGCAAAACATTTGGAGGCACAAAACACTTGGATACCCAGTTCTTGTGCAATACACTTTTAGACCCTCTTCTTGTGCAAAACATTTGAAGGCCCTGTTCTTATGCAAACCACTTGCAGGCTCTGTTTTTGTGCAAAACGCATGCAGGCACTCTTCTTGTGTAAAGATTTGCAGGCACTCTTCTTGTTCAACACACTTGCAGGTCATGTTCTTGTGCAAAACACTTACAGGCCCTTTTGTCGTGCAAAACACTTGCAGACCCTCTTCTTCTGCAAAACACTTTCAGGCTTTGTTCTTGTTGAAAACACTTGCAGGCCCTGTTCTTGTGCAAAACACTTGGAGGCACTGTTATTGTGCAATGCACTTGCAGGCCCTGTTGTTGTGGAAAACACTTGTAGGACCTGTTCTTGTGCAATACACTTTCGAACCCTTTTCTTGTTCTAAACAGTTGCATGATCTGTTTTTGTGCAAAAGACTTGCAAGTTCTGTTTTTGTGCAAAACAATTGCAGGACCTGTTCATGTGCAATACACTTTTAGACCCTCTTCTTGTGCAAAACATTTGCAGGACCTGTTCTTGTGCAAAACACTTGCAGGCCCTGTTCTTGTGCAAAACACTTGCAGACCCTGTTCTTGTGCAATACATTTTTAGACCCTCTTCTTGTGCAAAACATTTGGAGGCCCTGTTCTTGCACAAAACACTTGGATACCCAGTTCTTGTGCAATACACTTTTAGACCCTCTTCTTGTGCAAAACATTTGAAGGCCCTGTTCTTATGCAAACCACTTGCAGGCTCTGTTTTTGTGCAAAACGCATGCAGGCACTCTTCTTGTGTAAAGATTTGCAGGCACTCTTCTTGTTCAACACACTTGCAGGTCATGTTCTTGTGCAAAACACTTGCAGGCCCTGTTCTTGTGCAAAACCCTTGCAGGCCCTGTTCTTGTGCAAAACACTTGCAGGCCCTGTTCTTGTGCAAAATATTTGGAGGCCCTGTTCTTGCACAAAACACTTGGATACCCAGTTGTTGTGCAATACACTTTTAGACCCTCTTCTTCTGCAAAACATTTGCAGGCCCTGTTCTTGTGCAAACCACTTGCAGCCTCTGTTCTTGTGCAAAACACTTGCAGGCCCTGGTCTTGTGCAAAACAGTTGCAGGCCCTGTTGATGTGCAATACATGTACAGGCTCTGGTCTTTTGCAAAACACTTGCAGGCCCTGTTATTGTGCAATGCACTTGCAGGCCCTGTTGTTGTGAAAAACACTTGTAGGACCTGTTCTTGTGCAATACACTTTCGAACCCTTTTCTTGTTCTAAACAGTTGCATGATCTGTTCTTGTGCAAAACACTTGCAGGCCCTGTTCTTGTGCAAAATATTTGCAAATTCTGTTCTTGTGCAAAACAGTTGGAGGACCTGTTCTTGTGCAAAACCCTTGCAGGCCCTGTTCTTGTGCAATACACTTTTAGACCCTCTTCTTGTGCAAAACATTTGGAGGCCCTGTTCTTGCACAAAACACTTGGATACCCAGTTCCTGTGCAATACACTTTTAGACCCTCTTCTTGAGCAAAACATTTGCAGGCCCTGTTCTTGTTGAAACCACTTGCAGGCTCTCTTCTTGTGCAAAACCCTTGCAGGCCCTGTTCTTGTGCAATACACTTTTAGACCCTTGTCTTGTGCAAAACGTTTGGAGGCCCTGTTCTTGTGCAAAACACTTGCAGGCCCTGGTCTTGTGCAATAAACTTTTACACCCTCTTCTTGTGCAAAACATTTGGAGGCCCTGTTCTTGTGCAAACCACTTGGATACCCAGTTCTTGTGCAAAACCCTTGCAGGCCCTGTTGTAGTCCAAAATATTTGCAACTTCTGTTCTTGTGCAAAACACATGAAGGCCCTGTTTTTGTGCAAAACACATGCAGGCCCTGTTTTTGTGCAAAACACTTCCAGGCCCTGTTCTTGTGCAAAACACTTCCAGGCCCTGTTGTAGTGCAAAATATTTGCAACTTCTGTTCTTGTGCAAAACACATGCAGGCCCTGTTTTTGTGCAAAACACATGCAGGCCCTGTTTTTGTGCAAAACACTTCCAGGCCCTGTTCTTGTGCAATACACTTTTAGACCCTCTTCTTGTGCAAAACATTTGGAGGCCCTGTTCTTGCAGAAAACACTTGGATACCCAGTTCTTATGCAATACACTTTTAGACCCTCTTCTTGTGCAAAACATTTGAAGGCCCTGTTCTTGTGCAAACCACTTGCAGGCTCTGTTCTTGTGCAAAACACTTGCAGGACCTGCTCTTGTGCAAAACATTTGGAGGCCCTGTTCTTGCACAAAACACTTGGATACCCAGTTCTTGTGCAATACACTTTTAGACCCTCTTCTTCTGCAAAACATTTGGAGGCCCTGTTCTTGCACAAAACACTTGGATACCCAGTTCTTGTGCAATACACTTTTAGACCCTCTTCTTCTGCAAAACATTTGGAGGCCCTGTTCTTGCACAAAACACTTGGATACCCAGTTCCTGTGCAATACACTTTTAGACCCTCTTCTTGTGCAAAAGATTTGCAGGCCCTGTTCTTGTGCAAACCACTTGCAGGCCCTGTTCTTGTGCAAAACCTTTGCAGGCCCTGTTCTTGGTCAAAACACTTGCAGGCTCTGTTTTTGTGCAAAACGCATGCAGGCACTCTTCTTGTGTAAAGATTTGCAGGCACTCTTCTTGTTCAACACACTTGCAGGTCATGTTCTTGTGCAAAACACTTACAGGCCCTTTTGTCGTGCAAAACACTTGCAGACCCTCTTCTTCTGCAACACACTTTCAGGCTTTGTTCTTGTTGAAAACACTTGCAGGCCCTGTTCTTGTGCAAAACACTTGCAGGCCCTGTTCTTGTGCAAAACACTTGCAGACCCTGTTCTTGTGCAATACACTTTTAGACCCTCTTCTTGTGCAAAACATTTGGAGGCACAAAACACTTGGATACCCAGTTCTTGTGCAATACACTTTTAGACCCTCTTCTTGTGCAAAACATTTGAAGGCCCTGTTCTTATGCAAACCACTTGCAGGCTCTGTTTTTGTGCAAAACGCATGCAGGCACTCTTCTTGTGTAAAGATTTGCAGGCACTCTTCTTGTTCAACACACTTGCAGGTCATGTTCTTGTGCAAAACACTTACAGGCCCTTTTGTCGTGCAAAACACTTGCAGACCCTCTTCTTCTGCAAAACACTTTCAGGCTTTGTTCTTGTTGAAAACACTTGCAGGCCCTGTTCTTGTGCAAAACACTTGGAGGCACTGTTATTGTGCAATGCACTTGCAGGCCCTGTTGTTGTGGAAAACACTTGTAGGACCTGTTCTTGTGCAATACACTTTCGAACCCTTTTCTTGTTCTAAACAGTTGCATGATCTGTTTTTGTGCAAAAGACTTGCAAGTTCTGTTTTTGTGCAAAACAATTGCAGGACCTGTTCATGTGCAATACACTTTTAGACCCTCTTCTTGTGCAAAACATTTGCAGGACCTGTTCTTGTGCAAAACACTTGCAGGCCCTGTTCTTGTGCAAAACACTTGCAGACCCTGTTCTTGTGCAATACATTTTTAGACCCTCTTCTTGTGCAAAACATTTGGAGGCCCTGTTCTTGCACAAAACACTTGGATACCCAGTTCTTGTGCAATACACTTTTAGACCCTCTTCTTGTGCAAAACATTTGAAGGCCCTGTTCTTATGCAAACCACTTGCAGGCTCTGTTTTTGTGCAAAACGCATGCAGGCACTCTTCTTGTGTAAAGATTTGCAGGCACTCTTCTTGTTCAACACACTTGCAGGTCATGTTCTTGTGCAAAACACTTGCAGGCCCTGTTCTTGTGCAAAACCCTTGCAGGCCCTGTTCTTGTGCAAAACACTTGCAGGCCCTGTTCTTGTGCAAAATATTTGGAGGCCCTGTTCTTGCACAAAACACTTGGATACCCAGTTGTTGTGCAATACACTTTTAGACCCTCTTCTTCTGCAAAACATTTGCAGGCCCTGTTCTTGTGCAAACCACTTGCAGCCTCTGTTCTTGTGCAAAACACTTGCAGGCCCTGGTCTTGTGCAAAACAGTTGCAGGCCCTGTTGATGTGCAATACATGTACAGGCTCTGGTCTTTTGCAAAACACTTGCAGGCCCTGTTATTGTGCAATGCACTTGCAGGCCCTGTTGTTGTGAAAAACACTTGTAGGACCTGTTCTTGTGCAATACACTTTCGAACCCTTTTCTTGTTCTAAACAGTTGCATGATCTGTTCTTGTGCAAAACACTTGCAGGCCCTGTTCTTGTGCAAAATATTTGCAAATTCTGTTCTTGTGCAAAACAGTTGGAGGACCTGTTCTTGTGCAAAACCCTTGCAGGCCCTGTTCTTGTGCAATACACTTTTAGACCCTCTTCTTGTGCAAAACATTTGGAGGCCCTGTTCTTGCACAAAACACTTGGATACCCAGTTCCTGTGCAATACACTTTTAGACCCTCTTCTTGAGCAAAACATTTGCAGGCCCTGTTCTTGTTGAAACCACTTGCAGGCTCTCTTCTTGTGCAAAACCCTTGCAGGCCCTGTTCTTGTGCAATACACTTTTAGACCCTTGTCTTGTGCAAAACGTTTGGAGGCCCTGTTCTTGTGCAAAACACTTGCAGGCCCTGGTCTTGTGCAATAAACTTTTACACCCTCTTCTTGTGCAAAACATTTGGAGGCCCTGTTCTTGTGCAAACCACTTGGATACCCAGTTCTTGTGCAAAACCCTTGCAGGCCCTGTTGTAGTCCAAAATATTTGCAACTTCTGTTCTTGTGCAAAACACATGAAGGCCCTGTTTTTGTGCAAAACACATGCAGGCCCTGTTTTTGTGCAAAACACTTCCAGGCCCTGTTCTTGTGCAAAACACTTCCAGGCCCTGTTGTAGTGCAAAATATTTGCAACTTCTGTTCTTGTGCAAAACACATGCAGGCCCTGTTTTTGTGCAAAACACATGCAGGCCCTGTTTTTGTGCAAAACACTTCCAGGCCCTGTTCTTGTGCAAAACACTTCCAGGCCCTGTTGTAGTGCAAAATATTTGCAACTTCTGTTCTTGTGCAAAACACTTGCAGGCCCTGTTGATGTGCAATACATGTACAGGCTCTGGTCTTTTGCAAAACACTTGCAGGACCTGTTATTGTGCAAAACAATTGCACGACCTGTTCTTGTGCAAAACACTTCCAGGCCCTGTTCTTGTGCAATACACATTTAGACCCTGTTCTTGTGCAAAACATTTGGAGGCCCTGTTTTTGTGCAATACACTTTTAGACCCTATTCTTCTGCAAAACATTTGCAGGCCCTGTTCTTGTGCAAAAGAATTGCAGGCCCTGTTCTTGTGCAAAACACTTGCAGGCCCTGTTCTTGTGCAAAACACTTGCAGGCCCTGTTCTTGTGCAATACACTTTTAGACCCTTGTCTTGTGCAAAACATTTGGAGGCCCTGTTCTTGTGCAAACCACTTGCAGCCTCTGTTCTTGTGCAAAACACTTGCAGGCCCTGGTCTTGTGCAATAAACTTTTAGACCCTTGTCTTGTGCAAAACATTTGGAGGCCCTGTTCTTGTGCAAACCACTTGCAGCCTCTGTTCTTGTGCAAAACATTTGGAGGCCCTGTTCTTGTGCAAACCACTTGGATACCCAGTTCTTGTGCAAAACCCTTGCAGGCCCTGTTCTTGGTCAAAACAATTGCAGGACCTGTTGATGTGCAATACATGTACAGGCTCTGGTCTTTTGCAAAACACTTGCAGGACCTGTTCTTGTGCAAAACACTTGCAGGCCCTGTTCTTGTGCAAAATATTTGCAACTTCTGTTCTTGTGCAAAACACTTGCAGGCCCTGTTCTTTTGCAAAACACTTGCAGGCCCTGTTTTTGTGCAAAACGCATGCAGGCACTCTTCTTGTGTAAAGATTTGCAGGCACTCTTCTTGTTCAACACACTTGCAGGTCATGTTCTTGTGCAAAACACTTACAGGCCCTTTTGTCGTGTAAAACACTTGCAGACCCTCTTCTTCTGCAAAACACTTTCAGGCTTTGTTCTTGTTGAAAACACTTGCAGGCCCTGTTCTTGTACAAACCACTTGCAGGACCTGTTCTTGTGCAAAACACTTGCAGGACCGGTTCTTGTGCAATACACTTTTAGACCCTCTTCTTGTGCAAAATATTTGGAGGCCCTGTTCTTGCACAAAACACTTGGATACCCAGTTCCTGTGCAATACACTTTTAGACCCTCTTCTTGTGCAAAACATTTGCAGGCCCTGTTCTTGTGCAAAACCCTTGCAGGCCCTGTTCTTGGTCAAAACACTTGCAGGCTCTGTTTTTGTGCAAAACGCATGCAGGCACTCTTCTTGTGTAAAGATTTGCAGGCACTCTTCTTGTTCAACACACTTGCAGGTCATGTTCTTGTGCAAAAGACTTTCAGGCTTTGTTCTTGTTGAAAACACTTGCAGACCCTGTTCTTGTGCAAACCACTTGCAGGCCCTGTTCTTGTACAAAACACTTGCAGACCCTGTTCTTCTGCAAAATACTTGCAGCCATTTTTCTTGTGCAAAACACTCGCAGTCCCTGTTCCTCTTTAAAAGACTGGTAGGGCTTGTTGTTGTGAACAACACTTGCAGGCCCTGTTCTTCTGCAATACACTTTCAGACCCTGTTCTTGTACAAAATAGTTGAAAGCTATGTTCTAGTGCAAAACACTTGCAGGCCCTCTTCTTCTGCAAAACACTTTCAGGCTTTGTTCTTGTGCAAAACACTTGCAGGCCCTGTTCTTGTGCAAAACACTTGCAGGCCCTGTTTTTGTGCAAAACGCATGCAGGCACTCTTCTTGTGTAAAGATTTGCAGGCACTCTTCTTGTTCAACACACTTGCAGGTCATGTTCTTGTGCAAAACACTTACAGGCCCTTTTGTCGTGCAAAACACTTGCAGACCCTCTTCTTCTGCAAAACACTTTCATGCTTTTTTCTTGTTGAAAACACTTGCAGGCCCTGTTCTTGTACAAACCACTTGCAGGACCTGTTCTTGTGCAAAACACTTGCAGGACCTGTTCTTGTGCAAAACAATTGCAGGACCTGTTCTTGTGCAAAACACTTCCAGGCCCTGTTCTTGTGCAATACACATTTAGACCCTGTTCTTGTGCAAAACATTTGGAGGCCCTGTTTTTGTGCAATACACTTTTAGACCCTATTCTTCTGCAAAACATTTGCAGGCCCTGTTCTTGTGCAATACACTTTTAGACCCTCTTCTTCTGCAAAACATTTGCAGGCCCTGTTCTTGTGCAAACCACTTGCAGCCTCTGTTCTTGTGCAAAACACTTGCAGGCCCTGGTCTTGTGCAAAACACTTGCAGGCCCTGTTGATGTGCAATACATGTACAGGCTCTGGTCTTTTGCAAAACACTTGCAGGACCTGTTATTGTGCAAAACAATTGCACGACCTGTTCTTGTGGAAAACACTTCCACGCCCTGTTCTTGTGCAATACACATTTAGACCCTGTTCTTGTGCAAAACATTTGGAGGCCCTGTTGTTGTGCAATACACTTTTAGACCCTCTTCTTCTGCAAAACATTTGCAGGCCCTGTTCTTGTGCAAACCACTTGCAGCCTCTATTCTTGTGCAAAACACTTGCAGGCCCTGGTCTTGTGCAAAACACTTGCAGGCCCTGTTGATGTGCAATACATGTACAGGCTCTGGTCTTTTGCAAAACACTTGCAGGACCTGTTATTGTGCAAAACAATTGCACGACCTGTTCTTGTGCAAAACACTTCCAGGCCCTGTTCTTGTGCAATACACATTTAGACCCTGTTCTTGTGCAAAACATTTGGAGGCCCTGTTTTTGTGCAATACACTTTTAGACCCTATTCTTCTGCAAAACATTTGCAGGCCCTGTTCTTGTGCAAAAGAATTGCAGGCCCTGTTCTTGTGCAAAACACTTGCAGGCCCTGTTCTTGTGCAAAACACTTGCAGGCCCTGTTCTTGTGCAATACACTTTTAGACCCTTGTCTTGTGCAAAACATTTGGAGGCCCTGTTCTTGTGCAAACCACTTGCAGCCTCTGTTCTTGTGCAAAACACTTGCAGGCCCTGGTCTTGTGCAATAAAATTTTAGACCCTTGTCTTGTGCAAAACATTTGGAGGCCCTGTTCTTGTGCAAACCACTTGCAGCCTCTGTTCTTGTGCAAAACATTTGGAGGCCCTGTTCTTGTGCAAACCACTTGGATACCCAGTTCTTGTGCAAAACCCTTGCAGGCCCTGTTCTTGTGCAAAACCCTTGCAGGCCCTGTTGTAGTCCAAAATATTTGCAACTTCTGTTCTTGTGCAAAACACATGAAGGCCCTGTTTTTGTGCAAAACACATGCAGGCCCTGTTTTTGTGCAAAACACTTCCAGGCCCTGTTCTTGTGCAAAACACTTCCAGGCCCTGTTGTAGTGCAAAATATTTGCAACTTCTGTTCTTGTGCAAAACATTTGGAGGCCCTGTTGTTGTGCAATACACTTTTAGACCCTCTTCTTCTGCAAAACAATTGCAGGCCCTGTTCTTGTGCAAACCACTTGCAGCCTCTATTCTTGTGCAAAACACTTGCACGCCCTGGTCTTGTGCAAAACACTTGCAGGCCCTGTTGATGTGCAATACATGTACAGGCTCTGGTCTTTTGCAAAACACTTGCAGGACCTGTTATTGTGCAAAACAATTACACGACCTGTTCTTGTGCAAAACACTTCCAGGCCCTGTTCTTGTGCAATACACATTTAGACCCTGTTCTTGTGCAAAACATTTGGAGGCCCTGTTTTTGTGCAATACACTTTTAGACCCTATTCTTCTGCAAAACATTTGCAGGCCCTGTTCTTGTGCAAAAGAATTGCAGGCCCTGTTCTTGTGCAAAACACTTGCAGGCCCTGTTCTTGTGCAAAACACTTGCAGGCCCTGTTCTTGTGCAATACACTTTTAGACCCTTGTCTTGTGCAAAACATTTGGAGGCCCTGTTCTTGTGCAAACCACTTGCAGCCTCTGTTCTTGTGCAAAACACTTGCAGGCCCTGGTCTTGTGCAATAAACTTTTAGACCCTTGTCTTGTGCAAAACATTTGGAGGCCCTGTTCTTGTGCAAACCACTTGCAGCCTCTGTTCTTGTGCAAAACATTTGGAGGCCCTGTTCTTGTGCAAACCACTTGGATACCCAGTTCTTGTGCAAAACCCTTGCAGGCCCTGTTCTTGGTCAAAACAATTGCAGGACCTGTTGATGTGCAATACATGTACAGGCTCTGGTCTTTTGCAAAACACTTGCAGGACCTGTTCTTGTGCAAAACACTTGCAGGCCCTGTTCTTGTGCAAAATATTTGCAACTTCTGTTCTTGTGCAAAACACTTGCAGGCCCTGTTCTTTTGCAAAACACTTGCAGGCCCTGTTCTTGTGCAAAACACTTGCAGGCCCTGTTCTTGTGCAATACGCTTTTAGACCCTCTTCTTCTGCAAAACATTTGCAGGCCCTGTTCTTGTGCAAACCACTTGCAGGCCCTGTTGATGTGCAATACATGTACAGGCTCTGGTCTTTTGCAAAACACTTGCAGGACCTGTTCTTGTGCAAAACACTTGCAGGCCCTGTTTTTGTGCAAAACGCATGCAGGCACTCTTCTTGTGTAAAGATTTGCAGGCACTCTTCTTGTTCAACACACTTGCAGGTCATGTTCTTGTGCAAAACACTTACAGGCCCTTTTGTCGTGTAAAACACTTGCAGACCCTCTTCTTCTGCAAAACACTTTCAGGCTTTGTTCTTGTTGAAAACACTTGCAGGCCCTGTTCTTGTACAAACCACTTGCAGGACCTGTTCTTGTGCAAAACACTTGCAGGACCGGTTCTTGTGCAATACACTTTTAGACCCTCTTCTTGTGCAAAACATTTGGAGGCCCTGTTCTTGCACAAAACACTTGGATACCCAGTTCCTGTGCAATACACTTTTAGACCCTCTTCTTGTGCAAAAGATTTGCAGGCCCTGTTCTTGTGCAAACCACTTGCAGGCCCTGTTCTTGTGCAAAACCTTTGCAGGCCCTGTTCTTGGTCAAAACACTTGCAGGCTCTGTTTTTGTGCAAAACGCATGCAGGCACTCTTCTTGTGTAAAGATTTGCAGGCACTCTTCTTGTTCAACACACTTGCAGGTCATGTTCTTGTGCAAAACACTTACAGGCCCTTTTGTCGTGCAAAACACTTGCAGACCCTCTTCTTCTGCAACACACTTTCAGGCTTTGTTCTTGTTGAAAACACTTGCAGGCCCTGTTCTTGTGCAAAACACTTGCAGGCCCTGTTCTTGTGCAAAACACTTGCAGACCCTGTTCTTGTGCAATACACTTTTAGACCCTCTTCTTGTGCAAAACATTTGGAGGCACAAAACACTTGGATACCCAGTTCTTGTGCAATACACTTTTAGACCCTCTTCTTCTGCAAAACATTTGGAGGCCCTGTTCTTGCACAAAACACTTGGATACCCAGTTCTTGTGCAATACACTTTTAGACCCTCTTCTTCTGCAAAACATTTGGAGGCCCTGTTCTTGCACAAAACACTTGGATACCCAGTTCCTGTGCAATACACTTTTAGACCCTCTTCTTGTGCAAAAGATTTGCAGGCCCTGTTCTTGTGCAAACCACTTGCAGGCCCTGTTCTTGTGCAAAACCTTTGCAGGCCCTGTTCTTGGTCAAAACACTTGCAGGCTCTGTTTTTGTGCAAAACGCATGCAGGCACTCTTCTTGTGTAAAGATTTGCAGGCACTCTTCTTGTTCAACACACTTGCAGGTCATGTTCTTGTGCAAAACACTTACAGGCCCTTTTGTCGTGCAAAACACTTGCAGACCCTCTTCTTCTGCAACACACTTTCAGGCTTTGTTCTTGTTGAAAACACTTGCAGGCCCTGTTCTTGTGCAAAACACTTGCAGGCCCTGTTCTTGTGCAAAACACTTGCAGACCCTGTTCTTGTGCAATACACTTTTAGACCCTCTTCTTGTGCAAAACATTTGGAGGCACAAAACACTTGGATACCCAGTTCTTGTGCAATACACTTTTAGACCCTCTTCTTGTGCAAAACATTTGAAGGCCCTGTTCTTATGCAAACCACTTGCAGGCTCTGTTTTTGTGCAAAACGCATGCAGGCACTCTTCTTGTGTAAAGATTTGCAGGCACTCTTCTTGTTCAACACACTTGCAGGTCATGTTCTTGTGCAAAACACTTACAGGCCCTTTTGTCGTGCAAAACACTTGCAGACCCTCTTCTTCTGCAAAACACTTTCAGGCTTTGTTCTTGTTGAAAACACTTGCAGGCCCTGTTCTTGTGCAAAACACTTGGAGGCACTGTTATTGTGCAATGCACTTGCAGGCCCTGTTGTTGTGGAAAACACTTGTAGGACCTGTTCTTGTGCAATACACTTTCGAACCCTTTTCTTGTTCTAAACAGTTGCATGATCTGTTTTTGTGCAAAAGACTTGCAAGTTCTGTTTTTGTGCAAAACACTTGCAGGACCTGTTCTTGTGCAATACACTTTTAGACCCTCTTCTTGTGCAAAACATTTGCAGGACCTGTTCTTGTGCAAAACACTTGCAGGCCCTGTTCTTGTGCAAAACACTTGCAGACCCTGTTCTTGTGCAATACATTTTTAGACCCTCTTCTTGTGCAAAACATTTGGAGGCCCTGTTCTTGCACAAAACACTTGGATACCCAGTTCTTGTGCAATACACTTTTAGACCCTCTTCTTGTGCAAAACATTTGAAGGCCCTGTTCTTATGCAAACCACTTGCAGGCTCTGTTTTTGTGCAAAACGCATGCAGGCACTCTTCTTGTGTAAAGATTTGCAGGCACTCTTCTTGTTCAACACACTTGCAGGTCATGTTCTTGTGCAAAACCCTTGCAGGCCCTGTTCTTGTGCAAAACACTTGCAGGCCCTGTTCTTGTGCAAAATATTTGGAGGCCCTGTTCTTGCACAAAACACTTGGATACCCAGTTGTTGTGCAATACACTTTTAGACCCTCTTCTTCTGCAAAACATTTGCAGGCCCTGTTCTTGTGCAAACCACTTGCAGCCTCTGTTCTTGTGCAAAACACTTGCAGGCCCTGGTCTTGTGCAAAACAGTTGCAGGCCCTGTTGATGTGCAATACATGTACAGGCTCTGGTCTTTTGCAAAACACTTGCAGGCCCTGTTATTGTGCAATGCACTTGCAGGCCCTGTTGTTGTGAAAAACACTTGTAGGACCTGTTCTTGTGCAATACACTTTCGAACCCTTTTCTTGTTCTAAACAGTTGCATAATCTGTTCTTGTGTAAAACACTTGCAGGCCCTGTTCTTGTGCAAAATATTTGCAAATTCTGTTCTTGTGCAAAACATTTGGAGGCCCTGTTGTTGTGCAATACACTTTTAGACCCTCTTCTTCTGCAAAACATTTGCAGGCCCTGTTCTTGTGCAAACCACTTGCAGCCTCTATTCTTGTGCAAAACACTTGCAGGCCCTGGTCTTGTGCAAAACACTTGCAGGCCCTGTTGATGTGCAATACATGTACAGGCTCTGGTCTTTTGCAAAACACTTGCAGGACCTGTTATTGTGCAAAACAATTGCACGACCTGTTCTTGTGCAAAACACTTCCAGGCCCTGTTCTTGTGCAATACACATTTAGACCCTGTTCTTGTGCAAAACATTTGGAGGCCCTGTTTTTGTGCAATACACTTTTAGACCCTATTCTTCTGCAAAACATTTGCAGGCCCTGTTCTTGTGCAAAATAATTGCAGGCCCTGTTCTTGTGCAAAACACTTGCAGGCCCTGTTCTTGTGCAAAACACTTGCAGGCCCTGTTCTTGTGCAATACACTTTTAGACCCTCTTCTTGTGCAAAACATTTGGAGGCCCTGTTTTTGTGCAATACACTTTTAGACCCTCTTCTTGTGCAAAACATTTGAAGGCCCTGTTCTTGTGCAAACCACTTGCAGGGTCTGTTCTTGTGCAAAACACTTGCAGGACCTGCTCTTGTGCAAAACATTTGGAGGCCCTGTTCTTGCACAAAACACTTGGATACCCAGTTCTTGTGCAATACACTTTTAGACCCTCTTCTTCTGCAAAACATTTGGAGGCCCTGTTCTTGCACAAAACACTTGGATACCCAGTTCTTGTGCAATACACTTTTAGACCCTCTTCTTCTGCAAAACATTTGGAGGCCCTGTTCTTGCACAAAACACTTGGATACCCAGTTCCTGTGCAATACACTTTTAGACCCTCTTCTTGTGCAAAAGATTTGCAGGCCCTGTTCTTGTGCAAACCACTTGCAGGCCCTGTTCTTGTGCAAAACCTTTGCAGGCCCTGTTCTTGCACAAAACACTTGCAGGCTCTGTTTTTGTGCAAAACGCATGCAGGCACTCTTCTTGTGTAAAGATTTGCAGGCACTCTTCTTGTTCAACACACTTGCAGGTCATGTTCTTGTGCAAAACACTTACAGGCCCTTTTGTCGTGCAAAACACTTGCAGACCCTCTTCTTCTGCAACACACTTTCAGGCTTTGTTCTTGTTGAAAACACTTGCAGGCCCTGTTCTTGTGCAAAACACTTGCAGGCCCTGTTCTTGTGCAAAACACTTGCAGACCCTGTTCTTGTGCAATACACTTTTAGACCCTCTTCTTGTGCAAAACATTTGGAGGCCCTGTTCTTGCACAAAACACTTGGATACCCAGTTCTTGTGCAATACACTTTTAGACCCTCTTCTTGTGCAAAACATTTGAAGGCCCTGTTCTTATGCAAACCACTTGCAGGCTCTGTTTTTGTGCAAAACGCACGCAGGCACTCTTCTTGTGTAAAGATTTGCAGGCACTCTTCTTGTTCAACACACTTGCAGGTCATGTTCTTGTGCAAAACACTTACAGGCCCTGTTCTTGTGCAAAACACTTGCAGGCCCTGTTGTAGTGCAAAATATTTGCAACTTCTGTTCTTGTGCAAAACACATGGAGGCACTGTTATTGTGCAATGCACTTGCAGGCCCTGTTGTTGTGAAAAACACTTGTAGGACCTGTTCTTGTGCAGTACACTTTCGAACCCTTTTCTTGTTCTAAACAGTTGCATGATCTGTTCTTGTGCAAAACCCTTGCAGGCCCTGTTCTTGTGCAAAACACTTGCAGGCCCTGTTCTTGTGCAAAACACTTGCAGGCCCTGTTCTTGGTCGAAACACTTGCAGGCTCTGTTTTTGTGCAAACCACTGGCAGGCTCTGTTCTTGTTTAAAACATTTGTAGGCACTGTTTTTGGGCAAACCACTTGCAGGCCCTGTTCTGGTGCAAAATATTTGCAACTTCTGTTCCTCGGCAAAACACATGCAGGCCCTATTCTTGTGCAAACCACTTGCAGGCCCTGTTCTTGTGCAAACCACTGGCAGGCCCTATTGTTGTGAAAAATACTTGCAGGCTCTGTTCTTGTGCAAAAAACTTGCAGTCCCTGTTTTTGTGCAAAACACTTGTAGGCCCTGTTGATGTGTAATCTATGTACAGGCTCTGTTCTTTTGCAAAACACTTGTAGGATATGTTGATGTGCAATACATGTACAGGCTCTGGTCTTGTGCAAAACACTTGGAGGACATGTTCTTGTGCAAAACATTTGGAGGCCCTGTTCTTGCACAAAACACTTGGATACCCAGTTCTTGTGCAATACACTTTTACACCCTCTTCTTCTGCAAAACATTTGCAGGCCCCATTTTTGTGCAAAACAATTGCAGGACCTGTTCTTGTGCAAAACAGTTGCAGGCCCTGTTGTAGTGCAAAATATTTGCAACTTCAGTTCTTGTGCAAAACACTTGCAGGACCTTGTCTTGTGCAAAAAAATTGCAGGCCCTGTTCTTGTGCAATACACTTTTAGACCCTCTTCTTGTGCAAAACATTTGGAGGCCCTGTTCTTGCAGAAAACACTTGGATACCCAGTTCTTATGCAATACACTTTTAGACCCTCTTCTTGTGCAAAACATTTGAAGGCCCTGTTCTTGTGCAAACCACTTGCAGGCTCTGTTCTTGTGCAAAACACTTGCAGGACCTGCTCTTGTGCAAAACATTTGGAGGCCCTGTTCTTGCACAAAACACTTGGATACCCAGTTCTTGTGCAATACACTTTTAGACCCTCTTCTTCTGCAAAACATTTGGAGGCCCTGTTCTTGCACAAAACACTTGGATACCCAGTTCTTGTGCAATACACTTTTAGACCCTCTTCTTCTGCAAAACATTTGGAGGCCCTGTTCTTGCACAAAACACTTGGATACCCAGTTCCTGTGCAATACACTTTTAGACCCTCTTCTTGTGCAAAAGATTTGCAGGCCCTGTTCTTGTGCAAACCACTTGCAGGCCCTGTTCTTGTGCAAAACCTTTGCAGGCCCTGTTCTTGGTCAAAACACTTGCAGGCTCTGTTTTTGTGCAAAACGCATGCAGGCACTCTTCTTGTGTAAAGATTTGCAGGCACTCTTCTTGTTCAACACACTTGCAGGTCATGTTCTTGTGCAAAACACTTACAGGCCCTTTTGTCGTGCAAAACACTTGCAGACCCTCTTCTTCTGCAACACACTTTCAGGCTTTGTTCTTGTTGAAAACACTTGCAGGCCCTGTTCTTGTGCAAAACACTTGCAGGCCCTGTTCTTGTGCAAAACACTTGCAGACCCTGTTCTTGTGCAATACACTTTTAGACCCTCTTCTTGTGCAAAACATTTGGAGGCACAAAACACTTGGATACCCAGTTCTTGTGCAATACACTTTTAGACCCTCTTCTTGTGCAAAACATTTGAAGGCCCTGTTCTTATGCAAACCACTTGCAGGCTCTGTTTTTGTGCAAAACGCATGCAGGCACTCTTCTTGTGTAAAGATTTGCAGGCACTCTTCTTGTTCAACACACTTGCAGGTCATGTTCTTGTGCAAAACACTTACAGGCCCTTTTGTCGTGCAAAACACTTGCAGACCCTCTTCTTCTGCAAAACACTTTCAGGCTTTGTTCTTGTTGAAAACACTTGCAGGCCCTGTTCTTGTGCAAAACACTTGGAGGCACTGTTATTGTGCAATGCACTTGCAGGCCCTGTTGTTGTGGAAAACACTTGTAGGACCTGTTCTTGTGCAATACACTTTCGAACCCTTTTCTTGTTCTAAACAGTTGCATGATCTGTTTTTGTGCAAAAGACTTGCAAGTTCTGTTTTTGTGCAAAACAATTGCAGGACCTGTTCATGTGCAATACACTTTTAGACCCTCTTCTTGTGCAAAACATTTGCAGGACCTGTTCTTGTGCAAAACACTTGCAGGCCCTGTTCTTGTGCAAAACACTTGCAGACCCTGTTCTTGTGCAATACATTTTTAGACCCTCTTCTTGTGCAAAACATTTGGAGGCCCTGTTCTTGCACAAAACACTTGGATACCCAGTTCTTGTGCAATACACTTTTAGACCCTCTTCTTGTGCAAAACATTTGAAGGCCCTGTTCTTATGCAAACCACTTGCAGGCTCTGTTTTTGTGCAAAACGCATGCAGGCACTCTTCTTGTGTAAAGATTTGCAGGCACTCTTCTTGTTCAACACACTTGCAGGTCATGTTCTTGTGCAAAACACTTGCAGGCCCTGTTCTTGTGCAAAACCCTTGCAGGCCCTGTTCTTGTGCAAAACACTTGCAGGCCCTGTTCTTGTGCAAAATATTTGGAGGCCCTGTTCTTGCACAAAACACTTGGATACCCAGTTGTTGTGCAATACACTTTTAGACCCTCTTCTTCTGCAAAACATTTGCAGGCCCTGTTCTTGTGCAAACCACTTGCAGCCTCTGTTCTTGTGCAAAACACTTGCAGGCCCTGGTCTTGTGCAAAACAGTTGCAGGCCCTGTTGATGTGCAATACATGTACAGGCTCTGGTCTTTTGCAAAACACTTGCAGGCCCTGTTATTGTGCAATGCACTTGCAGGCCCTGTTGTTGTGAAAAACACTTGTAGGACCTGTTCTTGTGCAATACACTTTCGAACCCTTTTCTTGTTCTAAACAGTTGCATGATCTGTTCTTGTGCAAAACACTTGCAGGCCCTGTTCTTGTGCAAAATATTTGCAAATTCTGTTCTTGTGCAAAACAGTTGGAGGACCTGTTCTTGTGCAAAACCCTTGCAGGCCCTGTTCTTGTGCAATACACTTTTAGACCCTCTTCTTGTGCAAAACATTTGGAGGCCCTGTTCTTGCACAAAACACTTGGATACCCAGTTCCTGTGCAATACACTTTTAGACCCTCTTCTTGAGCAAAACATTTGCAGGCCCTGTTCTTGTTGAAACCACTTGCAGGCTCTCTTCTTGTGCAAAACCCTTGCAGGCCCTGTTCTTGTGCAATACACTTTTAGACCCTTGTCTTGTGCAAAACGTTTGGAGGCCCTGTTCTTGTGCAAAACACTTGCAGGCCCTGGTCTTGTGCAATAAACTTTTACACCCTCTTCTTGTGCAAAACATTTGGAGGCCCTGTTCTTGTGCAAACCACTTGGATACCCAGTTCTTGTGCAAAACCCTTGCAGGCCCTGTTGTAGTCCAAAATATTTGCAACTTCTGTTCTTGTGCAAAACACATGAAGGCCCTGTTTTTGTGCAAAACACATGCAGGCCCTGTTTTTGTGCAAAACACTTCCAGGCCCTGTTCTTGTGCAAAACACTTCCAGGCCCTGTTGTAGTGCAAAATATTTGCAACTTCTGTTCTTGTGCAAAACACATGCAGGCCCTGTTTTTGTGCAAAACACATGCAGGCCCTGTTTTTGTGCAAAACACTTCCAGGCCCTGTTCTTGTGCAAAACACTTCCAGGCCCTGTTGTAGTGCAAAATATTTGCAACTTCTGTTCTTGTGCAAAACACTTGCAGGCCCTGTTGATGTGCAATACATGTACAGGCTCTGGTCTTTTGCAAAACACTTGCAGGACCTGTTATTGTGCAAAACAATTGCACGACCTGTTCTTGTGCAAAACACTTCCAGGCCCTGTTCTTGTGCAATACACATTTAGACCCTGTTCTTGTGCAAAACATTTGGAGGCCCTGTTTTTGTGCAATACACTTTTAGACCCTATTCTTCTGCAAAACATTTGCAGGCCCTGTTCTTGTGCAAAAGAATTGCAGGCCCTGTTCTTGTGCAAAACACTTGCAGGCCCTGTTCTTGTGCAAAACACTTGCAGGCCCTGTTCTTGTGCAATACACTTTTAGACCCTTGTCTTGTGCAAAACATTTGGAGGCCCTGTTCTTGTGCAAACCACTTGCAGCCTCTGTTCTTGTGCAAAACACTTGCAGGCCCTGGTCTTGTGCAATAAACTTTTAGACCCTTGTCTTGTGCAAAACATTTGGAGGCCCTGTTCTTGTGCAAACCACTTGCAGCCTCTGTTCTTGTGCAAAACATTTGGAGGCCCTGTTCTTGTGCAAACCACTTGGATACCCAGTTCTTGTGCAAAACCCTTGCAGGCCCTGTTCTTGGTCAAAACAATTGCAGGACCTGTTGATGTGCAATACATGTACAGGCTCTGGTCTTTTGCAAAACACTTGCAGGACCTGTTCTTGTGCAAAACACTTGCAGGCCCTGTTCTTGTGCAAAATATTTGCAACTTCTGTTCTTGTGCAAAACACTTGCAGGCCCTGTTCTTTTGCAAAACACTTGCAGGCCCTGTTTTTGTGCAAAACGCATGCAGGCACTCTTCTTGTGTAAAGATTTGCAGGCACTCTTCTTGTTCAACACACTTGCAGGTCATGTTCTTGTGCAAAACACTTACAGGCCCTTTTGTCGTGTAAAACACTTGCAGACCCTCTTCTTCTGCAAAACACTTTCAGGCTTTGTTCTTGTTGAAAACACTTGCAGGCCCTGTTCTTGTACAAACCACTTGCAGGACCTGTTCTTGTGCAAAACACTTGCAGGACCGGTTCTTGTGCAATACACTTTTAGACCCTCTTCTTGTGCAAAATATTTGGAGGCCCTGTTCTTGCACAAAACACTTGGATACCCAGTTCCTGTGCAATACACTTTTAGACCCTCTTCTTGTGCAAAACATTTGCAGGCCCTGTTCTTGTGCAAAACCCTTGCAGGCCCTGTTCTTGGTCAAAACACTTGCAGGCTCTGTTTTTGTGCAAAACGCATGCAGGCACTCTTCTTGTGTAAAGATTTGCAGGCACTCTTCTTGTTCAACACACTTGCAGGTCATGTTCTTGTGCAAAAGACTTTCAGGCTTTGTTCTTGTTGAAAACACTTGCAGACCCTGTTCTTGTGCAAACCACTTGCAGGCCCTGTTCTTGTACAAAACACTTGCAGACCCTGTTCTTCTGCAAAATACTTGCAGCCATTTTTCTTGTGCAAAACACTCGCAGTCCCTGTTCCTCTTTAAAAGACTGGTAGGGCTTGTTGTTGTGAACAACACTTGCAGGCCCTGTTCTTCTGCAATACACTTTCAGACCCTGTTCTTGTACAAAATAGTTGAAAGCTATGTTCTAGTGCAAAACACTTGCAGGCCCTCTTCTTCTGCAAAACACTTTCAGGCTTTGTTCTTGTGCAAAACACTTGCAGGCCCTGTTCTTGTGCAAAACACTTGCAGGCCCTGTTTTTGTGCAAAACGCATGCAGGCACTCTTCTTGTGTAAAGATTTGCAGGCACTCTTCTTGTTCAACACACTTGCAGGTCATGTTCTTGTGCAAAACACTTACAGGCCCTTTTGTCGTGCAAAACACTTGCAGACCCTCTTCTTCTGCAAAACACTTTCATGCTTTTTTCTTGTTGAAAACACTTGCAGGCCCTGTTCTTGTACAAACCACTTGCAGGACCTGTTCTTGTGCAAAACACTTGCAGGACCTGTTCTTGTGCAAAACAATTGCAGGACCTGTTCTTGTGCAAAACACTTCCAGGCCCTGTTCTTGTGCAATACACATTTAGACCCTGTTCTTGTGCAAAACATTTGGAGGCCCTGTTTTTGTGCAATACACTTTTAGACCCTATTCTTCTGCAAAACATTTGCAGGCCCTGTTCTTGTGCAATACACTTTTAGACCCTCTTCTTCTGCAAAACATTTGCAGGCCCTGTTCTTGTGCAAACCACTTGCAGCCTCTGTTCTTGTGCAAAACACTTGCAGGCCCTGGTCTTGTGCAAAACACTTGCAGGCCCTGTTGATGTGCAATACATGTACAGGCTCTGGTCTTTTGCAAAACACTTGCAGGACCTGTTATTGTGCAAAACAATTGCACGACCTGTTCTTGTGGAAAACACTTCCACGCCCTGTTCTTGTGCAATACACATTTAGACCCTGTTCTTGTGCAAAACATTTGGAGGCCCTGTTGTTGTGCAATACACTTTTAGACCCTCTTCTTCTGCAAAACATTTGCAGGCCCTGTTCTTGTGCAAACCACTTGCAGCCTCTATTCTTGTGCAAAACACTTGCAGGCCCTGGTCTTGTGCAAAACACTTGCAGGCCCTGTTGATGTGCAATACATGTACAGGCTCTGGTCTTTTGCAAAACACTTGCAGGACCTGTTATTGTGCAAAACAATTGCACGACCTGTTCTTGTGCAAAACACTTCCAGGCCCTGTTCTTGTGCAATACACATTTAGACCCTGTTCTTGTGCAAAACATTTGGAGGCCCTGTTTTTGTGCAATACACTTTTAGACCCTATTCTTCTGCAAAACATTTGCAGGCCCTGTTCTTGTGCAAAAGAATTGCAGGCCCTGTTCTTGTGCAAAACACTTGCAGGCCCTGTTCTTGTGCAAAACACTTGCAGGCCCTGTTCTTGTGCAATACACTTTTAGACCCTTGTCTTGTACAAAACATTTGGAGGCCCTGTTCTTGTGCAAACCACTTGCAGCCTCTGTTCTTGTGCAAAACACTTGCAGGCCCTGGTCTTGTGCAATAAAATTTTAGACCCTTGTCTTGTGCAAAACATTTGGAGGCCCTGTTCTTGTGCAAACCACTTGCAGCCTCTGTTCTTGTGCAAAACATTTGGAGGCCCTGTTCTTGTGCAAACCACTTGGATACCCAGTTCTTGTGCAAAACCCTTGCAGGCCCTGTTCTTGTGCAAAACCCTTGCAGGCCCTGTTGTAGTCCAAAATATTTGCAACTTCTGTTCTTGTGCAAAACACATGAAGGCCCTGTTTTTGTGCAAAACACATGCAGGCCCTGTTTTTGTGCAAAACACTTCCAGGCCCTGTTCTTGTGCAAAACACTTCCAGGCCCTGTTGTAGTGCAAAATATTTGCAACTTCTGTTCTTGTGCAAAACATTTGGAGGCCCTGTTGTTGTGCAATACACTTTTAGACCCTCTTCTTCTGCAAAACAATTGCAGGCCCTGTTCTTGTGCAAACCACTTGCAGCCTCTATTCTTGTGCAAAACACTTGCACGCCCTGGTCTTGTGCAAAACACTTGCAGGCCCTGTTGATGTGCAATACATGTACAGGCTCTGGTCTTTTGCAAAACACTTGCAGGACCTGTTATTGTGCAAAACAATTGCACGACCTGTTCTTGTGCAAAACACTTCCAGGCCCTGTTCTTGTGCAATACACATTTAGACCCTGTTCTTGTGCAAAACATTTGGAGGCCCTGTTTTTGTGCAATACACTTTTAGACCCTATTCTTCTGCAAAACATTTGCAGGCCCTGTTCTTGTGCAAAAGAATTGCAGGCCCTGTTCTTGTGCAAAACACTTGCAGGCCCTGTTCTTGTGCAAAACACTTGCAGGCCCTGTTCTTGTGCAATACACTTTTAGACCCTTGTCTTGTGCAAAACATTTGGAGGCCCTGTTCTTGTGCAAACCACTTGCAGCCTCTGTTCTTGTGCAAAACACTTGCAGGCCCTGGTCTTGTGCAATAAACTTTTAGACCCTTGTCTTGTGCAAAACATTTGGAGGCCCTGTTCTTGTGCAAACCACTTGCAGCCTCTGTTCTTGTGCAAAACATTTGGAGGCCCTGTTCTTGTGCAAACCACTTGGATACCCAGTTCTTGTGCAAAACCCTTGCAGGCCCTGTTCTTGGTCAAAACAATTGCAGGACCTGTTGATGTGCAATACATGTACAGGCTCTGGTCTTTTGCAAAACACTTGCAGGACCTGTTCTTGTGCAAAACACTTGCAGGCCCTGTTCTTGTGCAAAATATTTGCAACTTCTGTTCTTGTGCAAAACACTTGCAGGCCCTGTTCTTTTGCAAAACACTTGCAGGCCCTGTTCTTGTGCAAAACACTTGCAGGCCCTGTTCTTGTGCAATACGCTTTTAGACCCTCTTCTTCTGCAAAACATTTGCAGGCCCTGTTCTTGTGCAAACCACTTGCAGGCCCTGTTGATGTGCAATACATGTACAGGCTCTGGTCTTTTGCAAAACACTTGCAGGACCTGTTCTTGTGCAAAACACTTGCAGGCCCTGTTTTTGTGCAAAACGCATGCAGGCACTCTTCTTGTGTAAAGATTTGCAGGCACTCTTCTTGTTCAACACACTTGCAGGTCATGTTCTTGTGCAAAACACTTACAGGCCCTTTTGTCGTGTAAAACACTTGCAGACCCTCTTCTTCTGCAAAACACTTTCAGGCTTTGTTCTTGTTGAAAACACTTGCAGGCCCTGTTCTTGTACAAACCACTTGCAGGACCTGTTCTTGTGCAAAACACTTGCAGGACCGGTTCTTGTGCAATACACTTTTAGACCCTCTTCTTGTGCAAAACATTTGGAGGCCCTGTTCTTGCACAAAACACTTGGATACCCAGTTCCTGTGCAATACACTTTTAGACCCTCTTCTTGTGCAAAACATTTGCAGGCCCTGTTCTTGTGCAAAACCCTTGCAGGCCCTGTTCTTGGTCAAAACACTTGCAGGCTCTGTTTTTGTGCAAAACGCATGCAGGCACTCTTCTTGTGTAAAGATTTGCAGGCACTCTTCTTGTTCAACACACTTGCAGGTCATGTTCTTGTGCAAAAGACTTTCAGGCTTTGTTCTTGTTGAAAACACTTGCAGACCCTGTTCTTGTGCAAACCACCTGCAGGCCCTGTTCTTGTACAAAACACTTGCAGACCCTGTTCTTCTGCAAAATACTTGCAGCCATTTTTCTTGTGCAAAACACTCGCAGTCCCTGTTCCTCTTTAAAAGACTGGTAGGGCTTGTTGTTGTGAACAACACTTGCGGGCCCTGTTCTTCTGCAATACACTTTCAGACCCTGTTCTTGTACAAAATAGTTGAAAGCTATGTTCTAGTGCAAAACACTTGCAGGCCCTCTTCTTCTGCAAAACACTTTCAGGCTTTGTTCTTGTGCAAAACACTTGCAGGCCCTGTTCTTGTGCAAAACACTTGCAGGCCCTGTTTTTGTGCAAAACGCATGCAGGCACTCTTCTTGTGTAAAGATTTGCAGGCACTCTTCTTGTTCAACACACTTGCAGGTCATGTTCTTGTGCAAAACACTTACAGGCCCTTTTGTCGTGCAAAACACTTGCAGACCCTCTTCTTCTGCAAAACACTTTCATGCTTTTTTCTTGTTGAAAACACTTGCAGGCCCTGTTCTTGTACAAACCACTTGCAGGACCTGTTCTTGTGCAAAACACTTGCAGGACCTGTTCTTGTGCAAAACAATTGCAGGACCTGTTCTTGTGCAAAACACTTCCAGGCCCTGTTCTTGTGCAATACACATTTAGACCCTGTTCTTGTGCAAAACATTTGGAGGCCCTGTTTTTGTGCAATACACTTTTAGACCCTATTCTTCTGCAAAACATTTGCAGGCCCTGTTCTTGTGCAATACACTTTTAGACCCTCTTCTTCTGCAAAACATTTGCAGGCCCTGTTCTTGTGCAAACCACTTGCAGCCTCTGTTCTTGTGCAAAACACTTGCAGGCCCTGGTCTTGTGCAAAACACTTGCAGGCCCTGTTGATGTGCAATACATGTACAGGCTCTGGTCTTTTGCAAAACACTTGCAGGACCTGTTATTGTGCAAAACAATTGCACGACCTGTTCTTGTGGAAAACACTTCCACGCCCTGTTCTTGTGCAATACACATTTAGACCCTGTTCTTGTGCAAAACATTTGGAGGCCCTGTTGTTGTGCAATACACTTTTAGACCCTCTTCTTCTGCAAAACATTTGCAGGCCCTGTTCTTGTGCAAACCACTTGCAGGCCCTGTTCTTGTGCAATACGCTTTTAGACCCTCTTCTTCTGCAAAACATTTGCAGGCCCTGTTCTTGTGCAAACCACTTGCAGGCCCTGTTGATGTGCAATACATGTACAGGCTCTGGTCTTTTGCAAAACACTTGCAGGACCTGTTCTTGTGCAAAACAATTGCAGGACCTGTTCTTGTGCAAAACACTTCCAGGCCCTGTTCTTGTGCAATACACATTTAGACCCTGTTCTTGTGCAAAACATTTGGAGGCCCTGTTTTTGTGCAATACACTTTTAGACCCTATTCTTCTGCAAAACATTTGCAGGCCCTGTTCTTGTGCAATACACTTTTAGACCCTCTTCTTCTGCAAAACATTTGCAGGCCCTGTTCTTGTGCAAACCACTTGCAGCCTCTGTTCTTGTGCAAAACACTTGCAGGCCCTGGTCTTGTGCAAAACACTTGCAGGCCCTGTTGATGTGCAATACATGTACAGGCTCTGGTCTTTTGCAAAACACTTGCAGGACCTGTTATTGTGCAAAACACTTCCACGCCCTGTTCTTGTGCAATACACATTTAGACCCTGTTCTTGTGCAAAACATTTGGAGGCCCTGTTGTTGTGCAATACACTTTTAGACCCTCTTCTTCTGCAAAACATTTGCAGGCCCTGTTCTTGTGCAAACCACTTGCAGCCTCTATTCTTGTGCAAAACACTTGCAGGCCCTGGTCTTGTGCAAAACACTTGCAGGCCCTGTTGATGTGCAATACATGTACAGGCTCTGGTCTTTTGCAAAACACTTGCAGGACCTGTTATTGTGCAAAACAATTGCACGACCTGTTCTTGTGCAAAACACTTCCAGGCCCTGTTCTTGTGCAATACACATTTAGACCCTGTTCTTGTGCAAAACATTTGGAGGCCCTGTTTTTGTGCAATACACTTTTAGACCCTATTCTTCTGCAAAACATTTGCAGGCCCTGTTCTTGTGCAAAAGAATTGCAGGCCCTGTTCTTGTGCAAAACACTTGCAGGCCCTGTTCTTGTGCAAAACACTTGCAGGCCCTGTTCTTGTGCAATACACTTTTAGACCCTTGTCTTGTGCAAAACATTTGGAGGCCCTGTTCTTGTGCAAACCACTTGCAGCCTCTGTTCTTGTGCAAAACACTTGCAGGCCCTGGTCTTGTGCAATAAAATTTTAGACCCTTGTCTTGTGCAAAACATTTGGAGGCCCTGTTCTTGTGCAAACCACTTGCAGCCTCTGTTCTTGTGCAAAACATTTGGAGGCCCTGTTCTTGTGCAAACCACTTGGATACCCAGTTCTTGTGCAAAACCCTTGCAGGCCCTGTTCTTGTGCAAAACCCTTGCAGGCCCTGTTGTAGTCCAAAATATTTGCAACTTCTGTTCTTGTGCAAAACACATGAAGGCCCTGTTTTTGTGCAAAACACATGCAGGCCCTGTTTTTGTGCAAAACACTTCCAGGCCCTGTTCTTGTGCAAAACACTTCCAGGCCCTGTTGTAGTGCAAAATATTTGCAACTTCTGTTCTTGTGCAAAACATTTGGAGGCCCTGTTGTTGTGCAATACACTTTTAGACCCTCTTCTTCTGCAAAACATTTGCAGGCCCTGTTCTTGTGCAAACCACTTGCAGCCTCTATTCTTGTGCAAAACACTTGCAGGCCCTGGTCTTGTGCAAAACACTTGCAGGCCCTGTTGATGTGCAATACATGTACAGGCTCTGGTCTTTTGCAAAACACTTGCAGGACCTGTTATTGTGCAAAACAATTGCACGACCTGTTCTTGTGCAAAACACTTCCAGGCCCTGTTCTTGTGCAATACACATTTAGACCCTGTTCTTGTGCAAAACATTTGGAGGCCCTGTTTTTGTGCAATACACTTTTAGACCCTATTCTTCTGCAAAACATTTGCAGGCCCTGTTCTTGTGCAAAAGAATTGCAGGCCCTGTTCTTGTGCAAAACACTTGCAGGCCCTGTTCTTGTGCAAAACACTTGCAGGCCCTGTTCTTGTGCAATACACTTTTAGACCCTTGTCTTGTGCAAAACATTTGGAGGCCCTGTTCTTGTGCAAACCACTTGCAGCCTCTGTTCTTGTGCAAAACACTTGCAGGCCCTGGTCTTGTGCAATAAACTTTTAGACCCTTGTCTTGTGCAAAACATTTGGAGGCCCTGTTCTTGTGCAAACCACTTGCAGCCTCTGTTCTTGTGCAAAACATTTGGAGGCCCTGTTCTTGTGCAAACCACTTGGATACCCAGTTCTTGTGCAAAACCCTTGCAGGCCCTGTTCTTGGTCAAAACAATTGCAGGACCTGTTGATGTGCAATACATGTACAGGCTCTGGTCTTTTGCAAAACACTTGCAGGACCTGTTCTTGTGCAAAACACTTGCAGGCCCTGTTCTTGTGCAAAATATTTGCAACTTCTGTTCTTGTGCAAAACACTTGCAGGCCCTGTTCTTTTGCAAAACACTTGCAGGCCCTGTTCTTGTGCAAAACACTTGCAGGCCCTGTTCTTGTGCAATACGCTTTTAGACCCTCTTCTTCTGCAAAACATTTGCAGGCCCTGTTCTTGTGCAAACCACTTGCAGGCCCTGTTGATGTGCAATACATGTACAGGCTCTGGTCTTTTGCAAAACACTTGCAGGACCTGTTCTTGTGCAAAACACTTGGAGGCACTGTTTTTGTGCAAAACGCATGCAGGCACTCTTCTTGTGTAAAGATTTGCAGGCACTCTTCTTGTTCAACACACTTGCAGGTCATGTTCTTGTGCAAAACACTTACAGGCCCTTTTGTCGTGTAAAACACTTGCAGACCCTCTTCTTCTGCAAAACACTTTCAGGCTTTGTTCTTGTTGAAAACACTTGCAGGCCCTGTTCTTGTACAAACCACTTGCAGGACCTGTTCTTGTGCAAAACACTTGCAGGACCGGTTCTTGTGCAATACACTTTTAGACCCTCTTCTTGTGCAAAACATTTGGAGGCCCTGTTCTTGCACAAAACACTTGGATACCCAGTTCCTGTGCAATACACTTTTAGACCCTCTTCTTGTGCAAAACATTTGCAGGCCCTGTTCTTGTGCAAAACCCTTGCAGGCCCTGTTCTTGGTCAAAACACTTGCAGGCTCTGTTTTTGTGCAAAACGCATGCAGGCACTCTTCTTGTGTAAAGATTTGCAGGCACTCTTCTTGTTCAACACACTTGCAGGTCATGTTCTTGTGCAAAAGACTTTCAGGCTTTGTTCTTGTTGAAAACACTTGCAGACCCTGTTCTTGTGCAAACCACCTGCAGGCCCTGTTCTTGTACAAAACACTTGCAGACCCTGTTCTTCTGCAAAATACTTGCAGCCATTTTTCTTGTGCAAAACACTCGCAGTCCCTGTTCCTCTTTAAAAGACTGGTAGGGCTTGTTGTTGTGAACAACACTTGCAGGCCCTGTTCTTCTGCAATACACTTTCAGACCCTGTTCTTGTACAAAATAGTTGAAAGCTATGTTCTAGTGCAAAACACTTGCAGGCCCTCTTCTTCTGCAAAACACTTTCAGGCTTTGTTCTTGTGCAAAACACTTGCAGGCCCTGTTCTTGTGCAAAACACTTGCAGGCCCTGTTTTTGTGCAAAACGCATGCAGGCACTCTTCTTGTGTAAAGATTTGCAGGCACTCTTCTTGTTCAACACACTTGCAGGTCATGTTCTTGTGCAAAACACTTACAGGCCCTTTTGTCGTGCAAAACACTTGCAGACCCTCTTCTTCTGCAAAACACTTTCATGCTTTTTTCTTGTTGAAAACACTTGCAGGCCCTGTTCTTGTACAAACCACTTGCAGGACCTGTTCTTGTGCAAAACACTTGCAGGACCTGTTCTTGTGCAAAACAATTGCAGGACCTGTTCTTGTGCAAAACACTTCCAGGCCCTGTTCTTGTGCAATACACATTTAGACCCTGTTCTTGTGCAAAACATTTGGAGGCCCTGTTTTTGTGCAATACACTTTTAGACCCTATTCTTCTGCAAAACATTTGCAGGCCCTGTTCTTGTGCAATACACTTTTAGACCCTCTTCTTCTGCAAAACATTTGCAGGCCCTGTTCTTGTGCAAACCACTTGCAGCCTCTGTTCTTGTGCAAAACACTTGCAGGCCCTGGTCTTGTGCAAAACACTTGCAGGCCCTGTTGATGTGCAATACATGTACAGGCTCTGGTCTTTTGCAAAACACTTGCAGGACCTGTTATTGTGCAAAACAATTGCACGACCTGTTCTTGTGGAAAACACTTCCACGCCCTGTTCTTGTGCAATACACATTTAGACCCTGTTCTTGTGCAAAACATTTGGAGGCCCTGTTGTTGTGCAATACACTTTTAGACCCTCTTCTTCTGCAAAACATTTGCAGGCCCTGTTCTTGTGCAAACCACTTGCAGCCTCTATTCTTGTGCAAAACACTTGCAGGCCCTGGTCTTGTGCAAAACACTTGCAGGCCCTGTTGATGTGCAATACATGTACAGGCTCTGGTCTTTTGCAAAACACTTGCAGGACCTGTTATTGTGCAAAACAATTGCACGACCTGTTCTTGTGCAAAACACTTCCAGGCCCTGTTCTTGTGCAATACACATTTAGACCCTGTTCTTGTGCAAAACATTTGGAGGCCCTGTTTTTGTGCAATCCACTTTTAGACCCTATTCTTCTGCAAAACATTTGCAGGCCCTGTTCTTGTGCAAAAGAATTGCAGGCCCTGTTCTTGTGCAAAACACTTGCAGGCCCTGTTCTTGTGCAAAACACTTGCAGGCCCTGTTCTTGTGCAATACACTTTTAGACCCTTGTCTTGTGCAAAACATTTGGAGGCCCTGTTCTTGTGCAAACCACTTGCAGCCTCTGTTCTTGTGCAAAACACTTGCAGGCCCTGGTCTTGTGCAATAAACTTTTAGACCCTTGTCTTGTGCAAAACATTTGGAGGCCCTGTTCTTGTGCAAACCACTTGCAGCCTCTGTTCTTGTGCAAAACATTTGGAGGCCCTGTTCTTGTGCAAACCACTTGGATACCCAGTTCTTGTGCAAAACCCTTGCAGGCCCTGTTCTTGGTCAAAACAATTGCAGGACCTGTTGATGTGCAATACATGTACAGGCTCTGGTCTTTTGCAAAACACTTGCAGGACCTGTTCTTGTGCAAAACACTTGCAGGACCTGTTCTTGTGCAAAATATTTGCAACTTCTGTTCTTGTGCAAAACACTTGCAGGCCCTGTTCTTTTGCAAAACACTTGCAGGCCCTGTTCTTGTGCAAAACACTTGCAGGCCCTGTTCTTGTGCAATACGCTTTTAGACCCTCTTCTTCTGCAAAACATTTGCAGGCCCTGTTCTTGTGCAAACCACTTGCAGGCCCTGTTGATGTGCAATACATGTACAGGCTCTGGTCTTTTGCAAAACACTTGCAGGACCTGTTCTTGTGCAAAACACTTGCAGGCCCTGTTTTTGTGCAAAACGCATGCAGGCACTCTTCTTGTGTAAAGATTTGCAGGCACTCTTCTTGTTCAACACACTTGCAGGTCATGTTCTTGTGCAAAACACTTACAGGCCCTTTTGTCGTGTAAAACACTTGCAGACCCTCTTCTTCTGCAAAACACTTTCAGGCTTTGTTCTTGTTGAAAACACTTGCAGGCCCTGTTCTTGTACAAACCACTTGCAGGACCTGTTCTTGTGCAAAACACTTGCAGGACCGGTTCTTGTGCAATACACTTTTAGACCCTCTTCTTGTGCAAAACATTTGGAGGCCCTGTTCTTGCACAAAACACTTGGATACCCAGTTCCTGTGCAATACACTTTTAGACCCTCTTCTTGTGCAAAACATTTGCAGGCCCTGTTCTTGTGCAAAACCCTTGCAGGCCCTGTTCTTGGTCAAAACACTTGCAGGCTCTGTTTTTGTGCAAAACGCATGCAGGCACTCTTCTTGTGTAAAGATTTGCAGGCACTCTTCTTGTTCAACACACTTGCAGGTCATGTTCTTGTGCAAAAGACTTTCAGGCTTTGTTCTTGTTGAAAACACTTGCAGACCCTGTTCTTGTGCAAACCACCTGCAGGCCCTGTTCTTGTACAAAACACTTGCAGACCCTGTTCTTCTGCAAAATACTTGCAGCCATTTTTCTTGTGCAAAACACTCGCAGTCCCTGTTCCTCTTTAAAAGACTGGTAGGGCTTGTTGTTGTGAACAACACTTGCAGGCCCTGTTCTTCTGCAATACACTTTCAGACCCTGTTCTTGTACAAAATAGTTGAAAGCTATGTTCTAGTGCAAAACACTTGCAGGCCCTCTTCTTCTGCAAAACACTTTCAGGCTTTGTTCTTGTGCAAAACACTTGCAGGCCCTGTTCTTGTGCAAAACACTTGCAGGCCCTGTTTTTGTGCAAAACGAATGCAGGCACTCTTCTTGTGTAAAGATTTGCAGGCACTCTTCTTGTTCAACACACTTGCAGGTCATGTTCTTGTGCAAAACACTTACAGGCCCTTTTGTCGTGCAAAACACTTGCAGACCCTCTTCTTCTGCAAAACACTTTCATGCTTTTTTCTTGTTGAAAACACTTGCAGGCCCTGTTCTTGTACAAACCACTTGCAGGACCTGTTCTTGTGCAAAACACTTGCAGGACCTGTTCTTGTGCAAAACAATTGCAGGACCTGTTCTTGTGCAAAACACTTCCAGGCCCTGTTCTTGTGCAATACACATTTAGACCCTGTTCTTGTGCAAAACATTTGGAGGCCCTGTTTTTGTGCAATACACTTTTAGACCCTATTCTTCTGCAAAACATTTGCAGGCCCTGTTCTTGTGCAATACACTTTTAGACCCTCTTCTTCTGCAAAACATTTGCAGGCCCTGTTCTTGTGCAAACCACTTGCAGCCTCTGTTCTTGTGCAAAACACTTGCAGGCCCTGGTCTTGTGCAAAACACTTGCAGGCCCTGTTGATGTGCAATACATGTACAGGCTCTGGTCTTTTGCAAAACACTTGCAGGACCTGTTATTGTGCAAAACAATTGCACGACCTGTTCTTGTGGAAAACACTTCCACGCCCTGTTCTTGTGCAATACACATTTAGACCCTGTTCTTGTGCAAAACATTTGGAGGCCCTGTTGTTGTGCAATACACTTTTAGACCCTCTTCTTCTGCAAAACATTTGCAGGCCCTGTTCTTGTGCAAACCACTTGCAGCCTCTATTCTTGTGCAAAACACTTGCAGGCCCTGGTCTTGTGCAAAACACTTGCAGGCCCTGTTGATGTGCAATACATGTACAGGCTCTGGTCTTTTGCAAAACACTTGCAGGACCTGTTATTGTGCAAAACAATTGCACGACCTGTTCTTGTGCAAAACACTTCCAGGCCCTGTTCTTGTGCAATACACATTTAGACCCTGTTCTTGTGCAAAACATTTGGAGGCCCTGTTTTTGTGCAATACACTTTTAGACCCTATTCTTCTGCAAAACATTTGCAGGCCCTGTTCTTGTGCAAAAGAATTGCAGGCCCTGTTCTTGTGCAAAACACTTGCAGGCCCTGTTCTTGTGCAAAACACTTGCAGGCCCTGTTCTTGTGCAATACACTTTTAGACCCTTGTCTTGTGCAAAACATTTGGAGGCCCTGTTCTTGTGCAAACCACTTGCAGCCTCTGTTCTTGTGCAAAACACTTGCAGGCCCTGGTCTTGTGCAATAAAATTTTAGACCCTTGTCTTGTGCAAAACATTTGGAGGCCCTGTTCTTGTGCAAACCACTTGCAGCCTCTGTTCTTGTGCAAAACATTTGGAGGCCCTGTTCTTGTGCAAACCACTTGGATACCCAGTTCTTGTGCAAAACCCTTGCAGGCCCTGTTCTTGGTCAAAACAGTTGTAGGACCTGTTGATGTGCAATACATGTACAGGCTCTGGTCTTTTGCAAAACACTTGCAGGACCTGTTCTTGTGCAAAACACTTGCAGGCCCTGTTCTTGTGCAAAATATTTGCAACTTCTGTTCTTGTGCAAAACACTTGCAGGCCCTGTTCTTTTGCAAAACACTTGCAGGCCCTGTTCTTGTGCAAAACACTTGCAGGCCCTGTTCTTGTGCAATACGCTTTTAGACCCTCTTCTTCTGCAAAACATTTGCAGGCCCTGTTCTTGTGCAAACCACTTGCAGGCCCTGTTGATGTGCAATACATGTACAGGCTCTGGTCTTTTGCAAAACACTTGCAGGACCTGTTCTTGTGCAAAACACTTGCAGGCCCTGTTTTTGTGCAAAACGCATGCAGGCACTCTTCTTGTGTAAAGATTTGCAGGCACTCTTCTTGTTCAACACACTTGCAGGTCATGTTCTTGTGCAAAACACTTACAGGCCCTTTTGTCGTGTAAAACACTTGCAGACCCTCTTCTTCTGCAAAACACTTTCAGGCTTTGTTCTTGTTGAAAACACTTGCAGGCCCTGTTCTTGTACAAACCACTTGCAGGACCTGTTCTTGTGCAAAACACTTGCAGGACCGGTTCTTGTGCAATACACTTTTAGACCCTCTTCTTGTGCAAAACATTTGGAGGCCCTGTTCTTGCACAAAACACTTGGATACCCAGTTCCTGTGCAATACACTTTTAGACCCTCTTCTTGTGCAAAACATTTGCAGGCCCTGTTCTTGTGCAAAACCCTTGCAGGCCCTTTTGTCGTGCAAAACACTTGCAGACCCTCTTCTTCTGCAAAACACTTTCAGGCTTTGTTCTTCTTGAAAACACTTGCAGGCCCTGTTCTTGTACAAACCACTTGCAGGACCTGTTCTTGTGCAAAACACTTGCAGGACCTGTTCTTGTGCAAAACACTTGCAGGCCCTGTTCTTGTGCAAAACACTTGCAGGCCCTGTTCTTGTGCAAAACCCTTGCAGGCCCTTTTGTCGTGCAAAACACTTGCAGACCCTCTTCTTCTGCAAAACACTTTCAGGCTTTGTTCTTGTTGAAAACACTTGCAGGCCCTGTTCTTGTGCAAAACACTTGCAGGCCCTGTTCTTGTGCAAAACACTTGCAGACCCTGTTCTTGTGCAATACACTTTTAGACCCTCTTCTTGTGCAAAACATTTGGAGGCCCTGTTCTTGCACAAAACACTTGGATACCCAGTTCTTGTGCAATACACTTTTAGACCCTCTTCTTGTGCAAAACATTTGAAGGCCCTGTTCTTATGCAAACCACTTGCAGGCTCTGTTTTTGTGCAAAACGCACGCAGGCACTCTTCTTGTGTAAAGATTTGCAGGCACTCTTCTTGTTCAACACACTTGCAGGTCATGTTCTTGTGCAAAACACTTACAGGCCCTGTTCTTGTGCAAAACACTTGCAGGCCCTGTTGTAGTGCAAAATATTTGCAACTTCTGTTCTTGTGCAAAACACATGGAGGCACTGTTATTGTGCAATGCACTTGCAGGCCCTGTTGTTGTGAAAAACACTTGTAGGACCTGTTCTTGTGCAGTACACTTTCGAACCCTTTTCTTGTTCTAAACAGTTGCAGGCCCTGTTCTTGTGCAAAACACTTGCAGGCCCTGTTCTTGTGCAAAACACTTGCAGGCCCTGTTCTTGTGCAAAACACTTGCAGGCCCTGTTCTTGGTCCAAACACTTGCAGGCTCTGTTTTTGTGCAAACCACTGGCAGGCTCTGTTCTTGTTTAAAACATTTGTAGGCACTGTTTTTGGGCAAACCACTTGCAGGCCCTGTTCTGGTGCAAAATATTTGCAACTTCTGTTCCTCGGCAAAACACATGCAGGCCCTATTCTTGTGCAAACCACTTGCAGGCCCTGTTCTTGTGCAAACCACTGGCAGGCCCTATTGTTGTGAAAAATACTTGCAGGCTCTGTTCTTGTGCAAAAAACTTGCAGTCCCTGTTTTTGTGCAAAACACTTGTAGGCCCTGTTGATGTGTAATCTATGTACAGGCTCTGTTCTTTTGCAAAACACTTGTAGGATATGTTGATGTGCAATACATGTACAGGCTCTGGTCTTGTGCAAAACACTTGGAGGACATGTTCTTGTGCAAAACATTTGGAGGCCCTGTTCTTGCACAAAACACTTGGATACCCAGTTCTTGTGCAATACACTTTTACACCCTCTTCTTCTGCAAAACATTTGCAGGCCCCATTTTTGTGCAAAACAATTGCAGGACCTGTTCTTGTGCAAAACAGTTGCAGGCCCTGTTGTAGTGCAAAATATTTGCAACTTCAGTTCTTGTGCAAAACACTTGCAGGACCTTGTCTTGTGCAAAAAAATTGCAGGCCCTGTTCTTGTGCAATACACTTTTAGACCCTCTTCTTGTGCAAAACATTTGGAGGCCCTGTTCTTGCAGAAAACACTTGGATACCCAGTTCTTATGCAATACACTTTTAGACCCTCTTCTTGTGCAAAACATTTGAAGGCCCTGTTCTTGTGCAAACCACTTGCAGGCTCTGTTCTTGTGCAAAACACTTGCAGGACCTGCTCTTGTGCAAAACATTTGGAGGCCCTGTTCTTGCACAAAACACTTGGATACCCAGTTCTTGTGCAATACACTTTTAGACCCTCTTCTTCTGCAAAACATTTGGAGGCCCTGTTCTTGCACAAAACACTTGGATACCCAGTTCTTGTGCAATACACTTTTAGACCCTCTTCTTCTGCAAAACATTTGGAGGCCCTGTTCTTGCACAAAACACTTGGATACCCAGTTCCTGTGCAATACACTTTTAGACCCTCTTCTTGTGCAAAAGATTTGCAGGCCCTGTTCTTGTGCAAACCACTTGCAGGCCCTGTTCTTGTGCAAAACCTTTGCAGGCCCTGTTCTTGGTCAAAACACTTGCAGGCTCTGTTTTTGTGCAAAACGCATGCAGGCACTCTTCTTGTGTAAAGATTTGCAGGCACTCTTCTTGTTCAACACACTTGCAGGTCATGTTCTTGTGCAAAACACTTACAGGCCCTTTTGTCGTGCAAAACACTTGCAGACCCTCTTCTTCTGCAACACACTTTCAGGCTTTGTTCTTGTTGAAAACACTTGCAGGCCCTGTTCTTGTGCAAAACACTTGCAGGCCCTGTTCTTGTGCAAAACACTTGCAGACCCTGTTCTTGTGCAATACACTTTTAGACCCTCTTCTTGTGCAAAACATTTGGAGGCACAAAACACTTGGATACCCAGTTCTTGTGCAATACACTTTTAGACCCTCTTCTTGTGCAAAACATTTGAAGGCCCTGTTCTTATGCAAACCACTTGCAGGCTCTGTTTTTGTGCAAAACGCATGCAGGCACTCTTCTTGTGTAAAGATTTGCAGGCACTCTTCTTGTTCAACACACTTGCAGGTCATGTTCTTGTGCAAAACACTTACAGGCCCTTTTGTCGTGCAAAACACTTGCAGACCCTCTTCTTCTGCAAAACACTTTCAGGCTTTGTTCTTGTTGAAAACACTTGCAGGCCCTGTTCTTGTGCAAAACACTTGGAGGCACTGTTATTGTGCAATGCACTTGCAGGCCCTGTTGTTGTGGAAAACACTTGTAGGACCTGTTCTTGTGCAATACACTTTCGAACCCTTTTCTTGTTCTAAACAGTTGCATGATCTGTTTTTGTGCAAAAGACTTGCAAGTTCTGTTTTTGTGCAAAACAATTGCAGGACCTGTTCTTGTGCAATACACTTTTAGACCCTCTTCTTGTGCAAAACATTTGCAGGACCTGTTCTTGTGCAAAACACTTGCAGGCCCTGTTCTTGTGCAAAACACTTGCAGACCCTGTTCTTGTGCAATACATTTTTAGACCCTCTTCTTGTGCAAAACATTTGGAGGCCCTGTTCTTGCACAAAACACTTGGATACCCAGTTCTTGTGCAATACACTTTTAGACCCTCTTCTTGTGCAAAACATTTGAAGGCCCTGTTCTTATGCAAACCACTTGCAGGCTCTGTTTTTGTGCAAAACGCATGCAGGCACTCTTCTTGTGTAAAGATTTGCAGGCACTCTTCTTGTTCAACACACTTGCAGGTCATGTTCTTGTGCAAAACACTTGCAGGCCCTGTTCTTGTGCAAAACCCTTGCAGGCCCTGTTCTTGTGC